>NC_081151.1:15088958-15756458 GCF_958295425.1 Solea solea
GCAAAAAAATCAGAAAACAGCCTTATCCCTGCTGAATGCGCACAAAAACAGACACAAATAGAAAAACACATCCAAACAGTGAAATCATTGCAAAATCAAACACTGAATGTATATAACTATATCCTATGATATCTTAACTTTATTTGTGAGGTTCATGTTATGGGACAGTAGAAAAATTAAAAAAATCAGAAAACAGCCTATCCCTGCTGAATGCGCACAAAAACAGACACAAATAGAAAAACACATCCAAACAGTGAAATCATTGCAAAATCAAAAACTGAATGTATATAACTATATCCTATGATATCTTGACTTTATTTGTTAGGTTCATGTTATGGGACAGTAGAAAAATGAAAAAAATCAGAAAACAGCCTTATCCCTGCTGAATGCGCACAAAAACAGACACAAATAGAAAAACACATCCAAACAGTGAAATCATTGCAAAATCAAACACTGAGGGTACGGAAGTATATCTTACAAGATTTTAACTTTGTTTGTGGGGTTCATGTTATGGGACAGTAGAAAAATGAAGAAAATCAGAAAACAGCCGTATCCCAGCTGAATGCGCACAAAAACAGGAAAAAAATAGAAAAACACATTCATCAGTGAAATCATTGCAAAATCAAACACTGAAGATATATAACTATATCTTATAAGATTTTAACTTTATTTGTGAGATTTAAGTTATGGGACACTAGAAAAATGAAAAAAATTAGAAAACAGCCGTATCCCTGCTGAATGCGCACAAAAATAGACACAAATAGAAAAACACATCCAAACAGTGAAATCATTGCAAAATCAAACACTGAGGGTACGGAAGTATATCTTATAAGATGTTAACTTTAATTGTGAGGTTTATGTTATGGGACAGTAGAAAAATTTAAAAAATCAGAAAACAGCCGTATCCCTGTTGAATGCGCACAAAAACAGACACAAATAGAAAAACACATCCAAACAGTGAAATCATTGCAAAATCAAACACTGAGGGTACAGAAGTATATCTTATAAGATGTTAACTTTATATGTGAGGTTTATGTTATGGGACAGTAGAAAAAGCAAAAAAATCAGAAAACAGCCTTATCCCTGCTGAATGCGCACAAAAACAGACACAAATAGAAAAACACATCCAAACAGTGAAATCATTGCAAAATCAAACACTGAATGTATATAACTATATCCTATGATATCTTAACTTTATTTGTGAGGTTCATGTTATGGGACAGTAGAAAAATTAAAAAAATCAGAAAACAGCCTATCCCTGCTGAATGCGCACAAAAACAGACACAAATAGAAAAACACATCCAAACAGTGAAATCATTGCAAAATCAAAAACTGAATGTATATAACTATATCCTATGATATCTTAACTTTATTTGTTAGGTTCATGTTATGGGACAGTAGAAAAATGAAAAAAATCAGAAAACAGCCTTATCCCTGCTGAATGCGCACAAAAACAGACACAAATAGAAAAACACATCCAAACAGTGAAATCATTGCAAAATCAAACACTGAGGGTACGGAAGTATATCTTACAAGATTTTAACTTTGTTTGTGGGGTTCATGTTATGGGACAGTAGAAAAATGAAGAAAATCAGAAAACAGCCGTATCCCAGCTGAATGCGCACAAAAACAGGAAAAAAATAGAAAAACACATTCATCAGTGAAATCATTGCAAAATCAAACACTGAAGATATATAACTATATCTTATAAGATTTTAACTTTATTTGTGAGATTTAAGTTATGGGACACTAGAAAAATGAAAAAAATTAGAAAACAGCCGTATCCCTGCTGAATGCGCACAAAAATAGACACAAATAGAAAAACACATCCAAACAGTGAAATCATTGCAAAATCAAACACTGAAGGTATATAACTATATCTTATAAGATTTTAACTTTATTTGTGAGGTTTATGTTATGGGACAGTAGAAAAATGAAAAAAATCAGAAAACAGCCGTATCCCTGCTGAATGCGCAGAAAAACAGACACAAATAGAAAAACACATCCAAATAGTGAAATCATTGCAAAATAAAATCCTGAAGGTATATAACTATATAATATAAGATTTTAACTTTATTTGTGAGGTTTATGTTATGGGACAGTAGAAAAATGAAAAAAATCAGAAAACAGCCGTATCCCTGCTGAATGCACACTAAAACAGACACAAATAGAAAAACACATCCAAACAGTGAAATCATTGCAAAATAAAACCCTGAAGGTATATAACTATATCTTATAAGATTTTAACTTTATTTGTGAGGTTTATGTTATGGGACAGTAGAAAAATGAAAAAAATCAGAAAACAGCCGTATCCCTGCTGAATGCGCACAAAAACAGACACAAAAAGAAAAACACATCCAAACAGTGAAATCATTGCAAAATCAAACACTGAAGGTATATAACTATATCTTATAAGATTTTAACTTTATTTGTGAGGTTTATGTTATGGGACAGTAGAAAAATGAAAAAAAATCAGAAAACAGCGGTATCCCAGATGAATGCGCACAAAAACAGACACAAATAGAAAAACACATCCAAACAGTGAAATCATTGCAAAATCAAACACTGAATGTTTATAACTATATCCTATGATATCTTAACTTTATTTGTGAGGTTCATGTTATGGGACAGTAGAAAAATGAAAAAAATCAGAAAACAGCCTATCCCAGCTGAATGCGCACAAAAACAGACACAAATAGAAAAACACATCCAAATAGTGAAATCATTGCAAAATCAAACACTAAGGGTACGGAAGTATATCTTATAAGATGTTAACTTTATTTGTGAGGTTCATGTTATGGGACAGTAGAAAAATGAAAAAAATCAGAAAACAGCCGTATCCCTACTGAATGCGCACAAAAACAGACATAAATAGAAAAACACATCCAAACAGTGAAATCATTGCAAAATCAAACACTGAAGGTATATAACTATATCTTATAAGATTTTAACTTTATTTGTGAGGTTTATGTTATGGGACAGTAGAAAAATGAAAAAAATCAGAAAACAGCCGTATCCCAGATGAATGTGCACAAAAACAGACACAAATAGAAAAACACATCCAAATAGTGAAATCATTGCAAAATCAAACACTGAAGGTATATAACTATATCTTATGATATCTTAACTTCATTTGTGAGGTTTATGTTATGGGACAGTAGAAAAATGAAAAAAATTAGAGAACAGCCGTATCCCTGCTGAATGCGCACAAAAACAGACACAAATAGAAAAACACATCCAAACAGTGAAATCATTGCAAAATCAAACACTGAGGGTACAGAAGTATATCTTATAAGATGTTAACTTTATTTGTGAGGTTTATATTATGGGAGAGCAGAAAAATGAAAAAAATTAAAAAAACAGCCGTATCCCTGCTGAATGCGCACAGAAAATATGAATAAAGTCCTCTAGAAAAATATTTGGTGCAATTTCAGCCTGACCCTTGACCTTTCCGAAGGTTGGACAGGTCTGAAACTCTGCACCCAGGATAAGTCTTAGTCCTTGATACACATACGTAAAAATGAGATTCCTGGTTAATGCCTTTAGGAATTATTACAAAAAACACACCTGAACGGCTGACCTTTGACCTTTACGAAGGTTGTATATGTCTGAAACTCGGCACCTGGGATTAGCCTTAGTCCCTGATACACATACGGAAAAATTAGACTCCTGGCTCAATGCCTTTAGAAATTATTACAAAAAACACACCCAAACGGCTGACCTTTGACCTTTCCAAAGGTTGCACAGGTCTAAAACTCGGCACCTATAGCCTTAGTCCCTGATACACATACGGAAAAAATCTGACTCCTGGCTCTATGCCTTTAGGAATTATTACAAAAAACACACCCGAACGGCTGACCTTTGACCTTTCCGAAGGTTACACAGGTCTGAAACTCGGCACCCTGGATTAGCCTTAGTCCCTGATACACATACGGAAAAATTAGACTCCTGGCTCAATGCCTTTAGGAATTATTACAAAAAACACAACCGAACGGCTGACCTTTGACCTTTCCGAAGGTTGCACAGGTCTGAAACTAGGCACCCTGGATTAGCCTTAGTCCCTGATATAAATACGGAAAAATCTGACTCCTGGATTTATGCCTTTAGGAATTATTACAAAAAACACACCCGAACGGCTGACCTTTGACCTTTACGAAGGTTGCATATGATCGAAACTCGGCACCCTGGATTTGCCTTAGTCCCTATACACATATGGAAAAATTAGACTCCTGGCTCAATGACTTTAAGAATTATTACAAAAAACACACCCGAATGGCTGACCTTTGACCTTTCCGAAGGTTGCCCACGTCTGAAAATCGGCACCCTGGATCAGCCAGGAGTCCCTGATACACATACGGAAAAATCAGCATCCTGGCTCATTGCCTTTAGGAATTATTGAAGAAAAGACAGTTTCCCACCTTTTTACAGACTGTCTTTTTGGCAGTCTTTTTTGGCCGGGGGAAAAAAGCCCAAAGTCCTGTGTCCAAAAACTGAAAATCAGATCATGTCAGACTCTATACAGTGTTAGACCCTTTGGCCAGAGAGGAAGTTTTGGAGGAACTACATTTCTACAGGTCGCAGGAGTGTGAATTTTTCATATGTCGTTTGGGGTCCCAAGACGAGTGGAACGACGAGGGTACATAAGTATATCTTATAATAATAATAATAATAATAATAATACATTTAATTTAAAAGCGCCTTTCAGGTCACTCAAGGACACTTTACAACAAGATGAATTAAAATCACACAATTTCGTAAAAAAAAAACTAAAAAGGAGCACATAAACTCAACACAATAACTTAGGGGAAGTGGTGGTGATAGCAGGGGGGGGTTAGAGGGAGTAGGCGGTCCGGAACAGGTGAGTTTTCAGACGTGATTTAAAGAGGTGGAGAGAGTCGCAGTTACGGAGGTCAGGTGGTAGTGAGTTCCAGAGCTGAGGAGCAGAGTGGCTGAAGGCTCTGTCCCCCATAGTGCTGAGGCGGGCAGGGGGCACAGAGAGGTGGATGGAGGAGGAGGATCTGAGGGAACGAGTGGGGATGATGATGTGCAGGAGATCAGACAGGTAGGGAGGGGCAAGGTTGTGGATGGCCATGTATGTGTACAGGAGGAGTTTGTAATTGATGCGGTGTTTGACAGGGAGCCAGTGGAGGTGCTGGAGGACGGGGGTGATGTGGTGGTGTGAGGGGGTCTTTGTGATGATACGGGCGGCTGAGTTTTGGACCAGTTGCAGTTTATGGAGAGACTTTTGGGGGAGGCCAAAGAGGAGAGAATTACAGTAGTCAAGACGGGAGGTGACGAGACTGTGAACAAGGACGGCTGTGGAGTGGGGGGTGAGGGAGGGGCGGAGTCTGTTGATGTTGCGGAGATGGAAATAAGCGGTGCGGGTAGTGATGTTGATGTGCGAGTGAAAAGAGAGTGTGCTGTCGAGGATGACACCCAGACTCTTTACCTGAGGGGAGGGGGAAAATGAGGAGCTGTCAATGGTGAGGGAGAAGCTGTTAACTTTAGATAGGGTGGATTTAGTGCCGAGGAGGAGGAGTTCAGTTTTATTGCAGTTTAATTTAAGGAAGTTTGAGGTGAACCAGGTTTTTAGCTCAGAGAGACAAGAGGTGAGGGAGGGGGGTGGTAGTGTGGAATTTGGTTTGCAAGAAAAGTAGAGCTGGGTGTCATCCGCGAAGCAGTGGAACTGGATATTGAATTTACGGAGGATGTGGCCGAGGGGGAGGAGATAGATGATGAAAAGAAGGGGCCCCAGGACAGATCCCTGGGGCACACCTGTAGTGACTGGGGAAGGTTTTGAAGTGAAAGATTTGAGCTGTACAAACTGAGTGCGGCCTGTGAGGTAAGAGTGGAACCAGCTGAGGGGAGTGTGGGAGAGGCCAATGGAGGAGAGTCTACTGAGGAGGATGGGGTGTGAGATGGTGTCAAAGGCAGCACTCAGATCGAGGAGGATGAGGATGGAGACAGAACCAGAATCAGCTGCAGTGAGGAGGTCGTTGGTGATTTTGATTAAGGCGGTCTCTGTGCTGTGACGGGGGCGGAATCCAGACTGGAAGGGCTCGTAGAGTGACATCTTATCTTATAAGACGTTAACTTCATTTGTGGGTTTTATATTATAGGAATTATTACAAAAAACAAACACGAACGACTGACCATTGACCTTTCTGAAGTTTGCACAGTGTACAGAAGTATATCTTATGATATCTTAACTTTTTTTGTGAGGTTCATGTTATGGGACAGTAGAAAAATGAAAAAAATCAGAAAACAGCCGTATCCCTGCTGAATGCGCACAAAATGAGACACAAATAGAAAAACACATCCAAACAGTGAAATCATTGCAAAATCAAACACTGAAGGTATATAACTATATCTTATAAGATTTTAACTTTATTTGTGAGGTTTATGTTATGGGACAGTAGAAAAATGAAAAAAATCAGAAAACAGCCGTATCCCAGATGAATGCGCACAAAAACAGACACAAATAGAAAAACACATCCAAACAGTGAAATCATTGCAAAATCAAACACTGAAGGTATATAACTATATCTTATAAGATTTTAACTTTATTTGTGAGGTTTATGTTATGGGACAGTAGAAAAATGAAAAAAATCAGAAAACAGCCGTATCCCAGATGAATGCGCACAAAAACAGACACAAATAGAAAAACACATCCAAATAGTGAAATCATTGCAAAATCAAACACTGAAGGTATATAACTATATCTTATAAGATGTTAACTTTATTTGTGAGCCATTACCATCACCAGGTGTGAAGTTTCACTGGCTACAGGGGAGTGGCCAACACAGCTGAAGTAAGATTTAAACCAGACCCAAACCAGCATTTGTCAGTGTGCATTTGGACTATCTGGGTATCTCATAGGACTACTGGAATTAAGCTAAGTATCACTTCTGTAGGTCTTTCTTATTTGGTTTCATAAGTCCTCCCCAGCCCCGTGGTTGTCTGACTCAGTGCGTGCTGAGAGAGCCACAATACGAACTTGAATGTATTGAACTATGCTGAGAGCTGGCTGTGGAGAACTATATTTGTCTGTGTTTCTCATCAGCATTAAGGGGCGAGCTGGACAGTGGCTGTGTGTGCACCATTATTTCAACTACACAACGCAAGATAAGAGTACTAACCCCCTACAAAGGCAAGGTGATGTTTGTCAGAGGGAACGGTAGGTATTTTATATGTATACAGTCTATACTACAGGTTATTCTAAGACAATAAAAGATGTGAATGTTTGAAAGTTATTTACATAAATCATACTATTTGCCCCATTAAAAAATCCTGATCCAGTCTAAGAGATTGAATAACTGTGCCTGCTTAGCATAACTACCACCCTGTTAGTTGAGAAATTAGTAGAAGAAAGACAAACATGACCTATCCTGTCCTCTCTTTCTTTGCAAAAGGGAAAATGCAGCATGAGCTCCAGAAGTTCCCGGGGAGTTGTTGCGATATACTGTGGGGTTGCTAGTTTCAACAACTTTGCTCTTCTCACACACATTCAAACACATATTGACACACGATATGATTCATTTATTCAATGGTGTGAAATATTTTCGATTCTTAAACTAAACACTGATAACTGATAACAACACTGATAACTAATGATGAGAAATTTGCTTGTATTTTTTTGTAGATTAAGCACTGGAACAAGGTTTACGGCTTGAACAGGCACCCAACGAGAGACAAGTCTACCATTAATAAGTCAGTCAGTCAGTCATCATCTTTATCCTCCTTTATAGGGTCGCGGGTGGTGCTGTGCCAATCTCAGCTACATCGGGCGGGGTACACCCTGGACAGTTCGCCAGTCCATCGCAGGGCCACACACAGATAGAAACAAACAACCATTCACTCTCACACTCACTCCTATGGTCATTGTAATCAAGATCCAATTTACCTAATCCCCACATTGCATGTTTTTGGACTGTACTGTTGACAGGCAAGATGCACATATGGGGAAATTGAATTTTTAGTTTTTCAATTCCTCCTGGTGGCTCTGAGAACTGTTTGTGAATAATTGGTTGATATTGTAAATTTACAACTCAATACATTAAATAAAGTGGTTTTGGAATCAACAGTGGTGTTTATTTCATTTCTAATTAAGTTCCCCACCCTACTTTAATTGAAAGAGTGAAAGTATTTAGGGTTTTTGTTTGGCAGTCATAGAGGAACTGTTTGATTGTTTAATGGTGGAAAAGTAGGAAAAATCTGTAGAATATTTTTCTGTAAAACTTTTATCATTGTAACTTTATTTAACGTGTTTGATTGTAATAACTTAGTAAAAATCTATAAAATAATGGTATTTTTCTGCAGAACTCAGCATTGTCACATAATTAAAAGGGTTTATCGTAAAAATTTAGGAAAATTCTATAAAATAACTTTTTTTTATAGAACTCTTAGCATTGTCACTTAATTCAAAGTGTTCGATCGTAATAATTTAGGAAAAATCTGTAAAATAACGGTATTTTTCTGCAGAACTCAACATAGACCGGAAGCTCTAATTAACGCTGCTTTTGTGTGTGTATCTGCGTCATTACCTCGTTTATGAAACCCTAAAGTTTCAGAACAAAGAGGACTGCTGAGAAAATAGGGTTTATTGTTTTCCTGGGCTCTGCAAAGCGGAAAGGCACTTCCATTTGCTGATGATGTCATCAGGAAACCTCACCATTCCTCTCACCACCGTAGCTCCTCCTGGTGCGGGCACTAGTCCGGGCACATCCGATTGCGTACTGTCGTTTTTTTAGTCAGGCTTCCTTCCTCTTATGAATGATAGGTGATGAGTTGATGGTGTAGAAAGAAACCTCTGACACTAGACTCGCACCAAACAAAAGGGATTTTATTTGGTTACAAGTCAGGTGTCAGACCAAGCGCTGCAGTATCTTGGGAGAATGTTATTGCTGAATCTCTGAACAATTCTGCCTGCCCACGAGCAGGTTAATACATTTAAAGGTTATCTGACATCATCAACCTATACTTCACATTTGTCCATTTTAGGTATTCTATCTTCAGTCTAGAAGGCCCCTAGTGATAGACAGAGAAGACCAAAAATGGTCCCCTTCCATCTTTAGGTGCCACCTCTCAGCATATACAAGGACAGCTGCTCAGAGCATACATCTACTCTTCAATGTAAACATATCGTAAATGTGAACCCAAACTCCATCCCATCCTGAGGAAGCTTCTGCTCCTCAATGCAATGAAGTGTACATCTTAAACATATTTGAGACAGAATATAGCTGTGTTAATGTGTTCATCTACGTCAGATACTTCAGTATATTCAACCGCAGAAGAAGAACTAGTCTCATTGTAGCTGCTGAGATGCAGAGCATCCATCGTGCCAGAGGGGGAGCTGTGTATCTGAGAGCTGACATGCTAATTACATCACTTCCAGGTACCTGGCCAATCACAGGACAGTGGGAAAGCTCTTGTTGGCTGGCCAATCACAACACAGTCCGCGTTCTGGGGGTGTGATTTTGGTCTGAAACAGCACGGCTGACGAGAGCGTGAGGAGGTGAGGAGATATTCGATCGGCTCGTTTGCAGCGACTAGGAGGTTTTTGACCATGAAAACAAGTTAATATATGGAAGTAGACCTCCATAACTAACATATGTGCAATACAAGCATTCGATGTCACCTTTAATGAAAATTTCTGTAGAAGTAATGTTTTTGGACTTTATTTGAATTAGGATATTTTATATTTTAATATTACAGTTTTTGTTTGGCAGCCGTAGCTGCCAGTCATTTATGTTTTTTTTTACAGTGTATGGGCATCAGGCCATGAACTCATACAACTTGCAAATTTTCCTGGATGCACATCTCCTTGTTTCATTGAACTGGATAAATCAACATTGAAGTTAGTAAAATCCCTGAAATAGTTTTTCCTGTGATTATTATAATGTCTAGAACAGGTAAACCATTCTACTCTTACAGACTCTGGGAACCACAAGTAAGCCTGTATTTTGGGAGCAAAGTCATATGTTATAGTGACCAGTGATCTGGTGATAAAGTAAAACTAGTTATTTCAGGGGTGAATGGGCCTATCAGTAAGTGCTTTGTACATGAGGATGATGATTTTAATTGAATTCTAAACTGTATGTAGAACCACTGTAGAGAAGCTAACACTTGAGTTCTTTTTCTAACTTCGTTCGGTGTTTCACTATGGGATATCGCCTTGGCATGACCAACCAGGGAAGCTCCAATGGCACCACGTGTGTCAGTGACAGACAGGTCGAGCTGTGCTGGGGCACCGCCCCCTTCATACTATCACAGCCGACCCGCCCCTCAAAATCATTCTCGCTTTCGTCCCGTGAAGAAACTTTTGTGGAAGCTCCCTCAGTTATTCGGGCTAGCTTGGATTGCTAAACTGTTCGCAGACGCGCCGTTAAGGTCCTCGTCACCGAACGCAGTCCCTGGCTTACGTCTGGATTTGCTGAGTAAATCAAGAAGTTTTCCACTTGATCTTGGTGTAGTGTCCGCGTCAAGGCGAGGTACTCCACCGGCCACCCTGTATTACCTACCGGGGGTCGGCTAACTATAGATCAGTTACCCACAGACTAACGCGTTGCGGCGAGTCAGTGTGGATACAGTTGACATTTGTTTGTGAACTGTGTGTTTACAAACAGTTCACAAACAAACTGTTTGTAAACACACAGTTTACAACACATATGATGGAGGAGGAATACACAGACATGCCGCCACTCTTTGAGGAGCTCCCTGGCGTAGAGCCAGAGGAGGATGCTGAGGGCTATGCCAACTCAGACATCCTCAACTTGGATGATATGGAGGAGGACGAAGACGATGCCACTTTTCGAGTGCCGTCTCTGTATCTGATGTCGCTCCTCCAGCTGACAGCAGCCTTTATGAGGTCTGTAAACGAGCTGCTTCTAAGCTGGGAATACAGTGGCCTGCGGTTCAGGACGCAGGTGGCACTGAGAGGGACCTTTATGATGGTAAGAGACTTCCACCAGCTCAACCACCAGCAAAACAGCTCCTTCCAGCCGTGCCCGCGTGCATGAGGGAAATGAGCCGTTTTTGGTCCTGTCCCTTTAAGAACAAGCTCCCCACCAAGGGATGTCTAAACTGGAGATCCATGGGATGAAGGAACTAGGGCTGTCCGAACCCCCTGTGGTGGAGTCTTCAGTGGCTCACCACCTTCACCCTGATCGCCGCTCTGTCTCGGCCTCCTCTAACATCGCTCTGCCCAGTAAGATGGAACGCGTCACGTCTTCCATCTTCCAGAGGATGTATAAATATGCAGCTCAGTCAGTCTGTTCTCTGAATGCAGCTACACTGCTGTCTGCGTACCTGGCTGAGATTTTGGAGGAGATGGGCCGCCAATTGGACTCTGGAGCACCAAACCCAGTTCTTTGGGATGAGATCTGTGTGGTGAATGACCTCATCCTGCGCTCCTCACAGGGAGCGGTGCAGGGCAGTGGCCGAGTTATGGGCCTCGCTGTCTCAGGAGAGAGGGCCCTGTGGCTGAACCACTCGAGCCTGAGTGATGCACAGAAGGCGGATGTGATGGATGCCGTGTACGACCCCACCAAAGGTCTGTTTGGCCCAGCTCTGGAGAGGATGAGGGAAACCAGCACCCTCAGAAAGCAGGAGGGAGAAGCGTTTGATCTCTGTCTGCCCAGGAGACAAGCCCTTCGTCCCCCTCAGGCCACCAAGCCCACCTTTTCAGCCTCGGCTGCTGCAGTAAGGAGACGTCAGGGCAGTGCCCGCCCTCAGAGGCAGACTGGGCAGCAGGGCAACCAGCAGCCCAGGTCTGACGCCCAGAGACCGTGGGGCAAACACTCCTTTGCAACAGTGGCAGCAAAGAACCGCCCGTCTCACCCCACTGACAGAAAGAAGAAGCGGCCGTCCTAACAACCCCAGCTTCTCCCTCTCCCCCTCCGGTCAAGTTAAGAGTCATGGAGGGGGACCACCAGGACCCCGTCATGTGTGGTTCAGGAACCCTGGCTGTTATTTGTTCTCCAGGGCTCCTTGTCCAGTCTCCCATATGGCAGGCCCACAGGGAGAAGACACAGGGGTCCCCACAACACTTCCACCCTGTCCAAACCTGTTGCAAAAAAACCAGCATTTTCGCAGCCAGGCACAAAGCCAAGGGCGAAATGCAAAATAAAAATAAAATAAATAAATTAATTAATAAAATAAAAAAACACACAAAAACAAATCAATGTCATGCACCCCTCTCGCCACCAGAGGGAGCTCACGCTCCACTGGCGAGACACGATTCTCACCGAGTCGTGGGGGTGACGTCACCGCAGCTCGACACAGGACCTCTCTCTGTCAGAGCGGACAGGTGGCGCGCATGCGCAGTTCACCCATGGATTCTGTCCACTGTATCTCACTGATACAGACTTCAATTTGCCATGAAACCACCCAGGTTCAACGGTGTGTTAGTTTCAGTGGCCAAGGGGGACTCTGCACGGAAGACGAAATAACGTCTTTACTGAGCAAACAAGCTATCAGAGCTGTCACGGCCGAGGAGTCACAACAGGATTTCTACTCCCGGTACTTCCTCATTCCCAAAAAGGCAAGCACAGCCCTTCGCCCCATCCTAGATCTCCGTGTGCTAAACAAACACCTACGGAAATACACATTCAGGATGTTGACACACAAAGTGCTCTGTCGCTCTATCCGTCAGAGAGATTGGTTTGTAACGATCGATCTCTCGGACGCGTATTTTCACATCGCTATTCACCCTGCACACAGAAAATATCTCAGGTTTGCTTTCCAAGGCAAAACCTACGAGTATCAAACTGTCCCGTTCGGGCTGTCGTTAGCTCCGAGGGTATTCAGCAAGTGTGTGGAGGGGGCTCTGTCTCCATTACGGAGAAAATGCATCAACATTTTTTCGTACATTATCTGATATGCGCTGGCTCGCACGAGCAGGCGGTCATGGATTCCGCTATGGTGATAAATCATCTCAGGGATCTTGGGTTCAGTATAAACTAGACGAAAAGTCAGATAGAGCCCGTACAATGTACGGTGTATCTGGGTGTGAAAATAAACTCCCTGTCATATCGCGTCACGCTATCAGACGGGAGAATAAAATCTCTCACACGGTGTCTCTCCCTCTTTCAGATGGGGAGAGTGGTGTCGTTCCGACTATGCCTACGTCTGCTCGGCCTGATGGCATCAGTGATAGCCGTAGTACATTTAGGTCTGTTGATGATGAGAGATTTTCAGCGGTGGGTTGCAGCTTTGCACCTATGCCCGCGCCATCACCTGAACCGCAGAGTGAAAGTGACTCAGACGTGTGTGAAGTCTCTCCGTCAGTGGAGGAACGCAGGGGCGTGACGTCCAGGGTTACCATGACAACGGACGCTTCCCTGTCAGGGTGGGGAGCAACGATGTCAGGCAGAGCAGTGAATGGCTCCTGGGGTCCAGAAATAGCCCAGATTCACATAAATGTTTTGGAGCTCTGGGCAGTGTTTCTAGCTCTGAAACATTTCCTGCAATTTCTCCGAGGCCGTCATGTTCTGGTGAAAACAGACAACCCCGCTGTGGTAGCCTATGTCAACCGTCAGGGAGGCATGAGAGACAGAATCTGTCTCTCATACTGGTGGCGCCAAGATGACCGTCCAAACACTGGTTGGCAGAAATAGTTCAGATGTTGGCAGGCGACCCATGGCCTCTGCCCATACGCAGAGACCTCCTGTCCCAGGCACATGGGGAGATTTACCACCCTCACCCAGACCGCGTGGCACTCTGGGCCTGGCCCGTGAGAGGTTTAATTTAGACGCAGCAGGACTGCCTCCGCAGATTATAAACACCATTCAGAGTGCAAGGGCACCTCCAACCGTGCTTTGTACGGCTGTAAGTGCCGGGTTTTTGAGGAATGGTGTGAGTCTAGACTTACGGTCCCTTTTCAGTGTTCGGTTGTGGACCTGTTGTGCTTTCTGCAGGAACTGGTGGATAAAGAGCTTTTTCCACAGTTAAAGTGTACCTCGCTGCCATCTCAGCATGTCACGTGGGTTTTGGTGAAAAACCGGTGGGACAGCACCCCCTGGTTTGTCGCTTTATGAAAGGTGCACGTCGAAAGATCCCAGTTTCTAGGCACCTGGTTCCACTGTGGGACCTTCTGGTGGTGCTAGATGCCCTTTCTCAGCATCCCTTTGAGCCTTTGGAGGCCGTGGGGATGAAGTTTGTATCTCTGAAAACGGTTCTGCTTTTGGCTTTGTCTATGGCAAAGCGCGTGAGCGACCTTCAGGCGTTGTCTATCCGCCCTTCCTGTCTACAGTCGGTCCGGGACTCTCCAAGGTTTGCTTACGGCCCAATCCGGCTTTTGTGCCTAAGGTGGTGGAGTCGGCTTACAGGTGTCCCACAGTAGAGTTGCTGGCTTTTCACCCGCCTCCATTCTCCTTGACAGAGGAGCAGAGGCTTAACACTTTGTCTCCAGTGAGGTCTCTGCAGACCTACGTGAGTAGGACGGCAGATTTCAGGCGGGCTGACCAGCTGTTTGTTTCCTGGTCCACTACCCATAAGGGCAAGCCATTGTCCCGCCAGAGGCTGTCTCACTGGATTGTGGAGGCCATTTCTGTGGCGTACAGTTGCAAAGGTTTGCTGCCGCCCCAGGGTTTGCATGCTCATTCCACCAGGAGTATGGCCACTTCCTGGGCTCTGTTTAGAGGGGTGTCTGTTCAGGACATTTGTGCTGCGGCAAGCTGGGCTACGCCTCAGACTTTTGTCAAGTTTTACAGGCTAGATGTCTCTGGTCCTTCTTTGGCTCAAGTGGTTCTAGGTGCCGGTGCTCCGGGGTTGGAGTGAAGTTGTCACTCAACCTTTTGTGGTAGTTTGGCTTCGGGAGTCATATGCAATCCGGGAGTGTTCTATATCTCCCATAGTGAAACACCTAACGAAGTTAGAAAAAGAACGAAGGGTTACTCAACGTAACCCCTGTTCTTTGATAACAGAGTGAGGTGTTTCACCACACGCCCCTTCTTGCATGAGGCATGGAAAGAAACCGGTCTTGAATGATTTTGAGGGGCGGGTCGGCTGTGATAGTATGAAGGGGGCGGTGCCCCAGCACAGCTCGACCTGTCTGTCACTGACAGACGTGGTGCCATTGGAGCTTCCCTGGTTGGTCATGCCAAGGCGATATCCCATAGTGAAACACCTCACTCTGTTATCAAAGAACCGGAGTTACGTTGAGTAACCCTTCGTTATATGGTCTTTCTTTCTAGGTTCTAGGTTCAGAACTCGTGCTGCAGCATTTTGAATTAACTGAAGGGTTTTAATAGATTTGTTGGAACATCCTGATATTAAGGAGTTACAGTTAACTAATCTAGATGTGGAAGAAGGCTGTTCTGGAAATTAGCTTTATGTGTGAATCAAATGACATGTCCTGGTCAAAAATAACTCCAAGGTGGAACTGGAAGCCATGGTAATGTCATCTAAAAGTTTTTCTCTAAGGTGTTTTGGGCCAAGTATAAAAGTTTACAAGTAGAAAGTTACAGGTCATCCAGGACTTAATGTCTCTGAGACATTTCTGGAGTTGAACAACCTGATTTATTTCATTCGGCCTCATTAATAAATAAAGCTGTGTGTCATCTGCATAACAATGACAGTGTATGTTGTGCTTTCTAATAATGTTCCCTAAAGGAAACATATATTAGGGGAAAGGTATAGGCCAAAGCACTGAGCCCCGTGGAACTCCACAATTAACTTTGGTTTGCATGAACAAACTGGAATCTATCAGATAAGTATGATTTAATCCAACAGAGCGCAGTAATAACAATAGAATATCATGGTCAATGGTGTCAAATGCAGCACTAAGATCTAACAGGACAAGTATAGAGACCATTATCTAAAACCAAGAGAAGGTTGTTACTAACTTTAACTAGTGCTGTTTCTGTGCTATGATGTAATCTTAAACTTAACTGGAAATCTTCAAACAGGCCATTAATATGCAAATATTTACATAATTGATTAGCGACTGTCCTTTTCCCACTCTTAAACAACTGAGCAGTTAACATGTAATACATTTTCATGGATGCTTTGTTAAAACTAACTATCCAACACATCACAATGAACTGTGAAACAAATATTCTACTCATGTTAAGCAAGAAATAAAGCCAAGATGACTCAGTTCTGCAATACCGCTTTCTTTGAATTCAACAACAAAATTGACATTTAATTGTATTTTTGTCTCTTAGAATAACACTTCAAACTGTACATTTTAAATATAAAATTATAACTTTGTGCAAATGTTTGGAATTACAAAAAAAATCTGTTTGTAAAGTAAAATAAATACTGGATGTAATTCACCACTAAATATAGCCAAAACATTATTTCTCTTTCTTTACCATGGCTTGATTCATTCTGTCTCCGTTTCTGTTATTATACCTAATGTTTACAACATCTTCTATGTTGTGCTGTAACGTTACAGAAGCATTTTTTGCATGGCCTCCCTATTTAAGCTGGTTTAAGATGTTTAAGTTTAGGGGACTGTTTTGGATCGGAGCAGGGTTTATTCTTTCCTCCGATATCCTATCCAGGCATTTAAACTGGTATTGGGTTGATCGGCGACCTTTCGGCGTCACACAACAATCAATGAGCTCCGCTGTCTTCACTCTAGTAGTCGAGAGAAATGGAGGGACAGAAGAAAAGGAAAGGTGGAGCAGAGAGAGAGAGGGACAGAAAACGGAAAGCCCTTGCCACAGACGCAGCGAAATGTTGCAAAATAAGTGACATGTTCACCAGGAGGGAAGGTCAGTCAAAAACGCTATAGCTTTTATTGCGTTTATCGTTCATGTGATATTTCAGTTTTTCTTTTTTAATAAATTTGCAAAAATGTCTAAATTTCTGTTTTCTTTCTGTCAAGATGGGCTGCTGATTGTACATTAATGAGAAATAAAATGAACTTTTTTGATTTCAGCAAATGGCTGCAAAGAAACAAAGAGCGAAAAATTTAAAGGGGTCTGAATACTTTCCGTACCCACTGTATGTTCATCAACCATACGTTGGTTTGGTGCTTACTTATCCTAAACATAAGGAGTAACATTTATAATCATCACTTTAAAAGTAAAACATTTTTTTTCATTTTTGGTGCATATTTGTTTCCCAGATATATTAGTGTGTGTGTGAATGGGTGAATAAGAGGCATTAACTTAAAACACTTGTAGAAAGGCGCTTTATGAAGTTCAGTCCATTTCCTTTTATTAGTTTACAGGGCAGATCAAGAAGGGTCCAGCTGCAGACTCGCAGACCTCTACACAACTCACCCCACCCACTGCACGACACACACCCCCCATACGCGACACACCCCCTCACACTACATGACACTCTGATTGGGCGAAGAAGTATGAAAAGAGAGCACCCGAAACAACCAACACGGGAAAAACACAGGAAAATCACAAAACGTTGGAGGAATGATGGAGGAAAAGGTAAGAATGCATAAAAAACACATTATGATATTGAACACTGTATGAATAGTCATTATTTGTATACATTAAATCAATTAAGTGTGGTTTATTAACCAGTAATGTCTGCATGCTGTAACGATAGCGATTGTAACAGCAAGCAAGACGCAGCGATTTTTTTCCTTTTTTTCTTTTCTTTCAAATGCAAATGCAATCCAGTTCATTACTACTTGACTCTGGATTAAAAATGTTCCCATGTTAAAAATACAAAATAAAATTTTGTACCCAAACTAAAATCCTATGGAATCTTTGCAGAAAATCCTCACAGGCAACACTGTGTCTCCCTGGGCCAAGAAAGAGGATCATCATTCTTTTCGAAGATGATGACCAAGTGGACAAGGTGATGCACATCTTGTCTGAAGTACTTGAAAGTACAGAGACAGACAAGAAGTCTGCAGATCCTGTGGCTTTCATTATGGATGTACTTTTGTCAGAGGTGAGATCTCAGACACTGACACTGATTTGTAGACTACATGTTTTATATGACTGCATATGTCTGACTCCTTTTAACACATGGTCACTGTCTAACACAATCTTTCATGCCACAGGCAACAGTATATGCCCTTGGAGCTGTTCACTCCATCTCCCTCGACAAAGCCAAGGAGATGTACATACGTGGAACTGAGTTTGACTCAAGGTAAGTCGGATAGTTTAGGAAACTGTTAATCCAATTTTCAGTTTATATCTTATGATGTATGTGAGTGTCTTTAACGATTAATTATTTTGCTATATAATTTTGTCTTGTCAGCGAGATTACCCATCTTAGGGAACAGCTTCAGAGCCACATGTCAACAAAAGCAAGGCTGAAACTGGATAGCTTCATGGGAAATTACAGGAAGACCTTGGAGAGTGAGGAATTTCTCAGACGCCTGTAATCCCTGGATTGTGAATTGTCTGCTATGCATACAAATAAAAGCGATATATGATTTATTACTTGTATTCATTACATGGCTTTGAAAGTTATACAACATTCTGTGCAGAATCAAGGGTTTCAGTGCTTTTGTTTTATTTTCATCAAAATACCTACTGATGTCCAATCATATAAACGTGATAATTATAACACATAAACGTGATAATATATTGTATAAACGTGATAATTAGATCACATAAACGTGATACTATAGTGTGTAAACGTGATAATTAAATGTTGAAAGTAGGTCCAGCTGCAGACCCGCAGACCACTCAACGACACACCCCTCCACTCAATGACACACCCCTCCACTCAACGACACACCCCCTCACACAACACGACACTCTGATTGGGTCACAGAAGAGACTGCGTCTGAAACGTGATGACGTTTACTAACCCGTTTACACACGCGTATTTTCATAGACACTTGTTGACAAGAGACTTTTATCCCGGTGTGCGACAGGAATAGAGAAGAATAAATACCCGTGTTGACTTTTATGAACACAGAAATGTACTTTCTGTAAAATTTGTGAATAATTAATGTGACTTTGTAAACTATGAAATGTTATAGCCAAACTGCTAAAATATATAAATGCCGATTGGAAAAATTCTTTAAACATCGTTTCGATCCTGTGGCTTCAATCATACAGAGGTGAGATATCAGACACTGACACTGATTTGTAGAATACATGTTTTATATGACTGCATATGTCTCCTTTTAACACACGCTCACTGTCCAACACAATCTTAAATCTTAATCATTGATTGATGTCCCTGCAGCTGTACTCTCCATCTCCCTGGACAAAGACAAAGACTGACTTTCTTGAATTTCCTTCGGGATCAATAAAGTATTGGACTAAGACATGGACAGGGAACTCAGTTTGACTCCAGGTAAACTGATCATTTAGGAAACTGTTAATCCAATTTTCACAACAGTTTATATCCCATAATGTATGTGAGTGTCATTAATGACTTCATTATTTTGTTATATCATTTTGTCTCATCAGCGAGATAACTCAGCTTCAGAGCCACATGTCCAAGGAAGCAAGGCTCAAACTGGAAAGCCTTAGAGAGTGACGACTTTGTCGTTAGGCGCCTTTAATCCCTGACAATTTCTTGAAAAATGTAAATAGTTAATTGTCTTCTATGCATACAAATAAAAACGATATATCACTCATTACTTGTATTCATTACATGGATTTGAAAGTTATGCAACTTTCTGTGCATAATCAAGGGTATATTAAACACACCTTTTTGTAACATACAGGTTGCCATGATGTTGGAAGTTTGCAAAAACAAATGAAATTATTCAAAACGTCACATTGTACAGAAGCGTGTTCACAGTGGAATTTTGGGGGTCAGTATCACGTACGTGATACTATATTGTATCAACGTGATAATTATATAAACGTGATACTATATTGTATCAAAGTGATAATTATATAAACGTAGTACTATATTGTATCAACGCGATAATTATATCATATACATGTGATACTATGTTGTATAAACGTGATAATTATATCATATAAATGTGATACTACGTTGTATATACGTGATAATTATATCATATAAATGTGATACTATGTTGTATAAACGTGATAATTAGAGCACATAAACGTGATACTATATTGCGTAAACGTGATAATTAAATGTTGAAAGAACTGCGTGCCTGTTTCCAATCGGCATTTATATATTTTAGCAGTTTGGCTATAACATTTCATAGTTTACAAAGTGACATTAATTATTCACAAATTGCTCAGAAAGAACATTTCTGTGTTCATAAAAAGTCAACACGAGGGTTTATTCTTCTCTATTCCTGTCGCACACCGGGATAAAAGTCTCTTGTCAACAAGTGTCTGTGAAATACGCGTGTGTAAATAAAGTTTCAATAAAAGAACGTCATCACGTTAGTAAACGTCAACACATCATTAAGACGCAGTCTCTTCTGTGACCCAATGTGTCGTGTAGCGTGAGGGGGTGGACGCGCTGACGTAGACGCGCTGACGTACCGCAGCAACGGACCAACCTGCTCAATGAGGCGTCTACGTATATATGTTGTTTTTGCTGGTAATAAAAGCAGTTACCGAGACTATCATTATTATGGTATATGAAGATACTACAACATCAACGGAGAGACTTCGCTCATGTTTCAAAGAACTGGGGTTAATTTCTTAACCTAAAGTTATCATCCAGTCCAGTAGATGGCCGTAATGCGCCAGCTACCCCAGCTGGTTTACCAACCGCGATTAAAACTTGTAGAAGAAGAAGTCTGTCATGTGACATGCTTGTGAGAATGTAACTGTTGTCAGTGAAATCTCAAAACGACCTGGAGGTAAGCGAAGCGACTCGCGTTTTTAGTTTAGGTTTTAACTTAAGTCAGTTATTGCGTATTTAGACACACAAATGTTAACTCAAGCAGCGTGAGATTGAATCATTGCAGGAAGTAACTAAACGTTATTATAGTTGCTATATAGTTGCTAATCAGTGACTTACATGTTAGCATGCCTGAGTTCATATCAAAAATTTTAGGGTTAGAAAACTGGAAGTCGGAATCATTATCTATCGAAGCGATGGTTTAACTGTTTCTGTTTTCTTTACTACAGTTTCCACACGATTAACTATCATGGCCGAGGTTAGTATGGTCTCTACTTCCTATTTGTTCCTGTTCGTTCAGTCAACACTCCCTGTTCATGTCGGATAGGAGAAGAAACACACGTTTTTGCACAGTTCTGCGCAAAAGTCTAAAGCCACAATGCGATTTGATATTTAAGCAATGTTCTAATGAACATACAGTAGAATTATTTCTCACCACTTCAGTTGAAGTAGACCAGTGCTTAACAAGTGTATTCGACCACCATCCAATGTAAGGTGTATGCCACACCATTGGTTATTATCAAAATCATTTGGTATGTTTCTGTAAGACATCAGAATGTAGAAGCTTGTATTTGCTATTAATGCTAAAATATAATTATTTTCTGTACCTTATTTGTAATGTTCAAATTTACTGTTTTACAAAAAGCAGAAAAAACAGCAAATCACATTATTATTGATTAGGACGTCAAATTCTAGATTTTGACTTGCAATACTTTATTTGTTTTAGTTAAATATTATGCTTGGTTAATTTTTGATTTCTCAGTGAAGCCTAGTGAGCCCGCTCAAATTTGGGTATGTATATAGGTGAATTTAGTTGTAATTGGATAAATTTAACACATTTGTTAAGCACTGTATGTAGAGCTTGGCAATATATTGATAGTAGCTACATCTATATTGAGGCATGAGACAAGATAAAGATAAACAGCTTCTACAGGTTAAAGTGTCAAGTATTTAGTGTGATCTACTCTTACAAAATAGCATGACCCTGGCTCTCTTAAACCTTGAGTAGAACCTTAACTAATGTTAATGGTAAAACCTGTGCTTGTCCTACTATTTCATGTTAAGACATCTGCTGTGAAAAATATCTATTACTCCAGGTTTATTCAAGACATGCATGAGCATTAACACATGTTATGAGTTGAAGTCATTGACAGCTTGTTAATATATAAGACCAACTTTCAGTCACATTATTCCTATTCAAATGCCAATGATCATAGAGTTTGACAGACATAAAAACCACAAAGCTGGACTTTAGCACAGCACATTACAATATAAAGTAATTGTAAATGTAGTGTATAACAGTACACAGCTTCAGGGGCATAATGACATGTGATGTGACTTTAATGTTACAAAAATGATAATGTGTCACCTTGTTTGTTGGATTTTATATTTGCCACTACATTGTAATGTAAAATGGCAAACTAGCAGAATTTGTGCCTTATGGGACAACATCTCGATTCACTGAGGTGGTCAGAGACACTCATGTAGCTTGTAACTTCTTCATTTTGTATGTAATATATTTTTCTTTGCAGGATTTGAAGAGGTATTTGTACAAACAGCTGCAGAGGTGAGTGTACTGAAGTAACAGACTGTAGCAAGTATAGTTCAGGTTTTTTGAGTTTTGGTTGTATTCCGTTCCCACTGGTCATAAAACCTGTTAAATGCCAGCTATAAACAGGATTATCATCAGTGGTAGTGTTGATAATCAGCATACAGTGCAGAATTCACTGTATGTGCCTCCAGTGCACCAGGATACACGGCTTGCGATGCTCACCCACCCAAAAGAAAGTTGCTGCTAGCAGAGATGCAAGGGAAAACCGATTAGGCACACAACAAAAGCCCTTCTAATAAATCTAAGCAACTTGAGAAATCTGATGCAATCAGAAGGGTGATCATTTAAAAGCCTTTAATATTTAATGTTGAATCATATCAACAGTAAAAACATGCCAATGTGTTACTTTCAGCAATCAATGCCTTCATCAAGGCAAACATACAAAATAATGTCTGAAAGCTTTCAGTATACAGTGCCCTCTTATAGTTTTGGAACAGTGAGGCTAATTCCTTTATTTTGGGGTTGACATCAGACGATGAATATGAGACATTTCAGCTTTCATTTCCAGGTATTTACATCTGGATCTGATGCACAATTTAGAAGATAGCATTATTTGTAACGGAACACAACATTTTTAGGTGAGCAAAAGTATTAGAACAGATAGACTTAAAAAGTATTTTTCCAAGTGAATAAGACTTACTATTTAATTGCAAATCCTTTTGATTTCAATAACTGCATCAAGCCTGTGACCCAGGGACATCACTGTTTTAACTGTTCGATATCCGATCCAGTGATTTTGACCAGTATAGGACAGATACTGAGTATCGGATCGGCTCCTCCCAATTATATACCACACTAAAGTAGCACTGCTAATAGTTTTTTTTTTCCGAATTTCCTCCGTAAGATAGCCACTGACTTCCATATTTTCATGACAAGCATCCATATTTTTTTTTTTTTTTTTGGTTCCTGGAGATAGAAGCTCTCACGGTTAAGTAGGTACTGATAACGTGTTATCTTACATCTTTCCTTCAGTGTTGAAGGTCTTCATGCTATAGTTGTGACAGACAGGGATGGTGTCCCAGTTATTAAAGGTAAGAAATCATCTCAGAATCCTACAGAAACTACAGATATTCTGATACAATTTTTACCTTTACAATAACCTCAAAGAAATGGCAAAATCAAGCTTAAATTAATAGTATGGTATAATTGTAATATACATATAATTTCCTGAACTTTTCCAAATGCAGCCTCAGTTTTGAAAAGTAAAATACTTTTTGTATGGTCATGAAATTACTTAAGAGACTTTCCACCATGAAATAAAGCAACATTGCTGACATTTTACTATTGGAAGCCATTTATACTGGTATCTCTGTAAAATTAACCTTTGTATGGTAACTCTTAAACCCTTTTAAGATAGTCTGTAAAATTTAGTTTTTCATCCTTTTTGTTTAGTTTACACAAATAGGTATCACAAAACATTAAAATACATCGATGTGATATTTGTATAGTAATTTATTTGCCATGGTAAGGTAAAATTATTCTAGTCCTATGTTATGTCTATTAACAAGCAATAGCTTTAATGAAAGTAATAGTAGTACAGAGACATTATAGAAAAATACCATGATCAAGTAATATCCAGGTAATACCTTGGGAATCAGAATTAATATACACACTAATATCAGTGTAATACCTTCACATGAAAATGATTAAACATTATTGTTGTGTCATTGCAGTTGCCAATGACAATGCCCCTGTCCATGCTCTTAGACCGGGCTTCTTGTCCACTTTTGCCCTGGCCACAGATCAGGGAAGCAAGCTGGGTCTGTCAAAGAACAAGAGCATTATCTGCTACTACAACACCTACCAGGTTAGACAGCAGCTCTTATACATAACTGGCTGTGATTGATTTGTCTTGTAAGTGAGTGAATGAATGAATGAATGAATGAATGAACTTTTCTGGTTGGTCTCATCCACCATTTAAACAAAAAAAAAAAAGAGAGAGAGAGAGAGAGAAAAGCCTGATAGCCACGCTTGTTTCCTGCTGTAAAAAGTATGCCGCTGCAGTGTCATGAAAACTTTGGCAGTTCTGATGTCCAGGGAATAGCCTAGAACTCTTGTATGGTATGACTGGTGGATACCTTGTAATTGTTAATGTTGTGTGCTGATTCTTGTTTTTTTTCAAAGAAAATTTGCAGTGATCAGTATACTTTAGTCTGCTTACTTTGCAACCTCACGTTTGTTGTGTATCTATTCAACAGATTGTGCAGTTCAATCGATTACCACTGGTCATCAGTTTCATTGCTAGTAGCAACGCCAACACGGGTAAGAAAATCTCTTACGTAAGTCACTGTTCACCTTCACATCAGTCCAGTCAAACAGTGTTAGTTTTTAAACTTTTTTTTGTTTGTTTCTTTTTTTCGAAAACAGGTTAAACCGTAAACACAGAAAATAATGTAATTAAAGGGACAGTTTAAAGGGACTCACGCTTGTGAGTCATTGATTTGTGCGCTGGATTATTGACCCAATTCTGATTCCATATCTGGGATCCAGCTCCTTCAACACCAAGTGTACATCCTCTTTTCTCACTCGTAGCCTATGTTCTCTGCATTTGGCAAACACCGATAACTGTGAAGCTGTCCAGAGTACTGTATTTGGTTGCGTATGAACTCAATCAGGACCGCCAAGTCACAGTACATTTTCCGACGAGAGTGTCCTCTTGCATAAAGCTTCAGATGTCTCTCACTTATAAGGAAACCGTGTTTACTGGCAAGCACAGATCCTCTCCCACGGGTGAATGCTCCGTTGTTATGTTTGTTTACAGTCTCTATGGGTCAAACTGACCAAGAAGTACATGAATGAAGAATGAAAGTTTTGCAAGATCTTGCTCAAATCAAATCAAATCAAATACTTAATATGAAACTATTAATTTTAATATAGCCACATAGCCACAAAGCTAGCTGGATAGCCTATAGCTATATATGGCTCTGCAGATCAGATGCACATCATTAACTAGGACACTCCGGTCCTAGTTAGATTCTAGTCCTAGTTAAAAAAATTTAAATAGCTAAAATGGTCCCTCACTGTGAACTAACTGGGTATCACGGATTACTTCGTCCCTCGGCCATTTTCCAGTTCTTTCACTTGCCAGGTAAGCTGTATGTGTGTGGTACGCTGAGCACACGCTATCCCAACGTCACCAGACGCTGTCATTTATCAAAGTCTTGCGGTTATCCTACAGTGACATTTATAATCATGGTTAATCATAACATCCCTAGTCCTGAGCCATCCTTTGCAGTCCCTCTGATGGTTTGTGTGTAGAGCTGGAGTGTTGGTGTTGTCATTATATATTTATAGTTGCTTCACCCTCTGTTTAGCACACAGAGCTGTTTCCCCACTTGTTCCTATGCAGGTGTTTTGTCAAGTGTCTAGTTGCCTGGTTGAAGTGACATCAACTTCCTCTGTGTTTCCACAGGTATCATCATGAGTCTGGAGAAGGAGCTGGCTCCACTAATTGAGGAGCTGAGGCAGGTGGTGGAGGTGACATAAGCACAGAAAGAATGAACAATCATGTTCAAGATCATCTGTCTGGATCACATTGCTCACTGAATATTTCCATCTAAAGTTAAATTCATGGCTTTGCAGTTCAAAGTAATGGCTTTATGTTTCCTGTAGAATAGAGGTGCTGTTCATCAGTATGTTCACATGTAAGAGAGTGTGTATGTTTAAGTCTGAGTAAATATTAAATTGATCATGTAAGTAGTTTTGCCTTTTTTAGTTATTTCCATTTTTATAGAAAATGTGCCCCATCTGAGTGTGCTGAGAACCAACAAGAAAATCAGATTTCAGCCACTGAACAAAAAGCTCACCAATGCAATCAATGTATTTGTCCTTTTGCATTGTTGCCTACATCCCTGGATTCAGGTCAGGAAAACTCCCCAAAAAAACCCATTAACTGGAAAGAAAAATTAAAGAAACCCCAAGAAGAGCCATGTGGTAGGAGAATAATTACAGGAATGTAAGACTATGCTATTACTTTCTTTAGATGGCAATATGGCCATTATTTTTAAATAATCCCTCGTCCACTCTTTAAGTAAAAAAACAACTGAAAACAAGAAGTTCCACTTTCACCAAATTAAAGCTGTTGTAGGCACAATCACAGAAAAAAAAAATTATCAAGTTTAATTAAAGTTATTTAAATACCAGTTAAACAAGTGTTTATTTTGTGACTCTTAGAATCCTTCCCTTTTTGCAGGGTGCAAACAACTGTTGTGCTGGACTAGATATTATTTAATTAGAGAGACCTGTATAGTAGTAGTAGGTGCAGTGAAACAGCCAATAGGAGGCCCTGCTCTCTCTGAATTGCCCTGTGATTGGTCTTGTTGAATGTTTGTTTCAAACCCAGATTGAATCCATTTGTTTCCCTCCAAGCTCTTACAAGCCTTCAGGGACTCTTTGGAGTAAGATAAAGGGAAGTTTATCAGGATGTTGAAGATGTCAGGATACTGCAGGTCTGATATAATGTCCTGATGTTATGGTACCAAACTTGTAAAAAGCACATCTGGGGCATTATAATGATCAAATACTTTCTGTCTGTCTTGCGATATATCGGTCGATCTCAGTTAATTTAAAGTGAACACTGAACTCTGACAGGTTGAATCCAGCTCCGATCCTGTTCATTTTGCCACACCTTAGGCTGATGGCAGTTAATAAATACTGAGTGACGTGATGTCCTGATCTCTATAATTTTAATCTTAATTATTTGGTATGGTAGGAATATGTCCTATCTAATTCCTATTCATGCCTCTTGCACTCAGGCGCACACTTTATCAAAGTCAGTGAAGGGTGCAGGATTTAAGGGTTTCAGTTGCTAACATTAAGCCCTCATTTTCTTTAGATCAATGTGTCCGTCAAACTTACAGCATTATAGGAACAGACATGAAAATTGAATGTCTTGAAGCAAAATGGAGTCCCACCCAAATTAACAGACTATGTTGAGTCTACTCAGGGAAATGTGTACCAGTGTTTTTCATGATCAAGTTCATTTTCCAGACATGACCATATTTCTTCATTGTTCATCCAGCTGATGTCACACCCTCTTGGAAGACGGGGCTTTTGTCCATAGTGTGTGTTTTCACTGATGGCAATCATCGACCTTTTCTCATCTGGGACTGGAGATTTGAAGAAGAATATCACTGTCAATACAAATAGTCTGAATAACACTAAAATAACAAGTCAATCAGAGATGGCAGACTTCACCCCATCCACCCAACAAGCCTCTCTGGCGGCCTCTGTTGGTCATAGTGGCAACTGTGGAAGCACAGACACACAGATCCACCAAAAACAATACTTCACTCCCACTCTTTGCAGGTGAAGTAATAATAATAACTACTGATCCCAGAGTGGGAAAATCTCAAAACGCCATTGTGGCGTTTCTTAATTTTGTAAGTTCTGTTTTATACATTGTAATATATGCTTGTTTGCATAATGCTCAATGTCTTCTCACGTTTTGAAAATGACAAAAAAAAAGATTGTTTAGGGAAAGTCCTGTTTCTGCGTGGATAAGGCCTATGTGTCAGGACCTCACACAATCCTACTTAAATAAATATAAACTATCCCTTTAAAATGCAAAGCCTCCCTGAGACAAGGGAGTTGAGTAATTAGGTGTTGAAATTATGTACTTCCCCTCAACCTGCCTTGCCTACTTCTGCTAAAGCTTAGTTGGTGCTTTCCTTGTTTTCAAATTGCTTTTAAACTATTTCTAGTGAAAATGAGAACTGTGCACATTTTCATTCATTCTTTTTTAAATGATTGTTGTGTCTATAGTACCTCCAGCAGTTGAAAAAATGACACCTGTTGTCTGGACTGTATAAAACAAACTCACCAGCTTCCACCTCAGAATCTTGATCCACTCGTCTGCCTCCACACCCGTCTTTGCACAAAGATAAAATGTTCTCTCAGGAAACACCAGGCTAGAGAGAGAGAGAGAGAGGGAATTGGAGTGTTGTCTAATACAGTATTATTTCCATTTTATTATTTAAATCTCTTTTTCCATATTGTTTGCAGTTGTGTGTGGACTGAGTATGACTGAAAACAAAAAGAAGCCCCCACAAAAGAGAATTCTAATACTCAAAAAACCCTGTCATTCAGCAGTGTGATGGGAAAAACAGTTCATGTCCCTGCCTGTCCCTGCACTGCTGCTGCCAAGAGACAAGCCATATCCACACGGAAACAGTACAAATGTTTGTTTTTTTTAACCATTTTGAAGAAGTATCCCCTAATCATTTCAAGAACCCCTCATAATCACTCAAAACACTGCACTACACTAAAAACGGAGAAAGTGGTGTTATTACGTTTATCACAGATATAATCACAGAGGGAAAAGTCAGGGAAAAGAAAAGGAAATTAAAGAAAATAAAAGTGATTCAAGCAAACAGATCACACAACAATGTTGACAATTTAGTGACTTTACTGAGCCCTGGTGATATTTTTTCTTCAAAAAAAGTGACTAGCGTCAAATATAGCAAGTCATGACATCCTGGCATAATCCTAACTACTTTCCAAGAAGGAAATTTCTAGTGCCACATCTAGCTGATGAAAACTGATATCAGTATTTATTTATATTTTTGCGAAAAGTCATGCTACTGTTCATATGAATGACATTGTAATCATATATATGTACTGTATACATGTATATATACAGTATCTGCTCCTGGTCTCTCTCTTCTGTCTCACCTTCCTCTTTGATTTGATTTGATTGATTGAAGTGTAACCACTGGGACATGGTGAGTGCTCTATAGTGGTGCATTCTTTTGTTTAGTGATCAGGGTTCCCATACCTTGGTTGACATGAAATACAAGGACTTTTCAACAAAAAATTCACAAACTTGCAAGGATTTGAAGGACCCTGTGTGATGTATGCTGGTTGTTTATGGTGAGTAGTTTGTAATGTCAGACAAACTTGTCTACTAAGCTGGGGAAGGAGTCAAACACCTTTTTTTTTATATAGTGAGTTTACCCAGCGTTGGGTAAAGCACACAACCCCATCTGTTTCCTTCTGTTATTTCAACTCTCAGACTTCCCCTTTTTCATGATACACAAATACCACATTTTACTGCTGGGGGAAGTACAGCTCACAGAACCTGATATTGTCATTGTCATCTAATTTTCTCTTCCCGTCATCCACATTACATACAGTATGTTGCCTTGTTTGGTTTTTATGTGATTTTTTTGAGTGACTTAAGTTATTTTTGTTGTATATTCAGTAAAATTGCTGAGCTCATCATCACTTGATGCTGACTCCACCTGTTTCTTTCTTTGACATGACCTTTTTTCTGCTCTTTTTTCTGTTATGCTTAATGTGAATAATGAAATGCAATTATCCAAAACTATTCCCTCCTTTGTGTTAGATGTCAACCGACAGATTTGTCTATGGCTGATACTTCTGTCTTCAGTTTAGTCTTCAATAACCGAAAAGCTTGAGTCAGGTGACTGACTTGACCACTGTCACCTTCAAAAGCTTTTGTGTCACTTTTGCAGTATTGGAACTTTTCCATTTTCCAGACTGTTCTGTTTCGATCTCAAAACATTGCCACTAACTCTTTTTTGCTCTCAAATCTCTTTTTTGGTTTCAAATCTATTCTATTTGATTAAATAATAAAGAATCAGGATTATCTCCATACACCTGGAGACATGGGTATAGGCATGTATAGATCTTTATATTCTATATTTTTAATTCATAGTTTCACAAAGGCTATAAAAATCCCAGAGTGACTTCACAGCGGTGTACGAGTAGAGCAACGGGAACGGCGCTACTGTCAGTGAACCGTACGATGTGAAAACTTTATGAGAAATGTGAATAAATGAAGGCAAAAAGGTGTTGTCTTTTACATATGAACAAGCTGCTGTGTGGATTCATACTGACATTGTGAACACGGGACAGATGACTGTGGAGCTGTGACCGTGAGACCTGTGCTTACTTCACCACTGATGTCTTATCGTCACTATCTGTTCATAAAGTTACTGATAAATGTGATGAAAATATCAATTACAGTGAAATAATAATAATAAAAATAATTTGGAGTTATAAAACTACTTTTAACATGTTGTTATTATTCCAGCAGCTAAACAAACTTTACGCCCCAGAATGCATTGTGTAACCCGGGTTAAAAAAAACCTTTATTATTATTATTATTATTATTATTATTATTAATATTAATAAAGGTAACATCGAATGCTTGTATCACACATATATGTTAGTTATGGAGGTCTACTTACATATATTAACTTGTTTTCATGGTTAAAAACCAAATAGTCGCTGCGAACGAGCCGATCAAAATATCTCCTCACTGACGCTCTCGTCAGCCGCGCTGTTTCAGACCAAAATCACACCCCCAGAACGTGGACTGTGTTGTGATTGGCCAGCCAACGAGAGCTTTCCCACTGTCCTGTGATTGGCCAGGTACCTGGAAGTGACGTAATTGGAAGGCCAGCTCTCAGATACACAGCTCCCCCTCTGGCACGGTGGATGCTCTGCATCTCAGCAGCTACAACGAGAGTAGTTCTTCTTCTTCTGCGGTTGAATGTACGCAACCGGATGTGCCCGGACTAGTGCCCGCACCAGGAGGCGCTACGGTGGTGAGAGGAGTGGTGAGGATTTCTAAAGACATCATCAGCATAGGGAAGTGCCGATCCGCTTCGCAGAGCCCAGGCAAACAATACAACACTATTTTCTCAGCAGTGGCTGAACTGTTTGTTCTGAAACTTTAGGGTTTCATAAACGAGGTAATGACGCGGATACACACACAAACGCAGCGTTAATTAGAGCTTCTGGTCTATGTCACCTTTAACCCCTTTCGTGAAACAGAAGATGATGCCGTGCGTCATTACGTCGCGTCGCGACGTCATTACGTCGCGCCGCGTTGGCCAGGTTGATTGCGAGCTAGAGGTATAGTCTGGGCTCAAAGATTGAAGACTGTTGGAAGGATCAACTGAACCTCCACTGCTCTGGTCGGGCTGGTAGGAGGCTCCTTGGTGCAGCCGCTCCTCTTCTTTTTGCCCCTTGCAACTCAATAACAGCCCACATATACACTACATACATTCCCCCCTCAATACAGACTTTTTCCCCATCCACTGGATCAATCGTTGTGCCTTTTTCCCATTCGAAATTACGGGTCATATGTGCGCTGTAAATTTAGTTAATGTCAATATATATATATATATATATATATATATATGGTATGAACTGTACATATTGTGTTTTGTATGAATGGCCATTTGTATTCTTGTTGTTCAATATTTCATATAACATATGGTTATGGTTCACAATTATATAGTGCCATCTCAAAAATATGATCATGAGTCTGCACAACTTTTTTGTGCTAAACCTGGAAAAGTTTAGCACAAGACGCCATGTCGTCTTTCTTTACAGTCATCCGTTTCATTCCTCTGAACAAGATGAAACTCTCCATGATTGATCCTCAGTAAGGTTTTGTGAAGGCTAATGTTAAACTTCCATGTGCAACACACGAAGAAGATAATAACTTCCGGTTCACACAAATCGGACCAATTAAATATCAAAATCAAAGTCTTTCCATGGCCCCGTTATTTCATTTCCTATTTTTGATCTGAGCAATAAATCTAAAGTACAAAAAAAATGACCCCTTATTTGTTTTTTGGTATGAGATTCATAAACGAATAAGGAAATAACAAACCTCAATTGAATATAAAAAAGAATGAATGATACACGGACTGTAAAAGTGTTTTGCATTTTGTAAATTTGTTTCAGAAAATGTAAATTTGTTTCTGTATTTGTAAATTTGTTTCATGTTTTGTTAATTTGTTTCTGTATTTGTAAATTTGTTTCAAGTTTTGTAATACTGGTTTGCACTTTCAGGCCACCGTAGTCACCAGCCCAGGTGGCGAAGTGCAGTGCATATGCAAGTTTTTGGCCATAGCCAGTCCAAGGGAAGGAGATACAAATACTGGGTGACAGTAATAAAAGAGCCATTCCCACAATCTACTGGGATGCAGTGTTGCCAAGAAGATTGCTCTAGTAGTGAGGGTCAGTGCCATTGACACGAACATGCTGGATGATGTGTTTGGAGATATTGGTCTGCTCAGTTGTGATCCTGTAAAAATTTAATAAAAGCCCAATACTGAGCCTTACTCTTTGACAACGCCACACCGCATTCCAATTTCCTTTTCTGACAAAAATAGAGGCCGAATTGAAGTGCATGCTGCACCTTGGCATAATAGAGAACCACTGATTGGTGTCCCCCTATGGTTACCAAGTAAGTGTGTGTTGACCTGAAACGGTTAAAAATAGCTGTGAAGTGGGAAAGTTACATTTTGCCCACTCTGGAGGAAATAGCACATAAGTTGGATGGAGTAATGGTGTTCACCACTCAATGACTCTGGCAAATCCCCTTGGAGACTGGGAGCAAAAAGCGTAAAAAGAGTGTGGTCCTTTCATATTCGGGTAAACATTGAAGGAATAAATATTGTTTGCATCAAGGGAGAGAAATTGGTCAATTTCCGCTTCAGGGGGGCGGTTCGGAAAGTGTGGAAACTGCTTTTGGATGAAGTGTCTTACTTGGGAGAATCTAAATAAGTGACTATTGGGCAAATTGTACTTAGCTGACAAAGACATGAAAGACAAAAAAATGTCTCTCTTGTACAAGAGTGGGGTCAGAGCAGGAGGGGAGAAATGAGTGATTATTGAAGATTGGGGTATGGGCTGAAGCCGTGTTGTTTCATCAATTGAAGCCAAGACCTAATTGTGTTGGTGACGACCGGGTTGTACGATACCTTATGAACACATATGGACAGCAGTGAGCAAATCACAGAGTGTAGAGAGCAGTGGGATGATTGACTGGCAGGTGTCAGTAAGCCCTCAAGTAAATTACATCAAGTTTGAGTAAATCCTCTGCAATCTCCACTAACCTAGCTCTGTCAGTCCTTCTCATCTGAGAAATACAGGATATCACCTGTCCACGAAAAGTGCCTCCCACAAAATGTTACTACTAATGCCTGGAGTATCGTTTAGTTCAATATAGGAGCGGATTTGAGCATCAACAAAGTCCTTGAACTTATTATATGCCAGCAAGTGGGAGCTAAACCTCCATGGTGGTTGTACCATGTGGGAAGCTAATGTCTACTGAAGTTGGGGCATGATCTGAAATGGTTATAGGGTGGTATTCACATGCTTTGACACGATGTAGAAGATTATTATCAACAAAGAAAAAGTCGGTTTTTCACCTTTTGAGCTCTTGCTTTCCTACAGACCCAGAGGACTGCTGGACATCGCCAAGTAGGCCTGGGAGGAGCAGCCATGCCGACAGCGGACCCTGATCGAGCATGTCGGGGCCATGAGAGAGAGAATGAAGGCCATCTATCCCATGATGCGTGAACACATGGAGACCGCTCAGCGGCAACAGAAAGCCTCCTATAACAGATCTGCTCAACCCAGAGAGTTTAAGCCGGTGGACAGGCGTGCTGCCAACCACTGAGTGCAAATACCTGGCAACCTGGCAAGGACCATATGAGATCATTGAACGTGTGGTAGAGGTAAACTACAAAGTGAGGCAATCTGATAAAAGAAAACCTGAGCAAATTTATCACGTTAACCTCTGAAAGAAGTGACACACCAGGGAGGCGCTGTTCAGCTGTCTACCCCCCCCCAGAGTCCAAGGAACCGGCGAGAGAAGAGGTTCAGGTGGGTCCAAGCCTGTCCCCACATCAACGGCAGATGACTCTGGAGCTGGTGGATCGCAACCGAGATGTCTTCTCCTCCCTCCTCGGGCACACAGAGGTGGTCCAACATGAGATCCGCACCATGCCTGACCGAACGGTAAACTAGCGTCCTTACTGCGTGCCGGAGGCTCGTAAAGTGGCTAGGAGGAGGTAAGGAAGATGCTGGAGCTGGGAGTAATCGAAGAGTCCAAAAGTCTCCACATCTTCCGCCGCGGAGTGAAAACACATCTCTCTCTTTCGACTCTACCTCAACTAAGACGACAACGACGAGAAAAAAAAAAAAAAAAAAACACTTACATGTACATCACACTTATGACTAGCTCTTTATAGTTTGGTTTACTTGAAGCACTTACTTCTAGCTCTTGTTTGTACCCAAATGTTGAAATGCACTTTTGTAAGTCGATTTGGATTAAAGCGTCTGCTAAATGACATGTAATGTAATGTTTGTTCACTCATGTTTAACTTCATTACATTACATTACATTACATTACATGTCATTTAGCAGATGCTTTTATCCAAAGCGACTTAGCCATACTTCAGCCATACATGCAGCTACATATGATATCAGTGACATTCTTACCAATACTTGACTATGGCGATGTTGTGTACATGTGTGCCTCTAACAGTTGCCTACAGTCTTTGACTCCAGTCTATCATTGTGCTCTGAGGTTCATCACTGGCTGTAGCCGCCTCACCCACCACTGTGAACTGTATGCCAAAGCTTCCATGTCCTCTCTGTCTGTAAGACGCTACACACACTGGATGACTCTGATCTATAAGGCTTTTCTCGGCTTGGTTCCTACCTATTTAAGCACTATTATGCCTTACGTTCCAATGACATTTTGCACTTGTCTGCTCCACGCGTTCTGACCGAAATGGGAAAAAAAGCTTTCAGTTTCTCTGCCCCCTCTGCTTGGAATACCCTCCAAACTGAACTTAATTTGCAAGCTTTTATTTCACTGGGAGCTTTTCGCTCCATCTTAAAAGACAGGCAACAGAAATCCATTGAACAGTGCCTGTGTTCTTAAATTGTTACTGTGACCACAACTCTTGCACTTTATGTTTGTCTAGTTGTACTTTTGTATTTCCATGTTTGTATTGTAGTTGCTGCCTTCCTGTTTTTTGTGTGTGCTGCTGCCTTTGTTGGCCAGGTCACCCTTGTGAAAGAGATCTTGATCTCAATGGGTCTTTTATCTGGTCAAATAAAGGAGAAATAAAAAATCTGCTGTAAACACAGCAAGCTTAAAATACTGACCCTGATTCATAACCAGACTTTAAGCTAATGGATTCCATCCTACCAGAAGCAGTTGACTCTGTCCTGAGAATAGTCAAACTGGACTGCAGAGCAGGCTGTCAGATCCAGGGTTTTAATGGGCTCCTCACACTGCGAGGAGACAAACAAAATCTCACACATGCAGCACTAACTTAATCAGTACAAAACTGCAGCCACATACTATAATAACTACGACTGAGTATTAGGGCCACATTGATGGAAAAAAAAAAAATCACAGACTTCGAAGATAAAGTTCCAGTTCCAGCTATTTACCCCTCCACAAAAGCAATGATGTATTTTTCTTGATACTTATGACAATGTGATGCTGATGTGCTAAAAGTACCTCTCTCTGTATTTAAAGTTAGACTTAAAACTTTCCTTTTTGATAAAGCTTATAGTTAGAGCTGGTTCAGGGAAACCTGGACCATCTCTTAGTTATGCTGCTATAGACCTAGACTGCTGGGGGATTTTCCTGTGGTGCACGCACATTCACTCTCTCACACTCAGGGTATGAATATGACTTTCTATATGTCATTAACCTTGTCTCTTTCTCTCCCTAGTTTGTGTCTTTCCTTCCTTCCCTCTCTCTCTCTCTGTATTCTCATCTTGCAGGTTGCAGGATCAAGATCCAGTTTTCGAGGCTATCCATATCATACATATCATATCACCATTATTATTGTGCTATAATTAAAAGTCGATATCATTGACTGTATAAACTTGTAACTTGATACAGTTATTGTGTATCTGCTCCTGGTCTCTCTCTCTCTTCTGTCTCTACCTCATCTCCCTCTTGTCCTTTCTGTCCCCCCTTTCTGTCCCCCACCTCTCCTCTGTCCCCCATTTTCCTTTCACCCCAACCGGTCGAGGCAGATGACCGCACATCTCTGAGCCTGGTTCTGTCAGAGATTTCTTCCTGTTAAGAGGGAGTTTTTTCTCTCCACTGATGCCTAGTGCTTGCTCATTGTGTGAACTGTTGGTGTTATCTGCTCTCCTTGATGTTGTCTATGTACAGTGCCTTGAGATAATGTATGTTATGATTTGGCGCTATACAAATAAAATTGAACTGAATTGAATTGAATTGTTTGTGAAACCTATAGTACAATTCCACAAAATGCTCCACAGCCCTCATTTTAACAACTCTCCTCTTCTAAAACAACAGGTTAGAATATTACTTAGAATAGACTTTATTTTACGACTTTAAGTATGAATTTTTTTTTTCTCAATGTGGCCCTAATACTCAATCGTAAATAACAGACCCAAAAAGAACAAATAAAACAGCAAATTGAGGTGACGTCCCTGAAGAAAAGTTGAAGACACTCACCATTTTGTCTTTGAAATATCTGAGCTCATATCTGTTTAGTGTGAACCACCTCTGTTTCCAGTTCTGCAAAAAGATTTAAAATAGTAAGTGTGAAATTTTCTTTCTTTCAAATATACTGTAAATATGCCCACAGTCACCATGACAGTCACAGTGGCTGGCTACAAAAATAAATGTCTGCATTTCATTTCATATGTTTGATTTTAATCAGTGTCAGAGTTGATGCTGATTTGGCTTTGGCTCTTTTTACATATTCTTCCAAGCAGATGGACAGCAAAGATGACACCAGACAGGGGAACAGCCACAGGCTTTAACAGTGGTGGACTGAGACAATAATTCAGGCCGGGAATTTGATGCCATTCCAGGCCACCCTTCTCATGCAGACCACCATACCTCTAGTTGTGTATTCTAACCCTATTTGATAGTTAAAAGAAATCTGTGTAATTATTTGGCTCAATGGTCACCACAGACACACACACACTTCTCTGTGTATACATATATATATTCATTGATTGATTTTATATTATTAATGATTGCACACACAACCCAGAAAGACAGGTGTGTGTGAACACAGCCTATAAAGTTTATAGTCATACTATATATAGCTTGTATATATTATAATGATAGTCAAACTATCATTTATGGTGCAGAATTACAATAAAAAAAACTGCCACAAAGCTGCAGCCTAATAGATTAAGAGTAAACAAAACAGCTACCTGTATTTAATTATGATTTATTATTTCAGCATGTATAACCTATCCTGTAGTGGCTCAAACATTATGCAACAAAATCATATTTTTCGTTCATCTCTAGGTATTCTGGATTGATTGTCGGGCCGTGTGCCTGTGTGTGTGTGTGTGTGTGTGTGTGTGTGTGTGTGGAGGGGGCTCGGGCGGAGCCTCCGTGAGACACACAGTCTGCGGTGGAAACGTCCCGGTGCTCCCGATGGCCAATCCGCCACTGGGCTTTACTGTATCATTGCCACTGGTTTATGTCATTGGTCATGATGCTGCTATACAAAAGGTGATATAGCATAGACACCACACAGAAAGCCACAAGACAGCTCATTTTGAAAGAATGAAAAATGGAAATGCAGTTTGGATGATTTATTATTTATTAATATTATTTATGAGTCAAATAACGCAGCTATGATCTTTAAATGAAAAGGCCTTTCTGCTAATGCATTTTAATTTTCAAATTTGACATTTCAAATTGAATTTTGGTAACAATTTGCTGGGGTATCTTTTGAAAATTAAATCTTAAATGTCCTTCTCTTTTTTAATTTTAATTAATTTACAAAATTAGCTGTCTTGAAGAACAAAATGAAAATGTGAAATGCGAAAGTCAAAAAAAAATGCAGCTATATTCTGAAAATGAAAAAGCATTTCTGTTAATCCTTTTTAATTTGAATTATGGTACAGATTTGCTTCAGGCCATTTCTTTGCGTGAATGCTTATCATTCTCAATGGAATTCTCTGCATTACTGCTCTGCCACCTCTTCCACCTGCTGCCACTGTCTTTAAGCCATACATCATAGCAGGTCTCACTACCAGCTTGTAAACCTACTGTTAATATTCATAATTTTGCGTCTATGAATATGATTTGTGATGTGTAATAATTCTACTGCCTCACCTTCACAATCGCTCCTTGTTTCACCAGATATCCTTCTTTTGTGCCCAGCTGAAAAGACATATGCATATATTTGTATATATATGTATATGTATATATATACACATATGTGTATATATATATGTATATATATACAAGTTTTACTTTCCTTTTGTTTTTTTATTACTTCATTTTATATGTATTATTTTATTTACTTACTTACCTACCAATATTGTTATAAAATGACAATAAAGAATTCTATTATATTCCAAAACTAATAAAAATCATACATGACTAGTTAAGAAACATCACTGAGATCTTTTGAGATGGTTTGTATGATCAGAGTGTGTGCAGTGGACGTCATACCGATGGTGCATTGGCCACAAGGTCATCTTCTGTGCGGCCCGTCTGTATGGCTGTGTGAACTCGCACAGACTCGTAGATGGACGGTTCCTCCACACGCCATGGGTACGGTCTCTTCAGTACGATTAGAGTTCCTGGATTGAGAGGCAGAGGGGAGGTTACAGGTTTGATGACTTGACATCAAAACTCTGAGGGAACAAAACACAAACATGCTTGAGGAATTAGTTACATAGCTCACAAACCAGTGTGTGCAAAATGTATTTTGTTTAGGGGAATTTGTCCTTTATTAGATGCACATGTTATCTTCAGACACCATAGCCCAACCCCATCCTCTAGCTTCTTCAGCTGCTGGCGAGGAGTTGAAGAAAACTATGGATCTGGTTATTGGAAAACTGGCCCACCGCAGGGTGTCTGATAAGAACTTGAATGTAGATTTAGATTCCAGAATATTGTTCAATAAAGGAGAGGATCCAAGCAATCGGTTATGCACTAAAAAGAATAAAAAGAACTGGCACATATAAGAATAAAACAACAAAACTAAATTGACTTTCAGCCAGTTACATGGCATCACAAATAACGTGGCTATTACATCATAGAACTATGTAGGTAGAAGAAATATACAAATGAGCTTACTTGTTTCTCACTCGCAACTGTCTGAATTGCTTTCGGTGGTTTAATATGAGTGTACCTTAATGTCTGCAGTATTCTATATTTTTAATATATTCTATATTCTATATTTTTAATATAGAATACAAAATACAGAATGTAATAACGCTCTTCGAAATGTTACGACAAAGCAGGTATTACTTATTTATTCATTGGCCATTATCATTTATTTAACTTATTATCGATGTATTAACAAGCTGCTGTGTGGATTCATTGAGGAGAGAGCTTGGATTGTCAACATCAACGGAGGAGAAGACTGACATGCTGAAGTTTATCACTTTGTTCAATCTTGGACTTTTTGTCAATTTTTTTCTTGGACAATAATGTATAAAACCCCTGAGATATGCGACAGCAACATTTGACAATAAAACTGTTTTTATTTTTGCATTTTATTAAAAATGTCAGTGAGATGATGTCAAGATTTTTTCACAGTTTACAGCAACTTTGATACAGTATATATCTGTGAAATGAAGTGCTGAGGAGGATCAACATTTTAAAAAGACATTACAAATAAGTAAAGACAAAAAATAATATTGTAAATATACCATGAATCAGAATATTTTATATTAAATGCTGGAATGTCATAATAAACACTGACAGATCTTCCTTCACTGCAGCTGTTACTGCGTTACTCCCATCATGCCTTTGGCTGTTCATGAACGCAAAGTGAGAGCAAATCCTACATTGCATAACTTTATTTGGTGGTGAATTGATTGGGTGGCTACATGAGCGAGTTTCGGACCTCTGCATTAGAATATTTGAACTATGCATCAAAGTATGCATTAAATTAGCTGGAGTCTCAGAACATAAGCTGGTGAGATGCAGTTTTGGAAGTTACAAAAATTAAATAACAAAGAAATGTTAGTGGGCGTGGTTTTGTGTTGTAAATGATGAATGTAAGAAGAAGTGATTGATAAAATGTGGTAATTTACCACTTCATTTTTCATTTCACGTCCAATTTTACTGCTGCACTTTTTAAATCATTATATTTTTGTTAATTCCACCCCTCATAGATAGTGAGGCTCTGCAGTGTTTTACATACCTGTGTCGCTGCCCAGCAGAGGTTGGTTTGCAAAGTGATGGACAAAGTCTTGAAGGGTTGCAAACTCATTGAAGCCAAATGCATAGCCACCATCTTTGCGTGTCACATGAAAATGCTTGACCGAATCCTTGGCCCTGACAAACAACAGACATTGTGAAGGTCATAAGCTTGTAAAGTAGCATCATTATCTAATTTTTCTAATTTTTAATCGCTCTGATAATAGTTACACTCAAAACAAAAGCTAATGTTTCTTCATTTTAGAAAAGTTTAGAAAGGAGCCTTACATTAACTTTTCCTAAATAAATCAGTATTATACAATAACTAAAAATGGCAAATACAAACTCATTAGAACTATAAGAGGTTTATGCACCGGACACTTTCAATACATGTATGAAGTAGGTTAACACACTTTAGCATCTGTGTCACTATTTCAAAGTATGTTCTTTTGGCTTAAAACCATGGCGTTAAATTAAGTGTAACTAACCTGACAGACAAGGCAAAGCAGCCTGGTCCCTCATTACTGTTTCTCAGGAGATAACTTCCATCAGTGCCATTGGACAAGAGGAGGGCTTCTGCAGCATGACGGGACAGGTCATAGTGGTACCACCTTCAACAAAGAAAAAACCCATTTTTACTTAGTTTTTTTGTATGTGAAAATTCCCTTTTCCTACTTGTTGTTTTGTAAGAGTATGTGATGTTGTGATGTCAGAGGTTTGTCTAATTTGCCATGTTCTCGACCAATATCGATACCGATTATTATTAGTTCATGAGGCAGATACATTTGGAAAAGGAACAAATACAAAAGTTATACTAAAAACAAAAACAATGATTCATCTAGACTGAAAACTGATTTGTTTGTAGAACAATATTAAACAAAAAGTAACATAGGTATAATATAATATAATATAATATAATGTAATGTAATGTAATATAATATAATATAATATAATATAATATAATATAATATAATATAATATAATATAATATAATACAATATAATACAATATAATATAATATAATATAATATAATAGCAGTGATAAAATAATATGCAGATACTGATAACCGGCAAAATGCCAGATATTGCCTGCCCAACAATCGGTCAGGCCAATAATTGATCATCTGCACTTGCTTAAAGTGTGTTTTATAGCAGTGATCCACCTCAGGATCTTTGTTAATTTGATAAAATTGAATCTCCCATTAACTGGTCCCCAACTGTTTCAGCTTCTGGACAACTGATAGTTGTTGTGCACCAGGATGGTGATTTATTTTTATTATTTGTTTAATATATTGTTGTATTAGTATTGTATTGTATTGTATTAGGAAATTAGAGAGGACAAAATGGAAAGCAATCAGAACAGAGCTCAGTGAAACTGCTGAGGAGCTGTTTAATGTCAGTGCTACACGTCACAATAATGCTGTATGTCACATGCCAGCTCAACAATTCATTTATTAAGAAACTAGACACAATAGAACTGAGATTTAATTCTTGCACTCATTTTAGCTCACTGCATATGTATAACACATTAACACAAAATCTGTTTATTGGAGCTATTTTGTTATTTAATGTATATAACTCATTTGTAATGTGTGCAAGCTAATTGTTCCGTGTGTGAGCCGATTTTGAGCAGTGTACTACTACTAAACATGCCTGTGAATACACCTCTGCACACATAACAATATAGCACAAATATAATGCCATACTTGACCAGTTTCAATCTGTCATGTGTGTCAAAAACACTGTACCTGTTTCAAAGTAAAAGCACAAGCATTCACTGAAACAATTAAAAAAAACCTGTACCTATCCTTTGTTTGTCTAATTGACATCACGTTGTAATTTGTACACCAAATCTTACCTAATTGAATATTCTTTGAATAAAGCATATGATAAAGGTCTGGGTTGAAAAATGATATAATTTGTGACTAGTTTAAAACAACAACATGGCAGAACCTCTCTGTATGAACGACAAACAGTAGGTCACCAACATAGCTGCTTTGGGTGCACTGACTGCAGCACACATATCACATGTGATTTGTGTAGAAATTCACTCTTCTGCCTCTTTACAATATCTCTCTTAAAAACTGTTGGCCACACACTTGAACGCTTGAACGTTTACTAAGCAGTAAAATGTAGCAGTGAGTGTCAGGACTCTTTCTTACCCCAAAGTCGCAAGCTCATCGCTTGTGTCGGAGCGACTGTAGAAGCTCATGTCTAAGCTCATGTCTTATACAAACACAATGATTGAAGCACTGCAGAAGTGAAAGTTTCAGCCTGGCTCAGATAGACACGCCTAGGAGGAAATACGCTTTACTGATTAACAGCTGTGCTCTCTCTCTCCACATGATGAAAACAGAACATGATCATACAGTACAATCTTCATGCTTCCTGCATGACAGTCACCAGGCGAGAAAAACCAGATTCTAACAAGCACTGCTGTTATTTATATGTGTGAGGGTGGAGGTACATGTAATAATAATAACAATTCTCGTAACATGACACTGATACACATATAAAGTAAGACAGACTGTACAGTGCCTGAACAATGTTTTTATTATTATTATTATTATTAGGGTTCGAGCAACAAGGTTGCAAGAACCCTATTGAAACTGTACAATTTTTTCTTCTTATTAGGGTTCGAGCAACAAGGTTGCAAGAACCCTAAAAGGTTTTTTAACTTTGCGATGGAAGGTCCGATCTTAACCAAACTTGTGGCGATCGATGATGGGCTCTTGCTCAAGATGCCTATGCAAAATCTGTCAAATTTGTAAACATCGCCTACTGGCGGTGGCAGAAAATACACAAAAAAAAAGTTACTTTACGTATTCGGGTATAACTTTAACAGAGATTATCGTATCCAACTCAAAATCGGTAAAACAATCTAAACACAAGGTAGATGATGCGTGCTCAACATGATGGCGCAACGTTATATGACGTTGCCATGGTAATGATGCAAAGTCAGATTTTTGCGACAAAACTGCTACAACTTTGCAAATCCTGATCCAATCGGAACCAAACCTGCTAGGATTGATGATAGTCCGGCCCAGAAGATGCCTATATGAAAATATTAACTTTCAAAAACAGCGCCCCTTGGTGACTGCAGACAATATGACCTCTGGTATTTGAATGAACTAGTCAGAGAGCTTTTGTAAGATCACCGTTAAACTTGGTGAGGTCACTGTGAACAAGTTGAGGAGCTTAAGTTATCAATTTTTTTTTTTAAATGTTGCAGGGTGTACGAGATAGGGGGCGCCAAATTTGGCGATAATTCATATTTTTCACAAAATACAGCAAAACTCTTATAACTTTGCGATGGTCTAGTTGGAAGCAAACTTCCTATGATTGATGATGGGTAGTTGCTGAAGACGACTACGTTGCTGAAAACAGTACATTTCTACAACAACGCCTCCTAGTGGTGGCAGAAAATACTAACAAACTGTTACAACTTTGCCAATCCTGGTCCAATCTGAACCAAACCATCCAGCCCTAAATACGTCTATATGAAAATATTCAATTTCCAAAACAGCGCCCCCTGGTAACGGCAGACAGAATTACACATACAGTTTGTGGTGCTGCTCTAACAGGGATTGTTGTATCCACTTGAAACTTGATATGTGGTACCTCAGACCCATCCTGAACATGTCTGTAAAAGGTCATCACAGGAAGTAGAAAGCCCGAAACAGGAAGTAACATTGTCCGATCCGCACGAAACTTGATATGTGAGTCAAGGGCCCTTCCCTGAACACGTTTACGGACACGCATCCCACCCAACAGGAAGTCGGCCATTTTAAACAGGAAGTGCCCTCTTACTTTGCACAGGGACGCCGCTGAAAATAACTAGCACTGAAAATAACTAGTACCGCAAGCGGTGAATGAACGGGAGATGAGCTAGAGGACTCGCGTGGCGACGTGGGCACGCGGTGACTCGTGGGCCCTCGAGCTCGAACCCATTCAGAACCGCTTGCGGTACTAGTTATAATAAGACATCTGGTAAAAAAAACAGAGATTGTCCTTCTGAGACACCCACATGTCTAATCTCTCAGTTCTACTTGCCAAAATCCAACAACACACTAAGAAGACAAAGTGCCGTCTCTGTTGCAGTCCAAATAAGGTAAAATAATATTTATATACAGTATTAATCCAGCAATCTTTTGCACACAGTGGCGACAAAAACCTAACTTTTAACAGGCAGGAATGTCAATGTATAGAAACTGCAAGAAATATGACTGATAGTGTTTTTTATTTTTGTGAATGTTATAAAATTCCAAAGCCCTGTATGGCATATGGGAATGCTGTCGGTGTTACTTTCACACTTGGCATTTACAGAGTCTCGACCAAACAACATGAACACAGTGATGAGACGACTGTCGCCCCACAGGATTTAGCGGCTAGCCCATCCTGAAGAAACGCCCAAGCCCATCATTGACCCAGTAGATAAACCGAAACACACTATCCCAGACTACTTGGACAACTGCTACTGCTGAAGTTGCTACGACAGAAGTAGAGGAATGGGTCCAACAGTGTGAGTGGCTTCTTTGCCAGACATGTGAGGTAAAGCCCAATGTCTGCCAAGGAAGCCTGGACACAGATGTGGACTAGGCCAAACTGCGCCTCTCTCAGTCACAAAGCTGGACTTTGTTAGGTTAGGAAGAGAAGAGGGCTAGGTCCCCCACTCCACCTAATGATAACTAACCCTTCCTTCTTCTTTTTTTTTTTTTTCCCCAGGTGAGCTCATTTCCCCAGGGTGACGTGCATGACTCATACATCTCCGTGGTGGTAAGGGGGAATGTACTCATTTTGCACTTCTTGAGTCAGCATGTTTGTAGAACCTGATAATGTAATAAATCCCCGATAATGTAATAAAAATTTGCACTTGAGTCCATTGAAAATGTAATAAAACCTGATATGTAATAACTTCCCGATAATGTAATAAAGTGCATTTCCCAATAATGTAATACACTTTTTACCAATAATGTAATAAAGTATTACATTAACGGGAGGTTATTACATTATCAGGTTAGCCTTCATTTCGCAGGTCCTGATAATGTAATAATTCCCCAATATTGTAATAATTTAACAGCAGACCACCCATTACTTGGGTTCAAGTGGTGAGCAACGCAAGCTCGAGAGCTCTAGCGCCATCAACAGGACAAAGTTGGACATGCATGTATGTACATTAACTTTTGACTCGTTCATCTGTTTTTCACAAACGATGTATCACTGGAACCTTTGGGCCAAGCCGAGTTCAACGCATTCCTTTTTTTTGGCCATATTGGATTTTCTGCCATCTTTGATTTGATCCATAACCTTTCAAAGGCTTCTCTTGTCACACATTTTGTGTAATCTTCTCAAAACATCGTTCAGATGATCTTCAGACCATGCCACACGAATGCATTCAACATCTTGAAATTCAAAGGCACTTGGCCGTGGCAGCCAATCAAACATGACGTTGAGGTCACCAAACAGGAAGTAAGCCAATTTCTCTGCAAGCCTTTAACATATTTTAACCACACTTGGTACATAGATTTGCCAAGCATTGTCATTGGATGAGAGCATGGCTTGTGCTCAAGTATCTGAGTTATGGGAGATACCAAGTCAGAGATATATACTGGAAGTAGAAGAGACAAGTGACTGACAGAGTGGTGGGACAGCAACAACCTCACCCTCGACACCAAAAAGACCAAGGAGGTGGACTATTGTTGATCCCCAACAATAGTATTGGCTCAGCTCTCTTGGAATCTCGCAAGAGCAGGTACTAAAAAAGTACCAGGTAGGAAAAGCAAAATAAGAGTAGTGCCGAGCAAAGTGGAAAAGCACCAAAAGTTTATTAAGTGCAACAAACAAAATTTTGCATCTTAGCAGGATTTCTGTTGTGTGACCATGTCATTACATCACTAAACTTTGACCTGCAGCACAGCTAAAAACAAGTTTTATTTAGTTTAATCAGAGGACCACATATTAACAATATAAAAGCAGCTCAGGTATTGTGTCCTTTATTTTACACATGTAAACTGCAGTCTTTGTTGATGGCTCAATGGGGTTCAATATGGAGAATCATCATTACAGTAACACACATCAGAACATAAATCAGATTAGTCAGTTAATTCATCTAGCTGCAGTAGGCAGGATTGTTGGAACAAGAGTTGATTGTTGAATTTCAGCCTCAGTTTGGGTTCACAACTCTCTGTCCTGAGCTCAGACAGACACACACATTTTATGTGCAAACAGAACCAAGGAATCCCTATCCCTGAAACTCTCATGACATTGACAAAGCTTTTTGTGTTTACTTTCCGACTTAATTTACACTTTTGAAGCTAATTGGTACCTTTCAACAATCTTGCCTATTGCACCTTTTACTATTTTTTTTCCCCCAGTGGACACCACAGATGGAAATATTTTTACATCCTCACTCTGTGTACAGCTCAGGAGACTGCAAACATGTCTGTGTTGTTGTTGTTGTTAGTTCGTCATTGAGTCAAAAGAAGTCAAGATCACAGATCCAGTATCTGTGATCTAATGCTCCAAAACAGGTGCTAACTTGGCAGACATAGATTAATGTGGATGGACTAATCCCTGCCTTTGTTCAAGTATCAGCTATCGACATAGTAACTGTTCGAGGCAATGTGTTGTGGTTGAAAGCTATGAATTCCATGTTTGGTCACTTTCACTAGCAGTGCAACAGTGGCTTTTAAGGTGCATATCAACTCCTACTACATCAGCTTGGCTGCTTATGTTAACATTGTCTCCTGACTTCACATAACTCGGTCATTGAGTGTATGTAGACTGTGGTGGGAGGTCAGGACACAACTGAGGCCGCACTGGCCTCCAGACCAGGATTGTCGACACACACAGACAGCCTGTTGTCTTTGGAGTGGCTCCGGTTCCAGTGCTGCATTCTCTGCCGATACTTCTCTGACTCCACTTTGTCCAAGTGAGAGGAATTCAGGGCGGCAGAGCAGTGAACAGTGTTGTGTAAAGCTTGAAAAAACATCCTGCAGAGATGAGCACACGTCACACAGTATTAAAAAGGCTTTGTATAGTAATAAATTACGTTACGTTACTTTCTTTGCAAAGTAACATGTTATGTTACTTCTGTGTCTGCTGGAGCGTGGGTGCCAGGTGAGGCTGAGGTTTGGTTCACTTACCATCACTCTCGTCTAATTCAGAGAGTAAACTATGAATCAACAAAACTTGCTGGAAGAAAATACTGATGGTTTAAATTCATTCAAGTTTTATCACTAAATTATTTGATGACTGTATACATTTTTAAACACATATTAGGCCTACATTAAAATAAACAATAAAAGATACCGGGATATTCAAAAGTTTTATTGAAACATTTGACTAATTAATTAATTAATCAGTAACTTGTTTTACCTGCAAAACCAAATATATTGGTGCTTTTCCACTACCCAACTCAGCACGGCACAACTCGGCCCAGTGGAGTCAGTGGTGAATTAATGACTACACTGCCGAAAGCTGCACAAGCAACAAGCCACATCACAAACCCATCTGATTGATCATTTTACCAGTTTGTATGTATTTATTATTCAGTACACCAAAACAAAAAGAATTGCTTTACAAGTCACTAGTCACTAGTGACACACAAAATCGGCAAAAAAAATCAGCAGAACGTATCGGGCATCGGCTAAGGCTAATGTAAAAAAACCAAAAAAAAACGGAAACGGCATCAGCCATAAAAAAAAAACCATATCGATCAACCTCTAGTCTCCACCCACGTTGAGGAGGTACTATACCATACCAAATTGTGAAAAGTCAAGCCATGCCGTGCCGAGGCGAGCCGTGTTGGAACTGGGTAATGGAAAAGCGTATAAAAGGGCACAATCATTCAATCAAAGTCATCCTCAAGTCAAGTGTCTTTCAGTGTTGGATGATATGATACATTCAGCATAAATGTCAATGTCTGTTCACTTCAGGCGTTACAGTAATATCACCTGGAAAAAAAAATGTGATTAAAGCAGTCGGCTTTATTGTTCAGTGTCATCGTCATCATTAATTACAGTAAATAAAATACATAACATTTTTCTTTATCTGAGAATCCAAATCTTTCATAGAGAATATCAGCTAGAAGAAAAAACAACAGGACTGCTTTGGGAATTTTTATCTTGCTGTTTGAACATCACAGTCTGACAATGAAGGCGTTTATGTCCAGAGTCTGGGTTACCATGGTGATGCTGGTTATAAGAGAGTCTGTTTTGTGAAGAGGTACTTTGGTTGAGTTTAGGTGGTAATATCTACTTGGTTAGATGTGAGAAAACATTGCTGATATAAATTTCCACAGATGTGAATGACACACATTCTGCTTGCATCTGTGATCAAAGCCATAGGAGCAGGGGTGTCCAAACTTTTTTTGAGGAGGCCCAGATTTAATAATGTGATGATTCCCAGTGGCCAATAGAAGGTCTGGTATTTTCCTTGTCACATTTTTCTTTTTGTCACTTAAATATTTATTGACAAATTATTGCAACAATAAAAACAAAGGGGAAATCATAATGATCTTACAGTCTTGCAGATTGGTATATCCTTCAATTATTATTCCAGTCCAGTATCATCATTCAGAGTCTTGTATAGGGCCCATTTTTTCCATTTTTTGTCCAGTTGTGTTTCCTGTAGCCTCAGTATGTGTGTCAATTTTTCCATTAAGAAGATTTCTACCACAATTGTTATCCATTGTTCTTTTGTTGGTGGTGTGGTGTATTTCAATAACGAGGCAGCTGCACACGTTTAACAACTTGTAACACGTGAGTCTCAAATACATCCCTGAGCAAGTCTATTAGGCCGATCAGTAACAAACAAAAGATTCGTCACAGCTGTTCGTCGTCTGCCTGATTCCTCAGTGTATATCACCACCCCCTCTTCCTTTGTCTGGTTGTGAGCTGACGGCGTTTGTCGTCCATTTGAGGGTCTGCGTGTGTTTTTTCTGCTTTTGTGAACTGCCGAAAATGAATACTTTTCCTTACCACTGTTCTGCATCTGGGTCCAGTCCTGCACGTGATAGCTGCGTAAATAATTTTTTATAGAACCCTGAAATATCTTCTCTATACCCTCCGGATCATGTATTAGCTCATTGTTATGTGAATCTCTAATTATTTGTATGGTATTCACTGTTTGTTGTTTTCGGATACGTTTTGCTAAGAGTTTTGTCTCTCTGGGGACAATCTCATAATAATTTTGCTTCAAATATGTGTTCTTCTTTCCATATTCATGCAAGAGCAATTCAGTTATCTTCATTGTGGTGTCCTTTAATTGTTTATATATCTTTAGGTCATTTGTCTTCTGGTATCGTTGCTCTAATTCTCTCAATGTTACTAAATGATTTGAATATGCTAGTCTTCTAATTTTTTTTTACCTATGATCTTTCTTCGAACAACAACAGAGCGCCCCATATAATGTGCGGGTCCACTTCCCCATTGCCCCTTTTTATATATTGCTTTTTCTTCCTTCTTTATGTGGTGTTCCAGCAAGTCTTTGCCACCTGATTGTTGGTTTGTTAGTGTGTGTTTTCTGGTTTTCTTTTTTGATCTTTTCTTAACTGTAAAGCAACCTTGGGTTTTATGAAAGGCGCTTCATAAATCTAAGTTATTATTTATTATTTTATTATTACATTCAATGACTATATGCCTGTCTCCCATATTTATGAAAAAAAAAGTCTATATTCTTGAATGGACATAGTGTGTTGCCGAATAATGTGTGAAATCCTTTTCAAAAGGATTGAGGCTCCTCCATATGTCTATCATTCCCATTTCATTCATTCCCCTTCTAAAGCTAACTTTACCAATTTTGATATCTGTGTTTTTACTTCCTTTTAAACTCGTATCTAAGCTATGATTCATGACTATGTTAAAATCCCCCCCACAGATTAAAGTACCTTCCATTTCTGTCGCAATAACATTAAACATGAATTTAAATAAGTGCCTACTGCTTACTGGATGTGCATAAACATTCATCAACGTAACAGGTTAATATTCTAGTTTTCCCTTCACTAGCACATAATCTTCCCTCTTTATCTTTGGTTTCTTTTTTACAGACAAATATAGTTGAATTTGGGATTAATCATAACCCCCCTCCTACACCCTTGTTTATATGTACTATTATATGAATTCCTAAATCCAAATCTTTTTAATTTTTCATATTCTGTCTGGGACAGGTGAGTTTCCTGTAAAAATATGACTTGTGGTTTTTCTTTTTTCAATTTTGTTCGACCGTTCCTCTCTTTTTAGGCGTATTTGGACATTTACATCTCAAGCATCTTATGAACATGTACATGTACAAAGAACATTGTGAACTAAATAGAACTTCCACACGGGGATTCTTCTTCTTCTCCAACAAATCCCTGTTGGTGAGTGGATGGGAAATCCTCTCCTGTGAGGGCACATCCCAAGACCTAGAGCCGTTCTCTTTTACCGTGTCAAGCTTAGGCTAGACAAGTCCAACCTTATAGTAACCCTCGTCCTGTCGGTAATACTCTACATTGAACTGTAATATCTGAAGCCTTTTTCTCAACCAGAGGGTCATGCTTTATTTTTACTGCCTCATAAGTGCAATATGAATGGACCCAGGTTACCTTTTTACACAGGTAGGATAATATCAGGTCTCCTCTCCGCTGCCCAATCCGCTGCGTTCAGCACCTCGGGTCATCTCCTCCGTATGTCCCGCGTCCGGTACATCCACAGTTAGTCCCCTTGCTTTCATGTCCTGCGCCACATCCCCCGCGTTGTCATAACTCTTAACACCGTTGTTCCAGTAGATTCTTATTTTCGTAAATGGGGTCAGAAAACAGATCTCCTTCACGTTCATTGTTTTCTTGAGGCCCAAACTTTCTTTAGGACCATCTCCTTAGTTCTTGTCATTTTCGAGTTCACTTTCGTTGAAGACCTCTCTTGTAAACTGTTCTCAAGTTTTCCTTGAATTTTTAGTGTTTCTCCAACTTGACGATGACCACTCATCTCAAAGTTAATAGCAGTTGTATGTCGAGTTATCCAAATTGAGTGGATTAATTTCTACCGACTTGGGAAAGCTAGAAGCTATGCTGCTAACCTGTCCGCCATCTTACAGGAAGTCCACAATTATCATTTTAAATGGCAATGTAACCAAATCTAAGCCATGCAGGATTGATCAAATGAAAATCTGCCTTTCTTTCACATTTGGAGTCAGAGGACGCTACATTCCCCTGAGATGGTGCCAACCACGAACAGCTTTAGCTCTATCTGCTGGTGGAGTTGGGAACTCCACCTCTCAACACACGACATTCCAACACACCTGAGACAGATGACTGCCTGATGAGCTGAAGAGCTTGGTGAGACACAGGCTGTGTCAGTGTGGAGTTGGGGAAACAAGCTGCAGGCTGTGCTCTCTGTAGAGGACCGCTCAAGGGTTGTTTTTTTCATGTGGAATATCTGGAAGTTGGAAATAATTACCTGACGATGGAAAGACTTACCGCTGGATGGCCACGGGCTGCAGCTCAGCTTGAAGTAAGCTTGAAGAGTGTTTATGAGGATACGGAATCTGGATTATGATTTCACCGTTGAAGTGACATTGTTTAAGTTTGGACTTCCATATCCTCTAAACCTACATTAAGTTTTGACTGTTGAAGATCAACCCTATCCTGAGTGACACTTTTGAATCTGAAATATCTTTTGTGTTAATTCCTTATTAAAATCCTTGATTATATTTGAACGATGTGTCCTTGCACTGCTTGAACTGTCCCGCTGAGAGCCGTATAGCCTCTTGTTATATCACAAGGTGAATGCAATTATCTCTCTGTCAACCACAACTCCTTACCTCCTTTTCTGTCCTAGTCTGTCCCTGGCCATAAATAACACATTATCAAACCAAAGCTGCGGGAAGTACAAAATTTGACTGACGGCCATGATTGGCCCACGGGCCAGACTTTGGACATGTCTGACTTAATATCTGCAGCAACACACAACCAAAACTCTGATGGCACATTTACTACCATTTCAACAGGATGTGATGTGATGTGAATTTACAGTAATGCATTAATCCAAACTGGGGTGGTGGCCCCCCTTTTCAAAAAGGCTGACCTAAGAGTGTGTGCCAATTACCACACTTCTCAGCCTCCCTGGTAAGGTTTACTCCAAGGTCCTGGAAAGGAGGGTTCGACCGGTAGTCGAACCTCAGATTCAAGAGGAACCATACGGATTCCGTCCTGGTCGTGGAACAACGGACCAGCTCTTTACTCTTGCAGGGATCCTAGAGGGGGCCTGGGAGTATGCCCATCCAGTCTACATGTGTTTTGTGGACCTGGAGAAGGCGTATGATCGGGTTCCCAGGGAGATACTGTGGGAGGTGCTGCGGGAGTACGGTCTTTGTTCCTACCCTCACCTATGGTCATGAAGGTTGGGTCATGACCGAAAGAACGAGATCACAGGTACAAGCGGCCGAAATGGGATTCCTCAGGAGAGTGGCTGGCTTTTCCCTTAGAGATAGGGTGAGAAGCTCGGTCACCCGGGGGGAGCTCGGAGTAGAACCGCTGCTCCTTCACATTGAAAGGAGCCAGTTGAGGTGGTTCTGGCATCTGGTGAGGATGCCTCCTGGACGCCTCCCAAGGGAGGTGTATCAGGCACGTCAAGCAGGGAGGAGGCCTCGGGTAGACCTAGGACAAGGTGGAGAGATTACATCTCCACTCTGGCCTGGGAATGCCTCAGGATCCCTCAGTCGGAGCTGGTCAATGTGGCTCGAGAAAGGGAAGTTTGGGGTCCCTTGCTGAAACTGCTGCCCCCGCGACCCGACCCCGGATAAGCGGAGAAGGATGATGATGATGATGATTATTACATCCATCCATTGATTATCTACCGCTTTATCCTCCACAGGAGGGTGGTACTGTGCCAATCTCAGCTGACATAGGGCGATAGGCCGGGTACACTGGACAGTTCGCCAGTCCATCACAGGGCCACATATAGAGGCAAACCATTCACTCTCACACTAACATCTACAGTCAATTTAGAGTGTCCAATTTACCCAATCCCCAAATCTGAATGTTTTTTACATCACTATGTTATTACATCTGTATCCTAAGCTTAAAAAGAGCAGGTGCTGGCAGCCTTTGTGAATCTTACAGCCCATTTGGATAATTTCAGGAACACATCTGGATATCTATGCATCTCTAAAAGCAGCTTCTATTGTGGTACGTGTTTTTCTGAAATACAGCAAATTCCTGCACGTCCTTTGAAACATGAGCCAAAGTGTTTCAAACTGGTCTGTGTGCACCCTGAAATAATCTTTGAACCTTTCAACATCCCAAAACATCTCTTAACCACTGTATGTTCTAGACTATGTTAAGGACCTGCAAACCCATGCACACATGGGGAGAATATGCAAACTCCACACAGAAAGGCCATCTATCAAACCAAAATTCAAACTGGCAAACTTTCTGCTGTGAAACAACAGTGCTAGCCACTAAATCGCTATGTGATTAGTTGGTGAAATGTGGGATGAACCCAGACAGTGATTTTTTTTTTTCACACAATTACCAAACAGCAAAGCTGGGGTCATCTCTGCAGCTCCCACATTTTGGTGGCTTAGTAACAGCGGACATAACAGAAACACATCGCCACTAACATGCTGCATGTGAACCGCTCCTACTTGTGTATACGAACAGGCAGTGTGTGTGTGTGTGTGTTTGTATTTGTGTGTACCTGGGTAACAGTGCTGTCACAGTTGTGATCGCACATATGATGAAGAAGAGAGGCTGAGACATTTGGAGAGTTTCTACTCCAACAGGGTTGGTGGGGGGGCTGCAGGTCACACAGTAGACACTGAAGGGCAGCACAAAGCCAAAGTAGGAGCCACCGCTGAGCAACAGCACCAAGACATGAATCCACGTCTGCAAAACAATATATTTTATATTTTTACTACATGGCACACACGCAATACAGTATATATGTATTGAAAATGGAAGCATGCCTCTGTGCTCAAGTCTTTTTCTTCTAGCTTTCCTTGTCATTATTAGGGGGGCACTATATGTATGTATATATATATATATATATATATATATATATACATATATATATATATATATGTATATATATATATATATATATATATATATATATATATACATATATACATACATATATATATATATATATATATATATATATATATACACACATATATACATATATACACATATATATATATATATATATACATATATATTTGTGTGCACAAATGCACACAAGTCAGGGAAGGCAAGAGAGAAAACACAAACTCACATCGAGAGAAAGAGGGAGTGAGAGAAAACGTGCACACACACATATAAAATGCCGGCATACAGTGTGTCAGTCTCTTATACAATAACACTTCAAATAAAGCATGATGGCCTGTTCTGTGATCACAGCTTAAATGTTTTGAGTGTCTGACCAGAGTGTGACTCTCCAGGACTTGGTGCAGCAGGACAATGAGCAGAGCTGAGGCATTGATAGGAGATCCAAATGACAGCACTCCAACATCTGATCCTGTCAGTGCCTGAGACAAACAGCACAACAATCTTACAGTCAGACAGGTGCAGCATCTAATATTGCATAATATTACATTATTATTTAAACCAGAGCCAATATATCACTTATGTGAGTGAACATACCAGCAATAAAGAAACTATTAGCAATACTGAGTGATTGGATACAGATTACTTACAAAGTAAGGTATAAAAAAGCAGATAAGGCTTTGGTAAAACGCATCCAGGACTGTGATCCAGAACATGTAGGGAAGATGGAGCTGCAGAGAAACAGGAATAATGCATCAGTGACCATGGCTGCAGTCAGACATTAGTGCCACTGACTTCACACTTAGACCTTACTTGCTCAAACATATGAGGCAGAAGTTTCATTTCTTTCCCATGCACTTTCATCACTTTTTTAAAATATCTAATGTGTAATATTTAGGAAGGTTAAAAATTAAATATTTGGAATATGGAAATATTTGTCCATATGTATGCTTGTAAAACTATATATATATATGTATATATATATATATAGTTTATAAATACATATATACATATATATGTACATATATATGTACATATATATGTGTATATATATATATATATATATATATATATATATATATATATATATATATATATATATTACTATTCTATATTACAGAAATTCCTGTAACAACACATATAAACTAATAGTCACGGTCAATTAAATGAACCATTAAATTGATCATTTTAACCTGTAATGACGTCATTATACTTTTCAGTTTACTGTATTCACTATCGTTGGTTTTGACATTCATTTACAAATCCATGGTTTAAAGCCCAAAGCAAACGTGCTATCGGTATTCATGAAATCCGCTTGCGCTCTTCAGTAGCGTACTCCCATCATGCCTTTCGCTGTTTATGGACGCGCCAAGCAAGTCGAGAGCGGTGGCGGCTCGTTCACATAGACGAAAGGCATTATGGGAGTAACACTAATATGCATGCTCTATGGGCTGCACAACCCGTAAATAAACCCGGAAGTCAGAAACTTTATTGGCATATGCGCTGGGTGTGCAACTCCATAGGAATATGAATGGAGCAAAAAGGAGAGTTGCTCTATCCAGTTCTTAGTATACATCCATGGGTACAATGCTAAAAACTGCACTAGCAGTTAACATTTGGTAGCTTCATCGCTGTCCCTTGTCATAGCTCCTTAAATTTTGACAGTGCTTTAAGTGGGCCTGTACGCACCGACTTCTTATGAGCTTATAGTACCCTGTCCTGTTCTATTTATCTTTGCGATTCGTGATACTCATATTACATTACCCAGTGTGCACTGGTACACGCTACACGCCTGCCCCTCGCGAGACAGGTAGGCGTATGTTCAGTACCAGTTGCCTTGTTCATCAACCTCCTTTCCAGGATTTGTTTGCATTTGTGTAAGTATATGAAGATCTTATTCATCACTAATGTCAATGTTGTTGGTCCTCCTAAATATGTTTATTTCCCATTTAAGTTACACTATAATCTAATATGTATTTACATGTAGGTCTAAAATAATAGACAGTCATTGTCTACTGTTTTGTTATGATAGAAACAAACACAGGAGTATGTAATTTAATTGATTTACTTTGCATAGCTTCTCCAATTTTCTCCATGTCTGGTCTCCATCTTTTATCCATGTCTGTCTTTGATGTGTGTGTCCACAGGGAATGGTAGGTGCCAGTTACACTGTAAACCCAGATTTTGATTCAACTCAAACAGATTGAGTTCATATTACTTAAATGTGTCTAATTTATTGACATTACTTGTTAATTCTGATTAAACTGAACTTTTTCATGTCCTTTCTTATTGTAATTGTGTTTTTAGGTCCAATCAGTAGGTTCTACTCAAACAAACTGAGTTTGTAATACTTACATTACTACAATAATTATGAGTAAATTATGAGTAAACTGTACTTTTTAATGGTCTATCTTATTGTAATTATGTGTTTGAGCTCAAACAACTCAATATCTTCAAGTTTTGCCTGTAGCAATGGTTCGACGTCACCCATGCACCCGCGAAAATCTGGTTTATACCAGTTTCGACAGTGGCATTGATGAGCTCTGATCTTCAATGAACCTAGACAGAAAAGAGTATGAAGCCTTCTGTGAATGACCCAAGTTCAGCCACAAAACTTGACACTGGAACTTGACACTGGTTGCATGCTGTCCCCTCACGTTTTCTCAAATATTTTTTTAATATGTTTTCATGGGGACACGTTGATATAACTCAAAGTAGTCTACCTATCAAGTGATATGTATCGGATATATATATGTATATCAACGTTTAATTCCTATAGTGTTGTCCTCTATACTGTAGTGGTCAAAACGTAGCTAGCGAGGTTGCTAACCAGCTAACTCTGTCCCTGTCTGCCCCCATCTTTCTTAGCTAACATTAGTTATGCATTCACTGGTAACGCTAGTGCAAGTAAATTAAATTTGTATGTTGTTCCGAGACAGCTAATGCAAATTGAGCTTAGCCGGACACCTGAAGCAGCTATATGTTAGCTCAAACACGGACCAGCGAACATCCCGGTAAGTTGGCGCAGATAAAAGCGGATTATATTGTGTGACACCGAGTACGCGGATTCCGCCCTGAACCGAAGTGTACTAAAACACGGAGTCCGCACCTTCATAAAACTTGAGCTTTGCACCGACGTGTCCTCCGACCGTCCGCTGTGGGTACAATGCGCGTGGACGTACTTGGAGTCCACACGGACGTACTTGGAGTCCATTCTGCGGCAGACTCGAAGTGTACCTAAAGGCGGACAGTCACTGGACATATCGGGGCAAAGCTCAAGTTTTATGACGGCGCGGACTCCGTGTACTCGATATGTCTGCACCAGTATTAAGTCAGTTTGATATTCAAAATAAAAATAACTACTATGCACTTAAACAGTTCATTGAATTATGTCAAACCAACTGTGCAACACAGATAGTAATATCCTTCACGTAGCAAGGCTTGTTTTTGAATAATATATTTTTTATGATTTTTTTGTGTCAGCTGGGATTGACTTCAGCTGTGCGTTTGTGTGTGGTCACCTTGGAGGTGTGTGAATCCTGGTAGAGCTCAGGAACTGCCATCAAAGTGTCTGCAGGCAAGTCTCTGTCTAGAATGCCATAGATGAGAGGAGGAATGGAGGTGAAGAGCAGGTTGAAGAAGATCAGCACCCAGGCATTGGTCATCACACTCCCAGAGAAGCCACAGAAGAACTGATACCAGAACAGCAGATTCACATACATCTGCAGACACACATACAGTAAGTCAACAGCGTGCCAAAACTAACACCTGAAAAGAGATAGTTCATTTTTTTTGAAGTGCAAGAGGTACTCTACACACAGTCACATGGAGTAGGCACATACGTAAAAACATGGCTGCCAGTAAAAGGAAAAACAGATTTTAGTCACTTGATAAAAGGCTCACCTAATATGTTTGCCACTATATGCACCCTTACACAGCCTTTTAAGACTGGAAACTGAAGTGTCTGAACCTCACACTCTCCTGCACAAAAGTGCATCGTGGAAAATCTGCGTTTTTAGCTCACAGGGACACAGGAGCCGCTGGTCTTCTTCTGCCTTGTTTTGTAAGTTTGTGTCACTGAGGTTAATCTGAGATAAGGACTTCAAGCATCAAAGTCACAAAATATCACCTTTCAGTTTACTGATGGATATACAACTCCTGTTTACTATGATGTAAGACTGCTGATTTTCTCTATTGACTTTGGTGTGGGGAGCGAGCAGTTTACAAAATGACCCAAACTTCAGCTTCCTTATGGAAAAGTCTAATGTCAAGATAAAGTGGCAAATATGCTTAAGATTTGAGGATGAAGATTGTGTTAGTTGATTTTTTCATATGCTCCTTATGCAGTCATGTTTTTACTGAGAGCTTACTCTCTCTAAGACACCGACTACAGTTGAAACCAGAAGTTTACATACATTATATAAAAAGACACATATGCTTTTTTTCTCACTGTCTGACATGAAATCAGACAATCCTGTTTTAGGTTTGTTAAGATTACCAAAATTATTTCTATTTGCTAAATGCCAGAATAATGAGAGAAGGATTTTTTAAGACCATTTTTTATTACTTTCTTCAAAGTCAGAAGTTTACATACACTAAGATTATTATGCCTTTAAACAATTTGGGAAAGCCCAAATGAAGATGTCATGTCTTTGGAAGCTTCTGACAACATTTGAGTTAATTAAAGACACACCTGTGGATGTATTTTAAGGCACACCTGAAACACACTGCTTCTTTGTGTAACATCATGGGAAGGTCAAAAGAAATCAGCCAAGATATCAGGAAGATAATTTTGGACTTGCACAAGTCTGGTTCATCCTTGGGTGCAATTTCCAGATGCCTGAAGGTGCCACGTTCATCTGTTCAAACAATTATACGCAAGTATAAACACCATGGGAATGTCCAGACATCATACCGCTCAGGAAGGAGACAGGTTCTGTGTCCCAGAGATGAACGTGCTTTGGTCCAAAATGTGCATATCAACCCAAGAACAAAAGCAAAAGACATTGTGAAGATCCTGGCTGAAGCTGGTAAGAGTGTGTCATTATCCACAGTGAAACGAGTACTGTACCGACATGGGCTGAAAGGCCACTCTGCCAGGAGAGGCATTACTCCAAAAGAAACATAAAAAAGCCAGATTACGGTTTGCAAATGCACTAAGGGACAAAGTCCTTAATTTTTGGAGACATGTCCTGTGGTCTGACAAAACTAAGTCAAACTCTTTGGCCATAATGACCATTGTTACATATGGAGGAAAAAGGGGGAAGCTTCCAAGCCTGAGAACACCATCCCAACTGTGAAATACGGGGGTGGCAGCATCATGTTGTGGGGTTGTTTTGCTGCAGGAGGGACTGGTGCACTTCACAAAATAGATGGCATCATGAAGAAAGAACATTATGTGGAAATACTGAAGCAGCATCTCAAGACATCCGCCAGGAAGTTGAAGCTTGGGCACAAATGGATCTTCCAAATGGACAATGACCCAAAGCATACTGCTTCTGAATCAATCTGGAAATTGCACCCAAGGATGAACCAGATTTGTGCAAGTCCACAATTCTCTTCCTGATATCTTGGCTGATTTCTTTTGACTTTCCCATGATGTTACACAAAGAAGCAGTGTTTCAGGTGTGCCTTAAAATACATCCACAGGTGTGTCTCTAATTAACTCAAATGTTGTCAATAAACCAAATCAGAAGCTTCCAAAGACATGGCATCTTCATTTGGGCTTTCCCAAATTGTTTAAAGGCATAATAATCTTAGTGTATGTAAAATTCTGACTTTGAAGAAAGTAATAAAAAATTGTCAAAAAAAAATCCTTCTCTCATTATTCTGGCATTTAGCAAATAGAAATAATTTTGGTAATCCTAACGGACCTACAACAGGAACAGTGATTGTCTGATTTCATGTCAGACAGTGAGAAAAAAAGCATATGTGTCTTTTTTTTATAGTGTATGTAAACTTCTGGTTTCAACTGTATGTGTTGGTGTCTTATAAGAACCACACTTCAGAAAATCAAATACTTAATTCTCACCACATTTTTGTAGATGAAGTAGAGGATCATGTTCGCAAGACGAAAGTAACACCAGTGACCGTGAACTAGCAGCAGCTTGCTGAGGTGTTTAAATCTGGAGACAGCAAAGTCACTGGACATCACAGCCTGAGGACCAAAACACACTTGATGACATGATATGTTCTGACTGCCTAACACAAAAAAGATGATTTGAGAAATTGATAAGAAATCCTGAGGATACTGGTTATAGTTACTCCAGTGGCTGATGTCACATAACCAAGGTAACATAATGCTCTGGCAAGAAACAACGCTGTTCACCTATATAGAGCTCCGGAACCATGGTAACATCACGCTGCCCGTTGCTAACACTAACAATATGCTAATGATGTGACATCTGTAATTGTATATGACAATGCAACCTTAAATTTGCCATTATGATGTTAAAAAGTGTATGCAAAGTATCACTGTGGCTGAAAAAACAAAAGACATATTGATACTGGTCCAATATAAAGCTCAAGTTTACTGCACTATTCTTGTTGCAAGAAAACTTTCGATTTTAAATTACACATGTACCATTTTTGATAGATTCTAGTCCACACCTTGTAACTGTCTAAACAGTGGCAGCTAAATAAAAATGACACCAAAAAATAAAATAAAATGAAAAGTCTACCTTCATGCTCTTTACGTATAAAAGCTGTGTGTTTTTTAAAAGGTGTTCTGTCAGCATACATGTAGTGGTCATTACCTGCAGTCCCTCCTGACCAGATATCCCAATGCCCACATCAGCCATTTGAATCATGCTTACATCATTGGCTCCATCACCTGAATAACCAGACAAAAAAAAAAAAAACTCTTCAATGTCCTCTGTGTTGTTGAGTATTGTGTTAAAAGCATTCAAAGGGGCTAAAACCTACAGTAGTTTGTTCTGTGTTTTCATTTTTTCTCTTATTTATTGCATAATCTGCTATTCATAGTCTTCATGAAAATTGACCATAAAGCAAACTACATGCGCTCAGGATGATAAAGACAACTGGTATTATACTACACCCTAGGCAGGTTGCCAGTCCATCGCCAGGCAAACATGGTTAATAGTCTGTATTTACATAACACTTTTTTAGTCTTGATGACCACTCAAATGCCTATGTGCGGCACATTTTCTATCATACATCTTTCATACCCATTCACACACTGCTGGCACAGCCATCAGGAGCAAAATGGGATTAAGTGTCTTGCCCAAGGCATGTATCGGCATGTACACTAGCAGAGCAGAGAATTGAACCCACAACCTGTTGTTGAACTTGGATGACGACTTGTGCTACCACTGAGCCACCATTGCCCTACAACTTATAGAGACAAACAACCATTCACACATGCACACGGGGAGAACATGCAAGTTCCACACAGAAAGGCCCTCAGTCGTACCAGGCTTTGAAAATCACAACCTTTTTTGCGGTGAGGCAACAGTGCTAGCCATTACTCAACTTAAACGTACACTTAAAATTAACTCTCCATTTTCCATTAGGACCATATGGAAAACCTTCCCTACAGGGAAATGCAAGCTTACCCACGGCCAGGGTCATGACGCGAAGCTGGTCCCGAATCAGCCGAACCACCTGGCTCTTCTGCAGTGGAGTGGACCTGCAACAGATGACTGCCTTGCATTTGCGGCTCAGCTCCACAAAGTCACTTTGTAGTTCTTCCTGAAGAGCCCAGTCCAGTGTCTTGCCATCAATAACCAGAATAAAGCTGCGTGAGGAGGATTCCCCATGATCTTCTGCTTCAACCCCGTCAGTCAAACTCTCTTGACCATGCTGCACTTCTAGTTTGAGCTCGTCAAGAAAAGCTGAACAAGCTTCCTGGTGGAAGACAAACCCGTCATATACAGTACATATAAATTTACCTTACTGCATTCTTCAAGAAAATTTTGCATTGCATACATGAAGCATGAAACTGCCAGACTGTAACAGACTGGACAGCTCCCACCCTTGTCATGAACTGTTTGCACCACTACCATCTGAAAGACGTTAGAGAGCTCTGAAGGCTCGCAGTTTCAGGTTCAGAAACAGCCTTCACCCAACAGACAGCTATAAACTATAGCCACCACACTAAATGCAATAATATGCACAAAATCACTTTTAATCTGTGAAACACTTTTTTACTTTTTTATATACATATTTCTTATCTATTGTTTTTTTGTGTGATTGTGTGAATGTATACAGTTTATGTCCAATGAGAGATACCACATTTTGTTGTATGTCACATGCAATGTCAATAAAGGCATTCTATTCTATTCTATTCTATTCTATTCTATTCTATTCTATTCTATACTGGTAAACCTAAAGTTACTCAGTTGGCCAGTGAAACGTGAACTTAGAAGATGGTTATGAAATGTGGTACAGACTTATGGATACATGTACTATTTCAAATGTTTTATTTATAAAAGTGTGTTGTGGCACTCTAAATTGTGCATTATTTTTTGTTTAGCAGTTAAAATGGTCTGGACATAGATAAGACAGGGAAACATCCTATTGCTACGACATGTAAGGACAAAAAAATAATCCATGATGTCCAAGAAAGTCTTTGTAGACCTTTGCAAACGTGTTCCCACAACAATACTGGCCTCATTTAATGCAGACAGGAAGATGTTTGAAACCACCATGACTTCACTGAGAGAGCTTCAGATGACAAGATACGACAGTGTCTGGTTCTGATCCTATACCACTGTCCATCTATAACTGACAGGACTGTAAGATTGTGTCTATTATAGGTGATGCAGCTTTGTCAGCCTGTATAGTGGAGGAACAATTAAAATCTGTGCATTGTCATGAGTATTCCAGATATTAAAGAAACTAAAGAAGCCTCTTGGATAAAATGTCCTCCAGAAAACTCAAGCCAGTCCAGTCGCCAACTATCTTAATTACTGAGTAATGCATGCCTGTGGCCTGCACATACTGGACAGACAAGGGGAGGGAAAGACGGAAGAGTGAGCAAGAGGGAGAGAGAGAGAGAGAGAGAGACAGACAGACAAACTGAGCGAAGGCGGGGTGGGGGTTGGGAGAGAGAGAGATAATGCAGCAGGATGTGTGTGTGTGTATGTGCAGGGATTGTCATTAGATGTGGTTGGAAATCTGAGTGGGGACCTCGCCAATGTCTGGCCATCTCCCAGCAGCAGGCCGATAAGGACCCTAGAGCACCCACCAGTCACACAGGGCTCTTTTTCAAAGTATTTGATGAAATTTGGATCATTTAGCAATGTATTAAATCTCTTTTTAGTTATAATTAGTGAGACATGCGTGTGCATGGTCACTAATGATGACAGGGTGAATCTGAGTGTCCGTGATATCTGACAGAATTGAGCTCTTGATCAGAAGGAAGTCGATTCTGGAATATGAGTGATGTACAGGTGAGAAGAAGGTGTATTCTTTGGCAGTTGGATGGCAGGAGCACCAAACTTCACAAAGACCATAATCACTCATGTATTGTTTCTGTTAATTGTCAGATCTGTGTTATTCCTGCTAGCTGAGACTATCAAGTTCTGGGTTGAGTGCCATGTTAAAGTCCCCTCCTACTAGGAGTTTTTGTGTCTAGGTGAGTAGAAAGTAAGGGGAAAAACGTGTGAGAAAAGGGGTCGTCGACATTTGGGCCATAGGATATGTTAGAGATGCAAAAGTCTGTGCTATTGATTAATAGGTGAAGTATTATAAATCTACAGAACCTTCTGGGTCTATAATAGTGTTTTTATGTGTGAAATTCAGTTTTCTATTGATCATGATGGCTACTCCTCAGTCTAGAGTTGTAGCTTGCTGAGTATATGTGAGGAAATTGTGGTGAAGTCTGACTTAAATAGGTGAATCTCTTTAAGTAAGACAAAGTCTGCTTGTAGATTATTTAGGTGATGAAGAACTTTAAGTCTTTTATGTTTAGAACTGATTCCATGCACATTCCAAGTGACAAGGGTTAGGGTTAGGGGAATACACTCAGGGACAAGCCTGGGTGTATTCAACCTTATCTATATATCTAGTGTAACCTGTGTGTATTCTCTGTGTGCAGGTGTTTGTGCTGATGCATAGAAGAGGGTGTGTGTGTGTGTGTGAAATTATTTTGTGAGTGTGAAAGTGTCTTGAGAGTGTTGAACGTACTGCATTTTATTATTGCAGCTTTGTCAAAGGAACATTTCTGTCACTGATTGGGACATTCAATAAAGTCAATATATTTAATCTAAGTACAGCTTGTATGTGGATGTACATGTTTTGTGTATGTTTTGAAGCACAGTGCTGAAACACGCTGCCAGAGCCATTACTACATCCCACAACCAGCATTTATATGTGTTTTGATGGAAGACATATTTTATTACTGTATCTGTCAGATCAACCAGCAACGCCAGCAGCCGACTTAGCTTGAACATTTAAAGACAACCATACTGGCAACCTTTAAATCAGTTTACACACAAGGACAATAGAATAAGAATGGCTGAGATGCAAGGATTAAATCATAGGATTAAAAAGGGCTGTAACCGTTTAGACTGACCTTGCTTCCGCAGTTGGCTCTCAGCAGTTGGTCATAGGGTCCTATGAGTTTGCAGGCATAAGCAATGTTAATGGCTGTCTCTTGTTTGTCTCCAGTGAGGATCCAGACTTTGATCCCAGCCCTCTGAAGAGCTTCAATGGTCTCTGGGACTTCCTCTTGCAATCTGTCCACAATGCCTGTGGTACCTAAACATGCAGACAGAGAATTGACACAATCAGTACGACTCCTCCCAGCTCTGATATGTTGACATGATGGAAAGTGTTGGTATCACTTAAAAGAAGTGTCAGCTCTTTCAATGGTTTTATTATATTCTATCAGAAATCTAAAATTCTCTTTCCAACAAATGCATGCAAAATCGACCTTAGTCACATGTCACCCCCGTTAGCTCAGCTGGTAAGGAGCTGCACTTTGAAACTGGTCTGGGGATTGAAATCCACTTGTGACAGACAGCTACAGTATATGCACTCATCTCACATTATGTTATTTGACTCCAGATGTGGAAAGAAAGGCAATGATTATTTTCATTGTGTCACTCCTGCACAGCTTGGATTTGGTTACATTTCCATTTAAAAATGATAATTGTGACAATACAATTTTTTTTTTTTATAAAAGTGCATTCATATGTAAATGTTACTGTTAAAATAAAGGAAAAAAGGGCCATTGGTCCAGGTTCTCCAGTTTCCCTTCCACAGTCCAAAAACATGTGGAGGTTAATTGGACATGTGATCTAATTTTGTTTTAGCCTCTGTGTTTTAAGCAGCCATCATAGGCTGGTTGATCAAAAGGAAGAGGTGTTATTTGTAAAATGAGTGTTATGGGTATCAATAGTCCTTGATACCCATAACACTCCTTTTCCTGTTCAAATAATGTTTTAAAGAGTAGACAATAAGATTACGTCTACCCTATGGAAAAAACAAAGACATGCTAAACATTTTCAGTTTAAACACTTTCCCACAACAACAAAGCCTTGCTTCAGTGCGTGTAAGGGCACTAGCGCTTTCAGCCACATGTGTTCGTGGTGCATGTGTCAGAGTGGCTTTCTCCTACCGAGCAAGGTGAGGTTTGTCTCCAGTCTCTCAGCTGACTCGAGCAGCAGCTCCTCTCTGTGGTCAATACTGCTTTCTGCCAGCACATGTCTCCTCAGCCACACTTCGTACTCCTCCTCCTCCAAAACCTGCATCACAAACAGAACACACATTATTAGATTGGCACAGTGTCTGTTTACTAAACCATATTTGTAGAGATTTTCTTAGCAAACAAACAAGTAACGTTACTGCCCCATGGTTGTTTGCCTCCACCAGAGTCTAGTTACAGTCTACAACTTTTTTTCAGCTTCTCCCTCTCTTTTTTTTTTATCTGCTTGCCAAGCAACGTAATTTCGTTGCCAGTTTTCACTGCTGAGTTCTCTGTGCAATGACAATAAAAGGAAGTCTAAGTCTAAGTCTAAGGAGGATCCACCATTTGATATGGCAGAAATGTTTACACTGAATGCCTTTCCTAATGCGACCCTCACATTTATCCAGGCTTAGGAGTGGCACTAGGAGTACACTGGATGTGCCAGGCCCTGGGCAAATTTAGATTGTTCAATTAACAATGAATTATTCAGGGGTACCTCAACTCTTGACCTGGTGGGGTCTTGAACCACACATCCCTCCAGGTTACAAAACAAGTTCCCTTTCTGCTTGGCCATGGGCTGCCCCATTTCAACCTGCTTTAAAATAAATGTAATGTTTAATAGGCTAAAATATGTTTTGTTTGGAAACAGGGAATAAAGAAGGAAAGAGTCTAAAAGAGAGTGAGACAATAAACATAATAAAACACAAGCCAACATCAGCAGTGCGTTTCAGAGCTGGAGGTATTGACTCAAATCAACTGTTGTATTTTAATAAGCTGTGGATGAAAAAACAATCAACTGTTTTTCATATAATCTTGCTATTATAGAATATGATATATGATCAAATGTGGAAGAATAATTTAAATTCTCAATAATGTATTACCTTCTTAGCAATGCAGAGTGTGCGGAGGCCTTCTCTGGCATAGCTGTCTAGATGTTTTTGGGTTTGTTCTTTGATTTGACAGTCGATCTCTTGTGCTTGCTCATCACCTGAGCACATTTGAGACATGCAGGGTAACAGTAACACAGACCAAAACAGCTGACCATATTATAATAAGATGGCAAATATTAATATTCCCTCTGTTAATTACCCTTAGGTGTCTCAGCCAAATCCATGATGACAGAGTCGGCTCCCTTGGTGTAAACTACCACCTGTCCTGTGAGTGGGTGTCGGACCACCACTGACATCCTCCTCCTGTTGGAATCAAAGGGCAGGATATGAAGCAGCTGCACAGACAGAGAGCCAATTCCAGGCAGATCCACCAGCAGGCTTTCTGCAGAGCGTCCCCTCAGAGTGCAGTGGTATGCCCGCGCTGCATGCACCAGAGCTGCCTCGTCTGGACTCTCTGCTTCATACAGCAGGTCATCATCAGCATCACTATCATAGTCTGTTTCCAAATCCTGTCCAGCCCCACAACAAATGTCTGTGGTCTTTGCATCCTTGATATCATCCTCCACAGGTCCAGAATTTCCTCCCTTCTCTTGTGAAGGTAAGTCCACTTTATCCCTCAGAATAGAGGTTTCCAAGTTGCTCTCTTTCCCTGGATCTGTTTCACTTGTAGAACTGTTAGGTGGTGTGGAGGAGGTGAGGAATTCAGTCTTCCCCCGAGTGAATAGCCTGCTGGTGAAGCTGCGAGGACTGCCTTTGACCTGGTGTGGAGACAGGGTGGACAAGGATGTGAACGGAGAGAAGCTGAAGCGCTGGAACATCAGCTTGATTTCCTCCAGTGACTTTAGAGGCATTCTTGCTTCAGGTACCTACAGGGAAGAAGAAAAATGGTCACATGATCAGTGTTTGTACTCGTGTGCTGAACTGCACTCTCTCAAGAGCCAATTCAACTCTGAGGCCCTAAACACCTCAGAGAAAAACTTTCCGACCACATCGTCACTTTAGATGACATTACCATGGCTTTCAGTTCTTCCACTTATTTTTGACCATTTTCACATGCAGGGTATGAAAATGACTTAATTATATGTCATTAACCTTGTTCTTTCTCTCCCTAGTTTGTGTCTTTCCTTCCTTCTTTTCCTTTCCTTTCCTTTGCCCCCCCCCTCTCTCTCTCTCTCTCTCTCTGTCTGTCTTTCTCTCTTAAAAGTCGATATTAGTATAATTTTTTTCAACAATTTCTGCTGCTGCTTATATATATGATATTGTAGTTCTATAAACATGTCATCACTGACTCTAACAATCCTGTATAAACTTATAACTTGATACAGTTGTTGTGTATCTGCTCCTGGTCTTTTTCTTTTGTCTCTACCTCATCTCCCTCTGGTCCTTTCTCTCCCCCCTTTCTGTCCCCCACTTCTCCTCTGTCCCCCATTTTTCCTTTCACCCCGACCGGTCGAGGCAGATAGCTGCACATCTTTCTCTGGTTTCGTCTGGTTCTGTCAGAGATTTCTTCCTGTTAAAAGGGAGTTTTTTCTCTCCACTGATGCCTAGTATTTGCTCATTGTGGCTTGAGATAATGTATGTAATGATTTGGCACTATACAAATAAAACTGAATTTAATTGAATACAGAAATTAATGTCTGAAGGACTGGTCCAGATATTTTCCATTCATATATGTGACCAGCCATTAAAAAACCAGGAACAAGTAGGTGGAGGGACATTTTGAGTTATTTACAGATTCTGAAAGTGTGATTTCTAAGCTTTCCATCAATGTCTAGCACATGGAAATCTGAAAGTATTTGAAGAAGATCTCCGCCGACAGCATGAGGGGAGGTGCTTCTACTGCGGGCAATTGGGACATGCAGTGAGTGTCTGCCCTGCCAAAGGAGGTGGAGGGAGACCCGTGAAGACGCTCACGGTAAGCCACAGTCTCTCCAGGAATAACCATGTGCAGCATCTGCCTCATGTTAAAATCATTATTGACTCTAGATCCACGCACTTGACTGCGTTTATTGACTCTGGCGCTGATGCGTGCATCATGAACTCCTCTCTCACCAACAGACTCAGGCTGAGAATAGTCGCTCTACAGCACCCCCTTGAGGTAAGAGCTGTGGATGGTAGCCCTCTGGGGAAAATAACCCACTGCACACAGCCAGTTACTCTGGTGTTTCCTGACTCTTATACTGAGCAATTAAGTTTCCATGTACTTGACTCCGCCGTTCATCCGTTAATTTTAGGACACCCCTGGTTAGTGAGACATGGTCCCGTTATTGACTGGGCTAAAGAGGAAATCACCTCGTGGGGACCTAGTTGTGCCGATTCCTGCCTGCCCAAACCACAAAACTGTCTGTCTACTTCAAGTATTGTAGACCCCGATCTCACTAACGTCCCACGCTGTTACCATGATCTTTCCGAGGTTCTTAGCAAGTCTAAGGCCACATCTCTACCCCATCACAGACCATATGACTGTGCCATAGACTTGTTGTCAGACTCTTGATTTCTCTTTCATGTTTCATGTCTTGTCCTTCTGTTTTATTTTGTGATCACTCACCCCTGTCTCTGTTCCAGGTTCCTGTTTGCCCTGCCCCCTTCTCGTCTGCGTCCACCTGCTCCCTGTTTGTTCCTGCGCACCTGCATGCACTTACTCCCTGATCAGCACTGCTCTTAAACCCTCTCTGTGTCTTGTCTCTTCGCCAGTTCGTTTGTAGCCTTGTCTCGCGTTCCAGCACTCTTGTCCCACGTACCTAGTCTCAGTTCTTGTCTTCCCTTGCTTCGACCCTTGCCTGCCTGAGTATCACGACCTCGTCTCTTGCCTTGTGATTATTCTACCTCTGCCTGTTTGGACTGATCTCCCGTGAACTGACTTGGACTGATTAAACGTTTTTGGAATTTGCCTGAACCTCAAGTCTCTGCATTTGTGTCCTTCCCCTGGCTTCCACGACCTCGTTCGTGACACAGTGGGTAGTCTTATCTACAGTAGTGTACCGTGGGGTTTCAGTCAGGGCCTTCAGTAAAAAAAAAAAAACAACACACACAATCACCGACTATATTCACGAGACAGTTGATCTGCAACAACCATAGCGCACACGCACACGCACACCACTGCGCATCTATAGGCTACTGCATCATTACCACCACATCTTCCATGATGTCACTCAGCAACCGCAATTTCACAAGCCACTATATGACACAAAAACAAGCTTCCACATAAGCATAGACGTCAGATACACGGGGAACACGTCCATGGCACTATTTATGATCAACAGTTTTGTCCTCACCACTTCTAAAAAATGTTATTAATTTATCATTATCACTTGAACTACCGTAAATGATGTACCTCTTCGGTGTAGGTCTTCCTCTTGAAATAATTTCCTTCTTTTCTCCAAACGATCGCCGTGAAAAGTGCACATGAAGGAGATCAGAAACATGATCGATCGGTGGTGTTAATGCAGTGGCCATAGCTTACTTCAAAACCCGCCAAAGGTTCAAACGTCGTTGATGACAACAGCAGGGGCTTGTGCCAGACACATGGCTGGGCCTGGGGCGTTCTGTCACATGCATCAAATTTTGATTGGCTGACGACACACGTCAGTCAAAGTTATAACCAAATAGGAAATGGCAGCTTCAACGAAAGGCCAGCAATACTACTAGAGCAGGTCCACGGAGCTATGATGCGTTTAATGACATCCAGGAAAATCCAGCTCAGCTTCACAAAAAATAACCATATTCTTTCTGGAAATATAATCATAACATACTGAAAAAGTAATTGAATTCAGACACGTTCAGACACACATTAATTTGATTATTAAAATAATAATAATAATAATAATAATAAAAAATATACTTTTTTGATATTGTCAGGGCCAGCAGAGAAGGCCCTGCTGGCCCTGACAGCCCACCACTGCTTATCTATTTGACTGTATGTACAAGACCGGATTTGAGTTTTGTTGTGAGCAAACTATCACAGTATTTTTCAAAACCTACTGAACAACATTGGAGTACTGTCAAACATGTATTAAGATATCTGAAGGGCACAAGTAACAGGGGGTTGTGTTACAGAAATTGTGATGAGAACCTGGGTATACAAGCGTACAGTGATGCAAATTGGGCTGCTGATGCTAATGACTGACGAAGCACAACAGGGTATTGTGTAAGCCTAACTCGGACAGGCACTTTATTGTCATGGAAAACCAAAAAGCAGCCCACAGTAGCACTGTCCACTTGTGAAGCAGAGTATATTGCTCTAGCTACAACCATTCAAGAGTGTCTGTACCTCATACAGCTCTTGGACGGTATCAATAATCACCTGTATGCACTACCCAGGGTGTATGAAGACAATCACGACACAATTGCTCTGGCTAAGAATCCTGTCAGTAGACAGAGATGTAAACATGTGGACAAAAAGTATCATTTCATACGATCCACTGTGAAGGATGAGAAAGTATTTTTGGAGTATTGTCCAACTGACCAGATGGTAGCAGATTTGATGACTACAAAATTTAAGTTAATTAAGTTTGCCAAGTTTATGTTTGGAAATAACTTAAAAAAAACACACCAAAGGTTCATGTCACCTTTGGTGTGGGTTTGATTTTCACTTCCCCTTTTATTTTGGTCAACGTTCATGTCTTCCTGTCGCGTGGTTATATCGCGTGTTCATTTATTGTCAAAGTTCATCATAGATAACACGTTGCAAAAGATATATTATGACCCTGCTCATCCTGGCTGACTAGGAAGTGTACAAAAGCTTTGCATGCAGCCAGGGACTGTGCAGTTGTGAGGCTCCACGCCAATGTGGCTTTAGTTTTCCCCAGCAACAGGGTTTTGGTCAGTGTTATTGACAAACAATTTCAAGCCGACCTTGTTGAGATGAGGAAAATTTTGCAGAAAACACGTTGACGTGTATTGATGTGTTTTCTAAATATGCGAGGGTGAGGTGCATTAAGGTGAACAGATTTCTCTCAGACCACGTCACCCTAGAACGTGGTTGTAGACCAGAAGACTTAGAGGTGGTCGTGGCGCACCACTGGCGGAGGAAATTTTATTTTCACAACTTATGTGTGACACTCTTGTATGATGAAGTAGGGCATCAATTCATTAACAAAAAGCATCAAAGGAAGAGCCAAGAAATATCTTCTACAAATACTACTAGCAACAGCAATTAAATGCACTACAGTAAGGTGGTTGAATCCTGAACCTCCAACATACAATATGTGGACTGAAAAAATAAAGGAAGTGGCTTTAAAGACGTTTTTCATTCTGGCAGGAATAAGAATTTGCAATCAAGAAAATCTTTGCATTGGTCAAATACCCACATCTCTATTAATAAGATTTATGGATAATGAGGGGTATGCAGGAAGTTATGGGCGTAACCCCTTTAATTTTGGAGTTCAAGTGTGTATGCCAATGGTCAACCTTTCCCAGCCGGATTGATGCCAGAGGTCAGAGGAAAATGAGGAGAACAAGTGGTTACAACTAAGAAGATCATCTCTGAACACACATGCCAAACTGTGAAGCAGATCACATATTCTACTTACCACATGCCGTGGCTGACTGGACGAGGAGACCACCACACTGTTACAGATGGTCAGTGCCAGGAAGAAGTCAGTGATGTAGGTGAGCTCAAGGCTGGATGAGGTTCCAGAGGAGCCCTCTTTCAGAGGTAGCATGGGAGAGCAAAACCAGTTCAGCTTCTTCACAAGCTCAGGGTCTGGCACAACCTCCTTCTCCTGAAAAGACAGACAGGAAGTTACAAGTTAGCCAAAAGGCAACATTACTGACAGCAGCTTTAATATGGCATAAGATAATGAATATTAGTGACGCTTAAAGAAATGCCCTGAATCATAGTGTTTATGTCAGTGACAGACAGATAAAGAGTGTGGCTCTTTCCATGTGGCTGTAGAAGGCACTGGTTCTGGTTGTGGCCTGAATGTGATTGGACAGTGGGTCCTCCTCTCCTTCCGACTCAGCAGTAAGGGTGTGCAGAGACACAGAGCTGCGGTTGCAGCTAAGGGAGCGACAGCTCAGAGATTTTCTACTGCAGCCTGACCTCAGAGTCATTGCGTGACCTACAGCCTTGTTGTCCACCGCACACACCTCCAGCCTCCGTGCTGCACACACATACACAAGAACACACAACAACAAAAAAATAGTCTCAAGAGTGCCATCAGGTGTGTAACAGAGATGTATTATAAAGGATTGTTCACTACCATAAACGAAAAAGTTTTGCTTCACAGTTGGTGATCAGCAGTTGTTGATTTACATACAAGTGTAAAGGGTTAGAAAATCCCCTCACAGAGTTTAAACTGACGATCAGATCGTCAGTTTAAGAAGACATGTGTCACCAAGTGAAAAACAGCTTATAATGGATTTCTTTGTTATATACAAAGTTGGAATATGGTGATGAAAGGTTTCTGCCCAACAGCAATCCCCAAATACATATTGACCTAAATTAATTTGTTAAAAGAATATACTTCTTTTTTTTTTTCTTCTGAACTTGTTTTGAATTAAAACCAATATAATGTTTCAATCCTATAACAACATGTTCTGAGAGTCACACTATGACTTCTTACCATTTTCCTCATGAGGATATTCAACCCCAAAGATACTGCAGCGGCGGAACACCATATTGTTTTCTGTCAGAGTTCCTGTCTTATCAGAGAACAGATACTGGATCTGACCCAGGTCCTCCGTGATGTTGAGGGCTCGACACTGAATCCTGGAGTCCAGCAGCTCATTGTACAAGTCTATGTCATTGTGGATGAAATATATCTGGCCCAGTTTCACGATTTCAATGGAGACGTACAGAGATATGGGAATGAGCACCTGAAATACCAGAAGTAGATTATCTTCTGCATGATGAGTTAATAGACATAGACAAACCAATCAACTCTGATTGACTATGTGACATGAAAATACAGGTATTAGTGAATTCAACAAGTCTCTCATGTAGGTACATTTTTTTTTATAAAATTGGACAACGGTTTCTTAACTTGATCTTGAACTTGATCTTGAACTCTCTTTTAGGTTTTGTACTATGTGCACATCAACTGCAGGAACCAGGGTCTAAATTAAGTTCTTAATTTTAAGAAAGAAACTTAAACAACAACCTTTCAGTTTCTTTAAAATGTCACTGGCACTAAAGGTTCCAGGGCATTTTTGTCAAAATGCAGCTAATCATTTTAGTTCCAAGCTAAAAAATGGTATCAGAACATCTCTATTTGTCACAACTAATAGGAGACAAAATAAGAGAGCAAAATTGTTTTATTTTAGTGAAATGTTAAACATTGTACCTGCAACACAATGATCATGGTCCAAAAGACATAGAATCCAGCCAAGGCAGGAGGTGTCTCCACATCAATCACAAACACCGGGTCTTTTATGTTCTTCAGCCAAAGCGCGTGACCTGAAATGCACAGAGACACAGAGCTCTGAACATAAAAGTTAAAATTCAATTCCAGACCAGTAATTGGCTCTGAGTATTTGTTGGGTGAACACTCTGGTTGTCATTGACATACTGGCTTACACTTTGCACAACAGTACATTACTATTATAGTAGAGCATTGGTGTTGGTACACACCTACAGCAGCAGTCAGACACATAATGATGAGCAGGGCCACACACCACAGAACATCTGTGTTCAGACGCTTCTCCAGATGGCTGCACTTGTACCTCGGCCCACTGTTATTCATCATGGCTTTAGTCTCGTGGCCTGAATCACACAATAAAAAAAGACCATGATCATGATATTATAGTAACTATATGAATGAAATTGAATGTGTATGTTTATCTAACATTAAAGGGATTCACTCATCATGATCCATATGTGGAACTCCCTCCCTGTATCAGATAATCAAAATTTAAATCACCTCTTAAAACTCATTTTACGCTTACACTATTTTATTTAACAAGGTCTGTTTATTTATTTATTTTAATTATTCTTGTTAAGAATCACAAGGCTCCACCCACTACCATGATATTTGATACATCCCTGTGTTAATGTGGCACAGTGTGTTTCAGAGACATTTATGAAATAAAACTGATCAAAGTACTGTGTCCTTCCATCTAAATTTGCACTCATTTTGAAATATACTTCCATTTTTAGTGTGATTTCACTTATTTTCCAGCAAGTCAGGTTACACTTACATGGTAGGAACACCTGGCCTGCAGAGGGAGCTGTGTGCATAGGGCATCGATTGCTGATGCCAGTCACAGCTATACTGATGCCAGTCACAGCTATAGTGAAGCAATTTCTCAATACCCAAGTATGCAAGGATGTACTTGCATGATTATTATTTTCACATTTGAAATGTTGACTTAATTCATTCATTATTTTAATTAAAATATACAGTACCATGTGGAAAATAGATGTAGTACAGCAGTGTAGTGTAGTATGGTTAATATTACATCTTCTGATTTTTATATATATGTATGTATATATATATATATATATATACATACATACATATATATACATACATACATACATACATATATATACATATATATATATATATACATATATATATATAAATATATATAGTATATATGTATACACACACAATCGACAGTGCACCAGTGCAACTTTCATTTCGATCCAAAGATAAACAAAGCATTAATAATATACAAACTTTCAGTCAGGTCAAAACATTTACATTAAAACAAAATCACATCTGGCCTAGCAGATCATTTCAACAGGAGAGGTCAAGGAAACATGAGCACAGTGAGAGGGAGAGATTTTAAACTTTGACGATACAGGGGCAGCAGGAGGTGGTGGGATGCATTGGATGTCAAAATGCACCTTACATTACAGTACACAAACAATATGGCAACAGTATGGTAATAATTTGTAGGAAGTAATATTACAATAATACGGTTGTATTTGTAATGTGATTTCCAAATTATTAATAACAATGGTAAAAGTATAAAAATGCCTTTCCACATTTAAAGACTCTAGCTTATAAAGAATATCTGCATAATTTCAGATGTAAATACACATAAACTCTCTTTGAATAAAGATAATTATGTGTATCTCACAGTTCATGCCATTGTAACCAATACAGTTCATGCCACTGCTGTTGGTTACACTGGTGGCCGTGTGCGTGATGCTTTTCTCTTACCGGCATAGATTACGATGCCTATCACAGTCTCAGTGTTGCGGATAGTGCAGCTCCTTAACAAGAGGTTGTTGTTGTGCAGGCCAACACGAACTCCACTGGAATGCTCCCTTTGGGACAACACACACAAACACACAAACAACCACAACTCAACAACACAAAATGCCTCAGCTTTCACAAAAGGTGCAGAATTAAAATGGAAAACATAAAGATGTAAGTGTATCACAAGGCCATCAGGAATGAAAAGGGCTTTAATCTTCATTAAAGTGAAAATAAATCTGTGAGGGGGCATGGTCTGAGAGTGAAATCTGACACATTAACATTAACATTTTAAAAAAGGGGTATTAGACAAGAGTGATTAAAGAGTGAACCAGTTACGCAAGCATGGAGTAAAATAGCCAACAGCAAAATTTGAATGCAGTAGGCAGTAAATACAGATTTTTATCAAAACTTCTAGCTCTTGTTTGTACCCAAATGTTTAAATGCACTTATTGTAAGTCGCTTTGGATAAAAGCGTCTGCTAAATGACATGTAATGTAATGTAACATGTTTTATCTCAATACGTTTCACTAAACTGTGAAGATTTGCACCTGGCTCAACAAATAACATTACTAGATACAAATACTGTATACACTGGTTTACACCTGAAAAAGGTTAACATACACTTTAACAGCCATGGCCAAATGTATCTCTTTCTCTGTGACCTTCTTCTATTAACACTGAACTCATCGGGGGCCAGTAGTCCTCATGGGGACCAAAGTTCAATCCTAATAAAGCAAGTTGTGTTTGTTTTATTTGTTTGGTTAAGGTTAGGCTATATCTGGCTATATTTAAAGCTGCAGTGTTGCGTTTAGTGATTTTTCTTATTGATGTTATTATTCTGCTTCTGTTTGATCTTTGTGAACAGAGCCGATGTAACATATGTGTATGTAAGGGTTTATTCCATGAAACTGCTAAATGACTGTGGTATTTTGAGCAGAAGGATTCACCTTTGAAACTTTTAATGGGCTTTGTATTTTCCATCATTTTCCAACCAGTCGGCTGTTGCTGTTGCCTCCATACGTCTTTAAAAAGAGCAAATCACTTCCTTTGTGCAGCAAGGGAATTTCCCAGGTGATGCCAAATCTAAACACTACCATACTGAGAAATACACATAGAGGGGCCTGATTTGCTTAATCCACATTGTGTGAACTAATTTGACAATAGTTTGAATGTAACAAACATTTGTTTACAGTTATACACTACAAATTTAACACCATAAAGTTGAGGTTGTTAGACTGTCCAAATAAATTAATACTGTGTCTTGGGTCCTCCGTTATCAGCTTCTGTGCAGTTAACAGGCGGGACTTCACATGTTGTGCATTTGCCCTTTGGTCAGCGGCAGCAACCGCAACTGGTTGAATTTCGGCCACAGGAATGTTGCGGCTTTGTGGAGATCAGTGATGACTTGGCCATTTTTCCCCCCGACCGGTGCACATGCCGTTGATGCACGGCTGCACTCTGTGCGGTATCGTTGGCGTGATGTTACGAGGATGCTGCTAATAAAGTTGCATACACAGTGGATTCACGTTTATTATTATAGTTAGAAAATACCAGTTTTAATGCCGGTCGTATCATTTTTTATTGTATTTATCTGCCACACCTTAAAGGCCGGTCCGTGAAACTATTGTCTGACATTAAACCGGTCCGTGGTGCAAAAAAGTTTGGGGACCGCTGCTATAGAGCATGCATTTTACCTGCTAAAGAGGAGACTGAAGGGAGTAAACCCCCAAAGAAAACAACAACTGAAAGAGACTACGCGGAAAGCCTGGAAGAGCATCACAGCAGAAGAATGCAAAAGTTTGGTGATGTCAGTGGGTCACAGGCTTGATGCAGTTATTGAAATCAAAGGATTTGCAAGTAAATATTAAGTCTTATTCACTAAGTCTATCTGTTCCAATACTTTTGCTCACCTAAAAATGATGTGTTCCGTTACAAATAATACCTATAATAATACCTAGAAATAAAAGCTGAAATGTTGATCTCCTGTCTCATATTCATCTTTTGATATCAAACCCAAATGTATTCCGTCTACGGCAAAAATAAAGGAATTGGCCTCACTCTTGCAATAGGGCACTGTACATGAGCAGAAGGTGAGTGCATCTATTTGCAGTCACAAAACATGGAAAGTATGGGGAGTATGCTCAGTAGTCTACAAGTCTACAAAATTGTCACAGCTATACTACTGCATTCACGAATATAAACAGTAAACATGACAATAACTTGCTTGTTATTATATACATTTTTTGGAACTATATGTATATGTGTATATCTATATGTACTGTGTAAATGTTTTATCAGTGTCAAATGACAACAAACTCACATGTAGCCTCTGAACCTGCTGAAGTCATTGTTTGGATTCTCACACTCAATATGACTGTGGAAGTTTTCAGGGGTGAACTCTCCTCCCTGAAATAACACAGACACACAACATTCGATCAAACTCACAGATCACATACAACACATGTATATAAAAAAATTAATGAATTAATCTGTCCTTCCTTATTACCCACCCTCATTTAAAGAACAACATCCAAGCATGGACACAGTTACACACACAAAGTTATATATAGACACAAACAATGATGGTGCACAACTTTCAAAAGATTATTTCTGATCAGATTAACAGGATTAACATAATCCTGTTGACTGCAAAATAATAAATTGCTATGGTAATTTATGCACCTTTGCCAAGCGCGCTGAGCCAATACTAAATGTGTCTGCCGGCTACTGATTGGCAGAGAGTGTTGTCACTGGAAGAGACATGAGCGTGGCGTCCAACACAGGAATCGAACAATGCCGAACTGTAGATCAGTTAAAAAGATTTAAAAATCCTGAAGACACAAGTTCATTTGTAACATTTAGCAAGGTAAAATTGAACAGAGGAGTCTGGTGTATTTAGTGACCGCACCACACCGACCATCGAAAGCCGGCGAGCCTCATCACAACCGTTTCCACCGTATTTCAGTTCAGTGTCAGACATAGTATGTGCTCCAGTACTGAGCGATTCTCTGAACAAATATTTTTAAACTAATGATTTAGTTACACTGAAAACAACTGTGATAAGGTAAGACTAGGTCTTTCAGGTATGAAGGGGCCTGACCATTAAGTGCTAACACTGGAGTTATATGGTCTCTCTTTCTAGTTCCTGTCAGAACTCGTGCTGCAGCATTTTGAATTAACTGAAGGGTTTTAACAGACTTGTTGGAACATCCTGATAATAAGAAGTTACAGTAATCTAATCTAGATGTAACAAAAGCATGAACTAGTTTTTCAGCATCCTGTAAGGACAGAATGTTTCTAATATTCATAATGTTCCGCAGGTGGAAGAAGGCTGTTCTGGAAATTAGTTTTATGTGTGAATCAAATGACATTTCCTGGTCAAAAGTAACTCCAAGGTTCCTCACAGTGGAACTGGAAGCCATGGTGATGTCATCTAAAGTGACAATGTGATCAGAAAGTTTTTCTCTGAGGTGTTTAGGGCCAAGTATAATGACCTCAGTTTTTTCTGAGATTAAAACTAGAAAGTTACAGGTCATCCAGGACCTAATGTTTCTGAGACATTCCTGGAGTTGAACAACCTGATTTATTTCATCCGGCCTCATTGATAAATATAGCTGTGTGTCATCTGCATAACAATGAAAGTGTATGTTGTGCTTTCTAATAATGTTCCCTAGAGGAAGCATATATAAGGTAAAAAGTATAGGCCCAAGCACTGAGCCTTGTGGAACTCCACAATTAACTTTTGTTTGTAGTGGCTTTATCATTAACATGAACAAACTGGAATCTATCAGATAAGTATGATTTAAACCAGCAGAGGGCAGCACCTGTGATCCCAAGGTTACTGGAACGCCATTTTCTTTCTAATCTACGTAACGCCTGTTTAAGAGCGCGAGTATTGGAGTTAAACCATGGTGCTCGTCTCATCTGATTCACAAGTCACTTTGTGTGTCGCGTAAAAAAAAGATGTCACAGCAGTTTCATGCAACTGTACAATGATGACTCCGCCCACATTGAAGAGGAGCTATAGTAATGGAAAACAAAAAAAACCGAGTAGAGTCGAGCCATGCCATGCCCAGTCGTGTCATGCTGGAACTGTATAGTGGGAAAGCGCCAGTTATATAAATGTTACCCCATTACCTATGTCCCCCCTTCCCTGTATTATGTTGGTTGCTCATAAAAATGTATACCCTGTCTTGCAATTATTAAAAAGTTGATAGAAAGTTGATTCATGTTATGTAAATAGTCAGTCAGTCAGTCATCATCTACCGCTTTATCCTCTGCCAGAGGGTCGCGGGGGGTGCTGTGCCAATCTCAGCTACATCGGGTGAAAGGCGGGGTACACCCTGGACAGTTCGCCAGTCCATCGCAGGGCCACACACAGATAGAGACAAACAACCATTCACTCTCACACTCACTCCTAGGGTCAATTTAGAGGGTCCAATTTACCTATCCCCACATTGCATGTTTTTGGATTGTGGGAGGAAGCCGGGGAACCCGGAGAGAACCCACGCACACACGGGGAGAACATGCAAACTCCATGCAGAAAGGCCCTTGTTCCAACCGGGGCTCGAACCCAGGTCTTCTCGCTGCAAGGCAAGAGTGCTAACCACTAAACCACCGTGTGGCCCCTTATGTAAATAGTAAGTCACAAAAACTAAATTCATTCATCCAAAAGTTTTTTTGTTATTTGATGACCTGTTTCATGTTTTTATTGTGAAATTTATACATTATTATTATTATTGTTATTACTATATAAAATATACAGTGGCGAGTCAGACATTATTTAATAACAAGTTTCTGATAAGCAATTTTATTCTACTGTTGTTATCATTTAACAGTGTTGAGCATGATACTTTAAAAAAGTTTGTAACTGAGTTTTTACCGCATTGCAAAAGTGATAAGTTACTAGGGAAAGTAACTATTGCATTACCTTTTTAAAAATGTTTAAATAAATGTTTAAAGTGTTTTAAAGTGTATGTTCAATTATTTATGATTATTATAATTTATATAAGCGTTCTTGGCCACTAGTTTAGTAAACGTATGACAATGAGATTAGAATTGCTTACTACGGACGTGGGCAAACTCATCATTTACATTCTATACATTCTTGATATTTATCTCAATGAGGAAATTTACTGGACTCGCCATCACTGCTTGTGTTTCTTGGTTGTCTGTGTGCGCGACTGAATTTGGTCGGGCCAGGTACCATGCACTCATTGCCAGATTGTTCTGTCAATTTCATTCTGTCCTTTATTAAGGTGTTAAATAAAAGTCATTACCGACTGTCTGCCTGCCTACATGTGCAGCATTTGGGTCCTTTCCCGACCCCGTTACACTGGGTTGCCCTCCTACAGGATATAAATTAAATTATTTGTTTTACTAGTAATAGGATGACCGAAAAGACTACTCATACTAGCTACATGATCTATATTTGAAGCTTTGTACTTTTTCTAAAGTGAATAATGGTAACATTCAAAACCTTGTACCCTTGGTAAATAGAAACAAGTTAACTACATAGCACACTTCACAATTCTTCATGCATTCATTACCTGCAGAGGAAGCCCTGGAATGACCTGTCTTTGTTTCAGGTTGGTCTCTCCGTCCAGGTTTGCAGTCTCAATGTAACAAACCCCACGGGGGTCAGAGGAATAGAGCAGCAGCATGTCAGCAGGAATGATTTCATTACACGACAGACAGATGAAGTCTCCCACTCGCACATCCTTCCAACATTGCTCAACATACTCTTTTTGCTTGCTGTGAAACAATGAGAGCAGATGGAGAAGAGATAAAAGATTAAAATAATACTCAAAGATCAAATGTAAATTTCCATTGGGGATGAATAAAGTATAACTAACTAACTAATCTAATCAAACAGCACACAACTGTAGGTGTGCATGTGATTACATAGTGTATTAGTGTATGTATGTTGGACAGAGTTAGAATAAACGTTTTACTCATACTATTCTTTTTATTAAAAATAATGAACCTCATTTATCAACTGTACTTAAAGGTGCAATATGAAACATTCTGCCTCAGACAATTTCAGTAAACAAATATCACACATGCAATTGTGGTATAATCGAGTGAAAGAGTAAATTATCAAATCATAATATTATATGATAATTATATAATATATCCATATATCTCACTATATGAGCCTGTGAACTGCCTCCTCTGAAAAAATGTTATTGCTGTCCACACTTTTCTGTTGGTTGTTTCTCATCTTAGCTCCGATTCATCACAACTGCTAATACCACAACATTAAACTGTCACTTAAGCTGAGCAACTTGAGGTAACCCATGAGGATGTGGAGTGACAGATAAAATGAAAACTGTGAGTAAGAAACACAACACACAACTTTACGATCGATAAACAGGCATTACTCAAACATGTAGTGTGAATAAAATCAATGATTAATCTTTACAGCCACAGTCACAACAGCCTTTCCAGGCATTGACTTACGTCAAGTAGGGCAGAACAATTAACTACAACGTGAGGTCACAAGCCTTCAAAAGCTGTTACAAGATAGATAAAAGCAAACACACATATGTGCTGCAGGATCAATATAAAGCTTTTTCAATGTGTTGAATACAGATATGACCTATGAAAATTAGTGCCATCTCAGTGGGTTTTAATAACCTGTGAATGAAACTCAATTAAAAAAAGAACGATCAGCCAGCCACTTATTTGGTGCTGTTAAAAAGGCCAATGTAACCACTTTTTTCATGGTATTTTTTCTTTGTTAAAACCCTGTTGAGGTGGACTATAACACTTTCAATGTTGTCTGTGCAAACATAGACAGGGGACCAACATGTTGTGAATGCAGATGGTATCATTCATTGTTAGCATCACAATGACAAGTTATAGACAAAAAAGGGTAATATTTTACCGTACAGTAACAACATGGTAATAGTATGGTAATAATTATGTTAAAGGGAGGTAGTAACATAGTAATTCTAATGCTATAATGTCCAGCTTGTTAAAAACAATGGTAATAATGTGGTCATAATGAAATAATATTACCATTTCCAAAGCAATATCCAGGTAATAGCTTGGTAAAGACAAATGCTATAGGCTACCAACTGTGAAACAATAATTAATATAAATAAAAATAATTAATAATTACCAGCTTATTAAGATCAAATATATTCTCCATTATGTCACACACACATTTCCCATTGTTATTAGAAATAAGATGGTTTTACATCACTGTTATAGCATTACCACACTGTTCCCATATTATTACATACTATTACGGTTTTACCCAAAACTTTCACTTTTAAAGTTAATAAGACTATTCCACATCAAACCTACCTGCTGTAAACATGGCACAGAAGCCCGTTTATGAAACGATCTGACTTAAACCTGCTATAGTCTTCCCACATATCCTTCACAGCCGTCACTGTCAGTACCAGTACGATAGGGACAAGAGCAACCTCCGGCTGGAAGGCCTCCACCACAGGAACAAAGTTGAGAGCAGCAAGGAAGATGAAGTAGACATTGGCAAAGCGATGGAGCTGCTCAAACAGATTCTTAGGCAAAAACGAAAGGAGAGAATACTTTGTCGTTCGAATCTTGTTGCTTTTGTATAGCCGCAGGAGTTTACGTAATTCCTCATCATCTGTAGAAGATGATACCACAGTCCTCTTCTTCTGCTTCTCTTTGTTCGAGTAAAGATGGAACGAATGCTTCCAACTATACATGACTACACTGCACCCAAGAAAGTGGTTGACGTCTCCACTTTGAAGCCCTACCTACCTGCAGTTTCCAAGTTATTATCCCTTATTGTGTTTGTTGTTCTTTCTTTTAACTGACCATTTTGATTTGAAATCCTTCCTTCCGTCCACTCAGAGTAAAGTGTGGCTAAGGCAGGGTTTGAGTGGAGATTTAGTGACAGAGCTCGTCTCCACTCCTCTTGAGGGCAAGTGGTAAACAAATCAAGGTGCAGGTTTTACAGCTGCCTCAAACAAAGACTGTGGAACAGGTCATATGAAGGAGTGTCTCAATGCAGGGAAGGAGTGGTCCAGTCCCAGCACACTTTATCAGTCAAGTTTTCATTTAAAAAAGGAGTATAGTGTGTACATGCACTTAGCCCAACAGACTGTTGTTGCCTTCACCTAATAAAGGTTGTAATGGCATATTACATGCACACAGACGTTTCTTTAGGTCACACAAGGTTCAGTGGATAGTTGTTTCCTTGGGTCACACGAGGTGTAGCGGGCAATTATGAGTTTCCCGTTTTATCTCAAGGTCCCTGTCCTCCCAAGAAACTCCCTGTTCTCTATTGATATCTGCTAGTTTTCACAACACCTTATTGACATCATATCAGACAACTACTCTATCTGACGAATATCCTGTTTCTTTCTATATCACGTACACATATTGCTGAAGACATGTTTATATACGCCTTGTTTCTCTCTGCTCAGTGTTGTTCACTTTGCAGACTCTTCGACTCTGTAAACTGTGCTCCTCTGGTTGCAACTCAGATTAAATCAACTTGCTTGTATTCATCCGACTCAGTTCTCGTGCTTCATCTCACTCACAAAAGTTCCCATAACAAGGTCCAGTGTGTAGGATTTACAGTAAGAGAAACCTTTCAATAAAAAGGTATAATATATACGTATATATTTCTCGCCTCAATTGATCTTAAAATTGTGTTCTGAGACATAGAAAAATATTTGTTTTAGGTGTATATTTCTATTCTCTGCTGCTATGTTCCAGCGAAATACATTCTGGGATACAAGGCTTTCCCAAGTACGCGTAAGTAAAACGGGCAGAGCAAGAGCACTAAGATGTGTGTATGATGCACGTCTTGAGTTTGTTAAGCATAAATGTGTCCGAAGTTAACTAAATGCGGTATGTTTGCGCAGGCATGGTGCAGTAATCATTGTTGTACTGTTTTCATACATGTTTAGCTAGATTAGTTTTGCACCATTAGTTAGAGTGTTCATGCATTTAATGACACTCTGGGTGGGTTTTCACTGAATGTGATGTCTTGGTCAATGCTGTGAGTGTCAAAAAGAAGGCACTTCTTGTTCAATTGAATTTCCACTCCTCATTATTGCATACTGCGACTCAAGCTCGCCACAATATATACAAAGCATTTAATCGCACATGTTGGTGAAATCCACGTATTACTTTATCGGGTTTTCATTATTGGCAGAAAAACTGATACTGATACACACAGATATTACATTAATAGACTAATATCGGGTAAATATCACTGAGTACCAACTGCCAGTTGACTTCATTACATTACATTAAAATACTTCAGTGGAAGAATGGCTGAAAGGGTCGGCTCCACAGGGAAACCACCCTCAGTCAAACCCCCCACCATTGTAATGCGGATGTAGCGAGTGACCAGTGCACAGTAGTTGCACATACGCGGGTGGACAGGTGACTGGTCACGCAGGTGATTTATGCTCAGGGTGGACCTGTGTGTGGGGCCCCATGCGGGGCACGGGCCTAAAAAGAATTCTCCACTGCATGTGTAAGGGATAAACCCAATAGCGACAGCTATGTCCACATCAGGCTACTTTTTTTGGCCAGGCACCTTGTTCTGGGGCACTTCTGTCCCAGAATTTGAACTTCCAACCTTGTGGATACAAGTGAAATTCCCTTTCACTTGGCCATAGGAAGCCCAACTCGAGATCTCTGCTATATTCTAATGTGGTTTACTCATCTACTTATCTCAAAATGCTAACTTAATCTCTCTCTCTCCACCCTTTTCTGACATTTATGACCCACACAACTACTATATTAATCAGGAAAATAATTACAAAAGCCACACCTCCACCCAATAATCCATCTATAAGCTCTGAGTTAACAGAGTGGAGAATTGTATGGTCACTCGCCACTCCCATCTTTACACTATACATTAAAGAGGACATCATATGCTTGCTCAGTATTTTATCTATTATTATCTATCTATTATCATTATTATTATTATTATTATTACTTCATTATAAAGGTTTTTTATATAATGAATGTTAAAGAAAGACAAATCTCTCTCTCAAAATTCTCCCTGAAAATGTTGGGTCAGCTTTCATACTGGAACATCTGTAATGTATCACCGATGTGACAAACACACACACAGGGACATCGCACCCTGCACTGTGGAAGCAGGCTCTGAAGAGTTTGAATTGTTATCGCCATGGAGATCTTAAACATGAGACCAAGGTCTCTCTCTAATCTCCTCCAAATGACAGCAACAATTTAACAACATCGTTAAATTGGTGTAAAAATGTGTTCAATACGACCCCGACTTGTTCCTGTGTTCATGACACTTCACTGAGAACTGCTTCATAAGCAGCTCACAGCTACATGCTGCATTTTCTCAATGTTTAGTCATCAAATATTTACTTGGCCAATCGGCATTCTGTACACAGGATTCAGGACTATTCGTGGATTATCTAGTATATCTCTCTGCTCTACCAACACAAGCTCATATTATCCTGCTGTTACTAGGGCTGGGTGATATCTTGATATTTTAATATATATCGATATATTTCTAAACGAGATATAACACGGGACAATATCGCTTGTATCGATATAGTTCCTTTTGCGTTAAAATGACAATACATGGGCCACAAGTTTGCACCTACGTATTTCTCCTCTCCCTGCGTCGCTATACACACACACACACACACCCTTTTTGCTCCACCTCCCCCTTCACTCTCACCTACACTCAGTGACAACGTGGATATGGAGTGTGCCGCAGAAGAAGAGTTGGTCAGAAAATGAAAGAACAATGGCTCGATAATTTGGAGATGGTTTGGTTTGTGTGTGTCAGATGACAAGCGGCAAAATGTTTTCTGTAAAGAATGTCGAAAACCTGTTGCAGGGCTCTCAAGTCTCGCATTGAGCCTGAAAGTCACGCTTTTTGGTCTTTTGTCACGCACTACCGTCACACATTGTATTTCTCATGCTTAAAAAAAGAATTATAATATAAATTTCTCTGGCGCGGCGCTATCGCTATGGAACTGGGAGGAAACTGTTCTCATACACATGTGCTTCCCTCCTGAGCAGATTTAGCAGATACCCCACCTTGTGGCCAAAAGGAGAAAGCACACCTCTCTGTATGTGCTACTTCTCATCACAGAAACTGGAGCACTAATACTATTTTGTGAGCTACACAGAACAATACATAAAAAAATGGACATAATAACCTCTGAACATTTGAAATGAAATAACTTGAAAAATACATAGGAAAGGGGGGTGGCTTATGCTGTTATAATTTCTTGTCCTTAGACTAGTGAAGTCATATTTCCATCATCTCTTTTTGTTGTTGTTTCTTTTCTTTTTGAAATAACAGTTGCAGTGCAGTTGCAGTGCAGTTGTCAGTGGAAAGGTGTTAAAATTGTAACAGTATTGTATTTTGGTATTAATTACTGTATATTTTGTCATGCAGGAAGATATTTGTTTTGTTGTTTCAAGGAGCATTTTTATTTCAGTGACCTCTGACATTTGGCATGTGGCTTAAAGTTATAACAGACTGTTTGTTTATTTTTTAAAGGGTTTGCCTCTGGAATAAAATGTATCTAATATGTTATATTGCTTTGGGAAAAACACCAATTATGTCACAGAAAAAATATCAATATATATTGAGTATCACCATTCAGCTAAAAAAATATTGCCCAGCCCTAGCTGCTACTATCATTGAGTCACAAATGCAAGATGAATGTTGTCCGCCTGGTCTCTGTTACTATTACACCTATGCAGCAAAGTGTGCTCATTGAAACCCATTTAAATCCCTATTTGTGATCCTGCTCAAATATAAAGTAAAGAACATGAATCTTATCATTTTTTCACATCATTTAAAGCTTGAGGCTTTAAATGTGTGCTCTGACAGATATCCATCATGATGAGGTTATTGCCATAATGGCACATGGAGAAAAAAATGCTTTTTTAAACCCCTACATTTCTGCCACACAAGCTTTGAGGCAGACATTTTGCAAGGGTGTGTGAGTACGTGTGTGGGCATGTGTGCATCTGAGTGTGCGTGTGTGCATGTACGCATGTATGCGCGCACGTGTCTTCAATGTGCACGTTGCATTTACAGTGTGACAGAATACGAAAAAGCGCAAGTCGCTTTCAAGGGGCACCTTTTCCATGCCCTCCTGTCATGTGATTTTTTTTTTTCAAACTTTCAAAGCCAACATTTTCAAAAGGACCATCTCCAAAGCACCCCAACATCTAATTATGGGTTCCCCACAGCTTTTAAATATCCAAAACACAGAAGCACATCAATTTCCCAGCACATCAAATGTACAGCCGCAATTAGAACCAAAACAAACCCTGATCTGTGCTCCTGTGCACCACCCTGCAGCGATCACAGGTGCACAGGTGAGGAGATGTCTGTGCATAGCTAAGGAGCATAGCTGAACGTCTCATGTCATACCACACACAATGAAGCGTTACAGCGGCACTAAAAATGGTCACTGAACCCGAGCCCACAGAGCATGATGCGTTACATCGGATTTGGACACCGGCACAGGCATCACCGGGATCCATGTAACACTGGGACACAACGAGGCAACAAAATGATCTACGATCGATTCTGGAAGCGGTAGAAGACCGCGCCGCGCAGTTCAAAGATTTATTAAGAATTATTTATTAATAACTGGAACTGAAATCTTCTTCCGCTGTTTCACACAGCAGCAACTGCCGCTGGTTCACAATTATGAGTTATGTGTTTTTTTGTATGCTGAGGGCACACAGGAAGTTCATTAACAGCATAAGTTAGAGATTCACTCACCCACAGAACACTCGCACATCATTGTTGTTGACCTTTTTGTCATACAAATAGCGCCTGTAGTCTTCAAGCGCGTCTTTGATGGCAATCACAGTCAGAACCACCAGCAAAGGAATCATGGTGATTTCCTTCTGAAAGGCTTCTACAACTGGCACCCAGTTCAACAGTGCCAGGAACAGGAAGTACAGGTTGGCAGCTCTGTGAAGTAAAGACCAGTGTAACACATTAGCATGTACAATAGCGATGGGACAATATAACTATTAGCTGATCATACTCATTTCCATTCCTGAGATAATCATGAGTGAGGAAATTGTTAGGGGTTGACCTATTATCGTGATGGCCACTTATTTAGCTGATTATTGGTATTGGCGATCACCGATATTATTTATTAATTATAAAATGTGCTAATGTGACTGGTCTCTAATTGTTTATTAGAATGTGTTACCAAATGTCCATATAAATGAAAAGAGAAAAGAGAACTGCACAGGCAGTTCCAGTTTATGTATCATTTTATTTGTTCCTTCTTTAAATTAAAATTTCATGTGAGAAATTGAAGTATTAATAAACATTAAAGGGATCTGAACAAAGTTTTGTGTTGGAGTTTGTAAAATTCAACATTTTTAAATGTACATGTTTACTGTAAATGCATATTGCTTCCAAATTACAGTTGTCTCATTAACTAGTAATAACTGGTATCAATATCCAACAACATCAGTGAACCCCCAGAAAACATTTCTTGTGGGTCATTTGAAAATGCTAGGCTCACCAACATGCTACAAGGCTCCAGACTAACTTTTTGCATTGGTTGCACTGGTGCGCCTAACTTTTTTTTTTAGGTGCACCCAAATTTTCATTGCTTCTCCTTTAACACCATAAGGTCACCTTTTTATCACTCTCCATAACTTTCATATAATGTGAATGATTTTTAAACAAGAATAAGGTGAGCGAGAGAGTAGAGAAATGCTTGTCTTTATTTGAAGCACAAATACATATATAAAGAAAAATAGTGCTTCACTGAGCTGAAATAAAACATTTCCAAATAAAGGTGCTTGTGCTTAAAGTGCTTCAATGAACTGAAATTGAACGATGCTGATGCTGCGTGCAACATGGCCGACACACAGGTGGACAGCAACCTGTCAGCATTGCTCACAGAGTGCAAATCTACGGAAAGAGCACACCGAGGCTTCTCAAGACATAAAGGCTTCTGTCCAGACGGACCCGGTCTGCTTATTTCCATCCCCGAAATATAAATTGTCTCCGCCCTTCCCTCTCCCCCCACTCTGCTTCTATTCTAGTTCACAGCCTCGTCACCTCCCGTCTCGACTAATGCAACTCCCTCCTCTTTGGCCTTCCTCAAAAAACCCTCCATAAACGTCTACTGGTCCAAAACTCAGCCGCTGGCATTATAACACGAACCCCCTCATTTCACCACATCACCCCGGTCCTTAAACAACTCCACTGGCTCCCCATCAACTCAGAATTCAGTATAAAATCCTCCAATACACTTTCAAGTCCATCCATAATCTTGCACCTCCATACCTGTCTGTCCTCCTCCACATCACCACCTCCTCCCACTCCCTCAGATCCTCCTCCTCCATCCACCTCACTGTTCCCTCCTTCCGTCTTAGTACCTTAGTTTGGGAGCAGAGCGGCTGAAGGCCCTGCTCCCAAACTCTGGAACTCTCTCCCACCTGACATCCGTAACATCACCAATCTCCCTCAGTTCAAATCATCACTCAAAACCCACTTTTTAAACTGGCTTTTAGTTTGTAATTGTACTGTCTGTTTCTACCAGAATAGCTGCATAGATCTGTTTTAACTGTATAGTGTATGTGTATTTTACTGTAAAGTGACCTTGAGTGACAGAAAGGCGCTTTTAAATAAAATGTATTATTATTATTATTAGTATTATTATTAGTATTATTATTTATAGTTCTCAGTTGAATGTCCAAATGACTTTGCTTTTACTTTTGTTTTTTATTTTTTCTTATTTATAATATCTATGATTTATTATTGTATAAATATAAATTTGAGCACGAACAGACAGTTTGAGGGAAAGCATCACAAAATCAATAAATCCTGTTCTCAAACTGAAATACAACGCTCTTGAATATTGATAGGAAATAAACTACATAGATATTTAAATAACCAAAATTTGAACTCTAGTTTTAGTGGTGCAAACTATTTCCAGTCTCTAGAACAAGCTGAATGAAGGGTCATAAACAATGTAGAGATGATAAACAAAAGCTCAGAATTTATTCCATTGATTACTTTGAGCTACTTGTAATAAATTAATAAACTGACCTGCGGAACTGCTGGAAAAGGTTCATGGGGATGAAAGTCAAAAGTCTGTATTTGGTAGTGCGGATGGCATTGCCCTTGTAGTTTTTGGACACTGCTTCATACTCATGTTGGTGGGGCCCTTGGTGAGCAAATACTGTTCTCCGCTTCCCACTGACTCTATGTGGAGAGCACTGGGTATCAAGTGAGTTCTTGTTGGGTAGGCCATCTGTCGAAGAGTACCAGCCTTGCCCTGATTCACGTCCCATCAGTGTCTGACAGCGATGCCATACCCAGTGGAGCCGCTCCATCTATGTAGGTGAGCTGTGAGAGTGACTGGGTCTCCTCGTTTCTCCACAATGGATTTTCAAAATGTCCTGCAGAGAAAAGACGACAAACACTGGTTTTTGTTCTGCAAATGGATGTGATTTTTTGGATATTCAGCATTCTTAGATTGGATTAGATTTAGCATTATGACCAAAAATGTTATCATTATAAAAAAAAGTTTAAAATCAGTTGATTTCAATAATTAGCATGATAGATTTCAGTTTTGCTCAAAAGTGAAAGAAACCAGGTTATTTTAAACTTCCTTATGGAAAGAAAACAACAAACATCCTGAGGCAAAAACAGCACTCATGTGTTGTTGCATAAACATAGCAATGCTGAAACTTTGTTGCATTGATAGTGAAGATTATATTATATGATATGATATATAAACTTATTGCCCAGCCCTAAGACCAGCTCAGAGAAGACCCCCCCCATCTATCTGAACTGTAAACAGGGTCCATTGGAGGTGCGCAAGTGTTGTTCTCTCTCAGATCACTTGATTGACATTATCCTGAAAGGTTATTATAGTATAATTGAACCAAAATATCCTGCCTAATGTACCTGTGCAGTTGCACCCAAGAATCGCATCTACCAGGTAGACAGACTTCCTCGCTGGCTTAATTCATTGCTTTTTCTTGTATTAAATGTTCGTGTACCATACGGCTGTACGCCGTAAGGTAGTAATGTCGCATGAGTGTGACGTCATAATACTGAGACGCCCCAGTTTGATATGAAGTGTACGTTTGTATAAAACCCTGTGAGCACACAGTCGTGTCCATGAATTTGTGGATATAGCACTCTGTAGATAAAACTTCTAGTGTCAACAAAACCTGGGTAAGAACATACAGAGAGGATACAGTTTTACTCCACAGGGAGTCTGCCTCAATGCTCATTAGTTTTCATGTCATGTATGAATCAAAGTTTTCGCCAAAGTTGAAATTTTCGCAACTCAAGGGAATGACTCGAAAACACCACGTGTTGCACCACGTTACTCGCGTCTGTGCATTGACTTTGTATGTAAAACTGTTGATCGAAAAACGCTTCTTGTGTGTCTGCAGCATTAGAGTAACTCTAGAAAAGAAATTAACTCTTCGGGCACAAATGATTCGAAGGTATTAGATGTACAGTGTGGAAAATTAGGATTCATATTATGTCACAATGATAAACTAACAGTTTGGATGAGAATAAACGATCTAATAACAAAATATGAAACAGTTTTACAAATCCAGAAACAATTTTACAAAAGCCACAGTGAACAGTTACCAGCTGCCCGGATGGTTTACAAGCCAATCTTATATAGCACACTTCCTTTCAACCTGGCTTTCAGAGCCTCTGACTTGTCAAACTTGTGCCATAACATTCACTGTATTAGTTCATTGTATAAAATAAAATAAATGTTTTATTGTAATTGCCCTGTCTTGGCAGTTTGTATGTTAATTATTATGTGTCTTAATGTAAAAAAAAAAAGTGACCGTTTGCTTGTGCAAGAAAAAACCCTCAATAACTTGGCCACTCTAACTCACACAAAAATGATCACAAACAAACATCCTAACCTTGAACAAACTGCATTCTGCATTTTTGATTTGCACCTCTTGTCATGCTTCACTGCTCCCCACCCTAATGTGCTCTCCCTTTCAACTATGTATACGTCTTCACTTCTTTACCTTTGTATATATACAGTACATACACACTCACCCTTTCCCTTTGTTCTCAGTCAGATTGTCTAATATTTATGTAGCAATCCAGCATATTTCCTAGTGTATTTTTCCCCTAGTGTTTACTTATAACTTTATCTGCCCTTTGACATACTGTAGAGTTTACCTTACATTTAAATACATTTTTAGATTTTCTGTACCTTTAGTACATTAGTACAAGATACGATGCACGATACTGTACATGGTCCACGATATCAATTATATCACGATACAATAATTCTGTACAAATCTCTATATTGCAAGACAATCATAGAGCGATATATCATTTATCTGACTGAAGAAAACAAAACGTCCGTGAAAAGTTAAAAGTGCAGGGTTTCTCTATTTAGTCACAACATAGAGAAAAAGTACATAAAATCTGTGTATTGAACGTGGATGGGGCATCTTTTAACGTATAGCTTTCTTTGCCAATATCCTGCTGTATACTCTCCCTTCTTCAGCCAGGTAATTTCCACCCAAGTTTCCCTCAATCATTTGAGCAGCGACACCACGAGGAAACATCAAGTAGTGATGCCCAGCGAGTGAAACTGTCAGGTACTGTTTCTACTTCCTCCTCTTCTCAGAACTCACTTTATCATGACAATAACTTTATTTTCTCTCCCTCCCACTAGTTCCTCTTCCTCTCTTTACTCTTATTTCACAGGTATCCCTGATTCCAGTGTTTCAACACCACAGCTTAAATAACACAACTATAACATTACCATTACTATTACTATTACTGCTAACAATAATCAATAACTTACAACGTAATAAAGGAAAATAACCAACTCTATTGTAAGCCAATATATCTGTGTCCATTGACACATAGGATCCATTTCAAACCTTAACAAGTTACTCTAATGTTACTCCTCATGCTCCTCAACATATCTTGAACATTTACATAATGAGCATATTATTTATATGCAAAATGAACACATTTACAACACAATTGACATCCATGATAGTTATTCTTGTTTTTTCCCTGATTTGTCTTTTCAGTCTCTCTCCTCCCAAAGACCATGAGTTTGTTTACAGGTCAAGTGTGTCAACAGGTCTGCACACCTGTACGCACCTGTCACAAACTGGCCAGGCGGATGGTTTGAGAGTGCAGCTTGGTTCTGACTGACAGGAACAGTCTCAATGGGTGAGTCAGACTGGGATTCCATCTGGGGGGTTGTATTGGGTGCAGATGCAGCAGGCTGAGGGACAATTTCCGGCTGGACAAGACCACGGTTTCTGCCGAAGCACTGCTCCTTTGCTGCATCCTGATGACAAATGATCTGGGTGTAGTGCCCTCGCCTGAGACCTGGCAGAGATCATGAATGTTCGTGAATTTTCATGAGCACAATATCTCCTTGCTTTAAGGCCAGTAAGGGTCTAGCTCCTGTTTTGCCTTTTGCTTCCTGTCCTTTTCTTTCACTGCTGACATGTTGGGCCATTTCGGGTCAAGGTTACTTTCCACAGTGGGGACTGTGGTCCTGATTTCCCACCCCATTGACAGTTCAGCTGGGCTGTAGCCAGTGGTAGAGCAGAGTGGTGTGGTTATGAGAGATTCCTTTTCCTTGTTCTACAGCACACCGGACATGATGACACAATTAAGCTGAAAGTCCAGGCCAGGACAATGATGAGCATGCTCTCTCTCTACACTTCGTCAGGCCCTGGTGTCCATCATGTAATTTCTGGAGGATCTCATCTCTCAGTGAACTTGGCATTACTATTCTGTTCCCTCCAAACAGGAGACCTTCATGTTCAGACAATGCTGATCTCACCTGAGCATATGCTCTTGCATCTAGGGACACTTTGTTTGTGAGGTCAGGCCAACCTCTTTTTACAAGTGTTATGACTGACTGTAGTCCTGTGGCCATCTTTGTTTTGGTCATCATTCTACCTGAAGCGGGGACCTGCTCCATCACACTTCAACACACATCACACTCTGCAACAATCAGTGCTTTTCCTGGAACATACTCTGCTTAATCTCATGAGTCTCATGAGAGAACGCTGACATCACAGGGGACATTATCGAGGCTGTGACTGTTGATGAGTGGCACTAGTGGCTTATGGTCAGTTACCAGCATAAACTGTTCTAATCCACTTAGATATCTATCAAACTTCTCACATGCCCACGCGCTTGCTAAAGCTTTGTTTGGGCATAGCGAGGCGGAACCTCAGTCGTGACTTAAAACACGATAAACTTAACAAAACATTTGAAAGAGTACCACAACAAAGCGTACATGTATTTTTTAGCCAGGAGCCAGAAAGACGAGAGGAGCCGTCATTCCAAAAACAAGGAAAACTTGTGAAAGCCAAGGGGATTACAGAGAGAGTGCTCAACATACCCTCAAAAAGAATCTGCCATTGTTTAACTGAGATTTCTTGAGCAATGATCACTAGATCACTATTCCGTAGAGCTGAAACAATGGATCGATTATTAATTGATTACCAAATGAATCGACAACTATTTTGATAATCGATTGATTTGAAGCTTTCTTCATGCTTAAAACAAGATTTCCGATTGTTTGAGCTTCTTAACTGTGAATATTTTCTTCATTTCTTTGCTCTGGATAACAAAGAAATCATTAAAAGTTAATAATTTTGGTTTGTGGGACAAAACAAGACATTTGAGAACATTGTCATTTCCAGGTTTGACGAACAGCGATCAACATTTTTTGATGTTTTCAGACATTTTATGGACCAAACGATTAATCGAGAAAATAATCGACAGATTAATGGATTATGAAAATAATTGTTAGTTGCACCACTACTATTCAATGTTAACTTTTTGAGTCATTTACTTGTACTGTTTTCTTTTGAAGAATAGTTACAAAGACCCTGGTGTTAAAGGGAATAGAGACAGGATTATTTAAAAAATAAACAAAAATAAGTTATATAAGTTTAAAACAAGGTAAGGCGTGATGAAGCATTTTGAAAACATAATTCATGAGCCTATCTATATGTTTAATTATCTACTGGTATTCATTTTTCTTTTACAGTGTAGTTGTAGATATGCAGGGCCTCTACCATCTGACAGGGGTGCTGTGAATGCTCGCTCACGCACAAGTGAGCCAGAAGCCTGAGCAAGAATGTTCTTAATATATGTTATAAATGTCATCCATAAAGACCTAAACAACCAGCCCATGTAGAGTTTCCATCATCTTTCTCTGGAAGATCTCTGGCACACTAGTAATACCAAATGGAAACCGCTTGAAGTGGAAAAAAGGGGTGAGTTTACAGCTGTCTGGATGTAGGGGTATCTGGTATAAGCCGCTGGAAGCATCCAGTGATGAAAAGACAGTGGCTCCAAATAGCTTGTGTTGGGGATCAGCAATAGTGGCAACAATTTGATTTATAACAATAAAAAAATAATAGAAAAAAAATAATAGTAATAATTAAAAAAATAAAAGTTTTTGAAAAATTAATGAAATATTAATTAATTTTAGATCGGGGCACCATCCTGAAAACAGGGAAAAGACAATCAATATATGCCCTTAATTTAAAAAAAAAAATGATCATAAGGTAACCCAATTGAACAGTAATGAAGGTATGAATCCAAGCACTGGCTCTCTCAACCCCCGTTTGTCCAATCGAATCCAATCCAAATTTATTTATAAAGCACACTTAAAAACAACACCGTTTGACCAAAGTGCTGTACAGTTAGACTTAAAACCAACAGAAGCATTAAAATAAAAATAAAAGCATTAAGACCAGTGGGAAAGGAAAGAAAAGATGGATTAAAATAGGCAATGCCGTTCTCATGCCGAGCCAAAAGCCAAGGAGTAAAAGTGCGTTTTGAGGTTTGATTTAAAAACAGGCAGTGTGGGGGACAGCCGAACATGTGGTGGCAGAGCGTTCCAGAGCTTTGGAGCTGCAACTAAAAAGGCTCTGTCCCCCCTAAGAATCAGTCTAGACCTCGGGACAGCCAGAAGCAGCTGGTTAGACGATCTGAGTGTCCTGGATAAATTAAGTGGTTTTAAAAGGCCTATGAGATACTGTGGAGATTGCCCGTGCAATGATTTCTATGTTAATAATAAAATCTTAAAATCAATCCTAAAATGCACAGGAAGCCAGTGAAGTGAAGCTAGAACAGGAGAGATGTGCTCATGTTTACGAGTACCAGTTAAAAGACGAGCTGCTGCATTCTGAACCAGCTGCAGGCGGGACAGAGAGGCTTGGCTAACACCAACGTAGAGCGCATTACAGTAGTCGAGACGTGTGGTGATAAAAGCATGCATTTGCTTTCATCGTTGTTATGCTTCACTTTGCCACATTTACCACATTGACGACTGTGTCCCTCCATTGGTTTACCCCAGTGTCGGGCAGGGGTCGCATTAACCGAATATTTTCTGTCATTGACTGTTTTTTTTTTTAAAACGGTGACAGAAAAATCTGAGGGCCATCCGTCATTTTGACAGATTGCAATTCACACCCCTGACCACTTGGTGGCGAAGAGCATATTACAGTAATTGGCTCTTGTAGAAGAAGAAAAGTAGAAAAGAAGAAAAATGTCACGGCAGTTGAGTGTCAGAAGTTTCTTTAAAAAGCCCAATAATATTGTTGATAAAAGAGGTGAAAAAAGAGGGATAGATGCAGATGAAGATGAAGGACAAACTCAGCCCTTGGCCTCGGCGGAGTGAGGAAGCAGCAGCAAGGAGGTTAGGCGGAAACATTTTCTGCGACAAATTAAGATTCCCATCGGAGCATCTGAGCATATTTTCTGACCTGGACACCGTATTCAATGCATCTTGCTATCCGGGTAGTGCTGACAGCACGTTAAAGAGCTATGGACAGGAGGCTTTGGAGCGCGTCTGTGACCACAGACCGGTGCAGCTGATCCACTGATACAGAAGGAGCGCATGCTGCGGGATTTCCTACCGCTTGCAGGATCAGGAAACCCCTCGTTCAGAGAGTCTTGCTGACTTCTGATCACTTCACTTGGAAAAATGTTCCCTGGTTTCAAAACTTTGGCTGAAGTGGCGCTTGTAATTCCAGTTTCCAGTGTGGCAGCAGAGCGCAGATTCAGTCTCCAGAACAACATCAAAACAGCCATGAGAAGTTGTCTGTCCGAGGAAAAAGTCCAAAACCTCATGACAATAGCCTCTGCAGCAGTCCCACTTGAGACATTTGATTACGCGCAAGCAGGCACGCGATTCAAGTCCATGTGGACCAGGAGGAAAGTGTGAGACTGTGCATTTAGGCCACATGTGAACTGTTCATATTTCACTGCAATATGAACAATGCAATTGAATATGTCATTATTATCATTTAAAAAATTAAAGTAACCGGTAAAAATAGAGTATGACGGGATTTTTATGACCCTGTCAGTCAAAATGACAGACAACGAAAAAGTCTAGCGCAACCTCTGGTGTCGGTAACCTCTTGTATCCTCTCTACAGCTTCACCTTGCATGCTGACTTGTGAGGCAACCTCCTCCAACTTTCCGACTGACCAACGTCAGGTCCTTTGTCAGCTGCAGCTTGCGGGAGATAATTTTGTCCAGTATTCCCACCAAAATCTGGTCATGGAGATTTTCCTCTATGCTTGCTCCAAAGTCACAGTGTTCAGAGTGTTCATTTAGAACTTGGATAAATATTTCAGCCTTCTCCCCTGGTCTCTGTACACGCTGATGGAAACAAGCTTGTTTGTGAATCACAGTTCATCAAACCTTCCAACCATTTGGTCAAAATGTTTCTGTGGCCATCTTGGGGAAAAATGAATGACCTGAAGACGTTCTCTGCTTCACTGCCATGGCGTAATTCAGCCTGTTCACCTGCACCGTGCCATCCTCCTTGTCGAGTTTAGTAGCGGTCCTGAATCTCAAGATGCACTGCTTCCAATCCGGCAACTCGCCAGGTTAATCAAAAGAGAAGGCCGTTGTGGGATTTAACTTCGCTATGGCTCGTCTTACTTCACTTGTTCACTTCTGACACCATGTAATGACTGTGAAGGAGGCTCTTGTATGTTTCACTCTGAACATTATTGTGAGAAAAAATGAAATTGCTTGTGCCCGTAACATGACGCGAGACATGCTGGGAAAACTTCCTTGTGTAGCATTACTGTATTCCTTCTAACAAACAGGCAAGAACATTTTGCTCAATTATACTGCCGTATATGACAATGATGATAATTGTTTTAATGTTATTTAGGGAAATGGCCCTGGCCTTTTTCCTTCTTCTTCTTTCCTCTCTTAAATAATAAAATGTTTGTCTGTAATTTGCTGAACTTGTTGCTGTACATTACTGCACGTCTGTCCATCCTGGGAGAGAGATCCTTCTGTGGCTCTTCCCTGTACAAGGATTTTTGTGGGGATATTCCTCACTGGATGTGAGGGTTTAAGGACAGAGGGTGTCACTTGCTTTAGACTGAAATTGTTGGCCGAAACCAAAAATCAGGAAGCACTTGACCGAAACCCGAAACCAAAACACAGAAAGAAGCAAGGCAATCAGAGATGGCAGGAGGAGGAGGATGGTGAATGACGACAACATAGGAAGAGCCAGCTAATACGAAAATTCATGTAATGGGAAGTGTTTAGACAGAAGGCAGTACATACACCCATTTTTAACACAAAATATGTAATTCAAATACTTTACACAAAACTACCAAGAATTGGACCTGGATCAGTGAATAATATTACTATATAACCATATACACTAGTTTTAACCTGAAAAAAAGTGGTTTAGGGGTTTAGTTACTCTTCAAGTGACCATTTCAAGTGCAAGAAGGCCATTTCATTATGCATTGAAAACTGTGTTTTCCCAGAGCGACCAAACTGGCTGCTTATAAAACCTCCAAATCAAACCTACGCACCATGTAGTGGTAAGTTGCATTTTTAGTTCTTTTTTACAGTTAACATGTATAGGAGCCTTGCTCAAAATAGGAAAAATACATTTATGCATAAACTTGCATTGCATTGCTGCAATGTTTTTGGCTCTGGTAACAAGCTAGCAAGTTATTATGCTAGTGCTATATTAGCCTTCCTCATGCTATCAAAAACAAGTGAGATCCATCTAAACTGTATTTACTGTGTGCGGAGAGCCAGACACAGAGAGGGAGAGAGCGAGAGAGAGAGAAAGAAACGCTGTTTGAGCACAGCACACACAGAATTACAGACAAGAAAGTGTGAAATCTCTAAAGACAGGACCTGTTCTGGGGATATCTAGCATCTTTTTAGACTGATTTTAGTTACTTTTCTTTGGTAATGATATAATAATATGCAGTCTTCAATATTACAAGTTTATGTTAAAGTGACAGTATTTATCTAGTAAGTGTAGTAGCTCTCAGCTTTCAGCACTACCCCAGGTTGCCCAAACTATAATTTTTAATTGGAATATGATGTTGACTATTGTACCTCTATTAATTTTGAAAACCAACTGCTGCTCAAACTTAACAGGAAATTCAGAGGAGTAATCTAAAGATGGACACAGACACTGCAATGTGGTTGACATGTTTGGAGTTGTTTTGATATGTTTACATGTTTGTCAAGAGAAATTGAAGTATATGAACTAAGAAGACCACATTAACACAGCTAATGTTTAAATCCTAAAATGTATTGAAGATTGACATTAATAAGTAAACATGAGACAATAGGTCTCTGGGACACATGACAAGTCAGACCATATGTTTTACAATAGGCATCCTGTATAGGACAGGAAGCGTGAGGGTCTGTTTTGGATATGGTTAGTTAGGAAATATAGATGTCTCTTGTTTGACTAAATGGTGATATTGTCCAATTTAAAGATCATGGGACAGTATGGTACAGTATATCCGGACCGACTTGTTCTTCAGGTATGTTGCATTATGGAAACAGGAGAAAGGCGGGGGTCGAAACGTGTGATGCCTGCAAATAAGAATGCTAGAAAATCTATATAAGGTTAGTTTTGCTTTTCTGAGGCAGAATTGTTCGGAGATTCAGCAAGAACACATTCTCCTGAGCTGCTGCAGGGCTTGGTTCTGACGCCTCACTTGTAACTAAATAAAATCCCTTTGTTCGGTACAAGTCCTGTGTCAGTGGGGTCTTTTCCTGCATCATCAACTCATCACCTATCGTTCATAAGAAGGAAGCCTGACAAGCCTCTCTGTTTTCCGCGCACGCTGCCATGATGATATTGTCAGAGAACTAGTGGAGGGAGTGGGAGAGGAATGGAACAGAGGGAACAGGAGCAGAGCGAGTGAGCGCAGTAAAAAGGACAAATCAGAAACCCCCTGGAAGAAGTGGGTGTGTGTTTGCCTGGGTTCTCATTTGCATATAAAGGGACCATGCACAAAACCGAGTGTTCTGAACTGGTTATTGAACTGCTATGGTGCTTCATCCTTATGGTATTTTGACCAAAGCATGTCACAGACATGTTCATTAGGACACCAGGGAACTATTTTAACTTGGGGAAATAGGGTATAATATGTCTCCTTTAAGCTGAATGGCGATACTTGATATATATCTCTATACTTTATAGCATTATAGCATATCTTCCAAACCCTTTCAAAAATAAACAAACAGTCTGTTATTGATAACTTAAACATAGTTCCTCAAAACCCTCTCCTTACTGATCATTATTTACTCACATTTATTTGTACAATAATGAACTACAATAACATAAATAAGAAATACAGCTACAGCCAGTACCTGTCTGATAATAATATTAATACATTCAAAGAGACAGTGCAACCTTTATTTAACTCTGTGCCATGTCAGTACATCTGAAGGTACCTTTCGTGATTTTACTCCCACCCTCATAGATAACCTTGTTGATAGTACAGCCTCACTGCGTACTACATTAGATTGCGTTGCCCCTCTGAAAAAGAAAGTGGTGAATCAGATGAGACGAGCACCAATACTCCAATACTCGCGCTCTTAAACAGTTACGTAGATTAGAAAGAAAATGGCGTTCCAGTAACCTAGAGGAATTTTATATAGCCTGGAAAGATGGTTTTGTAGCTTACAAAAAAGCCCGACACAAAGCTAGAGTTGCCTATTATTCTTCTTTAATTGAAGAAAATAAGAATAATCATAGGTTACTTTTCAGCACTGTAGCCAGGCTGACACAGAGCCACAGCTCCACTGAACCATCTATTCCTTTAACACTGAGCAGTGATGACTTTATGAACTTTTTTGTGAATAAAATAACATCAATTCAAAACATCAACAAAATTGATCATCTCCTCCCTCATATTGGGACTGACTCATCTTTTAGCACAAGAGCTTTAGAAGCACCAAGTGCACAGTTAGACAGTTTCTCCCCTATAGATCTCCCTGAGTGAACATCATTAGTTTCATCATCCAAACCATCAACCTGTCAGTTAGATCCTATCCCCACCAAACTGTTTAAAGATGTGTTTCCTTTAACAGCTCTATATTAACTCAAATTAATCAATCCTTATTAACTGGATATGTGACCCAAACATTTAAAATAGCAGTTATTAAACCCCTTCTCAAAAAAGCGACCCTTGACCCAGATATTTTAGCTAATTACTGACCTATATCTTAGGCTACGTTTACAAGGTGACGGTCTGAACAGAAGACGCAAAAGTGGCTTCGTGTCTCCACTTTTTATTCCGTGTTCAGACAAGCGTTTTCTGGAGGAAATCTGCGTGCATACGGTGACGCAAAGGTGTGTGGAATTCGATTGGGTATGCATGCCAGGCGGCTAGGTGGTGCTGTGATACACTATCACACAACACCACCATGTATGAGCGCATGCAGACTCTTCCTTCCTCTCCGCGAAAAGCAAAACAGATTACAGATCCTTCTCTGTTCAGTAATATTATCTGTACATGTCCTTTGCATTTCGTGGAAAGACTCCTTATTAGAGCTGACAGAGCAGCTTGAAGGTCCGTCCCATGGAAATAATCGGACATGTTTGTTTATTTCCCTGTACTGGTGCATGTATGTGACGTAAATGCGTACGCGACGTGAGCAGATCTGAGCAGAGTTTTGTGTCTTGGCAGTGTAGACGGAGACGCTACGGCGGAGCGTATTCAAGTTTTCCACTCTGGAGGGTGGTTTCAGATTGTTGCGTTTTTAAGCCCCAAAAACGCCGTCACTGTCTAAACGAAAGGCACTTCTGATAAAATATTTTGTCGTTTTTACCCGCAAGCGTCCTCGTGTGAACGGGGCCTATACTCGAGGCTGCAATATCGGTATCGGAACTGAAAAAGTCGGGACATCCCTATTGTTCTGTGTAGCTCACAAAATAGTATCAGGGCTCCAGTTTCTGTGATCAGAAGTAGCACATACAGAGTGTGCCTTTCTCTTTTTGGCCACAAGGTAGAGTATCTGCTAAACTGAGCACTGCTCAGGAGGCAAGCACATGTGTATGAGAACAGTTTCCTCCTGGTTCCATAGAGATAGCAACGCACCAGAGAATTTATAATTTTGATGTATTTTAAAATATCGAGATATCGCCCAGCCCTACGAAAACCCCCTCATGGCCTTAATTTATTCACATTACTCATGAAGTTTTCATATCGTACCATTCTCTGACAGTAGCGCCGTTCACAAGATGCCACATCACCGGGCTTTGGTGTGCTCGTACACAGCTGTGACGTTACTGTGGGAAATAAGATTTGTATGGCCTTTAGGAAGGTTTTACAAATATGATACTCCATAAATTAAAAAATATAGAATATAAAGATCTATAAAAGCCTATGTCCATGTCTCGAGGTGTCCTGTGGACACTTTTACAGGCGTCTCTTTTACTATTGTGCTCAATGGGAAAATTGCTTTTTGGGCCCATAAGTATTTTTTGTTGCAGTACCATGAGTGGCCACCATGACAAAATTGTCTTCAAGGCAGAGGGAGCTCTATCCAGTTCTTATAATATAATCCATGTGAACTACCGGCAAGAAGGTCGCCGAGGGGATACAGGCTAAAATTTTGCAGAAGTTAATGTCGTTGTGATTTCTCTTAATGTCGTTGTGATTTGCCTAATGTTGTTGTGATTTCTCTTAGTTGCATTGTGATTTGTACTTTTCGGCAGTGGTGGCTTGTGAATTTTTTTTTGGGGAGACGCAATCGGCAAGTCAGTTTTTCACATTGGCTGTGGTTATAGCCCAGTGATGATATGCAAGTTACTGCATGTCACCACTAGGACACGCCAAAGCACCATTCTCATGCCTGATACCATTATTTTAAAAGATTTAATTAAATAATTGAAAATAAAAATAAAAAGTTTTTGTTGTGTATTTTCAGGCATTTGAATTTTCCCCATCTCTCCTTTAAACATGTAAGCTTCGCTATCACTCTTTTGTTTGCATAGCATTGTCCATATGTATCCTTGTCTGTTCATGTTTTTTTGCTCTTTCAAAAAAATGTTTTAAGTCTGTAATACCTGTCTAAATCCAGGCTTGTTCAGTGTCCGGCATCTGAAAGAGGAGGCAGGGAAAACAAAACATGGCACTGGTCTGAGGGCAAACAGTTACCCTGTCCTTCTCATATCAGCTCCTGGAGAAAGCTGGTCTGGTCTGACTACTTTTACTTGTACTTAAGTAAATAGTGGTACATTTACTTGAGTAGAATATTTTAGTACTCTTTCCACCTCTCCTTATACATTTTCCTTTGTGAATAATAAGTTTGATTTTTTCACCTTACCCTGCATTCATGTGTACACCAAAGTTAAACAGTAAAGTCTCACAGAAGGAGGCTGAAAAAGTACTGATTTACTGTCATATTACTTACTATACGACACAAGTTGGATTTACACAATAAAAATGATGCAATTGTCATCAGTAAACAAAGTAGCTCTAATACTGTTTTGTATAAATATATACGTAGAGAGAGAGAGTCAGTAACATTAATTAGGGTCAACATTTTATGGATGTGTTGCAATAGTTATTGAGAATTAAATACACTGTATGGTCATTATAGCATTGCGAAAACAACAAATCTCATCTAAGAATTGTGTACGTCTGTGTGTGCACTAATAACACGAACATGAAAAACGTCCAATATGAAACAAAGGCAATTGTCCCCTCTTTGGTGTAAACTACACACGATACCACATTGTGTCTGCGGTAAGCTTGGTACATAATCACTCCTGCGTGATAAACGAGAGAACGAGTTAAATAAGGATATCAGATTACAGAATACAATGTAGTAAGCAGTTTACAGTAGAGTCAGATGAGACAGGAAAGGGTTGTTGTTGTCTCTCACCATTACTGAAATGAATGAATTTCTCACCCCCCTTTACGGTTTTACTTAAACAGATAGCATGCGCCGGTCCTCACACGTAGTAACAGCAGTCACTATCATTATTACTTACCCTGCAAACTTCACGAGTTGTGCTTGTAGAAGAGTACCAACAGCACTAACAGTGTATCGCGTCGGTCACAGTCGCCGTCGGCGCAGATCACAGGATCACAAACAAGCAGCCTGTAGCACAAACCAGGATGTGAAACAGCAGAGCGGTGATGCGTTCTGCTTCGCGATACAGTATTTTCCAACAGAATCTCACTGACAAACTAGCATATTTTACACTTTTCTTTTCAGTATCAGCGATGATATATGCGGGCATTATTTTTAGCTAAAAATGTATGCATTGCCGAAATTTGCGGTACATTCTGCATTCAAACGATTCATAACATCGCGTGTAAAGTTGTATTCGTTTCAGTCAGCTCATAGCTGCCTCATTTGCAAATATTCAATGTCACATTAAATTCTCGTAATGTAGTTCTTTTTCTCCGCCCAAGACAATAATACTGATACCATTCTCTTTGTTTAAAAAAACAAAACAAAACAAAACAAAACAAAAAAGCACAGGTGGTGAAGTTATTTATTCCAAAGGTACGTGAACGCAGCTCCAGTATCACGTGACCCCTATCAGCTGACGAGCAGGCGGAAGTGCATGAAAACATGGCGGCTTCTCTAAGCAGACTTCCTATAACGGACTGTCTGAAAGTAAGTAAATAAAATACAATAATATAAGTAAATAAGCGGCGCTTCAAGGAAGAATGAAGGGATTTGTTTTATTAAAATGACTAGATGTTACAGCTGTGAAACATGAAGTAGCTCATTGACAAAAAGTAGCTCATTTACAGTTGTTCGTCCTGTGAACATTTCTTGCCACCCGTGAGTTATGTCATTACAAGAATTGACATTACAGTAGCAATCGGTAAAATTTAGAAAACATAGATATCAGTAAAGGCAACACTAGACATATATATAAATGCAATAATGTTCCCATTTAGTAAAACAAATGGGATGGTTGTGGCTGGCAGTCAAGACAAAAAAAAACAAATTTAGCTGTTTATTGGCTCACATCACTTTGACAGATGACTGACATGATGGGCTACAGAGATGATAGGAATGCATTACTAATGTCATGTCAAGATGTATCAAGCATAAAAAAAAGCATAATTCAGTCATGACCAGTTTACATTGAAACACACATATCTAAAGACTTACCATCACTGTGAGCCCTGCTGAGCCTGTTTTCTGGAGACAAGATGGTCCTTTGTGCATGAGTGACAGGCACAATGGGTTTTTAAACAAGTTTGACATTTCCCAACTCGGGGCATGGAAACCTGTGTACTATTATCCAACATCATTATCAAGTACTTAAGTAAACCATTATTATATTAAGTTGTTTTTTATTTATTCAATGGACATAGAAAGTCTGCCATAAAGATTCAATTGAATTGAAAATTAAAATAACCAAGGTTTGAATTATTATTATTTTTTTTTTAATGCCACCAAATGCCAAACTGTAGTCCTAACAGAAGTATCCTTACAGCTTTGTCACAGGGTAGTGGATGGACTGTGCGGCCAGGAGCCTCCTCTCAGGGGAGATTACAGTGCCACCTGGAGCCTGGAGGAGTGGCTGGAGCTTATCAACTCGCTGACTGCCCTCTTCCGCATGGTAGTGGGGAACAACAGCTCAGACGAAGAGGTGAGACTGCTTCAGTGCACTGGGACACGATGGGCTGTTATAGCTATGACTGCTTAAAATATATTAAAAAAAATAAATAGAGAGAAATCTAAAGCTACCACAGATCTTGGCCAAATAAGTGTAATCTCGAAATCATCTCTGATGTTATGTAATTTAACCAAAATTCAAGATTTATTTTATTGTCATGTAGTTGACTATGGCTTTGAGACAGTAGCACTGTGTGAAAGACAAGAGGTGGAGTGACCAGGTGGAAATAAGGGTATGTTGTATGATATGAACACATGAAAATCTAAATAACAAATAAATTAAGATCAAAGGAGAGTTACTGTTAAACTTCATTTCTTTTGTGTTCAGATATTGACCGTAGTATCAAATTGTGGTTTTTAGATGCTAACACAGTATGAAGGAGGCAGTCAGAAGGGGTTTTGTATGAGGTGTACACTCTGTGTGCTCCCTGTGCTGAGAAGTAACTGAGTTGAATTGAGTAAAACATGGTTGTGAGCTGGGACAACAGGAAAAAAACAGCTTAGCTACTTAATAAAAATGTTTTTCCAAATACAATCTACCAGTAACAACTACCCACAGTGGGGAAAAAAAAGAGTCTGCTCTCAGATCAGATTTTGTGTACAGGTGTTGGCTGGGCTTGCAGATGTGGACAGTGGTCATGCTCAGGCTTTGCTGAGTGTGCTCAGAGCCAGAGAGGAGGAGATTCATCACGCTCTACTGGACAGAACCATCTCCATCTCCTGTGCCACTTTGCAAGATTTTGACTGGCAGCTGAAGGTGAATCAATGCTTTATTTGCTAGTGTTGCAATGACTCAGCCATGTATGTCAGGTTAGCGTCATGCTTGCAGGTTTGCAGCTTTTTATCTTTTGATCATTTTGGTTGCGTTAATGCTAATACACTTTGTGTAACAGTATTTCCACTTTGCTCCTTACTGGAACCCATTACACATTTTAGTGATTGATCTCACTGCCATTAGACTGTGCAATTATGCATTCCATGTCATTATGCTTTAATCTGTAGGACAAATTTTCTTCTTTCTATCTTGAGGATACATTTAAGGATGAAATAAGGAAATTAAATTGTGATGCAGACAAGATTAGATTAAATTTGTTAATCCCTCGGAAGGTTTCCTCTGGGGAAATTAAGGGCAACGCAAAATTCAGGATGCACTTGCCACTTGAATCTTCAGTTTAATTTTACTTTGGACAACCATCCATGGTGAACTCAGTCTGAATGATGTCAGCAAATACAGTTGATGCCTGCATGTTGTTCCTGCTATGTTGCCTCGTATTTCCCCTGCAATCTGTTTCTCCTGTCCTCTTCCTCCAGTTGGCTCTTTCCAGTGATAAGATCTCGTCTCTCCACACTCCTCTACTCAGTCTCAATCTGGATGTGAGAGAGAATGGACACCTTCAGCCTGTCACTGTGGAAATGAACAGAGAGGAGTTAAACACACTCATCAGTTCACTTGAGGCTGCTAACAAGGTAGACACAAACTGATATTGTAGTTAATTGGTGTCTGAAGCATTTTGTTATGTGCTGAAGATATGGAGATGGTGAATACCAATCACATTGCATGACACAAGAAGATTCTACACGTGGGCAACATGAGAGGAAAGTGCCAAGCAACACTTTCATCTGAAAACTAAGTTTTCTCTGTTGCTTGACACATTTTGTTGCACTACTATAGTTTGGTTCCATTGGCATTTGAATCAGTGTGTTCATTTCTATGGTAAGCCGTTTTAACATTAAATCCCTAGACAGGATATTTACTATGGAGCACTATTTTATTGAACAAAATTCAATTAACCCTTAAACTACTGGAAATTATGTACTTACGAGGAAGACCATAGTGGTAATTTGACCGTTCATACTTAATTTGCATATAATTTCAATAATCAAAGTACAAAGTGAAAATAAATAGATATGTAATGTGAATATAGGGTGAGAGTAAATATAAGGAAGCAAAATGTGAAATGTGTGGAAAATCTTTTCTGATTTTATTGACTGGGCCAACCAGGCTCATTTTCTTGGCTTGTAATGTTTTGCCAACTCAAGTTAAGTAAAAGGGGCGGGGGCAGTATCAAAAAATAGACATGTTACATCATTTACAATGCATACGGTCAAATTGACCGCTATGGTAATTAAAGGTAGACATGACCAGGACTTGTTTGTGTTTTGTTGTTTTAATAATCTAACATTGTTAAAACAAAAAATACACATATTTAGGAAAAGTCCCATGGTCTCATATGTTTAATTTCAACAAAGTTATCACCCTCCAAATCGCAGGGTTTACAGCTGCCCGTCAGAATGCTATTACCTGACAAACTGGTACGCTTTATTTGCAAAGACATGTAACCAATTAATGTCTGGCAGGGGACTGGTTTTAAAGATTTCATCCAAGAGCTTGAGCTAAGGTACGCGGTTCTTAGCCGTACGACCATCAGCTACGGAGTTGCCGCGGAGGCATATGAATTTATCATTCACCGCACATTTCATAGACATAGATATAATTCTCAAAACGACCGAAGCTCAGTCTAGACACACTGCCGAAAACGTTGACAGATGCAGATGTGAGTCAGTGCTCTCCATCCCCACGGACAGCATGGCTAACACCGTCGAGAGGCATCTGCAGGCCGCCAGTGTCCCATGCATGGCCCAGTGAACAGAACGTATAACAACCACATGATATTAAGTTAAAAATATATTTAAAAAAAGCCCTAAAGTTCAAGATATCTTTAATTATCCACATTTGAAGAAAGCTATATTGTCCTTTTTAGAATGAAGTTTCAGATAGTCAGAATGAAGTTGTAGATATCTTAAACTTGAACACAAATGGAACTTGTAACTTATAATTACAACATATACATAATATACAGGATATCCTGAACTCTGAGTTAAGATGTTAAAATGATGGCAAAGTGTGAGGGAATTGACATGTCCCAGGTTTGGTCAAGGGCTCAGGTGCCACCTTTGTTCCCTAGTCACAGATGTGTACTGCCCACTGCTCCTGTGCCCAGCCTGTTTGTTCACTACTGATAAATAATAATGAGTTAAATGCAGAAGATAAATTCACTATTACTGTTCGGTGTGTTTGTGTGTCATTCTTGGACACAGTATATGGAAGTCAGTGTTTGTTTTGTTTCTGTTCCATCTACTCTGCTCCTCTACTTGTATACTACTTTGTACGTGCACAATGTGTGTTCATATCGTATTGCTTAGAGATATCTGCAGTTACATAGGAGCAAGTTTGGCTCATAGTGAGTGAACTTGTAATTCAATACCAATACCAAACAGTGTGAACACACAGCAGTTGCACAGTGTTTCTATGTAAATATTGTCAGACAACCGGGACAAGGCGATACAGTGAACTCTGCTGCATTCCACTGCTAGTGTGTAAAACTGGAAAGTTTTTTTTTTTTGTCTAACAGTTGGTAGTTGGTAAGTTAACATTACCCTGTGCTTTTTTTCCTTTTTTCCTCACCCTTTGATGTTTTATATTATTTTCGGGCCTGGCGTGTATATTCTTCAAGAAATGCAACAGACACGGTTAATGTACAGAGGAAATCATTGCCAGATTTGAGTTTAATTAATTTGAGTCGTCGCTTTTCAGTCTATACAACCCTCACAGTACCACACATTACATTACCAAGTACAGTCAGTGAAGATCCTGACCATAATAGAATGGAATAGGGTAATATACAATTTTATTACACACCACAATAAAAAAATCTAAACAAAATGTATATAATTTGGATAATCCTGAATGTGGCAAATCAGTAATATTTTATGTGAGTGATTCAAAAATTATTTAATTTGAATTACTACGAGGTATCTAACTTTTTTCACTAGCAGCACAGTGGTCCCCAACTGAACATTTTAGGGGTGCAACCAGTATAATATTTTTAATATTTACAACCACTGAGACTGAAATGTGGGTGTGGTAGTATTACTGTTATCTATCTATAAATGCAAGCAATGTGTGTTTGACTGTTAATTGCATGAGGAACGGTTAGCTTGACAGGCTTTAAAATTGGCAGGTAACTTACTAACACCTGGTTCACACTGGAGGTCATGTGCATTCCTTCTGTGTGGTCTCTTGTTCGCCCGTGTGATTTTGACTTTCTGGTTTATCTGTTTAAAAATGTCATGTTTTTCATGTATTCAGATTCAGCATATAGTGAGGTGTTAGCTTTATGTAATCATGCTGGTAGAATATCAATATCATTATCACTGGCCTCTCTGCCAGGTCCATTCTCGTAGTGAAGGATGAAATTAATAGAATTTGGTTCTTCTTTTTTGAGTGATAATGTCCACAGTACTTCAAGGAAATCCTTTAAAACGTGTTACAAACATTCAGTCAAATATGAACTGAATAGACTGTAATAGTCATAGTCACTGTGACCTCTCAAACCATTATTTGACAATGATGTCCATGCATTTCTGTCTCCTGTAGGTGGTGCTGCAGTTAAAATGATGGAGACGTTGTGGACCACTGCATGGCTCGGAACTCCAGTGACTGGATGTCACGTTGTTAACAAGAGACTTTCATTCATGGTGTTTTGTGTTGAAGACAGTGACAGTCTTTTGTAATATATTTGTGCACATCAGCAGCTGGACACATTTTTACAGTGAAATGTGTCATTAATAAGTTGAAGTGAATCCACAAAACACATGTCGTTTACCGGGCCTTCCTTCTTTAAATATCAGGTGGTGATATGATGGTGCAGAAAGAGACTCCGCTAACACAAGGCTTGTATAGAACAAAGAGAACATTATTGTTGCAAGCCAGTATCAGTTCAGAACCTGCAGGTGCAGAGTTTAATCCTAGAAAACTCTGCCCCTGTTTTTCCCTAACCACACATTTTAAAGCCTGTCTGACATCATCTATGTCATACCTAGGCTGATGTTCTCATGCTCTTTTTACCTTTTGAACATACATTTCCAATGCATGACAAATTTGACAATAGCAACCTGTTGGTCGGCTCTCCCATACTCCAAAAAACAGGAAACACCTGGGTTCTCTCCCATCAGATCTAAACATCCCTTTGTTAACTCACTTTTGAGTTTTATTTGGATTCTAATTCATTTCATATATACATGTGATGGCCTCCAACTCAACTCCTTGGGTCCTTTGCTTGCTGTCACTGGTTGAACTCTGCTGTTACTTGAACTCTGGCTTGTTGCCCAGATGTCATTATATTCTTCATCTGAACTCTTCCATCAGTCATTTGACAGACACTCATCATCAGGCAGTGCCTCTTCAGAATGGGAATGATGCAGCATACTGTGTATTATTATTATTATTTCTATCAATTCACTGACTCCAGTTGTAGTGCTCCCCATTTTTCACAGATTTGGTCCAGTCAATCCCATGACATCGTGTTCCCTCCAGCTTCTAACCTCACAATTTATTCATGGTGACTGAATAAATTCCATCAGGTGCAGTGTTATTAGGGATATAAAAATAATATTTGTCAACAATCTGACAGATCCCTCTTCTATCTGCTAAAATCCAATCTAGGGTCTGTCTATTTTGTCACACCAACTACTAGTTTAATAAAGTTATTCACCTAGTTGTCCAAGTGCCTCACTTGTATAATTGAGAAATTGCCATTGATTATAATAGACAGTTGGTACGATTTACATTCTTGTTAACAGTAATCCATGGAAATATGGACTCCAAGCCAGCCCTAACTTCATCCTGTGCTCTAAATTCTTCAGGAATTCCTGTCAGTTGATCTTCACTATTTAAACAAACTCCAGACTCTAAATGTCACATTACCAGTGTATTTAATTTAATTGCATCTCATACCCCTTTATAGAACTCTAACAATGGTAATGACATACAGTTGAAACCAGAAGTTTACACTATGTAAAAAGACACATAGGCTTTTTTTTTTCTCACTGTCTGACATGAAATCAGACAATCACTTTTCCTGTTTTAGGTCCGTTAGGATGACCAAAATTAGTTCTATTTGCTAAATGCCAGAATAATGAGAGAAGGATTTTTTTTAGACATTTTTTTATTACTTTCTTCAAAGTCAGAAGTTTACATACACTAAGATTATTATGCCTTTAAACAATTTGGGAAAGCCTAATGAAGATGTCATGTCTTTGGAAGCTTCTGATAGGTTTATTGACAACATTTGAGTTATTAAATGTTCATAAATAAGGGGGGGAAAAGAGAGAGAAAAAAAGTTATTGGTATTTGTTCCTTTTTGACCTCTATTGTGTTCAGTTTTATTGGTATTTGTACACCCTTCCAAATAGTCATGGTCACACATCCAAACAACCGAAATATAATAAAATAACAGCTTAAAAACAATTAGATTAATAAAAATCAAAAACAATCGGAGTAACCAATGTGGATGCTCGAGGTCCTCATTCCCAAACCGAGGGTTGGAGCGCCCTTCTAAATCTTGCCAGCTGACTGTGCATTATGGATAAAATGACCGATAAATGGTTGTCATATCCTGTAGAACTTTCATGCCTGTTTTTTTCAATGAAAATTGTATGTTTTCTAACTGCAAGTATTTCATAACATCTGCCATAAGATGGGTTGGAGCAGTTTTTTGTTTCAGAAACAGCTGATCTACTGGGTTTTTCTACACAGACAACCATAATGTTTACAGAAAATGGTCCAAAAAAAAGAAATTATCCAGTGTGCAGCAATTGTCTGGGAAAATGCCTTATTGATACCAGAGGTCAGTGAGCAGACAGGTTACAACCAAATATAAGACCACCCCTCAATGAACAATAAATCAAACCTCTTGCTCAGAGGCAAGTCAAGGATGACTCTTAGGCACATGAAAAAATCTGTACAGTTTATAGTTGGTGTTTGCGGTTATCTGTGCAGCTGGGAAAGATGACCTTCGGCATTCAGGTGTGGGCATTGTTTAGACTGAGACAGAAAGTGTATGAAGATAAATGGGCACGTACTAGGTACGAGTAGTGCACAAAGTAGTGTACAAATGTGTGTATGTAAAACCAAGTAATGTATGAGAGCAAGTATTATTTTCCATGACAATTCCCACTCTTGATTATATATTAATTAATAAGCTAAAGAAAATAACACTAAAAGGGAAAAAATCAAAAACATACTACAAAAACGTTTAAAAAAAGAAGAGTCATTAAAATGAAAGTCCACAAAACTACTAGACCTCATTACATCAAACCTGTAGGGTCAAGAAAAATCAAGAATCAATTCCAGGGCTGGTCCGAGCCTTTAGGGGCCCTAAGCAGAATTTGATTTGCCCCCCCCCCCCCCCCCCTCCAACTATGCGGAGTCACCTGTGCTTGATGATTATTGAAACGTCACACTATAATGTTATATTATCAATTGTATTAATACAGACAGATTATGAACTACTCTTCCCCTGGGAACCGATGCATAAGGAACACCCTATTTGTTCCAGAGTGGGTGCATATGGGAAGGGGGGTCCTCCCACATAAAATGTTTGAATCTGGTAGATGTGATTTCCTATATTCTGGTGCATTTTTGAGATGGCCAGCTGGAGTAGGGCAATACATAAATTTGTTCAAATTCCCCGCAGCCTGCCGTGTCCTCAACAAACACTTCCACAGCATCACACATGCAACATAAACGTAAAACTTTTTTCTCTTCCTTTGAGCAAGCAGAGCCATATTGGCATCCTTACTGTAACATACACAAACACACACACAGACACTGGGCTGCTCTCAGCTGTGTTTTCACTCCAACTAAAGTTGAAAATTAAATTCACTACGTTTCGCTGCTTTTTTCCCTCAAGGACTCTGATGTGTCATCACTCGCACGCAAAAAAAAAAAAAATTTATTATTTATTTATTTTAAGTGAATTGCTCTTGGGGCCCCTTGGTGACCTAAGCAGCCGCTTAGTTCACTTATGCCTTGGGCTGGCTCTGATCAATTCAATCAAAGAAGAATTTAAACTCATCAACACGATCAAACTAAAGAAAATCACATACTAGAAAACTTCAAAATATTAATCATTAAAGCTAGAGGAAAAAACAACATACAAACCATACAAACAAAGGCAATTTATATCTTATGTATAAGTATACCATGTATAAAAAAAAATTTAATTTACAAATATTCAAATATATATATATATATATATATATATATCATCATCACACATATAAGTTCACACACAAGCAGATGAATATCTTTGACCCATGTGCTTTGCACACAGTAGAGGGTCACCACCATGGAGAGGTCACTAGAACCTACGACGCATGGTGGCATGGAATCCATCATTGAAGCTTCCTTCGTCTTGTGATGTTTCCAGCAGAGACATTTTTCCATTGGCCATTAGCATGAAGGTGTAATATCAATTCAAAGTTAGTTACATTTTCTAATCTCCATGGTAGACTGCTGATCATTTCAACATTCTTATCAGCATTGCATTGCTTTGATTTTACTGTAGTAAATTAATTTAACATAATAAACAGTGTCCAATTAAAACCAGTTCGAAGTACCTGTCAATAAACATGGTCAGAGTTGAAATACCAAGAAGACGAACATTTTTAATGTAATTTCTTATCAAATCGTATCAACAAATGAATATGTTCAGTGTTAAGAAATATTAAAATAAAGGTTATCCATAACAACCTTTATTAGCAAAAAAAACAACATCTAATTATTATATTTAATTATTTGGGTATAGTCCAATGAGTTCATTTATTTCATTAATATTCCTTATTTCAATGCCTTCTTCTAAGTTTTTTCGTTTGTTCCCATGTATATACAGTACTGTATGTAAGTCTATCTGTAAGTATGTATGTAAGTGCATATGGGTGTACTTGTATTATTTACAGCATTTTATTGTTATTGCTAGGTTTATGTTATGTAAGTAAGTAAGTAAGTAAATTTAATTTATAAAGCACATTTACACACAGGGCCACACGGTGGTGTAGTGGTTAGCACTCTCGCCTTGCAGCGAGAAGACCCGGGTTCGAGCCCCGGTTGGAACAAGGGTCTTTCTGCATGGAGTTTGCATGTTCTCCCCGTGTGTGTGTGGGTTCTCTCCGGGTTCTCCGACTTCCTCCCACGGTCCAAAAACATGCAATGTGGGGATAGGTAAATTGAACACTCTAAATTGACCATAGGAGTGAGTGTGAGAGTGAATGGTTGTTTGTCTCTATCTGTGTGTGGCCCTGCGATGGACTGGCGAACTGTCCAGGGTGTACCCCGCCTATCGCCCGATGTAGCTGAGATTGGCACAGCACCCCCCGCGACCCTCTGGTTGAGGATAAAGCGGTAGATGATGACTGACATTTACACACAGCATAAGCTGACCAAAGTGCTGTACAGTGAAAAACAGAAAAAGACACAAAATAATACAAAGTAATACAAAAAACATTTAACCAATAGTCATCATTAAAATAAGATAAAACATGGATTGTGAAATAAGTAACAATCAAGACAGGGCACACAACACAGAAAATATAAAGAAAAGCAATACAGGATTAGGGAACAAGAAAGGCCAGGGAGTACAGGTGGGTTTTTAGCCTGGATTTGAAGGCAGAAATGGAGGGGGCAGATCTAATATCCAGGGGGAGCTGGTTCCACAAACGTGGAGCAGCAACAGCAAAGGCTCTGTCACCCCGCTGTTTGAGCCGTGTGCGCGGCACATGTAGGAGCCCTTTGTTGGTAGATCGAAGGGACCTTTGGGTAGAGTGAAGCTGGACAAGGTTTGTGATGTATGCTGGAGCCAGCCCATTAAGTGCCTTGAAAACAAATAGTAAAACTTTAAACTGGACCCTAAAATGAACTGGGAGCCAGTGTAAGGAGGCTAGAATGGGCATGATGTGCTCACGCCTCCTGGTGCCAGTTAGAAGGCGCGCAACTGCAGGCGTCTAAGTGAGGATTGGGGGAGGCCAAGGTAAAGGGAGTTGCAGTAATCCAGCTGTGCTGTAATAAAGGCGTGGATAACTTTCTCAAGGTCATTATGAGATAGGAAGGATTTGAGGCGGGAGATCATTCTGAGCTGGTAAAAACTATTTTTGACAACAGTGCTGATCTGTTTGTCAAGGCAGAGTTCAGAATCAAGGATGACCCCCAGGTTCCTAGCATGAGATTTGACAGATGAGGTGAGATGACCTAGGTTTTGCTCTACAGTGCATCTTGCCTTGGGAGGACCAAAAATTATGATTTCTGTCTTGTCACTATTCAGCTGGAGGAAGTTATTGGCCACCCAACTTTTGATGTCTTCAAGACAGACCAGGAGTGATTGTATGGAGTCCCTAGATTTTAGAGGCAAGTACAGCTGAGAGTCATCCGCATAAAGGTGAAAAGAGATGTTATGCTTTCTTATGATGTCACCCAGCGGGAGCATGTACAGGCTGAAGAGCATAGGACCCAATATGGACCCCTGGGGGACCCCATACGAGACGGGAGCAGATGATGAGGAGAACTGACCAATAGACACAGAAAAAGTCCTATGTGTGAGATAGGAACGGAACCAGTGTAGCGCAGTTTCCCTAATGCCCACCTGCTGATCAAGGCGGATGAGGAGGATGTTGTGATCAACGGTGTCAAAGGCGGCACTAAGATCCAGTAATATCAGGATGGCATTGTCACCTGAGTCTAGTGTGAGAAGCAGATCATTGGTTACTTTAAGCAGGGCTGTTTCAGTGCTATGCAGGGGTCTGAAACCTGACTGAAAAGGTTCAAATATATGTGGGTGGCCAGAAAGGGAGTCAGCTGTGACAGAACAGCTTTTTCCAGAACTTTAGAAATAAAGGGGAGCTTAGAGATGGGACGGTAATTTTTTAGGCATTTGGCATCAAGGTTGTGTTTTTTAAGCAAGGGTTGGACGACCGCATGCTTAAAACATGCAGGGACAGTGCCCGAGGCAAGGCATGAGTTTAAAATGATCTGAATAGAGGGGCCAACTGCATCAAAGACATCCTTCATAATAGAGGAGGGTATAGCATCATGAGGTGATGTGGTAGGTTTCATGTGGTATACTACGTCCCTCAGCTCAGTGAAGGAGATGGGTTGAAAATGGTTGAAAGTAGCTAGTACACCTGAGCAATCAGGTGGAGTAACAGGAGAGGTGGGGGTAAACAATGACCTAATGTTCTCAATTTTGTTAGTAAAAAACTTGTCAGTAGATACATCAGCAACTGGGGAATTAGGGGGGTTGATGACAGAGTTCAAAGTACTAAATAAAATTTTGGGTCTGTTTGAGTGTTTACTGATCAGGTCAGAGAGATGCTTCGATCTGGCTTTTTTTGCTGCTGCCTGGAAAGAAGCTAATGCAGATTTAAACATTTCAAAGGAGACAGTGAGTTGGTCCTTTTTCCATCTCCTTTCAGCTTTACGACAGGCCTGCCTGAGAGAGCGTGTGGCTTCATCTAACCAATAGTGAGGTTTTAGTTTGGTGCGGGTGTACGTGAGAGGAGCTACAGAGTCAAGTATAGAAGAGCAAGAGGAGTGGAAAAGGGTAGCTAGTTCATCGGGGCTAGAGGAGGATGAAGCCGCTGTTGCAATGGAAGAAGCAACAGTTTTACTCAGAAAGCTATCAGAAAACTGAGTTGAAGTAAGAGAGTGTATATGACGGGAGTAACGGCCCTGAGCTGTGGCAGTTCGCAGGGGACTGGAGAGGGTAATGTCAAACATAATAGGCTGATGATCTTAAAAAGTAGCATCCTCAATCACAATATTTTCAACTGTTAAACCATAAGACAAAATGAGGTCAAGTGTATGTCCCAGTTTATGAGTAGCTTTATTTATGTGTTGCGTAAAGCCAAGTGCATCTATTACACCACGAAATTCGCTAACCAAAGGTTTGTCCGGACAGCAGACGTGGATATTAAAATCAACAAGTATGAGAAGACGATCATGTACTGATACAAGATTGGAGAGAAAGTCAGAGAATTCGGTAATAAAGTCTTTGTCGGGCTTAGGGGGCCTATAGATCAGTGCACAAACCAGTGGGGACTTAACAGATTCCACAATTACGCATTGCAGTTCGAAGGTGGAGAAACTCCCTGCAGAGAGTGTCCGTAGTTTAAAGTTATTTCTAAAAACAAGAGCCACACCGCCTCCTCTTCCGACGCACCTCGGCGTGCTAAAGAAGGAACAGTTTGTTGGGCAAAGTTCACCGAAAACAGAAGACTAGCCAACTCCAGCACCAATCCATGTTTCGGTTAAAAACAGGAAATCCAAGTTGTGACGAGTAAAAAAGTCATTTAAAACGAAAGTCTTGTTAGACACCGACCTGCTGTTGATCAGCGCCACTTTTGCACTGGAGTGAACCGCAGCCTGGGTGCATCGGGAGTATTCCAGAGGGCGAAGGTTCAAGGAATTTACCCCGCCGCTACGGACACGCAGTCTCGGTCGAGCAGGGCTGACAGGCGTTTGGGGCCGATGCTGGGTGATGGATACATGGCAGGAGTACCTCCGATCCCACGAGCGTCGAGCCAGGTAGAGATTTCCCCGACCTAGATGGGCTGCAGAGAGCTGGCAGAGCCCGGGTTTAGCGGGTGGAACACTCGCTCCTCTCCTGATCTTCACCCGGATGCCTCCGCGTTTGCCTCGGCGCCTCCGACGTTTCCTCCGGGGAATGCAGCAAGGTAGACGAAGGACACACTCCGCAGTATAGATAAACGGAGGCTGGCACCTATGAAATGGAGCAGGAGACCCACTAGTATGGGTCGTCAGTGCGTTTCTTAGGTGCAGCAATGTCTGGTGATCATAGGTCCATGTAGCAGCAGCAGCAGCAGAGCAACGCCAGCATAGCAAGAGTGTCAACACAAACAAACATAGAGTACACCGGACAGAAAGGAATTGACGGAGCTGACGGCAAGCCAACAAACACACTAGCGCCATCTTGCTCACGTCAGGTAAGATTATGTTATGTGCCAGTTTCTGTTGTCCTTCCCCTCCTCCTTTTCTTCTCCCTCTGAGCAGGTAAATGCTGACCTCACCTGTGCTCAGCCCTAATTGCCACTCACTCCAAGCAGCTGAGTATAAAAAGGGTGGAGAAGAACGACCTCACTCTCATCACATCATATCACAAGAGCCTTCAACACATCAGCCATGTTACCAGCCCACCCTCCTCGCGGAGCGAGACCATAGAACATGGGTGTCAAACTCTGGCCCACGGGCCAAATTTGGCCCACCGTGTAATTTCATTTGGCCCTTGAGGCAATATCATTAATTAACATTAGAGCTGGCCCGCTGGTATTATACAGCGGCACCACCGCTGTAACACCGCATTCACCGCTAATACTACAAATCCCATAATGCTCGCCAGCCATGCTCTCTCCTCTGTGTCAGTAGCGATCCGTGTTCTTGCGCAACACTTCGGCTGAAAGCCGGCCTGCTCACCCCGCCTCCCCGTGCCTCTCTCCCAGACGTGCTGCGGCCTCATACTACGACTGTCAGTGTCACTGTGTTACCCCTACCAAAAATGGTGGAAAAGGAAGGGAGAAAACAGAACTTTTCTGGACAGGTGGGAGACAGAATATCTGTTTATATATGTAAAAGACAGACCTGTTTGTCTCGTTTGTGGAGCCAACGTGTCGGTAACTAAGGAGTACAACATTAGGCGACACTATGAAACGAAACACCAGGACAAGTACAAGGACCTGGACACGATTCAAACACGATTCAAAGGAGCCAGAAAGTAGAGGAGATGAAAAGAGGTTTGGTTTCACAACAGAATATGTTCAAAAAAGCCACAGCACAAAATGAGGCTGCTGTAAAGGCAAGTTATATCGTGGCAGAAGAAATCGCCAAATCAACCCGACCCTTTAATGAGGGAGAGTTTGTTAAAAAGTGCATGCTGAAAGTTTGTGACCAAGTGTGCTCAGAGAAAAAGCAGGCCTTTTCAAACGTAAGCCTGAGCAGGAACACAATAGCTGAGTTGAGCAATAGCTTTGTTTCTTTTTCCCTTGCTGTGGACGAGAGCACTGACGCGTCTGATACTGCGCAGCTGTCAGTCTTCATCCGCGGTGTCGACTCAAATCTGTGTGTTACGGAGGAGCTTTTGGGATTTAAATCCATGCATGGCACAACCACAGGGAAGGAAATCTTTGAGGAGGTTTCCAAATGTGTAACTGAAATAAACCTGCCGTGGGATAAACTCGTGGGATTAACCACTGATGGTGCGCCAGCGATGAGTGGTAAAAAGAATGGACTGGTGGGCAGGATTCGTGAAAAGATGCGGGGAGAGAACTGTGCAGGTGAGCTATCTGTTTATCACTGCATCATACATCAAGAGTCACTGTGTGCTAAAGCCCTAAAGATGGAACATGTTATGACCACAGTTAACTTTATAAGAGCCAAAGGTCTGAATCACCGCCAGTTTAAGTCTTTTCTGGACGAGTTTGTTTCCGAACACACAGACGTGCCGCATCACACAGAGGTGAGATGGTTAAGCCGCGGAAAAGTACTGAACAGATTTTTCGAGCTGCATTAAGAAATATATTAGTAGTTTCTGCAAAGCAAAGGGAAGGACACAGCAGAGCTCCGGGAGCAAATGTTTCTGTGTGAGCTGGCCTTTCTGTGTGACATCTCAAGCCATCTTGATGTGCTGAACCTGCAGCTACAGGGGCGGGGCCGCATCATCACAGATATGTACTCGTCAGTGAGAGCTTTTAAAACTAAACTCTGCCTGTGGGAGAATCAGCTGCTGCAAGGAAACCATGGCCATTTCCCCTGCTGCCAAACCATAAAAACGCAGATCTCTACCGCCGTGTGCGCACAGTTTGCTGAAAAACTCAGTGTACTCGGCACTGAGTTTAGCCGGCGATTTGGCGACTTTGATGGTCAGAAATGTAGATTTGAACTGCTTAGTAATCCCTTCGCAGTTGATGTGGAAAAAGCACCAACAAACCTCCAAATGGAGCCGATTGAACTCCAGTGTGATGACACGCTGAAGTCAAAGTATGATGCTGTTGGCGCCGCACAGTTTCCACAATTTATCCCTGACACAATGCCTCAGCTCCGCACCCAAGCTGCTCAATTGCTCTCCATGTTCAGCAGCACTTATCTATGTGAGCAACTTTTCTCCTCAATGAAGATGACGAAAACGTCTCACAGGATACGTCTGACTGATGAACACCTTCGTTCGATAATGAAGGTTGCCTCAGCTCAAAGCCTGAACCCCGACATTAATGAACTAGCATCCAAGAAAAGATGCCAGGTATCTGGCTTGGGCACATCAGATTAGATCAGTGTGTCACAAACTGAGCAGTAAAAAGGCCTGAATGGTTGATTTATTCATTGTTATTTTATTTTTATTATATTTACCTCAGAAGGCTGCAAATAGAAACTTTTTTATTTAAATTGTATTTAATATGCCATTGATGTTTTTTCGTTTGTATTTGAAAGTTGATTTTGCACTATTAAGTTATAAAGCGTTTACATTTTACCTGCAGACCAGCACGTAAACAAGGCACTGAAACCCCATCTGACACCCCTGTAAAACTGGTCATTAAAGGCATCAACACCAATATCACTGAAACACAAGTTAAAGAAGAACTGGTAAATCAAGGCATCCAAATCACCAGACTACACAGAATTATAAGCAGAAATACTCAGCAACCCACCGCATTCCTCAAAATCCACCTCACCAACCCAGATCAAGTGGCTGGCCTTCTCCATGAAGGATTTTACATGGACCTCTTCCAGGACCGAGTGGAGAGGGCGTGGCCTCCACCCACCATTAAACAATGCTTCAAATGTCAACAGTTCAATCACATATCCATCAACTGCAATAACCCGGTTGTCTGCTTGAGATGCGGAGAAAATCTCCATCACAAAACCTGCACCAAAGAAAAACGCCATGCCAAGTGTGCCAACTGTGCAGGTGAACACTCCGCCGCCTCAAAGACCTGCCCAGTCTACCTGTCAAACATGACTCAACTTGCCAACAAGCCACCACCCCTTGGAAAACCCACCAACCCCCCCAGCCTGCACTCTAGAGATAGCACCCATCTTTCCCTTCTCCGAGATGACCTCAAAAACTGGCCATGGACGACACAAAAATAGAAGAAGTCATCAAAAGCATCAGAAAACACACAAACCACAGTTTATAAACAAAACCCTCTCACCAAGAACTCTACATCGATCTTTTTTCCCCATAATTCTCACCATGACACTCTGCACCTTCTTACATTAAACATCAGAGGAATAAGAGGAAATACAGAAGAACTTATCCAACTGCTAAATGACAAGAACATCTTTGTAGCTTCTGTAAACGAAACACTTTTATCAACCAAATCACAGATCAAAATTCTTACTCGATCATCAGAAAAGAGCGACAGACAGGACATGGAGGAGGAGTAGCCATCTTAATCAGAAATAACATTGAATACAGTGAAATGGATTTTGGTCTCACATCAGAAGAACTCAACAGAAATGAATATGTTGCAATAAAAATGAAAACCCATTTAAATCACTCCATCACAGTCATCAGTATCTATTGTCCCCCCGTAATAAAACCCTCCTCAAACCTGTTCCAAGCCGTATCCACCTCCAGCCACACCCTCATCATGGGAGACTTCAATGCCAAACATGCTGACTTCTATTGCAATAAAACAAACCCAAGTGGCAAAGTACTCAAACAAATTCTCACTGACACCAACTTAACAATCGTCAACACAAATGAACCCACTTACATATCTCCACTAACTGGCAACACAGACATCCTGGACATAATTATATGCTCCCCCGACCTGGCTTCTAAACTCCATAAGTTCTCCACCACCAACCACCTCTCCAGCGACCACTTACCTGTTCTCACTACATTCTCTTTCCTGCCACAAGTCACCAACAAGAAGAAATACAACTACAAAACAGCAGAATGGGAAAAATATAGATCAAACATTGAAGACAAACTGAAGAACATCACTCTCATCACACTTTTCCGTAACCACCTGGAAAACATTCACTCTTGTCCAACAGACCCCCATTTTGACAATGAATGGAACAATTTGGTTGATATAGAAATAGCCAAACACAACACAAACGAGATAAACACTGCCAACTTCACCACAGAGCACCAATTACTCACAAAACCAGTAATTATCCAGGAAATACAACTGCACCTAAAGAAAATGAAAAACAACAAGCACCAGCCACTTACTTTTAACACCTCGGACAGCTCTTCTCCACCTGCCTCTCCACTGGACATTTCCCCTCACCATGGAAAGTGGCCTTGGTCATCATGATCCACAAACCTGGAAAAGATCCACACAACACCTCAAGTTATCGCCCCATAAGCCTTCTCAGCCAAATAGGGAAATTATTTGAAAGAATACTCACTTCACGTCTCACCAGCCACATCAAATCAATGGGCCTCCTGGGAATACACCAAGCCGGTTTCAGGAAGGGGAGAGCCACAACAGACAACATCCTCCGATTATCCGAAGACATTCATAGAAACTTTAACAAAAAAGAAATAACCCTGGCAATATTCTTCGACATTGAAAAAGCATTTGACAAAGTATGGCACAACAGACTCAAATACCGACTACTGGACACCAACCTCAAACTGCCAAAACCCACCCAATCCATCATTTCAAGCTTTCTGGTTAACCGCCAAATCAAAGTGAAAGTTGCTTCCACCATTTCAACACCTTTCATCCCTCAAGCTGGAGTCCAACAGGGTGCAGTTCTGAGCCCACTTTTATTCCTCTTATACATCTCTGATATCTACTACCCCCCAGCCACCATAGCCAAAGTCTCACAGTTTGCAGATGACCTCTGTTACTGGTCCAGCTCTAAACGCCCAAATCTAGCAGCCAAGAAACTCCAAATATGCCTAACTGCAAAAGAAACCTAGACAAACATGTGGAGAATCATACTGAACCCTGTCAAGACACAATGCATCCTCTTCACCAAGAACTCACACCTGCAGCCCAACAATATCGATCTGTCACTCAACAATCACAAAATCACTATCATCAAAGAAGCAACATTCCTTGGTGTAACATTTCAAAACAACATGACCTGGACCAAACACATCAATAACCTGGAACAAAGAGCAAACAATAGACTCAACCACCTCAAAGCCCTCTGTGGAAAACATGGCATACATCAGACCACTCTTTGAATACTCCGTCCCCGCCTGGATCAACATCTCCGACAACCAGTTACAACGACTTCAGGTCATCCAAAACAAAGCACTGAAACTGGCTCACAGACTCCCGTCCTACATCAGCAACCATTACATCCGCACCATAACCGGCATCCAGACCATCAGACAGAGACACCAAGTCATAGCACTGAAATACATGAGAACAGCAATAAACAACCCCTCTCTCCAGAAAACTATACAGGAAGCACACACCACTGTTGATACCCCCATGTCATTCATGCTGCAGCTGGCCAAAGACCCCCACTCATAGAACTCGACAAAGCCCCCATAACCCGATAAATGCACTTGTAGAGCACATGCACGCACACACACACACACATACACACAAAATGTAAATAACATGCACACACAGGGTGTTTTTGTTTGTTTGTTGTGTTTTCTTTTCTTTTCTTTTTTTGTGCCTTGGTCTTCCTTTGCTAAAACCTCACGAGTCCTTTGCCTCCTCCCACCTTTCCGGCCCACTCCTGATGTCACGAACTATGGATAGAAAAGGGCAGAAGCCCTGAGCTATCCCTCCAGGCTCATGACTTTTTAGCCTTAGCCTAAGGCCTCACTCTCTCTCTGATTCCTGAGCAGACACTCAACAGGTGGCTGAGAGTGTGTTGCTGATCTGTGTGGAGATCTGGATCTGGACTCTAGCGTGACCAGACTTGTGTTTTTTTTTTGTCCTCGAAGAATGTACGTTTCTTGCTTTTGTTAGTTACTTTTTGTTAAGATTAAACATGGTTAAATCTTTGCGTTGGTTTCCTGCCTCCTCTTTTGACCTGGACGAGCAAAGGTGTTGCAACCCAAAACCCTAAACACAACCGGGTTGTAACATATTTGGGGGCTCGTCTGGGATCTCAAAAGGAGTACTAGAAAAGCTGACGAAAAGTATCCTTCCATCGTGTGTGAAAGTAGGATTTCTTATTTACTTTGTCATTGATTAGCCTTCAACTTAACTGCTTCCTCAGTTAGTCAGGGGAATGACCAGCTGGGTTTTTATAATCCCTCCATCTCATTTATTATTTACTTTTATTTACTTTTTTATTTTTGAAGTAATCCTGGGTGGAGATTAAAATTCTCTGTCCGGGTTAAGCGTTCCAGGACTTCAGTTACTGGAGTTTAGGCCTTTAAAGCCTCCTCAAGCCCGGCACGTTTCAGAAGACCGGTAGGTGAGTTATTTTTGATAGGTAGGTGCTGGGGAAGTTTGTTATACTAAGGCAGATTTTTTTTTTATTGTGGCATTTGAAAAAAAAGGGGGGAAAAAAGTCATGTTTACTCACTAATCTTAACAAAAAGAGTGATTTACGGGCAATTGCAGAGCACTATGGAGTTTTTGTTCCAACTGTACTTGTAAAGGCAGAGCTAAAAGCAGTACTGTTAGATGGTTTGCTTAACATGGGTATTCTTAATTTACCACCATCTGCACAGCCTTGCTGAGTGGCTGGGTCTGCAGCAGTAGATTCTCCCCACACAGATCTGTACAATCTTTTGGCAACTGGTGTATTGGCTGGTCCATTTTTGACGCCAGCCCCCGTTTGTAGTGATAAAGCAGAGGCCAAACCGGTCACCCAACGACTGTCTGTTGAGTCATCTACTGGTTCCCGTTTGCACGATTAGAAATGTGTTTAGCTCATCTCCAGTTTGAAAAAGAGGAGCGTGACTGTTCAAAACTAGTTCATGCTTTTGTTACATCTAGATTAGATAACTGTAACTCCTTATTATCAGGATGTTCCAACAAGTCTGTTGGAACCCTTCAGTAATGCTGCAGCACAAGTTCTGACAGGAACTAGAAAGAGAGACCATATTACATTACATTACATGTCATTTAGCAGACACTTTTATCCAAAGCGATTTACAATAAGATAATTACCATATAACTCCAGTATAAGCTTCTCTACACTGGCTCCCCGTACAGTTTAGAATTCAATTTAAAATCCTCCTCCTCATGTACAAAGCACTTAATGGTCAGGCCCCTTCATACCTGAAAGACGTAGTCTTAACTTATCACCCTAACAGACCACTTAGGTCACAAAATACAGGTTTACTTGTGGTTCCCAGAGTCTGTAAGAGCAGAATGGGAGGCAGAGCCTTCAGTTACCAGGCTCCTCTCCTGTGGAACCAGCTTCCAATGACAGTTCGGGAGGCGGACACTCTCTCTGTATTTAAAGTTAGACTTAAAACTTTCCTTTTTGATAAAGCTTATAGTGTGACGACCCCTTATTTGTGGAAGTGTTGTGCTGGCCTTATCTGTTTTGTTTCAGGCCTGGAGGCGGGGTCATCATTACAAGGATGAGCTACACCTGGACACCACTTTTGAAGAGGCCTTCCTTCCTCCCTCTGCCCTCTCTCTCAGACTCTGGCTGGCCTCTCTCGCACAGACACAGATACCATGGGCATGGACTTTGGCGCGGCTGTTTGTTTTAGTTTAGTTTTGTTTTATGCATCCACACACACATACACACACCTGCTTACACTTACTGATTACTGACACTGATATTTAATTCTCAATTGGTAAATAAATCATTGTTTTGCACTAGTCCTCGTCTTCTCTCCCTATTTTTGTTGCAGCCTAAGAGCCGGGTTGTAACAATAGTTAGAGCTGGTTCAGGGAAACCTGGACCATCTCTTAGTTATGCTGCTATAGACCTAGACTGCTGGGGATTTTCCTGTGGCGCACGCACTTTCACTCTGTCACACTCAGGGTATGAATATGACTTTTTATATGTCATTAACCTTGTCTCTTTCTCTCCCTGGGGCAAGCAGTCATTCCCTACCTGGAGAAGGCAATCCACCGGTTTCCTGCTATGAGCCATGGCCCCAGACTTAGAGGTGCTGGTATTCATCCTGACCGCCAAACCACAACCCCCCTCCCCCACGACTACGCCTCGATATCCTGTCCATGAAAATCACAAACAGGATTGGTGATAAAGCACAGCCCTGGCGAGGCCAACACCCACAGGAAACAGGCCTGATTTAGTGCCAAGAACCCGGACACAGCTCATACTTTGGGCGTATAGGGATTGGATGGCCCTAAGTAGTGCCCCCTTCACCCCATACTCCCGCAGCACCTCCCACAGTACCTCCCTGGGAACCCAATCATACGCCTTCTCCAGGTCCACAAAACACATGTAGACTGGATAGGTGTACTCCTAGGCCCCCTCTAGGATCCCTGCAAGAGTAAAGAGCTGGTCTGTTGTTCCTCAACCAGGACGGAATCCGCAGCATCCGCCTTCAGCATTTCTGGGCGGATCTCATCAACCCCTGGAGCCTTGCCACTGCAGAGTTGTTTCTCCCTCAGGGAGATTGACGATGATCCCCAATCAGCTTCCCTCTCTGCCTCCACCACAGAGGGCGCAGATGTCGGATTCAGGAGTTCCCTAAAGTGTCCCTTCCACCATCCACTTACCTCCTCAGTCGAGGTCAACAGTTTCCCATCCTTACTTTACAGAGCTTGGATGGTCCCCTGCTTTCCCCTCCTGAGGCCCCGAATGGCTTTCCAGAAACACCTTGGTGCTGACCGATAGTCCTTCTCCATGTCCTCTCCGAACTTCTCCCATACCTGCTGCTTTGCGTCTGCCACAGCAGGGGCTGCTGCCCTTCGGGCCCGGCGATACCTTACAACTGCCTCAGGGATAACATATCCCGGAAACACTCCTTCTTCAGTCGAACAGCTTCCCTGACCATCGGTGTCCACCACGATGTTTGAGGGTGGCCGCCCCTTGATGCACCTAAGGCCCTGGAGCCACAGCTCTCCACTACAGCTTTCACAATAGAGGCTTTGAACACGGCCCATTCAGGTTCAATGTCCCCAGCCTCCACAGGGATACAGGAAAAGCTCCGCCGGAGGTGACAGTTGAAGGCCTCTCGGACAGGGGCATCATCCAGACATTCGCAATTCATCCGCACTACACGTTTGGGTTTACCAGGTCTGTCCAGAGTCCTCCCCCATCCTCTGACACAACTCACCACCAGATGGTGATCAGTTGACAGCTCTGCCCCTCTCTTCACCCGAGTGTCCAGAACATGCAGCCTCAGATCCGATGAAATGATCACAAAATCGATCATCGACCTTCGGCCAAGGACACTGTCAAGTTCTCCCCTTCTTTGTGCAATCTCCACTTGAAGGAGTTGGACATCTACCCAGAGTTGCTGGACTTCACTCAATAACCATACTTTTCTTTTCCTCTTATCTTCTTTTATTTTGTGATTTTAAGGTTTCAGGTAAGCAGGTACGTAGGTGAAAAACCTTTTGAAACAATAAACAAGAAAAAGGTTGTTTTTACAATGTTCTGGAAAATATACATTTTTAACAATTATTTCCTTTTTCCTCTTAAATTAAACAAAGTGCAACATAAATTCTCCCACTGTTATTATTAATACATTTAGGGATTTCATTAAGTTAATTTCAGATTTTAAATATTTTACATTTACTTAATTTAAATAATGTCACCACAATAATATAATATCATAATCATTTTAACTTAATTTATCTGCAACATATTAGCTCACTCAACAATCATGTTCTTAACTTAAACAATCATGACATCATTAAATTATGAATGAGAATCAAACATGACACACACTGGCATTTATAGGGTTAACGACCGCACTGCCGGTTCGGCCCCGTGGCTAACGCTAGCGGCTATCGCCTGCACAAACATTTCATTTCAATTGTCCGCTGGGTCTCCTGATGGGCTTGGTGTCTTACCGGCTGCCTCTCTGGCGTTTGTAGATTTGTTTGCACGGGGTTGGATATTTTTGCGCTAAGCACTGCTTCAGTTTGCGTCTTCGCTGATGTTGTGTGCCACCTCTTTTATAGTCCGTGCGGCAACTCGGACTGCCGAAAGGTTCCTTTCCGGTTTGCAACATGAGTTTATTAATTATTTCTTTAGTTTGACTTCACACCTCCCACTCGATCTTCGCCTGGAAACGGTGTGAAGATCGACAGCTTCAAAGGCAAACTTGGTTCTCCTTTCCCTGCTGCGTATGACTTTCTGCCTGTTCCTCTGCAGGTAATAGGACAACGAGCCGCCTGACGTCCCTGTGAAGGACGGTGGCTTGGATCTTTTCCCTCCTGATTTTGGGAATTGACTTGCCTTTCAGAGCTCTCGTGACAGGGACACAGTAGCTTGGGAAAACTCTTATATTGACGTCCCTTACAACGCCTTTAACATCTGGAGTCGTGCTGATGACTCTGCCAAGCTTGAACTGCCCTCGTAGTGCATTCTGGTCACACAGCCACACAACATCTCCAATGGCAACATTTCTTTGTTCAGTATGCCATTTGCTTCGGACAAATAAGTTTGGACCAGCGAGTTGGCTCCAGCTCCTCCAGAACTTGGTCACCTCCGACTGCATAGCTCTCAGTCTTTTGTACGGGTAGTTGTGAAAGTCAAAGGTTTTCAAGTCCCCACTTTGAGAGGCCCGGCCCAGTAGGAGTGTGTTCGGTGTGACATACTGAATGTAGTCCTCTTTGCTCTGTACTCTTGCGTCAATTGGACGCTCATTTGCTAGGTTGGCTGCGATGTAAAGAGTTGTCTGGAACTCACTGTAGCTTAGTGAAGCCTCATTCCCAAGATTCTGGAATGCCCTCTTTACAATTCGCACAGCAGCTTCTGCAGCACCATTCCTGTGTGGAGAATCAGCTGGATGGATTTTCCACTGCCACTCGGTTCCATTCCTTGCTGCGGTCTCTTCAAGGTTTGCTTTGTCTAGGTCCAAAACCCTGTAGAGCTCCTCCAGGACTGGTTTTGCTCCAATAAAATTGGTGCCTGGATCCGACCACATCTTTCTTGGATGACCTCTGATTGCCGTGAACCTTTGATAAGCCATTAGGAAGCTTTCAGTTGACAGGGTGTTTGCCAGCTCGGTGTGAATGGCTCTGCTTGCCATGCAGCAAAAGACAACTCCCCAGACCTTAAGTGTCACTCTTTTCTTGACGTCATCTTTAACTTGGTAAGGGCCAAAGAGGTCAACTGATGTGAACTCAAATGGCGCAGCAGGTTCAGTCCTTTCTGGCGGCAAGTCAGCCATTATTTGTTGACACGTCTTTGCTTTTCCTTTCCTGCAGACCATGCAACCATCAACAACTTTTTGTGCGATCCTCCTCCCTTTAATGACCCATGCCTTCCTCCTCATTTTTAGGAGTGTTCCAGCTACTCCCTCATGACCTTCATTGTGGGCCTCTCGAGCTATCAGCTTGGACACCCAGGCGTCATAGGGTAAGAGGGGGATGCTAACTTGAGCTTCCTTGAAGCTTTGTACTCGGCCTCCACAGACCAGTAGCCCAGTGTCTTTGTCTTTGTGGACCACAAGCCTGTCTAACGTAGTGCCAGGGAAGGTTGTGTTTTCTTGCGCTGCAAGGAAAATGTCTCTCAGGGCATCCTCTCGTTCCCTTACAGAGATGACTCCTGTGGAGGGGATTGCCTCCCACTTTGGACTCTCCACGGCTTGACTTCCTTTGCCAAACTGTTTTGCTGCTCTCCAGATCCATGCAACTGTCTTTACCAGACGGCTCAGAGTGCTGTATCTCCTGACATCCACCAGCGTTTGGATTGCAGACCCTGCGGGTAGCCTCCTTTGCTCTGTTTGTGCCTCCTGTTTCAGTTTGTGTTCCACTTGCTGCTTCTTAGCCTGAGCTCTGGTCAGTGCAGCAGCATATGCCTTTTTTTGAAGTTTTGTGATGTTCTCCCTGGCAGTGGCTGCGAGTTCTTTGGCTGATGTGATTGGCCACTCCTCCACTGGCAAGCTTAGAAACTTTGGACCTTTTTGCCACTCTGAGTCCTCATCGAGATCTTGATGGCTGGCTCCTCTTGTTATAATGTCGGCAATGTTTTGTGGGCCAGGAATCCACCACCAATCCTGGACTTTTGTGTTGCTTTGAATCTCCCCGATCCTATTTGCGAAGAATGTTTGATAGCCATAGCTTTCCCGCTGTATTGCACCAAGGATGGTCTGGCTATCAACAAAATGGTACCACCTCTGAATCTGGATTCGGCTGTGCAGTTCAAAGTACTTTTTCAGCCGTGAGGCAAACACTGCTCCACACATTTCTGCTTTGACGGCATCCCCTCCTTGATCCAAAGGAGTAAGTTTTGCTTTGGACTCCACCAGCCTGATGACAGGGCCCTGGTCTGACCTCCATCGGAGGTACATCACTGCTCCATAAGTATGCTCGCTACCATCAGAGAATGTGATCGCCAGGGGACCATCAGTAAAGCTTGGGGGAGTCAGTGCTCTGGTGAACTTGACTTTGGCAAGTTGGCCGTACTCCTCAAAGAGCTTTATTGCATCCTCCCTGAGTGCATCTGAGAGCGCTGTATCCCATGAGTCCTTTACAGGTGCACTTCCACCCTTTGCTTCCTGGAATGCCCTACGTACCAGGATAGCTCCCTTCTGCTTGATGGGAGTTACCAGGCCGACTGGATCATACAGCCCTGACACTTGGCTCAGCAGTGCTCGCCGAGTCAGGGGGTTGGGTGTTTTGGCTCTTATCTGCTCCTGCAGAAGGTTTTGGCCGAGTCTCATCTTTTTCTTTCTCTTTGAGAAGTTTATTCCCACCATGACATGGAGTTTGTCCTCTTCTACCATGTATCCAAGGCCGAGTGCTTTATTATCCTCGTCTCGCATCTGGTTTGGTAAGACCATGGTCTTTTCCACAGCCTTTTCCAGCTTGTCACTGCACTCTTTCCTCCCACTTTGCTCAGAATAAACCCAAGGTTTGAGCTCGAACCCGCCAGCTTTCAGAATCAGCTGCACATTCGCTGTGATGGTTTTCAGCTGGTCTAAGTCATTGTGGGACGTGAGAATGTCATCAACGTAGCTGTCTTCTTGAATAACCTGCCGTTCCTCTTTGAGGTGAGTGAACGGTGGGAGGTTGGCAGTTTCACGCATTGCAAGCTGTGCGATGCATCCTGCTGGCTTGTCACCGATGTTTACCCTGGTGATTGCATATTCCCCCAGCTCTTCGTCCTCTGAATCACGCCAAAGGAATCTATGCAGGTGCATCTCCTTTTCTTCCAGCCAGACTGAGTTGTACATCTTCTTTATGTCCCCCAGAGCAGCATGCACTCCACCCCTGAATCTCAGGAGCACTGCACGAATCTGGTTGAGGACATCCGGGCCTTTCATCAGTAGGTCGTTCAGGCTCACACCTTTGAACTTTTGACTACTGTTCCAAACAAGTCTCACAGGGGTTGTGACAGAGTGGGGGTTTGGAGCAATGAGGTGACTCACGTACCATACTGGCCCATGCCAGTTGATCACTGTGTCTCTGGATAACTTGGTTGCAGCTTTCCGATCTATCATGTCATGGACTTGAGCAGTATAGGCAGCTTTCCATTCAGGTTCTTTGGCCAGTTGCTTTTCCGTCCTGAGGAATGTGGCCTCCACAGTCCTTTTATTGTTCGGCAGGGAGTCTGGGTCCTCTACCCATGGATATCTGGTATGCCAGTGTGGTTCTTTGCTGTGGGCGTCTCCTGTGACGTAGGTGAGACCATCTTTCACCACTTGGAGTTCTCGCTCCTCGGCAAGAGTCATTTCTTTTCCACCCGGCTGACAGTTCCCACAGCGGCAGCCTCCACACTTTTGTTTCATGTTCCGAAACCCGGTTCACCTTCATGTCCTAATTTGTTCAGTGAGATTCGACTGTTTTGTTAAGTACTTTGAATTATGTGTTCAAATGGTCAACCATCATATCAGATGGTCATAATATCAACACTAGGCTGTTGTTGCACATGTACAGCTTTACAAGGGCCCCAAAGAGTGCGTTGATTAACAATGTTTGACAAATTCTTTGGTGTATGTTGTTCAAAATGACACTATTTTGATTTGAAGCATTTTTGGTTTTAAGAAGTTTTTAAATAAAAAAATCTTGACCAGATTTTTTTTCATGTATATTCAGTGGGGGGGTTAAATATTATATTATATTATGTTATATATATATATATATATATATATATTATTGTGATTTGGGAAAACATTAATGAATTGTATTATACACAGTTGATTAGAATACATTGATTAAGGTATACATTAATGAATTTAATTAAGTTAAATAAAGTTTATTACTTTAGTAGTATTAGATAAAATTTAGTTGGTCTAGCTAAAATACTTAATATTCAATCAATGGATATTGTTTAATTTACACCGTCACAAAACAATTACGTTGAATTAATTTAATTAATCTCAATTATGGGAACATATATTTATTGGATGGAAAACCTGCCCAAAATTGAATTGAGTTCATCCAATTAGTCATTTTTATGAGCGCATACAACTCCTTTAAAATGTTTTAAACCTTAATGAGGTCCCCAAGCTCCACACTGGTTCGATATTTAATCTCTTCCCTTGCCTCTCCTTCTATGATCAAAAATAAAGATGGCCTGGTCCACAACAGAAAGATAGCAGACATGCATGCATGCCTGTATCTCCTCTCTGTCCACTCGGCTATCCCTATCCCTGTCCTATCATTGAACATAGGACACCTACGGTCTCTATAGGCACTACCACCAACCACTCTGTAACAGGAGCACTAGAGCCTGAAACTGAGGTCTCAGATGCCGGAGAATCTCGGTTAGCTGTGCTATAGGACCCACTGGAGACACAGCCCTTTTCCGCAATAGACGCTAATTATCGGCCCTGAGCTGACCAGGTCTAAGCTGTTGCACTTCCTCCTCCATAATAACAATGGCTAAGTGGAACAGACACTGCACAGAATTCACCTACCAATGTTAAAAATAGTTCACTCTGTGGCAAATAATACACACAACACACACACACAACCAAAAACAAAATAAAATAAACAAGCAAACAAAAACAATAACCATGGGTATTCAAACTAGCACATAAAGTTACATTAGTAACGTAGTAGCAACAACACGTTAAATCAAACAAGAAAAAGAGAGGGAGACAGAGAACAGCCGCGCTGTTTCAGACCAAATTGGAGCTTCCGGTCTATGTTGCCTTTAAAGTGATAGTCCTTGAGTCCTTGGGCAAAAATCTTGCAACCTGGCTGTAAATATGTCACAAGAAATGTACACACACTTTTATTACTTTTTGCAAATTATAAACTTTACTCACTATCTACATAATATTTTCCTGGCTCATTAATGGCTGTAAGAAAATTAATTTGCAAAAGACAATTCAAAAAGGGTTTCTGTATGTACTGCTCCGCATCCCAATGGAATATTACATTTGTACATTCTGTATAACACATTCTGTCAAGTTCATTGTTTTAGGTGTGTAAGAATGGATGATGGCACCATGAATGAAACTGTCACAAGTGTTAGTTACTGCCAAAAAGGGCTTATCTTAACTCATTTATGCAGAAACTCATGTGGTGAGGAAAATAGTTTTCTGGTGTAATTCCTAACCTTCTACTTGCCCTTTATTGCTTCTGTAAATTTCACCTCAGTTTAATTTGTTGTTGTCCGTCAATTAAGGTTCAAATCTACATTCAAACGCTTACTTCGCTCAATAGCAGGAATAAATCTCTGAATATCTAAATTATAGGATCAACTATGGATATCAACTGATTTTGAATGAATGTGTGCAGGTCTGGGACTGGGAGACAGACGCGTCTCCTGCGGACCACTCCGACTGTTCATTCTCAGTGCGCATGAGAGAGCGCATCTTTCGCAACAGTCTTCCCTCTGAGGTCAGAGAGTGTGCTGCAGCTGTGGGAACTCTGTTCTCGGGGGAGTTGGCAGAATGGACGCACTGTGACCACGCTCGCCTCTCTAGGATTGCCTCATTTTCTTTTTCCTCCACCGCGTCTTTCTTTTCTTGGCAAACCACGGGAACCCCTCTCGCGTTTCAGGTACTCAGGTTAAGTTTATGGTTTAGATTTGAATTGTAGTCAGGTTGAGATTAGGGTTAGCCATTAATTGGTTAGGGTTAGGGATTTACGTGTTCGAGATCTGACAGCGCTTCTCGTCTTGTTTCCAGGACTCAGCGATGATGAGAGAAGGATGGAGCGCTCGATATGTGATGGTGTCTGTGATCACACTGTGGCTGACAAGGTGAGCGATACCTGTTTTTTTCACATTAACAGACGATGCGCGTTCATTTCCTCTGCACGCGCACGCGCAGCTGGAGCACAGAGATACACGACCCTCGTGACATTTCGTATTGTTCAATATGAAATGTTGTTTTTGTTGTTGTTTTGCGGAGGTAAAAGTGTTACTTCTACTGGTACCACACTGTTACACTCATACAATCACACATGAGGTGTGTATGTCTGTCCGTATTACTAAATCAATAAACACAAATAATTTTGAAGATGTTCAGTAAATAAAAGATACCAGAAGAGGTTAGTGATGTTCATTTTGATAGCAAAATGTAGTTTTACTCATAGTTTTTTGAATAAAATGGCATTTCGTTTCAGTCATATTTTCTTCTGACATGCTTTAGTTTAGTGTAGTAAATATCTTAATATTTTATCTATCTAATGAAATTATTATTATTAAATGTTTCTCCATCATTCTCCATTATTAATATATAAAGATTAATATAACAATAATGTATACAGTACATGTGTACACACACATACATTTCAGCTCTATTCTCCCTCATATGACCATATCTATATTACACTTTTTTGTGTGGTCCCATATTGAACATTAAGTAAATTACTTTAGATTTTTTCTATTTCTTACATGTTTGTTTGAATTTTAAGACAGTAAAACATTAGACTTGGACTTATTATCTTCAGCATGTCACCCTGACCACATCCTCAGTCGAGAAGTAATGTTTTTGGTGGCTCTGTGTGGCTTTGCTTCAATATGAGCAACAGAGGCAGAGCGTAAGATTTTTAACCTTGACATGGATTTGAACAGACACCACACCATCGTGCCACAGAGTCTGTTACACACCTAGGCTGACAGATGCTTGTTGCATGAATGGGGTGAAGTCTGCCATCTCTGATTCCCTTGTTTTAGTTTGAACTACATTTTTAATTTAGTGACAGCACAACAGTTGAGCTGATAAAAGAGCATTAGTGAGTGAGCTTTACTGATATTTTGCATGGATATCTGGATGACTTGCCTCCAGATGTCACTTGGTTTACAAACAGTTCTTTCTTTCTTCCATAAAATCATTTGCTAATGCTGTCATTTCTGCTGCTTTCACCGTGTGTCCTCCTCTTTGTTGGCATCTGGTTAGATCAACCTAACCACAAAGATATTCGTTCTGATTGGATCACTTGTTATTATTATTATTATTATCTCTTCCCAATTTGTCCATCCCTAATATTTTTGTCTATTTTTATATTAAATATTTTACCCCTTTTCGTCATTATAGTTTTCATCAACAACAAAAAAAATCACATATACTGTATTTATTTAAATGTTTAGTTCATATTAAAATAAAACTAAATAAAAACTGGACATATATTACACATTTGCCTGACATTTAAGATAAGATAAGATAGTCCTTTATTTGTCTTATATAGTAACTAATTTGGACACATATTTCTTCTTTTTGGGAGCTGTTTCATTCATTTTCCACACATTGCCCTGTTTAGTATTTAGAATCCAAAGCTTGGTTGAGGCAACTGACCTCTAAAAACTTGGCCAGCCCTTTCACTGGAGAGGGACCTGTCTGTTTAAAACAGGAGGAAAGGAGGTCAAGGTTAAAAAGGTGGATCAACTAAATAGGAAACTTGCCTGAAATAGGAGTACTTAATGAGAGAGCATTTAGTTGAATTTAGTTGAGTTATATAGGGTTGTGCATAGGTTTAAAGGGTAGCTAGCTTGTTGAAATAAGCCTGGAGATGGAGGATACAGCTAAGGGTTTTCCTCATAAATTCTCCCGTCTACGCTGGTTGTGCGCAATTGTGAAGGTGAAGCCCGGAACACATTGAAGGTCAAGTTGGCCTTGCTACCCAGCGGTATAGGAACTGAAGAGACAGAAAAAGGCGGAAACTCTGATATAATATATAAATAATTTATTAAATAAAAAACGTAAATAAATAAAAAGAGATGAGATGGATAATATTGTTACTGAGTTTAGCTTTGAATCAGAAGAATTTCATGAGCAGCTTATTCTCTCTGCACCTTAATATGAGGTCATATATTCAGTATTCAGATTTAAATACTATTTTGTCAGAATTATCAATAATGAATCAGAACTAATCTCAGTTTCTCCTCCTGGACCCCAAAATTTCCCAGGCAATAAGACATTAGAAACCCTGATGCAAATGGAAAAAGGAATGTTGGTCGTAAACCTAGGTTAAAAGATCTGGACATAAAATACAGAGCTTTCACATAGTTCAGGGGTCACTTCAGGGATCATAAGACTAACTGGTGAACGTATGCAAAAAGAAAGCCAGCAGTTAAGAGAACAGAAGCAGGGACTATTTGATCGAGATGAAGAGATTTACTTGACCACGTAAACATGTTAATATTAAACAGGTTTTATATGTAGTATTACGACCAAAACAAGACTGAAGGATGAAAAATCTATTTAGTTGAATTTACACACTCCCACACCACATATGACATTTCTCACGCATTTCTTAATAAATTATTAATCTATGAATCGATGATGGGAAGGCAGATTGTGCTGCGTAGTTCATTCATACAACTGTCTTGAATTAGCAAGACTAGTTTTTTTTGGTGTTCTTCTCGCATGGAAATACAGCGTAAATGTTGTAAACACAACAAACAGAGCAGTATTTCTACTGACCGAATTCTGTGATGTAGTGAAGTGAAATAAGATGTGGTTTCAACATGGAATATTTTATTCTGAAAAGTAAACCAAATGTTTTATTTTCCTACTTCCTTTCCTGCTCGTGCTGAATACTGCTGAATTTATGTGGTCCTGCTGCGATATCTGCTGTGTATCATGGATTTAATATAAGAACTGGATAGTACGGTGGCCGACTGCAATGACCCAAAACACATGCAGGAGAAGAAACAAGCTGCAGATTCAAAAACACAAACGAAAACTAAGACACACACAGAAGCGAAAACACAAACAAACCCCAAAACATGCAGAACAGAAAACACACACAAACAATCAGAACACCAGCAAGACCCAAAACACCGGCAAGTCCCAAAACGCTAGCAAGTCCCAAAACACCGGCAAGTCCCAAAAGACCAGCAACTCCCAAAACATTCCCTCTATGTGACTAACGTAACGTAGATTAACAACGTTAATAAAAACTCACCTCATAAGAAGACAGGAGGTTAATAAGAGGTTTGGGGTGCTTTCTTTTCATCGCGGGGTCTCAGAAGTAACTACTGTATGTCTGTTTTCCTCAAGGTGTCCAATTATTCTCTGCCACTCTCTTTTGGCCAAGAATCCATCCGTTTGTTGTACATAAGCTCTGGACAAAGTTGGCATGACCAGAAACATCTGTCTTTGCCAAAGATTTGCGCTGTAACAGCCACGATGTAGTTTTTTCTGCAATGCTTTTTTCCTTGTACTTCCATTCAATGTTGAAAACACATGCAGCTTCTCGAGGTAGAGCCTCCACAGCAGGAGCTGCTTCGCTCTTATAGCTCTTTGACGTGCAGCTGATTGGCCGAAAAAACAACGAAAGCACTGGAATGTGATAGCACACCCCAACTCGGAAGTGGTTCACAGCGATCAAAAAACCCTAATGTAAATGCAAAGTTTGTGGTTTTAAGACCCAAAATACTATCATTTGAAACATGGAATGGCTTCTTTGAAATTTCAACTTGCATCTTCTGTAAAAAAGGAAAATCTCAGATTTTTTGTTTTTCTAAATCGGTTTTCACTTTGTTATCTGAAATAGTTAATTCATTACAAATTTCATCAAATTGTTCCAGAGGAGACTCCTTGAGAAATTATTTTTACAGGGTCTGGTATTTGTAGCTTTGTTTGCCTGTGTCCATAACCACATGTGTCTTTTATTTAGGTCTAAAGCAGACTCCAATTCCACAAGCACCTCCAAAGACATCACAACCTTCACCAAGATCCTGGACAGTCTGCTGGACGGATATGACAACAGACTGAGACCTGGCCTGGGTGGTAAGATCTGGATGACTACTCACACATGTATGCTGTATGTGCATCACTAAATTAGTTGCCATTAACTCACAGTCAACTCCTAAAATAGTAAAAAATAAGACAGGCAACATGTGTCTATGACACATGTTGCAGTCCACAGCTGTTGCAGTGGACTGCATTTAATTGTACAGACACTGTATACCTACACTGAATTTTTTTTTGGAGTGATGTATACTTAAAAAAAACCTAGGTAACAATTTCCATACAGACATTCTTAGTGCATTTTACTTTAAACTCTGTAAACTCTACTAGCAGTTATTAATTACTGATATTAAAATATTTATCTTAGAATTATCCGTCTGTCACTAATATTTACTCAGTAATCAATAATAACTTTTACGTGGACTGGCTTTTAATTGTAAAGCTATTCTCAAGTAGATTCTACAAGCAGACACAAATTACTGATATTGGAATACACCATTTATCTCTATTTGGAATTATTTGTCACTTCACATTTTACTTTAAATACAAATCTCTTAAAAGGTATGGCTTTTTTTTATCCAGATTTAAAAATTAAGTATTATTCACATTATATTTTGCCTAATTTTACATCACTGCTCTGACTTACATTGGCTTGTGTGTGTTTTTTTAAAGATGTATTAAAATAAAGTTACTGCAAAATAAAGTTATATAGTATTAAGCAACAGCACCTTTATTACGTTTTTACACAACACAATCAAGTCAGGTGCTTCCCACAGAAACTCTGCACCTACATTGGGGCTGCCAAAAACTCTCTCTTAAGTTTAGTACTACTGTCCTGTGAAATTCTCAAGGCAAAAACTGTTATTCACGATGGAAGAGTTCAAAGGTAAACCTGCAACTTTACAAAACTAGTGGTTTTTCCACTACATGGTCCCAGCTCGCCTCAGCGAGCAGGGTTTGCAATGTGGCTCGCTGCTCATGTAGCAGAACGGATCTCCGCTTGGATGTCTGACCATCACCTGAAGCTCAATCTCAACCAGACTGAGTTTCTTTTTCTCCCAGGAAAGGGCTCTCTCACCACAGATCTAACCATCACCCTCGACAACTCTGTCGTAGCTCCTTCTCATACCGCAAGGAACCTGGGTGTGACACTTGATGACCATCTCTCCCTCACTACCAACATTGCTGCAACAGCTCGATCTTGCAGATACATGTTGCACAACATCAGAAGGATACGGCCTCTTCTAACCCAGAAGGCAGCACAGGTTGTGGTCCAGGCTCTGCAGCTCCCTCCTGGCTGGTCTCCCTGCAACTCATCCAGAATGCAGCAGCTCGACTGGTCTTCAACTTCTCCCATACTACACCGCTCCTCCGCTCCCTTCACTGGCTTCCTGTAGCTGCTCGCATCCGCTTCAAGACTCTAGTGCTTGCATTTCATGCTACAAACGGATCCGGTCCAGCCTACATCCAGGACATGATCAAAACCTACACCCCAGCCCGCCACTGCCACTCCGCTCTGCATCGGCAAACCGGCTTGCTGCCCCCTCACTGAGAGGATCGCAGAGGCATTCGCAGAACTTGAGACTGTTCACTGTCCTAGCTCCGAAACGGTGGAACGAGCTCCCCATCGACATCCGAACAGCGGAAAGCCTCCATATCTTCCGTCGCCGACTAAAAACACATTTCTTCCGACTCTACCTCGACTAAGACGACGGCGATGACAAAAAAAAAAACTTGCTTATACATCACACTTATGACTAGCACTTCAAAGTTTGGCTCTTACTTACTTCTAGTTCTTATTTGTACCCAATTGTATAAATGCACTTATTGTAAGTCGCTTTGGATAAAAGCGTCTGCTAAATGACATGTAATGTAATGTAATGCTCGTAATTGCTGGCTTTCAGCAGTGCTGTCACTAAATACACCCTGTTCCTTTGTTAAATGATGAGATTTTAGACATTTCCATGCTAAATGTTGGAGATAACACACATTTTCAGGATTGTTAAGTCTTTTTAAGTGATCTACAATTCGGCATTGTTCGTTTTGATTCTTGTTTCAAACGTCTTGCTCATGCCTTTTCCTGTGATGGCACTCTGACCAATCACTGCACAGCAGTCTGACGACGTCAGTATCAGCTCAGCTCGCTTGGAATCTCGCCAGAGCTTAAGTTCAATGCATAGATTGAGCCCATGAGCAGAGGGCAAGTGTTTATCACAGTCATCAAGAACCTCAGTTCCCTCTATGATGATGGACACATTGGCAGGGGTGGGGCCTTCATATACGGTGGCTGACGGGGGCAAACGCACTGCCACGACCCAAAACACATGCAGGAGGAGAAACGAGCTGCAGATTCAAAAACACAAGCATCATGAGTGACAATTTCGTTGATGACATCCTGTCAAAACACATGAATTGATCAGCACTCAGCTGCAGTTACGGTACATGTTGTCATTATAGCTCTAGAATATGAAAGAGACTATTAATTTCAAAGTGGCTAAACATGTGTCGACTGTATGTACAATAATGTAACAGAAGTAAAACATTATTAAGTAAGCAATTATATGACCATTTTGCTTTTTCTTTGATAAAGACAAGTCAGGCACAAGATATGTTATTATGTAAGAAAAGGAATATATACTTCCTTTTCTTGGCCTAAATTAGTTATTAATCTTACTTTTTAATCGCATCTTCTTTTTTTTTTAAATCAGTTCAATTTAAAATGGTCTACCTCTGATCTCCTGACCTAGAGGAAGTAAAAGCAGACAAGTGTATTAGATTCAATGTAATGTTTTACTGAAAAACAAATTTTAGGATTTAAAAAACTAAAAGGGGAAATAAGGGGAAACTTAGAAAAACTTTAAATAGAAAAACATATGTCTGTTTTTATTATTTCACATTTGTTCAATGCCAATTTGATTATATTAAATGTAGGTCTATGTAATGTAAATCTATTGCTCCAAAATTGCAATTAAAAAGGGCTTACCATATACTGGCTTGCTTTACAGGTTAGCAATTCAAGCCAGTGTGTGGCAAGTCATTCCCTCTCCTCATACTGGCTTGAGTTGCTAACCTGTAAAGATCACCATGTGCAATTGAAGAGTAGACATGGTTAACATCAACATATGCAAAAAAAATGACTGTGATAAAATGATGATCCAAGGAACTCCATCAAGCAGCGTATGATGGTATATCCTCTATTTGTTTCTGCTTTTACAGACATGATTTTTTGGAGAGTTACACTGTACAAATTTAAACTCACTCATGCATAAAGAGAAACACAAATAATGTTAAAGTCAGGTAACTTTACCTGACTGAGTGAGTCGAGCATAGGCCTAATTTTTTTTTGCAACTCCGCCTTTGGTCCCAAACATCTCCCTCAGTTTAGGGATGTAAACAACTCTTCCATGATGTGAAACAAATAGTTATAAAATCAAAGCATATTTCTTAAGCTGTTTTGCAACAATCATGGCTGCTCAGTTGATTTGATCCTGCAACAATTGATTCAATTGGTCACTTTGGAGGCTACATTTTGTGTTGCTGCTGAATTATGTTATGCTGACAGTGATACAATGTGAAATCTTAGAACATGTTTATATATAATGCAGTACCATTTCAACAGTACACTGGAAATGCTGTATGTATCAACATACAGCATTCAAAATTACCATCAAGATCACCTCAGTGAAGGTAAGATTTATTTGCAAGGTTGTTGTGTTAAGATTGCATTAGCATGGTGAATCTAAACTAAACATGCAAATCTGCCACACTTTACACAGATGCAGAGGTAATTAGTTTTTTTTAATAAAAAAAAAAGCTGCACAGGTGATACTGATCCTGTGCGAATAGGGCTACGTCACTTTACAATGAGCAGGCAGTCAAAGTGTGGTACAGTGTTATTGAGTCAAAAATATGAATTTCCCCATAAAGTCATGATCATGAGGCACATTCAGTGTAGGCCAGGCTAGCTACCTAGCACGTGTGAAAACGTGCTAGCCGGCTAAATGGACCGACTATCCAAACACTGACTTTAGCTGACAAACAGTAACATCAAAAAGCACAGTACATACTCACATGTATCGCTGCCCAAATCCAACAAAATGCACAATGAATAAATGTCCTGTTCATATCCTGACTGATTTTTTGACAATTTTGAGTAAATAGGCTGAAACAGTAGTTTCTTGTGTAATTTACACATTATTTATGTGGGTAAAGTAATGTTCAGTGGGCCAAAGAATCATTTTTACAGTGTAATAAAGGGAGCTGGATTTTGACCCATTGCATGTCATTTAGCAGACACTTTTATCCAAAGCGACTTACAATAAATACACTGGGTTAGGGTTCAGGTACAGGTACCATTGCTGCAGTTTGCTACGTTCAACTAACTCTGCTGGTAACTAGGATGTCACAGTGCCATGAGCTGCACTTATGGGACAACGCTGAAGTTAGCTTCCGATTTGGCACTTAAGGGGAAAGTTAAGGGGAAATTAACTTAAAGGTGACATCGAATGCTTGTATCACACATATATGTTAGTTATGGAGGTCTACTTACATATATTAACTTGTTTTCATGGTTAAAAACCTCCTAATCACTGCAAACGAGCAGATCAAATATCTCCTCACTGACGCTCTTGTCAGCCGCGCTGTTTCAGACCAAAATCACACCCCCAGAATGTGGACTGTGTTGTGATTGGCCAGCCAGCGAGGGCTTTCCCACTGTCCTGTGATTGGCCAGGTACCTGGAAGTGACGTAATTGGTAGGCCAGCTCTCAGATACACAGCTCCCCCTCTGGCACGGTGGATGCTCTGCATCTCAGCAGCAACAACGAGAGTAGTTCTTCTTCTTCTGCGGTTGAATGTACGCAACCGGATGTGCCCGGACTAGTGCCCGCACCAGGAGGCGCTAAGGTGGTGAGAGGAGTGGTGACGATTTCTGATGACATCATCAGCAAACGGAAGTGTCGATCTGCTTCGCAGAGCCCAGGAAAACAATAAAACCCTATTTTCTCAGCAGTGGCTGAACTGTTTGTTCTGAAACTTTAGGGTTTCATAAACAAGGTTATGACGCAGATACACACACAAACACAGCATTAATTGGAGCTTCCGGTCTATGTCGCCTTTAATGTGGAGTGCGACTGTTTGTCCACTGTTTTTTGTGACACTTCTTGATGTGAAAACATTTCAGACATTTTAGGAAAGACATTAACTTTGCCTGACACCCACAATTGTATTTGTGAAACTTTTATTTTATTTATGAAAACGCTAAAAGCATCGTTTTTGTTTTATATTAGACCTCATTAGACCAGGTCCTTATCAAAAACCACTATGCCTAAACCTCTCAAATATGGACTAGATTAATCTACAGACCCAGATTCATTATAACACAGTCACTGATTTGTGAAACCTTTATTCTATATGTGAAAGTGTAATAAAGGCACATTTCACAGTTTTTTCAGCATATAGGACTTCTCTAAACTGGACTTCTCAAATCTGGACTGGATGAATCTACAGACCCTGAAGTTACATAAAAACACAGTCTCTTGTTAATCTCGTTAATTAACGACTTTATTCTCGAAGTCTGTGATTTTTTTTTTCTCAATGTGGCCCTAATACTCCGTCGTAGTATAGCGCCAAATCATAACATACATTATCTCAAGGCACTGTACATAGACAACATCATGGAGCGCAGAGAAACCCAACAGTTCACACAATGAGCAAGCACTAGGCATCAGTGGAGAGAAAAAACTCCCCAAAAAAGATGAATCAGAAACTCTGGAAAATGGAGGATTTAGGGACATAGGTTTTAATTTGTTTGCAGTTATTGTACAAGACACCAACAAACTAAAGGGTCAAGCAAAGAAGTAGTTAAGACTCATTGCAGGAAGGTAGTTCCTGCAGTGAGTGCAGCAGCATTTCTGATGAAAAGAAGGGCAAAGCAAAATGTAACATATGCCAAAATAATATTTCTTTCAAGCCTGTCTCAAATATGTTTTACTAAAATGTGTACTAATGTTACCAAGGACAGTTCAGGAGTCCTCTGCAGGGTTATACTTGAAACTTGTTTTCTATATTTATATATTTTAAGTTTAGTATAATTTTGCTTAGTTTTTTATTGTGCCTGAAATAAAAAGGTGTGGCATGATTAACAAGTCAAAATAGCTATATTTACAGTAAGACACATTTTATACAAAGATCCAGAATAGTGAGCCAGTCTTTTGAATGGCTCTTCAAAAGGAACGGCTCCTCAATATCTGGCTTCTTTCAAAGAGCCATAAATCCCATCTCTATCCTCTAGTTTTTGTAATAAAATATTGTGATCTATTGTGTCAAATGCCTTCTTCATTTCAATAAAATTGTCAATTGTGGTGGATAAGTCTTCAATAATTTTGATAGTTGCCACTGAGGTGGAACTACTTTTACCAAAGCCACACTGATCATCACTTAATTGAGAGAAAATTGAAAGAGCACTGAAATTGGTCTATAGTTTGCCTCGTTTGTCTTGTTTGTATATAGGAATTACTTTTGCTACCTTCATTTTATCAAGAAAAATGCCTGTTTTAAATGGCTGATAATTTTTACCAATGGTTGCACTATGAATTCTTTTGTGGTTTTCAGCAATTTCATGTCAATATCAGATGAATCTGTAGACTTCATATTTTTAAAACTTTTGACAATTTCTGTTTCCATTGTTGGATTAATGAAGAGTTACCCTTACTTTGATCATAATCATTTCTGTTACTGATGGGACTGCAGCAATCTGACTAATGATCTCACGCTCCATCCTCCAGTTGTGAGCAAAACCTCATTCACATGGGGCAGTTTCAATTTTGACCTTTATTTTTAAAATGGTCTGTCTTAAAGACATAATAGCTTCTGATGTTTTTTTAATACAGTGTCATTCTTTTTCTGTGTAGACCGAGTAACGGAGGTGAAGACTGACATCTATGTGACCAGTTTTGGCCCAGTGTCTGACACAGATATGGTAAGTCACACATTTCACTGTAACTTTCACCGTGCATCAATAAAGGCCTTGACTACACACAAACAACAGCGTAGAGGCTGAGGTCAGGTAGGTACAGTACTTTCCACCATTATAAGTCTTTTGGTATGTAGTTAACATAAATTCTAATTTCTTAATAGGGATTTTATTGTAAAACATTTATTACAGGAGTGTTGAATCAGAGTGCTATTCCGTACCCACTTATATGTTATAATCTGACAACTGTGTTTTACATGTAAACAAATCTTATAAACTGAAATTAATACTTTACAAAGACACAACAAATCATTACTTTTATTCATTTCATAGAGACATTTCGTTTTGTAGAGTGTTCACATAACACATGCTTGAAATCCCAACTTATATTGTCAATTGTTTTACACTTACTACAGACTGGCTATGGATTTTAATCAACTAATTTAATGTGCCTTTTAACACATGACAATAATGTCACCATATCACAGCAGAACAACATACTGTTTATTTAAAATGTTTTATAGCTGTCTCAAAGCTGGAAAACTGTAAAATGATCAGTTCACACATTTACAACATAAAACATTAACAACATTAATATTTACACTGTGTGATGGGATAACAGCTGGATTGATTTTAGGTTTGGTTTTTTATACACTAATTTCATCATGAATTTAAAGTCCAGACAAAGATGACTGACTTTCCAAACTCTGCACCTGTGCTAAGTGAAATGTTATTGAGTCCTTTTATTACTCTTCGAACTCTTTAGGCTTACACTGGCCAGATGCTCTGAATGGGCAGCCCATGGCTAAGAGGAAAGATATTGGGCTTGTAACTGGAAGGTTGCTTGTTCAAATCTGGTACAAAATGTCCCTGAGCAAGACACCCAATCCCCCATTCTATCCTCCACAGGTAATTGTGGCCACTGCTCCTGGGCCCGGCTTGTATGTGTTTACTGCTGGTGTGTAATAAGGATGGGTTAAATGCAGAGGACAAATTCACTATCACTAATTGCTGTGTGTGCCAAAATGTACTTATTCTAAATTAACTTCAGGTTAGAAGATTTTGCCTATAAATGATGCCACAATGATGGTAGCTTGATTGACTTATATATGAAGTATTTGTTTGTAAAGTGTTTTCAGTGGTTTTAGTGTTTTTTTTCCAGCCTGAAACTTGTAATGCATCATAAATATATTTTCAAAAAAACATTGAGTCCATGTACAGTTTTACAGCATCTTGGGGAAGACAATACGTCATAATCGTAAAGGTAATTGAAATTAATTTTACAGTGTTATACACCTTCTTCATTTGCCTCTTAAAAGACAATTATGAATACATCAATATACAACGGCTAATACATGAAAGACTGGATCCTTTCATTTTAATTTGTCAGGCAAGTCTCTAAGAGTCAATCAGAAATCTGTCTGTCTTTACTATGTTTATAGGCCAGTGTCATGCAAGTGCATTAGGGTTTCAACTTCAGAACATGCAAGATGGCATATAAACTGAAAAGGACAGGTCCAAAAACTGAGCCTTGTGGCTATTCCTGCAACAATTGTGTGCTCATAAAATTAGTTCCAGATGAATTTAATTGTCGGTAATTGTCGGTTTAGGTTTATCACACAGCTTTTTTACGCTATGGAACTGAACAGCATTCTCATGTATTTAAATGCTGCAACACTATGGCTGATGAAGAAAGGTGCATCATTATCATTAAAGGGGACTGTGGAGCACAGTGTTTTACACAAACTTCCAACCTCAGAGGATTTTATATATGAAGCTAATGTGCCGGATAAAGTCAGCAAACGTGTGTTTGTGTGTTCGTGTGTTCGCACCACTTCGCATCAGACTACGGCCAGCGGTCGCCGTATTTAGTCAGCGACGTACTTAAGAAAAGGTCAAATAGAGCTCATAACTGACCATTCTGACACGTCCTAATTAAAAATATTTGTTCAGTACGTCCTCCATGACGGGAGCACACAGTCACATACAGCGGCAGTTTATGCAGCTCAGTGGTGGCGAGGTCTCCGGAGCACAGACTCAGTCTGATACAGTCACATACAGCGGCAGTTTATGCAGCTCGCCGCTGGCGATCAGCGGTGCTGTACCTAAGTGTTTTTAAATGATTTACTGTTTGGCACTGTTCGGCTTGATCCTTGTGTTGAAAGTCTCTTCCTGTGACGGCATCCTCGCTGTTTTCCGTGCACGCTGCCATGTTGATATTGTCAGAGAACTAGTGGAGGGAGGGGGAGAGGATGGAGTGGAGGGAACAGGAGCTGAGCGAGTGAGCGCAGTAAAAAGGACAAATCAGAAACCCCCTGGAAGAAGTGGGTGTGTGTTTGCCTGCGTCTCATTTGCATATAAAGGGACCAGGCACAAAATCGAGTGTTCTGAAAGGGGCGGTTTTGGCAGGGTTATTGAACTGCTATGGTGCTTCATCCTTATGGTATTTTGACCAAAGCATGTCACAGACATGTTCATTAGGACACCAGGGAACTATTTTAACTTGGGGAAATAGGGTATAATATGTCTCCTTTAAAACAAACATACAAAAGTAAAAAAAAACAGGATAAAAAATTAACATCAGATGACCTGTTATCGTCAACTGGCATCTCTTGAGCATGATGCTGAAAAGACAATCCCCTCTGCAATGATCATTAAGCGTATTTCACTGTCCATATGTGTGAGGGGGAATTATAAAATGGAAATATTGAGTACATATTGCCTTTCATCCCACATATCCATCATTTGGGTAATAAAACGTCCACTTAGTATTTGAGGTCCCATCCTATTCATGGCAGCAATCCCAAAAGTAATTCCTAAAAACAGAGGGCTAGGGGAAAAAAACCCCAGATCTACTGGATAAACATTAACGTATTCTCCTCTCGTTTAATGATAAATATCCTTTATATTAACCCCTGGTCTGAGGCTAACTCCGCCCAGTGTCTGATTTTGAAAATCTACAAAAAGTGGGCACGGAGTTATCAGTTGGTGGTGGGGGGTGGGTGACTGAGCAACGCAGGGGGCATGATGATCGAGTGACAGCAAGCACAAATTGTGGCAGGGGCAGCTTGCTGTGGTATTTCCAGTGGCAGCTTAGAGCTGCATTCAGTGTGAGACACATGTATTTCAATTTCAAGTTCACACACTCACACGCACATTACATAAAAGTCACCACACATAAAAAAGTGAGGGAAAGTGATGGAAGCCCAATAAGAGCCAGCTAATAAGAAAATTCAAATGTAATGGGAGGTGTTAAGCCAGAGAAGGCAGTACATACACTATTTTCAACACAAAATATGTAATTTAAACACTTTACACAAAACTACTAAGAGTTGGACTTGGATCACTGAATAATATTTCTAGATAACCATATACACTAGTTTTAACCTGAAAAAAGTGGTTTAGTGGTTTAGTTACTCTTTAATGTTCAAGTTACCTAATTGTAATTCCAAAATGAGAGAAAATGTAAAGAGAAGGAGATGAAAGGTGTCTGTATACAAATCCAAAGGGTAAAAGAAGAAAAAATCAACTTGCTGGAAATGTAATCTAAAACATTTTGCTTTTCATTGTGTTAAACTACTGTAAATTGAAAGGGTCCAGAGGAAAAAAAAAGTCAACATCACAGTGGACAGGCCGTGATGGGTGATGGCACCAGTCTAGGGAGTGGATGTAGGTGAGAGCCTTCTTTGTATTATCAAATTCACGGTGACCCTCCAGTGCCTGAATGATGAGCACAGCGGGCTATATCAAGGAAAATCTCATAATGATCATGGAGCAGTTTCTTGCACTACTTGGGTATTTTCCGTTGCTTTAGTGCATTGCATCCAAATGAATGACAGCAACAAGTCTGTAAGTTTTTTTTAAAGCATGGTGGAGAGGATGACTTCCAAATTCTCAAAACAATTTTGCCAGTACTATGCCCATATTAATGCTTCCTGTGCAAAGGCAGCAAGAGCGAGTCTGTCAGGAAATCACCACACCAAATCAAAAGTCCTGTGGTAATCACCAGCAAAAAAGGAAATCATTTTGGACCAAAATGCATGAATGAGTGGACAACTTCATAATAATGAAGTCATATTCACAACCTGTGTGAGTGCACCACAGGATTCCCCCATCAGTTTAGGTCTATAGCAGCATGACTATGAGATGCTCAGGTTTCCCTGAGCCTGCTCTAAGTATAAGCTTTATCAAAAAGGAAGGTTTTAAATCTAACTTTAAATACAAAGAGGGTGTCCGCCTCCTGAACGTTTGCTGGGAGCTGGTTCCACAGGAGAGGAGCCTGGTAACAGAAGGCTCTGCCTTCCATTCAACTCATTCAGACTGTTAGAATTATAAGGTAAAACTAATTATTTCAGGTATGATGGGCCTGACCATTAAGTGCTTTGTTCCTTTCTACACAAATTACATATCCTGGTCAAACAGTGGAACTGGAAGCCATGGTGATGTCATCTAGAGTGACAATGTGGTCAGTTTCTGTGTTTAAAAGTAGAAAGTAACAGGTCACCCAGGACTTAATGCCTCTGAGACATTCCTGGAGTTAAACAACCTGATTTATTTGGTCCGGCCTCATTGATAAACAAAGCTGAGTGTCATCTGCATAAAAATTAACGTTTATGTTGTGCTTTCTAATAATGTTCCTGTTCACTGAGCAAAGAGCCACAATCCCACCAGCTAACAGATCCCTGACACTCCAAACCTGCAGGGGGCAACCACATCAGTGGTGGAGCCCCAGGTAACAGGAAGGAAGTGCCTGAGGAATACAGGAAGCATGGTGTGAAATATTTGGAGCTGGTTCAGTCAGCTTGCTTGCTCCTGGAGACACCTCACGGCACTTCCACTGCCAGGGAAGGAGCAGTGATGGGGAGCCAGCGAAATGTGTCAAAACTGTTGCCGGCGGTTCCCTCTGACATGTTGATTTTCAATAAGGACTAATTTTTGGCTTTTGTTACTGATGTGTTGGTGGGAGCTCAAAAAGCAGCTAACAGGTCAGACATCATCGGGATAGTGGTGGGGGAAACTGAAAGGTTCCTCGGAACAAAGCAGCTCCCAGAAAAGTTACATCAATACATGATAGAGAATCAGGGCATGTCTCAGTTGATGAGGACCAGCAGTTTGGAGGGTGTAAGCAGTGATGATGAGATTCCTTAACATTTGAATGTGGTATATTCTTCAATGGAACGCCCGGAGTCTGATTGCGAATGGCCAGGAGTTAAAGAGATTTGTTAAAGATTTTAAAGAGGCACCAGATTTGATATGCATTCAAGAAACATGGCTAAAGCCCTGTCTGGATTTTGTAATCCCAGGATACGAGTGTCTGAGGTTAGATAGGTCTGATAGATCAGGTGGGGGTTGTGCAACTTTTATTAAGATGGGATTGCAATATAGAAAAGTTGATGTTTATTCTTGTAGCGAGTGTTTGGCTGTGGAGGTTTGGACCGGTCAAAATTCTATAACTGTGTTCAATTATTATAATCCATGTAAACCTGTGATATTGTCAGATTTTGATCATATAATGGAGAAGGTAAGGTGTCCCATTATATGGATTGGAGATTTTAATGCTCATAATCCTCTATGGGGCAGTGATCACAGGGATAGTAATGGTGCAACAATAGAATATTTTGTAGATAAGTATGATCTGGGAGTGATAAATGATGGAAGGCCAACTAGATATGATATTCTTAGAAATGCATGTAGTCATATAGATTTATCAATTGCTTCTTCAAACTTATCCAGAATTGGTGAATGGGATGTAATGGACAAATATAATCTGGGTAGCGATCATTATCCAATTATTTGCAGGTTTGGAAGGGATTTGAGGAGAGAAGTGGAAGAGAAAGTCCCTAAATATAATTTTTACATTTCAGGAGAGTGCTCAAAGCTTAAGCTTACACAAGGCTGCTCGGTGTTCCATTCCTGTGAAGCAGGCACCTAGGCCCCGTATGCTGGTTCCATGGTAGAATAAAGAGTGTGACGAAGCTGTAAGGAATCTGAATGTAGCATATAGAAGATTAAAAAAATATCCAATAACGTTTAATGTGACAGAGTATAAAAGACTAAGGGCAGTGGCAAGAAGAGCTATTAAAGAGGCGAAGAGATGTAGTTGGAGGAAGTTCTGTGGTACACTAGGTCCTGAGACTCCAGTAAGGCAGTTGTGGTCAGCTGTACATAAAATGTCAGGGGTATATAAAAGCAGATCAATACCAGTGTTACGGAAAGGAGAGATTGTAGCAGTTTCCAATAAAGAAAAAGCAGATATGTTTGTTGAAAGTTTTCAAGCAGTACACAGTTCAGGGAGCCTGGGAGTTGAGAGATGTAGGAAGAGGACAGAGTTGATGGCAGCTAATAAGTGGAAATTGGAGGTGAGTTTAGATAATGCTAATCCCATTAATCTGTTCCTTACTATTAAAGAGTTGAAAGAAGCAATTATGTCTGGGGCAAATACTTCCCCAGGGAGAGATAGGTTGTCGTATGAGTTATTTAAACATCTGGATGATATGGTACTCAAGGACCTTTTGGCTTTGTTTACCACTGTGTGGGCAGAGGGTTGCTTGCCAAAGGAATGGAAACATGCGGTTGTGGTCCCTATCATCGAAATCCACAATGGATTCAGTTGCAATCTTAGATCGGGACATAAAAAGGGCATTTAACAATAAGGAAAGTGTTGTGTATTTTAGATATTGAGAAGGCTTATGATTCTTTGTGGAAGGACGGTTTAATGATTAAAATGTTTGACTTAGGAGTGAGGCAGCGGATGTTTAATTGGATTAAGAATTTTTTAATGAATAGAACTATACAAGTTATGGTGGGTGGTGTCAGCTCAAAGAGTGTAGAAAGAGAACGGAACCCCACAGGGAAGTGTTATTAGTCCAGTTTTATTTAATATAATGATAAATGACATTTTCTGCAAAGTAGAGGGAGCATTTGGGTTTTCCTTGTTTGCTGATGATGGAGCTATTTGGAAAAGAGGGCTAAATGTTGAGTTTATTTTAAAGCTGATTCAAAAGAGCATTAGTGTCAGTAGAGGAATGGGGCAACACACACTGTAATAAATTTCAATGTGGTTTAACTTAGAAACCTAAGTTCAATTGCTGCCTTAAAAACGTGAGTAAACTCAACTTCAAGATAAGTTTTGTTTCAACTCACAAACCAAAGTATGGCAAGTTGTTCAATTAATGTTCATGTATTGTTTAAACGTGTTACTTTGAGTTAAAACAAGTAATTATGTTGCATTATCCATTGAAGAAAACTTACTTTCTCTTGTCAAATAAACATACAACTCCACACCATGTCAACTCACAAATGTAAGTTATTGTCATTGTTCAATTACCGTTGATTTATTGTTTAAACTGGATACTTTGAGTTAAGACAACTAATTATGTTACATTATCTATTTAAGAAAACTTACTTTCTCTTGTCAAATAAACATACAATTCCACACCATGTTAACTCACATTTTCAAGTCCAGATATTTAACTACATACCAGTTAACTTCGTAAGTGATGTTAACTCGTGTTTTTAAGGCAGCAATTGAACTTGCGTTTTCAAATTAAGTAGACTAATTGAATTTAGTTTTTAATTTTTAACCCTTACCTCAAATAAAAATGACAAGTTCACCAGTTTCCTCAAAGATCACATTTAAAACAACTCCTCTGTTCAAAGAATATTTATTTGAACAATTGTCTCAACTTGCAGCTTCCATCTCCTTTGAGTACACTTTTGGCAGATGACTGAGACAACACATTTTAAACGGTTATTACCTGAAGAAAAGTTGACCCCATCAACTCTTACTACAAGTGGTCCATAAACAATAACCACTTTAAATCCTGAGACTGTTTGCACCAGTGTATTTACCAAACAAAAACATTTCAATGTATGCAAGAAAATCATCTGCCTGAGAACAGTCAAGACCAGCTCTAATGAAGCCAAAATGAAATGCGTCAGTAACAGTGCTTCAGATACATTATCTGGCACAACATGCTTTCTGCCTCTGTTGAATGTACAATTGTGACTCAGTACCTTTCTCTCATGCAACAGAGCTGGCCATCTAGATATGACTTCTGTGATGAGTGGTTGATCTCCAATAATCTCTTTTCTGCGCTGAGAAAACATAGCGACCATCAGGTCTTCCACCAGCTGGTGATCAGGGTCCTTTTTCAGCATTTCAACCTCCATCAACTTACGCTTTACCTCCATGTTTTCAGTACTCTGTTCTTCAGGCGGATCTGGGCAGTAGTTGACCTTGCCCTTCTTTGACTTCTTAACAACTTTGCCCTTTGTATGTCTTCCTCTTCTTTTGTTAATTACCACTTCAGGGCATCCTGCTGCGCTTAACTTTTGCCGGTAGTTTCCGAGCTTAAATTTCAGGCTGTGAAACCAGGAGTACCATCCCTTTTCAGACCCTGGCTCCTTCAGACTGGGATGCTTCGCCACAAGTGCTTTGGCTACACTCTCATAGTGATGCCTCTCAGGATAAGCACTTATTTTTGACATACGGTCTGCAAGTGTGTCAAGGATATCAGTCTTTAAACCTTTAGTAATCACCATAACGGATCCATCTTTAGCATATTGACAATTTGCTTCTGCCAGCTGGAGCTCAACATCATGTGAGAACTGTGGAATTGGGAAGGGGTCAGGCCATTCGACAGAATCCCCACTACTGACAGATGGCAAGCTGCATGTATCCATTGTATAATCTGAGCTGTTATCAGCTGTGAACAGGACTTTTAAAGTTGCTCGGTCCACAGGAAGGTCTTTGATGTTTGTCAGGTTGCACAACTGATTGTTGAAATCAGGATCCTCAAATTGCAAAATGAATCCACCTCTCAGGCCAAGGTTTGACCGTAACACCTGGTACAGCTCCTCAATGCTTGTGGGGATGTCTTCAATTGAAAGACGTCGGATTTCATTCTCTGATATGATGACTCGTAGCAGCATTGTTGACCACTTTTACCTGAAAAGAGAGAAAAACAAATACCTTTAAGGATAAATATTCAGTATATAAACTGTTCAGATCAGTCTCCCAATCACACACATCTGTCTTTACACATTTTTAATCACAAAATAGGATTTATCCAAACTTCTCCTAGGTCAGACAGGCCAATGTCAACGCACATTTTTCAATTTCATTCAGCCTTTACATGAATAATTACTTACAGCTCTTTATTTCAGCAAGAATGTCCTGGGAGTGACTAAAAGGCAGCCCTGAATGGAGTATGAAACCAGTGGCATGTAGTCATTGAGATTCTCTGGTTTCACCAAAATACATTCAGCAGGACTTTTCTTCACAAGATGGTAACTCCGCAGACGCTCCACATAGTATGTTGTATAAGGTTCAATAATGAAGCAAACGTGACTAGTCAGTACAAGGCATATTTCCGGAATTTTCCGAAGTCTGGTAGTCCACTCGTACTTCCAACAGAAAGAATCATTCCCTTGGAATACTTTGTCCCATTTAAGGTGACGTTCGGTGTCAGTCCAACTCTGTCAACATCAGTGAATCCATTCAAAATAGCTCGTCTGACACCAGTGTCTAAGACTTCAAGGCACACATCAGACACCTTTGCAGTCTCAGGCTTGAAAATGCTTGGCATTTCAAGGTAATGTGCCAACATGAGCTGATGTCTTGAAGCCAAGGTAAGCAAAATGTTCTTAAAATTGATGGCATCAGGTACAAACTTTTTAAAAAAAGAATGTTTTGCCTCAAACCTAATTGTCCAACACTCAGTAGGGGGCCCAAACTTTTGAATGAGATATGGGTAATGCTCAATAAAGTGATGTTTGGGGCCCAACTTGTTATGTGGGAAGACTGTCAGCAGCAAGTGTCTGTGGTCAGATATTTTTGATTGTAAACAACAAAGTGAGTCTGAAGTGAAATATGGGGTCGACATAAACTCCACCAAGTCTTTGTGCTCAAGGATTAATTCCCATGTTTGATCGCCTTCAGGAACACAGTGACCAATGATGAGAGGAAGGAAACGCACAAGACTCCAGTTTTCATGCCCATTACCACCTAGAGTCCTATTCTTTCGGAAAGTTGGTGGAACTTTCTGCGGGCGGTTTGTCTTGTCAGAGAATTTAAAGGGGAAGCCTTGTATTTCACTATTAAGTTCATCCAATGTGAAATACCTCTTAGCAATCAAATCTGCCAGACACAGACTTAGTTCTATGGGTACAATGCCTTCCAGCACATCGTGTAAAAAGTCAGGTGGAAAGCCTTTGCATGCATGAAACCCTGTTAATCTGTTAAGAGGACATTCACGTTTTACACCATCAACAGACACAAGTTCATTCTGATTCAACACATTTACAGCTTCATCATACGACTCTGGTGAGCGTAAAACAAAGTTTCCACTTCTAACATCACAAGTCTGTATAGCGTCACGATTACCCAGACAAAACCTACAAAACTTGTCCACATTAAATGACTCTTGGAATCCACCTAAAGAGTGAGCAGCCAAATAGTCTGCAGCCACATACAAGATGGTTCCTTTTACATGACAACCAAGTTTCTCTACGAATACACCAACCGTTTCTAGATATTGAATATCTTTTATCAGTGGCTCTAAAACACTGTTATACCCATAACTCTTGATATGCTCAGTCTTGCACAGTAAAGCTAGGTAGATTGATGACGGTAATGATTTGTATCTTCTTGGCAAATTGGCAAGGACCCAATACACACCACAGACTTTGTGTTTTTTTCTGGATGTGCCTATAGGATTACAAATTTCAAAATCGTCAATGTACAAGGTTATACATAAACGAACATCTTGACCTGAGAGAATCTGATTTCCTTTAAAATAGTCACCATCCAGAAATGACCCGTAGTATCCAGACCGTTCAGCTGGTTTATTTATCCCCAGCAATTGTAGTACTTCCTCCCTGTTGAGAACTTCTGAAAGTAATTTTAGAATAGGGACATAAACAAGGGTATGAGACCTGTTTTGTGTACTCAAAATATATTCAACAGGTTCAATGACGGTGAAGTTTTTTCTATAAAAGGATTGCCTTTTCGATTCTGTGCCTAGAGGCCCTTCTCTTGAAAGTAAAGTCAGTGCATTTGCACTCTGAAATGTTTCAGTCAATGACGATGTCAATTCCTCAGATATGCAATTATGCCCCTTCAATACATTTTCAATTGTCTGCCTAGTTATTTGTCCAGCACATTCACCAATATCAAATAAGTCATCCACAATTTCTTGAATTGCTGACTGTGACACATGAAGGACTGCTTGCAACCGAAGTAAAAGGGATGCAATTCGCCTTTGAATGGAGTTAAGCACAGGCTGAGAATCGGGTTCAGGCAACAATAAATCTGGTGACACTAAATTATCCAAGTCATCCTGTTCATCATTTACAAAGGCTTGACTGTGACACCTAACTACAAGGTCAGATCCAAAATCGTCAAATGTAGAAGCATGATGATACCGACTTTTGTGGGCAGTAAAAGTTGAAAATACCCTAGACTTAAAAGAACAACCCAGAAAAGGGCAATTCACAGTCTCTCGAGTTCTCAAATGTCTCTTTAAATGAAGAAAATACTGTTTGATGTTCGTTGGTGCTGAAAAAGTACAAAGTTCACACCGTACTTTTGCTATTGGATTTGATCCTTTCTTGTGCTCCTTTATGTGCTTCCCAAGTTCCACATGGGATTGAAGGACTCGAAGACAGTTTTGGTAAATGCAGCACAAGCCCCGTCTTCCACGTCCATGACTGTCTTTTCTAATGATTAACTATTGTTTTTTCACTGTAAGTAGCAAAACTACACAACTTACAAGTCCACTTCACCAACAGTTGTAGCCAAATGGACCATCTACACCTGAAACACAGAAAATACATATCTTAATACAGAGATACTGACCACACCCAGCACCACCGCAAACTTATTCACACAATAAAGTCAACACACACATTTATGCAAATACATGGTATATGATGGTTGAATTTTATTACCCTCTCATACACATATTATGTGCCCAGCCCAAAGACATTAATTAGTTACTACCTTATTAGAAAAGGGAAAGAAGGGAATTGATCAGAAACCAGGGTAGCATCATTGATACTCAACAAAAAAAAACTTTTTGGGTGTTTTACCCAGCTTTAGAAATGTAGGTAGCCACTTTATAAGCATTATAATTTAACAGTGGATTCCACCTTGACATCATCAACACACCACCAACATTGTTGGAATTTTAATAGACATTTCATACAATATAGATATTCTTAATTCATCATGACAGTGACAATATAGAATAAAATGTGATTATTCTCAACCTCTCCAAAGTCACAAAATTCACTCAACATGTTACACTAATGCCAATAAAAATTGTTTTGGTTTTTGGTAATAGGAGATTAAACACCCTTAAATCCTCCATTTCAGCGAAGCTGGCTAGCGATACAGCATGGGCCATGGCTAGTTGCTGACACAACGCCCCACACACGCATTAAACGGGCCATGGTTAGTTGCTGACACGACGCCACAGACACACGCATTACACGGGCCATGGCTAGTTGCTGACACGACGCCACGCGCGCGCATTAAACGGGCCATGGCCAGTTGCTGACACGACGCCACACACACGCATTAAACGGGCCACGGTTAATTGCTGACACGACGCCACACACACGCATTAAACGGGCCACGGTTAATTGCTGACACGACGCCACACATGCACATTGAACGGGCCACGGTTAATTGCTGACACGACGCCACACATGCACATTGAACGGGCCACGGCTAATAACTTATACTCTTTCATAGTGCTAACGCGGCTACAAATAGCACAGTAACTTCTCACACAAAACTTTTACCAACCGCCATCAATGTGCTTTAGGAGAGGTTAATGAGTTATACTGCTAATATTTTATTCTTAATGAAAGCAAAAATACTTACAACACTGTAACTTTAGCTTAGCATCCACCACTTGCATTAACATGCTGCGTTGAACTATCGTTTACAGACCTTATAGTAATAGCAATTTATAATTTACAAAGTAGGTTTGCTTAAAAGTTTAATAAATGCAATTACTCACCTTGTTTCACCTGTGTCCCAACCGAAGTACACCGCAGTTGTCTACGCCAATTGAAGTTAGTGAACAGATTTCAAATGGTCTCGCTGACAAAAGTAGTCATCCGCCACCTGTCTTTTCTGTTGATATCAACCTGCTCAGTCAACGTTTCTCCTTCTGTTAATGGGGAATAGCAGCGGAGGGGAGCGCCTGCTTTAATATTATAAAATTCTCATATCACTTTTCTCAATTCCTTATCAGATCCAGAATAAAAAATTTCAGGACTATTTGCACCCACCGCGCATTGATATTGCCGCCACGCCAGAGAGATAGAGAGCGAGATCCGGTTCTCGTATTATAACTCAATGTGTTAAGTTGGGTTGACACTCTGAAATTTATATTAAACTGAACTGACTTGCAAACCTGCGTTTAAATACTTACAACTCACAAAATTCAGTTGAAAAGGCATAACTTATTATATTAAGTGGAAGTAAATTATTGCAATAAGTCATTATGGCTTATTGAGCCAATCCCTTTTTACAGTGCATGGGGTTTCAAAATATCATCCTCTAAGTCTAAATATATAGTATTTGGCTTTAAAAGGAAGCTGCCTAATATTGGATTGTATATGTATGGGTCTCCACTGGAGAAGGTTAAAGCTTTCAAATTTCTTGGCGTTTGGTTTGAAGAGCGGATGACTTGGGCTGTGCATGTAAATAAAATTTTGCTGAAGTGTGAAAAAGTGTGGAATGTTATCAGAAGTCTGGCTGGCTTTGAGTGGGGGGCTGACAGGGAGACAATGCTTCTAATTTACCAGGCCATGATCAGATCCTCTCTTGATTATGGGTGCTTTGTGTATGGATCTGCATCTATATCTGTTCTGGCAAGGCTAGATGTGTTGCAGGCCAGGGCTTTGAGACTTTGCTGTGGGGCCTTCAAAACGTCCCCGGTCCCTGCCCTGCTTATTGAAATGGGACAAATGCCCTTATGGTTAAGGCGCATTAAATTAGGGTTATAGTACTGGGTAAAACTGAGTGGGTGTCATCAAACATTTCCAGCAAAGTGCCTGTTACAAGAATCTGACGGAGGCAATAAGTATAAAACATTCTTTGCACATATAAATCAGTGGGCTGTGAGGCTGGGCTTGGAACAGGTTAATGTAGTGGAACATACAAGCTGGCTACCTATGCCATATTGGGTACTGCCCGAGCTGAACATTGAACTGGTCTATCTACAGGAAAAAGATAAAAAGCTGGTAAATGAAAAAATAGTAGAATATCTAAATTAAATTAGAGATAACGTTTTGATTATTTTTACAGATGGATGTAGCGTTCCAGTTAGTGGGAGAGCTCGGTTTAGGATGTACGTGGAGCAGCCTGGTGTGAAGATTGGCCGGCGCATCTCTAATGGGAGCTCTGCTTTTACATCAGAGTTAATGGCAATCTTATGGGCTGTAAAATGGATTGAGGAAACCAGACCAAGAGAGGTTATCATCTGTTCTGACTCTGCAGCTGCTCTGGAAGCCTTAAGAAGGGAGAAATCGAAGGCACGACCTGATATAGTTACTGACATCCTAACTGTGTTTTTTAGAATTGGGTTTAGATCTAACATCACCTTTTGCTGGGTTCCGGGACACGCGGGGGTTGGGGGGAATGAGCAGGTGGATCAGATTGCAAAACAGAGTTTGAGTAGAGAGGTAGATGTCCATATATCCTGGGGGAGAGTGGAGTTGAGAGAAATAATTAAAGAGGGCTTAATGAAGGAATGGCAGAAAGGGTGGGAAAAAGAAAGCAGGGGTAGACACTACTTCTCTTTACAACCTCAAGTCAAAAAAAGATGTACCTGCACTTTTCAGTCCCGAAGGGACTCAGTTAAGCTGTGTAGATTAAGACCGGGTCACTGTGGGCTAAATCACTATTTGTTTATTGTAGGAAAACAGGTGTCTGGTTTATGTGAGTGTGGGAGTCCTGAGACAGTAAAACATGTTTTTCTGGAGTGTAGAAAATACAGAACAGAAAGACAAACATTGCTTGACATACTGTTAGGACTTGGAGTTCACGCTGTTTCTGTTTTTCTCTGGTCACTGTGGGAACCATAAACTGATCTCCAAGGCAATTTTGCAATTCCTGCGCAATACAGGACTATATGTACAAATCTAGTTCATCATTGGACCTGAGCCACTCCACCCCCCCACTTGTGCTTTTGTTACTGGTACTTTGGTACTTTAATGATTAACCTTTTTGAAGTGATTTGAGTTAATTAATCTGAACAAGTCTTCGTTTATCAAGTAACATTAACATTATTATTATCATTTATTCTTTATATTAAGAAGTGTGAACTGAAATTATCTGCTATTAATGGCTTTGTTATTCTGTTTATCCTAGGTTATAAACCTATTCTGTTACATCCTTTTCATCCCATTCTGCCCCAAAATAAAAAAAAAAAACTGAAGATTGAACAGAATTGAGTTGTCCATCGTTTTCCTTCAACAGTTGATCAGCCGTTTCTCAAGTTGGGCAGAGCTTTGGTCAACAAATACACACTAATACAGCACATAACTTGACAGTTCCCTAAAGGAAGCATATACAAGGTAAAAAAGTATAGGCCCTAGCATTGAGCCGTGTGGAGCTCCACAATTAACTTTTGTTTGCAATGAGACATTGTCATTAACATGAACAAACTGGAATCAGCTAAGTATGATTTAAACCGCAGAGGGCAGTACCTGTGATCCCAAGAGTCTGCTCCAGTCTCTGCAATAGAATATTATGATCAATGGTGTCAAATGCAGCACTAAGATATAACAGGACAAGTAAAGAAACTAGACCATTATCTGAGGCCAAGAGAAGGTTGTTGCTAACTTTAACTAGTGATGTTTCTGTGCTCTGGGCAAATATTCAAATAATTGATTTTCAACTGCCTTTTCTAAGATTTCAGAAAGGAAGTGAAAATTTGATATAGGGAATGGTTCTACCCTGATTCACCACTTTCTTTATGTCATTGTAGTTTATTATTGTATATAATTGTAATTCTTGTAAATGTGAGTAGATAATGATCAGTCAGGAGAGGGTTTAATTTAGAACAAGATTGAGGGTGTGATAAATGCAATGAGTGGGTTTATTCACAATGCTGTTATGCCCCAGTCTAGGGGGCCTAGGACATAACATTATAAGGCCTCATCTTCCCCAAGTCCCAAGTGACCACAAACGATTTTTAGCGTTTTATTCACAAAAAGAATGATTTATTTACAAAAGTAGGATAAATTACTACAAAATGGTTGAACTGAGGTCTAGGCTTCAGGGTGGACTAAGGCCAAAATAACAAACACAAAGGTCCCTGTCTAGAAAACAATAAATCTAACCTAAGCAACCCGAACCAAACCAAATGACAGGAACTTACCTCCCTACCTACTTAAACAGGAGAAAACGCTTTAACAAAAATGGCAGTCCACCCCTACTGTTTGCAAAACTACTAAACTATACAAAAAGACAAAACTATGGTGGAAGTGTGGCCGGTTGGGAGAAGAGGAGGATGAGGAAGTGTGTGCTGCCATCTGTCATGCTGCTCTTTTGCCCCCCGTCGTCCACCATCTTGGCTCCTTATGTACCAGGTGGTAATCAAGTGCAGCCAATCGAGCGGCAGGGCCCAGAACCAGTCCACCAATCCTGGCACGGCTAGGACACACAGCAATTTTCCTAGGAGATTGACAGAAAAAACACAGGGCACACACACAAAGCACACACACAGCAACATAACGCCGACAGTCTTAACAATGCTCAGACAATTCACCAGGTTAAGTGAAATATTAGCCAAAAGACAATCAGTGCAGGAAAGTGGACAATTAATATGTTCATGTGGCACCCACTATCTAGAGTGTGTTGAGATTGTTTTGGCTTCAGAGTGGGTGTTTAGAGAGAAGCATTTAGTTCAGTCTACAGATTTTATGATGTGATTTATTTGTCCTTACTCTCCCCATCCAGCCTTGTTATTTTTGCAAACACGGCAAAAAAAGAAAACGGCGCAGCGCTTTTTTGGGCTGTGGGGCCGGGAAATCAATAATCGCCTGCACTTTTTTAGCTAACGGACGCACCTGCCCCTGACCTTGCCTTGCCGAATTCACATTTCGCAAGGTTTAATGTGATGGAAGCTTCACGGAGACGGCTGAAAATAAGGGACAGAGTGTGTAAATGATCGGACCAGGAGGAGGAATAAGCAACCACATCATCAAAATAAGCTTTGCAGTTATCAACGCCAGATAACACGCTATGCATTAATTGCTGGAATGTAGTGGGAGCATTACGCAGCCCAAACGGCATAACAGTGTACTGGAGGAAAGTGTCGGGTGTGACAAAAGCTGATATATCTGAGGCACGCGGTGTTAAAGGGACTTGCCAGTAGCCTTTTAACAGGTCCAGCTTTGTCACAAATTTGGCGGAGCCTACACGATCTATACAGTCCTCCATCCTGGGCAGCGGAAACGAGTCAGGTTTGGTAACTGAATTTACTTTTCTATAGTCAGTACAAAAACGAGGGGTGTTATCAGGTTTCGGAACTTAGACAGGGTGAGCTCCACGCACTCGTACTGGGAACAGCTAATCCATGTTCAACCAGGTAGCCCACCTCCTGCTGCATCAGGGCCTGTTTAGTTGGATTTACACGATATGCGTGCTGCTTAATGGGTCTGTGGCCCTCCACGTCAATGTCATGATACAGGACAGATGTTTGGCGAGGTTGATCAGAGAAAAGCAACAGATTATCTTTAATCAAAGCTATGATATCTGCCCGGGCCGAAACAGACAGATGAGACAAAAAACACCTCTGAATTCCTCAAACGAGCGGCTGGCATTAAACCACTTTTCTCTGCCAACCCATCATCAGCAAGGTGGCAAAGGTGCTGATTCCTCTTTGCCTTTTTTTTTCTCTTGGGCCTTGCCTTGCCATCACTCTGCCTTCCCTCTTTCGATATTTGTCTTTCAGCTTTTTCATCTCCACCAGCTTTTTCCTCAAATTTTTCCTCAAATACACGACCTGCTTTTGCAGAATTCCCTTCTCCTTCTGCAGTGCTTTTCTTCTGAGCTACTCCTATCAAGCCTCTCAACCCTCTCTGGTGTGGAAGCCAATGGTGGACCAAAACTCTCATTCATTGGTACTACCACAAATGGATCATCCTTTTCTGAAGGCTCTGGAGCTACAGCTACGTCAATCGTTGGAGTGTTGATAGCCGTGTTAGGTCTAACAGACACTGCATTTTCCATCTTTTTTCTGTGTCTGTATTCACTGGATGCAGTCTTCCATTTCCCTCTCTGCTTCTTCCTCTCTCTGTTTGACAGCTCACTTGACCTTACATAAGGAATCTTTCCCTGCTGCTTTCTTCTCTGGTAGCTGAAACAAGTATTATTAGTATTAGTATTAGTATTGTGTCAAGCTACAGTGTATACAGTTTGGCTTTTTTCAGATTCAGCAGACTGACATTTCAATGAAAATGTGTATTATATTTTAAATGCCCTCCACACAATATAACTTCATATAATTCAAGTTACTTTTCAATCTGTAGTTTTAATTTTTTTCAGCTTTTACAACAAACCTTTCTCTTCTCCTTGCAAGGTACTCTGCCCTCGCTGCAGGGTCAGAGTTCACACGCTGCCTGTGGCGCACAGTCTTCTGGTCACACCACATGATATTTTTACACTTTCAGTAGCAATATAAATGAAATGCCTAATGATTTTTGAAAAATGTAAGTGGTTACCCATAGAGGATAGTGACTAAATATATATGGTATATTTTAGTTTTCTATAATTTATTTTTAACAAGATAAAATGCAGTTGGACAGTATATTTAGCTGTCACGTCATACACACACCTACACAATCTACCAACACTCGTTCAAACGGCTCCCCAAGCACCGGGATTGGATGCAGGGGGGCTGGACGAACAGGTTGGTTTGGCTTTCCTACCACCTGACATGTGTGACAGGTGCGACAATATTTCACCACTTCAGATTTTAATCCGGGCCAAAAGAAATTGCGCAACACACGGTGGTACATCTTTTTCACACCAAGGTGGCCAGCTAAGCTGGAGTCATGTGCCAGACTCAGAATTTGCGCACGATAATCTGTTGGCACAACCACCTGATTAACAACGTGTGTTTTACTGGAGTTAGGACTCCACTGTCTCATCAATACACCGTTGTCCAAAAAAAACACACAAGATTGGTGATCTTCCTCAGCGGCTACGACAGAGGAGAGACACAAAGTTAGAGACGGATCATTTCTCTGCGCATCAATCAACATTTTTCTTGTCACTTTTAAACTTAGGTCTGCGTCAGCAGGAAAGTACTCAGGGACACATTTTACTACATCACACTCAGTAGTAGGGGACACAGAAAAGAAGGACTCACTCTCATCTAATGTAGCCATAAATGACTCAGACAAATGTACAACTTCACCCAATTTACGAGCCTGTGCGCGCGTAATTGCGCACACAGGGAACACATTTGGCACAGGCCCAGCAGAATCAGAGGCGGGGCAGCAGGCAGGCGCAACCGAAATGGGATCATTAATGACTTCGGGAAGAGGAAACACATTTTCTCCGGCCAAGTCATTACCCAAAATAAACGAAATGCCACTGATCGGAAAACGTGGGAGCACGGCAACTTTCACATGTCCCGACACGAGCGGTGAATGCAAGTGTCAGTGGCACTTCAATGCAATGTGAAGTGGGGCGTTAAGTTCGCTCATTTTGATTCCCCACACTAGCAAATCAGAAAAACACTAAGTCTTTTTTGAAAGCGGCAGGACACTTGTCAGCATGAATGAATGATAAGCGGCTGTATCACGGAGAATTGTCACCGGTACTTTATCAGATTCCTCGCCGGTTAAGGAAACAAACCCGAGTGAAACAAACGGCTTGAAACGAGGGTCAATTTCTGCGTTTATTTCTGGTTTAGGTAAAGGCTCAGCGTGACGTACAGGAGGGGACGCGGTGTTAATAAACCCCACACCTTTCGAGCTTTGCCATATTTATATTGTCATTTTTTTTCTAAGAGCCGGACAGACAGCGATCAAATGACCTGACTCATGGCAGTAGAAACACCCGCGGCTCTCACCCGCAGCTGGTGAGGGGCTTTTATGCATCAGCCTTGGCGATCGGTTTCTGCACTCCGGCACTACATTTGAGGCGCGAGGTGCCGTCGGCATAGAAAAAACGCTTTTGTGTGTCAGAAGGAATTCATCAGCCAATACAGCTGCTATGGTTACCGACGCAACTTTTTGTTCATTTAAATAAACGACAATTCGTTCTGGCAAACACTTTTTAAACTCCTCGAGCAAAATTAGCTCTCTCATTTCCGCCACAGATTTGACCTTACACGCCTGGCACCATTTGTCAAACAAAACGCTCTTTTCACGCACAAACTCAACGTATGTCTGGTTGGCAGTTTTTTCACCATTTCTAAATTTTTGCCGATAAGCTTCTGGGACAAGCTCATAAGCCTGCAACACAGTCTTTTTTAATTTATCATAATCCAGACTATCCTCAATGGACAGACTGGCACAGACCTCCTGGGCCTTCCCCACTAGTTTACACTGGAGGAGAAGTGACCAGAACTCTTTGGGCCAACTAAGGGCGGCAGCTATCTGCTCAAAAGCGCTAAAGTACCAGTCCACCTCGGACTCACGAAACGGAGGGATTAAAGCAATGTGCTTACTAATATCAAAAGCAGGTCCAGAAACAGAGCTACGGCCTAAAGGAGACACCGGGGTGGAGGCTACAGGGGCTCCTTTCTCCAGCTCAAGCACCCTGATGCGCAGATACATGGCTTGCACCTCTAGCTGCTTGTTTCTGTTCTCGACCTCCTTTATTTGGAGGGCTATGCGGAGATCCTCTGTGGTCATGCCACCTCCCATAAGAGAATCTGTGACCGGCACAGGCTCCACACCAGAAGCGAGCATGGCAGCAACCTCTGCCGCTTTCACGTCCGCCTCCAGTGCGTCACCTGCCGCGTCACCCGCAGCAGCAGTGTCGGTCGCATCACCAGCCGGTCTAGGTAGGACGCCCTGCTCCATTAACTTTGACCACAGCAACTGCTTGAGCTCTGCTTTCCTGATGCTGTAAGGCACATGCACATTATAACAACTTGCCACAATCAACAAGTCTGCTTTCTTACATTTTTCCAATTTTGCCAAAGATGGACTGATCACAAACTCATCTAGTGAAAATTCCATAATTCCCCCCACACACCAAAAAATAACCGCCAACCAGAAGAACAAACAAATACTCACCGAATCTATTCGAAAAACAAGCAAGACAAGAAAACGGACGAGCCCCCAATCAAAAATGGCAGTCCACCCCTACTGTTTGCAAAACTACTAAATAGTGATGTGACGTTCCGTATCGAGGCTTCGAAGCGTGTGCCGAGTAGGGGAGGGGGCGTTTCCGCGATGCGCGTATCGAGGCTTGCGTCATTTAGGGGAGGAGCCAAAAATGATGACGTCCGAAGCCTCGCTGCCCGGCTGTACCACGTGATTGCTTCGTGAAGTGGTTCAGATTTTGCCGCGAGGTTTTACAGCTATATAGACCCCTCAGGCTCCATTCAAAATGTGGGTTTTTGAAGGAGGGTTGTGGTCAGTTGAGAGTTTGGATAGTTTGGAGAGTTTGTAGAGTTTGGATAGCGTTTATATAATTTGGAGACGAGGCCGGCTCTACGCAGGGGCAAGAGGGGGCAGAGCCCCCTTAAATAAATGTCTTGCCCCCTCAAATCGAAATTTTGGAAGTTGAGAAAGCACATTTTAATATACTCACACAATTAATATACATTACAAGTTGACAAAATAATCTGCAGTAGCGGAAAAATCCGCCGAAAAAGGGACACACGAGATACAGTGTCGGCTTCCCTCTCATGTCTCTGTCCCTCCGCTGTGCTTGTATTCACAGGCTGCGCAGCACACACACACACACACACGCACACACCCCACAGTATGAAATGAGCCAAGACGAAGCCTGACAGTTTGTGCCACGGAGTGGGTTAGACTTTGAAGGAGCAGCGTTACAAGCACAGAGATGAGTGCCCATGTCCACTGCATGTGACAAACTGAAGACAAGTGACCTGTGTCTGACTGTCCCCTACGTAAAGCCCCGCCCCAGGCTGTAGTTGTTTACTGGTTTTTTTTTATAATCACAGCGGTTTTTATTGACTATAGTGTGTGAAGTCCTATTTTAGGTTAAAATTTATTTGAGAATTAGGCCATCCACTTAAGATAAATGTTATGTTGTTGGTTGAAAAAATCTGGATCAAGGATGTTTTATTTTATTTTATTTTATTCATTTATTTTATTTTTATTTTTCAGTTCCCCCCCTGAGGGATTGCCACCTTATTGTGGTCAGGGGGTTTGGTGCCTCGGTGACCTTAAGAGCTATACCAGCAGGAGCTTAGTCTTCAGGTGGGACACCCAAGTTGGACAGGTCTGAAGGCAGAGGCCTGACAAAGTGCAATCCACTTCTCCAGGTTGGGGTTGGACACATAGACCCCTTTTAATAAAGAAAGCATTGTTACTATAAGCACAGAAAAAAAGGTGCTGGAGCATGATGTGTACACATGATGCCCTCTTCACATTTCTGACTGCCCCCTCATATATGCCTGCCTAGAACCGGCCCTGTTTGGAGATAGTTTGAAGAGTTTAGGGAGAGAGAGAGATTTAGGAGAGTGAGGAGAGTAGGATAGGTGATATAGGATGGAGCCAGCGAGGCTCATCATTGTCCAAGTCACACAAGCATAATCTGTGCCCTTTTCCTAGTTCCACAAGCACTTTCACTGTCCTCTGCCTGATTACGCCCATGCCATTTTCAGAAAACATTGCACAACTTGCCATATTATGATATTACCATTTTGGGAAGATTTACACACACAGAATACATTCAAAAAATGTATTAAACACATATGTACAGAAATTATTTGGTCATACATTTTTTGTAATTCATAGTCATTTCTAACAGACATAACAGACACAAAAATTCAATGCATCACACATTATGTGGTTCAGATACAGCTGCCTGTGATTATACACTTGGCCAATAGGTGGTTTTGTGTGCACGTGAAGCTTCGAGAAATGAACCCTTTCTCAAACCAATTGGCTCAAGTGGTTCAATGCCTCATGAGGCTACATCTCACCATCACTACTACTAAACTATACAAAAAGACAAAACTATGGTGGAAGTGTGGCCGGTTGGGAGAAGAGGAGGAGGATGAGGAGGAGGAAGTGTGTGTGCTGCCATCTGCCATGCTGCTCTTTTGCCCCCCATCGTCCACCATCTTGGCTCCTTATGTACCAGGTGGTAATCAAGTGCAGCCAATCGAGCGGCAGGGCCCAGAACCAGTCCACCAATCCTGGCACGGCTAGGACACACAGCAATTTTCCTAGGAGATTGACAGAAAAAACACAGGGCACACACACAAAGCACACACAGCAACATAACGCCGACAGTCGTAACAATGCTCAGACAATTCACCAGGTTAAGTGAAATATTAGCCAAAAGACAATCAGTGCAGGAAAGTGGACAATTAATATGTTCATGTGGCACCCACTATCTAGAGTGTGTTGAGATTGTTTTGGCTTCAGAGTGGGTGTTTAGAGAGAAGCATTTAGCTCCGTCTACAGATTTTATGATGTGATTTATTTGTCCTTACTCTCCCCATCCAGCCTTGTTATTTTTGCTGCTGAGGAGTGCAGCAACTTTGAAGTAATCTCATGTCCCCATGCCTGAAATCATAATGTTCTCCTTCAGATCTACAGTGATTTTCTTGGAGGGGATTCTTCCTCCCCCTCACAGTAACAAGATACAGGAAGCATCTCATCGCCCCCGCCTCTGCCATGCTCTCATTATGTGCTGTACACTGCAGCTGATACACAGACCTGGCAGCTGTTTGCACATCACAGAAAACATTCACAGGGAAAGTCTTCAACTCATTTGGACAACTATCTCACTTCTCATTAATAACAATAATAATAATAATAATAATAATCATCATATATTTAAACTTTTATGCACAATATAAGATATAAAAAAGAGAAATAAAACATGTTTATTTGAAATCAATTCACAAAATCTTAACAAGTTTTCATATGGGCTTTAAATGTGAGGTGAGCATCAGATCTTATACCAAGATTGGTGATGCATGAGGAGTGGGGAATATTGGCACCTGTTTGGGGATGTAACAATTTGGCTTATGTTTCTACTCAATTCAGGATTGAATTCTTACCAAACCACTACTAAAGCCTTACGGATGACTAACTAGTTTGCAGCAAATACAATTTTGGTTGCATCAGACCAACTTATGCAATCTTTTAGAACATAGAACATTTGACCAGATCCAGAGAGGTGGCGGAGGTGAATCACTGCTATGAAATGTTCACAGCGAACAGAAGAAAATGGAGTGAGGGGAACCCACAAGCAACAGATTTTATGGTTAGCTCTTGGTAAATCATGGACTAAATCATCAGATTCACCAAGATCTAATCTGCCCAGCAACATTAACAGCAATTATTTGCAACCACAACCTGAAACACAGTTTTACCACAGAAATTGTCCCCATGTATCAACCATTTCCTCAACAACAAGCCTCTCTGCAGCAGGTAACCCCTGGCAGCGGTCTTCCCCTCTCCGGTGGATAGAACAGCATTAAACAAAGGATGCAGGGAGGGATCAGCTCTCTGCTCCCTAACCAGATCACTGTGAGAGACAGACAACAGTGAGTTAAGGGGAACAACCTCCACCTCACTCACCTCCTCACTTTTCTTAGGCTCCTCCTGTGCACGACCCATGACCCGTGTTATAGCACAAGCCTTGAACACTTCTGTAAAACGCTGAGCACTCGCATCTGAATTACCAGTTACTGTGGGTGAAGACGATACAACGGGGGACGCTGGACCCTCAGCCCACACGCGACAGCCAGCCAGCCCGTTACCCAGAATGACATCCACACCCTTCATCGGCAGTGCAGGGCGGACCCCCATGGTAACTTTACCCTGTACCAAGCCACAGTTAAGGACAACAGAATGTAGAGCAACAGACACAACACTCAGTCCCATAACCCTCTGTGAGCTTCCCCACTCACAGCTCGTTCAAAGGAAGGGAAAAAGCCTGGGTGGTGGTGGAAAATAATCTTTTAATTGAGTCCAACAGAAAAAGTCCACCAACCATACAGAAATAAAATGTTGTCGTCGCTCTCCTTCTCTGTCCTCGCTCCTGCTTCCTCCTTCCGGACCCAGCCTACTGCAAGAGACCAGAACCAGGTTACAAGTGTGCTTATATAGCTGACTGATTACCTGATTCTGTCCAGCTGTCTGATCACCGGCTGAGCCACTCCTCCCTCTCCTCCAGCAGCCGCCGCTCTAACCATACCCCACTGCCACACCCTCATACAAACAAAGTCCCAAGTGTCAGACTCATGTGAAAAAGGCAACACAGAACTCAAAATGTACGAATCATGTGCAGCGGTGTCTCGCAGAATTTTTATCGGCACACAGTTACCTCCAACCAGTGACACAAAGCCTTCTGACAAAAAAGCAGAAAAGTCCGGCTCATCCAACCTACATGGGGCTTCAGGAAGGACCTGCTGAGGGATAGAGAAAACAGAAACATGTTCTGCAGCCACAGCACTAGCACCAGAAATGTCCTGACCCCTGCTTTTACCCCTTTTAGCATTAGCTTTGGGACAGTCAGCTTTCCAATGCCCGTTACCTCCGCAGAAGTTACAAACGTCATACTGTGTCCGATTTCATGTGGTGTTTTCCCACTTACCCAGGCGTGGATGAGGTTTATCCTCCCATTTACTGGAGGAACGATACATACCGGGACCATCTGAGAACCTGGAGTCATTATCACCCCTGTGTGTGAGCACAAACTCATCAGCCATTGCAGCAGCTTCAGCTGCAGTCTTTACTTTGTGCTCACTGATGTAAACTGCGATGTGACTGGGAAGTGAATTTTTAAATTGTTCCAAAACAATCAGATCACAGAGAGCATCATAAGTGTCAACTTTTAAAGCGCAGCACCAACGATTAAAACATGTGACCAGTTCAAACTCAACATGACTCTGTCTACTGGATTTCTCCCACCTCCTGAACTTTTGCCTGTAAGCTTCCGGAACCAACTCATAGGCTTTTAAAACAGCTGATTTTACCGTGGAATAAATCCTGCTCTCAGACATAGACAAAGCAGAGTATGCCTCTTGAGCCCTGCCCGTTAAAACACACTAAAGGAGAAGAGTCCTATCTGAGTCAGACCACTCTCTGCACACAGCTACACGTTCAAATAAAGAAAAGAAGGTGTCAGGGTCACGTTCGTTAAACTGAGGAACTAAGCGCAGATTACTGGCAACATCAAATTGCACCGAACGACTAGCAAAATCTGAGGTGCGGCTGACACCTCCACATTGTAAACTTAACCTGCTCTCCTTCAGCTGCAGCCTTTTAATTTCTGCCTCACTTCTCAGTTTCTCCAATGCCAGCTTCTCCATCTCCGTCTGTAACAACAGTTGCTGCTCAAACGTCAGACTTCCATCATTACACCCAGACATTCTGGCCACAGGAACGTTTACGTGCGTCTCTGCTTTAAAAATGCCGAAATCAACCAAGTTAGCCATAACGATATTTTTAATGTTTTCCTTCATCTGTTTATCACCGACTTCCAACTGAAAATGCTCTGCAGTATGCAACAGTTGCTCACGTGAGCAGTGATCCAGCAGCTCCTCTGACGGCGCTTTCAGAAACTCTTCTACACTCGCCATAGCTCAGCCTCTCAGCTCAACCCGCACAAAAAATATCCCCTATGTTCATTCACGAAAAAAAACAGTACTACGAACTCAGCTGTGACGTCACCGCAGCCCTGTCCCTCTAACTGCCTAACCAAAGACTAACTCCCACCTAGTCTTCAGGCGCTAGTTGCGGCGGGTATTTATGCACGTAACTACCGCAGACTCGGCAAAGCAACCAGTATCTGCCGACTTCGCCCGCAGAATCGGCCGTGCTCCCGAGCATATAGCTCCAACCACTTTCACACCACAGCCCCCCGTACGAACACCAGAGTCCGCACCTCAGCCTAACAGGGACGAAAACAGCGGTGACTTACAAGCTGCACAGGACTGTTGAACTCTCTGCCAAAGACACCTTAAACCTGGCAGCTACAAACATACTTGTAATTTAGCAAAACCGATCGAAACACGCACTTACCATCGTCAATTTCTCCCAAACACATCTGCGACACAACACTGCCGTACTCACATCAGCTGTGCATCTATGCCACGCGACACCGGATTCATTCATAAAGGACGAAACTCCACCAACCAGGCCCCTTTACCTGCGCTACGGAATTCACAGTCCAAAGACCAACGAGCCCCCACGTTACAGCTCGGCTCTTAGGCTGCAACAAAAATAGGGAGAGAAGACGAGGACTAGTGCAAAACAATAATTTATTTACCAATTGAGGATTAAATATCAGTAATCAGTAGGTGTGAGCAGGTATGCGTGTGTGTGTGTGTGGATGCATAAAACAAAACTAAACTAAAACAAACAGCCAGAGTCTAAGAGGAAGAGAGAGAGAGGAAGGAAAGCCTCTTAAAAGTGGTGTCCAGGTGTAGCTCATCCCTGTGATGATGACCCCGCCTCCAGGTCTGAAACAAAACAAAGAAGGCCAGCACAACACTCCCACAAATAAGGGGTCGTCACACAGGATACTGCTGGTCTGGAATAATTCACTCTCCACCTGTTTTCAAACTCAGTTTGCAAAACAGGGGCATTACAAGTATCAGATATATTGTAAGATATAGTTATATCTGTCAGGTTTTGCAATATACAGCTAGTTCTCTGTGGATTTAAAGTGTGCAGTGAACTTTGACAGGTGAATCCAGCACGGGTTCCGTTCATTTTTGTTGCATCTTATGCTGCCAACATGGCGGTTCATAGAAACCAAGTCAAGTGATGTCTGGAGCTCTATTGTCAGAGTAAGCAAGTCCAGGATTTTGAATTATTTGGTCACATTGAAATCAGTACCAACCTAAAACATCAGGCTCATCAAAAGGGTGGATTCTGTCTCTCAAAACCCTTGCAGAAGACAGGCTCCTCCTCCTATAGTGCTCTAACTCTGATACAGTATGTCACCTTAGTCAATAATTTGAAATTAAAGATCCCATAGCCCGGAAGTGCCAATTAATGCTGCATTTGTGTGTGTATCTGCGTCATTACCTCGTTTATGAAGCCCTAAAAGTCCATAAGAATCAGTTCAGCCACTGCTGAGAGCGCAGGGTTTGATTGTTTTCCTGAGCTCTACGAAGCGGAACGGCACTTCCGTTGACTAGTTAAGTAACTGGCGAATTTCACCACTCCTCTAAACAGCAGCGCCTCCTAGTCCGGGAACATCCGGTGACTTACTTTCAACCGTAGAAGAAGAAAAACTACTCTTGTTGTAGCTGCTGAGCTCCGTACAACCGATACACTCAACAGCTACAACAAGAGTAGTTCTTCTTCTTCTTCTACGGTTGAAAGTAAATATAAAGCAGGACACAGCATCAAACTTCTCCTTCTCCTAAAGGAAGGAGCAGTGCCAACAATACGTAAATAACTGTCTTTGTGTGCTTGTTTTGTCGTTTAGCATTAGCGATAGCCGTCTACACGCTAAGCTACACTCGTGTTTCATTTGCATGTGTGTTTATCATCTCGGTAACCACAACATTATCCAAGCTACAGGCGTCCTGCAGCAGTCTTTCACTTGTCACACTGTCTTCTGACTCTGGGTCCGACTCCGGATCAAATGCGAAAGGGATTACGGCATTACTCAATGTTTTGATAATTGCTAGCGGTCACAAGACAGTGGGAAAGCTCTTGTTGGCTGGCCAATCACAAGACAGTCTGTGTTCTGTGGGTGTGGTTTTGGTCGGAAACAGCACGGCGGACGAGAGCGCCAGTGCTGAGACATTTACATCGGCCCGTTTGTAGCAACTAGGACGTTTTTGACCATAGAAACGACTTCATGTTTGTAAGTACACCTCCATATCTCACATATAAGTGAGACCGGACCATGCTATGGCCGCTTTAAAGCTGCTGATATTTCTTTCTTATTAAGAGACACAAACAATTAAGTGCACACAATTGCACAATTGACTGTATTGATAGTTATAAGAGTGTGAGTGAATGGTTGTTTGTCACTGTATGTTGGCCCTGCGATGGACTGCTTGCTGATTGTGTATGTGAACTTGTGTTTCTATTCTCTCTATAATAAATTGTAAAGATTTTTACCTTACTATGTACAGTGCCATGAGATAATGTCCAAAAGAGGCAACAAATACAAAACACAAATTCTCTCTCTCTCTCTCTCTCTCTCTCTCTCTCTCTCTCTCTCTCTCTCTCTCTCTCTCTCTCTCTCTCTCTCTCTCCTGCCTTATAAGCTTTGCTTGATTTTTCCAGAACAATCCCAGCCACCAAACCTCTCCCCACCCCCACCTGGCTCTTCTCAAATATTTAAGTGACACAGGAGAGGCGAGGGGCAGAGGGATGGAAGTGGTCATAATCGAGGCAGCACCTTCTAAAGAAAGAGAAAAGAGAGTAGGATGTCATGTTTAATTCATGATATCTCTGTGAAACTTGCTGCAGATAATTTCACTCCACCAATGTGTCTGTCTCTTCAATACCTTAACTGCTGTCCATACACCCATCCCCCATAAGAGACAACACACACTCACAACCGCGCACGCACACACACTCGTATACTCTCCAGTCCTTTTTATTTGTGAAGGTATTCTCATTGCTGGATAACAACATTGCTTCTCAAAAAAACCACTTGCTCTCTCATATATCTTATCTATAGGACAGGTTTGTCTGGATAGAAATGCAAAGGATGTTGAATAATTTAGTTTTTAGTCTTTTCAGTTACACCACTGCTCTGTTGCAGTTCTTCTCGGTCTGAATTATTCCTGTCTCATTATGATCCACAATGAATCCCATTATTCTTAACCACATCAGTGACAAAGTGATGTGTGTCAGAATCAGAATCAGAATCAGAATCACCTTTATTGTCATTATACAGTGTACAACGAGATTAAAGGACAGTTCTAGTAGTGCAAGTGAAAGATAAGAGTGGAGAAGAAGAACGAAAAGTGCACCAACACCTTCAACAAATTAGAAGGATATGTAAAAAAAAAAAAAGTATTCAAGTATTTACAGTACATTGTACAGCAGAGTTGTTGTATGTGGGGTGTGTATATTGCACGGGTACGAAGTGTAAGAATATTGCACAGTTTGGAAAAGTTACTTAGTGTTAAGCACTCTTATTGCACTTGGGTAAAAGGTGTTCGCAAACCTAGAGGTACGGGCTTGGATGGACCTGTACCTCTTTCCTGAGGGCAACAGTGAGAACAGGCTGTGCCCAGGGTGTGAGCTGTCACAGGTGATGCAACCTCCAAAGAATTAGAGTTTATACAATTATAAAATATGTGTTTGTTTGAATGATGTTTGGTTGATAAAATAACAATGGATTGCATGTTATGGTTAGTGGGTAGGTTATTCAGTATTACAATAACATAAAGGTATGGAACATAATTTGGTATGTACATAAATATTAGTCATAATTCTCCCTCCTGGTTTACATATATCAGCTGAAGATACTCAACAACTGTTCATCAAAGTGATGTTGTAGATTACACCGTCATTTACAGTATGAGGTGATAGACAGAGATGCTAACGTTCTACAAATATCTATATATCTATATGGTTACTGAACAGACCAGGTAAGTCATACAATATTATAAGTAAAAACCTCTGTTACTTGTCTTCAGTGTGTGAGGCAACCCAGGAACATAAACTGTGGCCCCAGATTACACATAGGACACCCTTGCGATTTCGCTCCGTCTAACGGATCAAACCCTCGACAACTACATGCCTTGCGTCTGAGGTTGATTTGCCGATCGACACATTATTCCGTGGCAGCGGGAGAAACTAATCTTGACAAAGTGACGAGTTACGATCGAATGTCCGCTGTGTTTAATTTTGAAATCTACCGGATCCTGTAACTTCCTGTGTGGTGTGATCTCATTGATGGGGTTTGACGCGTCATGGGCCCACTTTGTGACAGTCGGAATCACTGCTGTAAAGGATATTACCATGTGGGCTGATTTATATGCCATTTGAAAATATCAGCAGAATTTACCGTGTTTCTGCTGAGGTGGTTGGTGGGCTGCATGGTGGGGATGGGAGGACTGGTGTTGAGATGGATGGTGGGCTGCTGGTTAGTAAAACCTCAATGGTACAAAAAGAGGAAAGTATTAACCTACTGTAATAAGAACAAATGTCCCCTTTTTTCTAGCAGTGAGTGTGATCCATAAGGAAATGTATGTCTTTTGTATTCTTCTGTCTATAAATGCTGCCCTATGGAACTATGCTCTCTGTAGAACTGGGGTGAGGCTAGTTTTGATGCAAATTGTAGGCTCTCGTGAAGTGGCGATATGTGTTTATAGGTTTTTGAAGCCTCTTGCTGTCGCCTCTTTTGCTATGTATGGCAGACAATCAGTGAGCTATGTGGCTCACTGACTAGTAAAAGAAACAAGGTCTGCAAACTAGAGCTGCAACTAACGATTATTTTCATAATCGATTAATCTGCCGATTATTTTCTGGATTAATCGATTGATCATTTGGTCCATAAAATATCAGAAAACCTTAAAAAATGTTGAGCAGTGTTCGTCAAACCTGGAAATGATGATGTTCTTAAATGTCTTGTGTTGTCCACAAACCAAAATGATTCACTTTTAATGATTTCTTTGTTATCAAGAGCAAAGAAATGAAGAAAATATTCACATTTAAGAAGCTTAAACAATCGTAAATCTTGTTTTAATTAATCGATTATCAAAAACAGTTGTTGATTAATTTAGTAATCGATTAATTGTTTCAGCTCTACTGCAAACAATGGTTATTTTCAAAATCTGTCAATTTTTTTTTTTCAATGGATCGATTAGTTGTTTGGTCCAAAAGGCATCAGAAAATGTATATACTGTATACATATATATTTATATGTACGACTCTGAAAGCAGAGAATCTTTTAACTTAACTTATGACTCAAACCTATTTATCAATTATCAAACTTGTTGGTGATTAATTGTATAATTGATTAATAATCTCAAATATCAATTAATTGTTGCACCTCTAAAAGCAAAGACCAAAGCAACAGGTGAAAAGCTATTTTTGGCCCACTGTGGTTTGCCCCATGACAGCTTTACCAAGAAAATTCCCAACTGTAATTGCTGTGTCTGTGGCACATTTATATTTATGTTGACTGTAGAGTAAGATTTTAAATAATCGCACACACTTACCATTAATAAACACTTAATATAGAGCTTTCATCCTGTCAAGGCATTTTTCAGAATGCTCTGACAACTGCCATTTTGGATGGAGGACTTGTGCGGACCAGGTGTTCTGCTTCTTCCTTTCTTTCCAAGAAAGACTATGGCCATTTACCCCAATGTGTTTAACTTTTCTACCTGAAAATACAGATATATATTATATAAAAATATACAGAAATATAAGCAATTATAAATGTCGGAAACATTGTGGGCTGTAATTATGTAAATAATTACTACAGAGGTTAAACACATACCAAGACAGATGCCTCATCAATAACATTTTTGGTTTTTCAACCACATCTCCTTTCTGGCCTCAAATTTCTGAAGTTTTTTTTGCCAGTCTTTGCTTTCTTGGTTGTACTGACTGGCAATATTTGCAGGTCTTGGTGGCCACACCAATAGCTGCTCTGCAGCTCACTAGTGATGCGCAGGTCGGGATTATTTCCAACCCGCGGGTCCCGCATTTATTTAATCATTTGACCCGATCCCTCCCGCACGCACAACCGCATCTACACAACCCGCCCCACCCCGCCCCGCAAACATTTCTTGTCATGCTGGACGTACCCGTCTTGTGGCTCTCATGCTTATACAGCTTATCACAGGAATTGCATTTCACGTAGCCAATGCTGCTGTCGTCTACTGCACTAACTACCTCACATAAATTGTCCCAAACATGAGATTTAGCAGCTTGGCCTTCTTTTCTTTTAACTCTGTATTCTCCCGACCGTAATCTTGATGGTGTCTGCCTAGAAAAATTCCAGCCCTTGGACAATTCAATTCAATTCAATTCAATTTTATTTGTATAGCGCCAAATCATAACATACATTATCTCAAGGCACATAGACAACATCAAGGAGAGCAGAGAACCCCAACGGTTCACACAATGAGCAAGCACTAGGCATCAGTGGAGAGAAAAAACTCCCTCTTAACAGGAAGAAATCTCTGACAGAACCAGGCTCAGAGATGTGCGGTCATCTGCCTCGACCGGTCGGGGTGAAAGGAAAATGGGGGACAGAGGAGAGGTGGGGGACAGAAAGGGGGGAGAGAAAGGACAAGAGGGAGATGAGGTAGAGACAGAAGAGAGAGAGAGACCACGAGCAGAAACAAAACAACTGTATCAGGTCACAAGTTTATACAGTCAATGTGTGGCAGTGGGGCTTGGTTAGAGCGACGGCTGCTGGAGGAAAGGAAGGAGTGGCTCAGCCGGTGATCAGACAGCTGGACAGAATCAGGTAATTAGTCAGCTATATAAGCATGTTTGTAACCTGGTTCTGATCTCTTGCAGTAGGCTGGGTCCGCACGCAGACACACACAGAGAGAGAGAGAGACGGAGAGACACGGAAAGTCAGAGAGAGAGAGAGAGAGAGAGTCAGAGCAGCGCAGCGCAGCAGAGCGCTGACATCGCAGCCACAGCTGACTTCTTTTTATTTGTTTGGTTGATTGTTTTGAGTTGACAATAAACCGGTCTATTTACTCCCTCAACGCCGCCTCCTCGTCCTTCCCGAACCCCAGTGAGTGGGAAAAGCTCACACAATGATATCGACTTTTAATAATAGCACAATAATATTGGTGATGATATATATGATGTGGGTAGCCTTGAAAACTGGATCTTGATCCTGCAACCTGCAAGATGAGAATACGGAGAGAGAGAGAGGGAAGGAAGGAAAGACACAAACTAGGGAGAGAAAGAGACAAGGTTAATGACATATAGAAAGTCACATTCATACCCTGAGGGTGAGAGAGTGAATGTGAGTGCGCCACAGGAAAATCCCCCAGCAGTCTAGTTCTATAGCAGCATAACTAAGAGATGGTCCAGGTTTCCCTGAACCAGCTCTAACTATAGGCTTTATCAAAAAGGAACGTTTTAAGTCTAACTTTAAATACTGAGAGAGGCATCCGCCTCCCGAACTGTTATTGGAAGCTGGTTCCACAGGAGAGGAGCCTGGTAACTGAAGGCTCTACCTCCCATTCTGCTCTTAAAGACTCTGGGAACCACAAGTAAACCTGTATTTTGTGACCTAAGAGGTCTTTCAGGTATGAAGGGGCCTGACCATTAAGTGCTTTGTACGTGAGGAGGAGGATTTTAAATTTAATTCTAAACTCTACGGGGAGCCAGTGTAGAGAAGCTAACACTGGAGTTATGTGGTCTCTCTTTCTAGTTCCTGTCAGAACTCTGAAGGGTTCTAACAGACTTGTTGGAACATCCTGATAATAAGGAGTTACAGTAATCTAATCTAGATGTAACAAAAGCATGAACTAGTTTTTCAGCATCCTGAAAGGACAGAATGTTTCTAATTTTCATAATGTTCCGCAGGTGGAAGAAGGCTGTTCTGGAAATTAGTATTATGTGTGAATCAAATGACATTTCCTGGTCAAAAGTAACTCCAAGGTTCCTCACAGTGGAACTGGAAGCCAAGGTGATGTCATCTAAAGTAACAATGTGATCAGAAAGTTTTTCTCTGAGGTGTTTAGGGTTGAGTATAATGACCTAGAAAGTTACAGGTCATCCAGGACTTAATGTCTCTGAGACATTCCTGGAGTTGAACAACCTGATTTATTTCATCCGGCCTCATTGATAAATATAGCTGTGTGTCATCTGCATAACATGAAAGTGTATGTTGTGCTTTCTAATAATGTTCCCTAGAGGAAGCATATATAAGGTAAAAAGTATAGGCCCAAGCACAGAGCCTTGTGGAACCCCACAATTAACTGTTGTTTGTAGTGAGGTTTTATCATTAACATGAACAAACTGGAATCTATCAGATAAGTATTATTTAAACCAGCAGAGGGCAGCACCTGTGATACCAAGAGTCTGTTCCAATCTCTGCAGTAGAATATTATGATCAATGGTGTCAAATGCAGCACTAAGATCTAACAGGACAAGTAAAGAAACTAGACCATTATCTGAAGCCAAGAGAAGGTCGTTACTAACTTTAACTAGTGCTGTTTCTGTGCTATGGTTTAATCTAAAACCTGACTGAAAATCTTCAAACAGGCCATTAATGCGCAAATATTCACATAAATGATTAGCAACTGCCTTTTCTAAGATTTTAGAAACAAAGGGGAGATTAGATATAGGTCGGTAATAAGCTAAACTATCTGGGTCAAGGGTCGCTTTTTTGAGAAGGGGTTTAATAACTGCTATTTTAAACGTTTGGGGCACATTAAAGTTAATAAGGATAGATTAATTTGAGTTAATATAGAGCTGTTAATTAAAGGAAACACATCTTTAAACAGTTTGGTGGGGATAGGATCTAACTGACAGGTTGATGGCTTAGATGATGAAACTAATGATGTTCACTCAGGGAGATCTATAGGGGAGAAACTGTCTAACTGTGCACCTGGTGCTTCTAAAGCTCTTGTGCTAAAAGATGAGTCAGTCCCAATATGAGGGAGGAGATGATCACTTTTTTCTCTAATTGATGTTATTTTAGTTTATAAAGTCATCACTGCTTGGTGTTAAAGGAGTAGATGGTTCAGTGGAGCTGTGGCTCTGTGTCAGCCTGGCTACAGTGCTGAAAAGAAATCTATGATTATTCTTATTTTCTTCAATTAAAGAAGCTTTGTGTAGGGCTTTTTTGAAAGCTACAAAACCATCTTTCCAGGCTATATAAAATTCCTCTAGGTTATTGGAACGCCATTTTCTTTCTAATCTACGCAACGTCTGTTTAAGAGCACGAATATCGGAGTTAAACCATGGTGCTCGTCTCATCTGATTCACCACTTTCTTTTTCAGAGGGGCAACACAATCTAATGTAGTACGCAGTGAGGTTGTACTATCAACAAGGTTATCTATGAGGGTGGGAGTAAAATCACAAAAGGTACCTTCAGATGTACTGACATATGGCACCGAGTTAAATAAAGGTTGCACTGTCTCTTTGAATGTATTAATATTATTATCAGACAGGCACTGGCTGTAGCTGTATTTCTTAATTATTTTATTGTAGTTCATTATTGTACAATTAAATGTGAGTAAATAATGATCAGTAAGGAGAGGGTTTTGAGGAACTATGTTTAAGTTATCAATATCAATACCATAACTTAAAACAAGATCGAGGGTGTGATTAGGGCGATGAGTTGGTTTATTAACGTGTTGAATAAAACCAATTAATTCCAACAGCGAGTTAAATGCGCAGCTAAGACTATCACGGTCAACATCTACATGGCTGTTGAAATCCCCTACAATTATGATATGATCTGTCTTAAGCACTAACTCAGATAAGAACTCGGAGAACTCTGATAGGAACTACGAATAAGGTGCAGGTGGACGATAAACTGTGACTATCATAATTAGTTTCTGTGATTTCCAACTAGGATGAGCTGGATTAAGAATAAGGCTTTCAAACGATGAATATCCTGGTTTGGGCTTGGGATTGATTGACAAGACGGATCAGAAAGGACTCAGACGCAGAGGCCTTTTAATTGTCTTTATTGGCACTCGTAAACAAAACACAAGACAGATCCTCTTTACTGAGGGAAAACAAAAGCGTGGCTATTAAAAACTATAACAAATGGAGAGCGCAACACTCTTCAAAAGAAATGTTGCGGAACTATGAACGTGGAACAAAAAATCACTCCGAAGAGGAAACAAACTCAGACTATAATGTAAAACTTAAACAGAAAACTCTCCAAACGGAGGAAAACAAAGCTCTAAACACTTCAAAACGAAAACTAACTCAAAAGCACAATCCTATTGATTGGCGATCTTTAACTAACTAAGAACACGGTCAAAAACAAAACGCAATCTAAATGATTGGATCTAATCAATCTAACTAATAAAAGGTAAGTCACAATCCTAGTGATTGGCGTTCCTAAAAGGCTGTGAAAATTAACAAACAGAAATCTCTCCCAAGGAGGAAAACAAAAAAGGGGCTATAAATCTTAACTAAGGTATCAGCTAACAGGCTATGATAAGAAAACTTACAAAAGAAAGTGTCGCTCACAAAGAGGATAAAAAACTTGTGGAATCTGTGGCTGTGACGAGGAGCTCTGGTGATCAGGCATGGGCAAAAACACTCTGGCACTGATACAGTGAAACTGTTTTTAAAGTCCACATGGCTTAATTGTCAGCAGGTGTGTGTGTAATCAGGGCCGGCAGGCCGGCAGAGGAGGGGGCGGGGCAAACTGCCGGAGTGACATTGATTAATAATCTAGTATTAAAAATGGCTGCCACACCTCCTCCTCGGCCTGAGCTTCTAGGAATATGGGTATTAGCATGAGTGGGTGGAGTTGACTCATTTAGACTAACGTAATCTTCTTCATGTAACCAAGTTTCAGTTACACAGAATAAATCAATACAATTGTCAGAAATTAGATCATTTATTAAAACAGATTTTGAGGAGCGAGACCTTATATTTAATAGTCCACATTTAAAAGTGGTATTATTTGACTCTATGTTATTGTTGGTATTAATCTTTATTAAGTTAGAATGTCTAACTCCTCTTCTGTTTGTTATTGATTTATTTACTTTAGTTTTTACTTTAGTAGGTCGAGGGACAGACACAGTCTCTATGGGGTTTTTAATTGGTGAATGCTCGAAAAGAAGCATGAAAGACTGCAATTCTGTGTCCTGGTCTCAACTCTGGATTGTCATGGGTTTCTAATAAAATGTCCTAAGCTGCTAGATAAGAGAGCTGTTCCATCCGAAGTGGGATGGACACCGTCTCTCCTCATGAGACCAGGTTTCCCCCAGAAGTTTTGCCAGTTATCTAAAAACCCAATGTTGTTTTCTGGACACCACCTCGACAACCAGCGATTGAATGACGACATGCGGCTATACATGTCATCACTGGTTACATTGGGCAAAGGACCAGAGAAGATTACGTTGTCCGACATATATTGTGCGTACCTACACACAGACTCAACATTAACTTTTGTGACCTCCGATTGGCGTAATCGGGTGTCATTACTGCCGACATGAATAATAACTTTACTGAATTTACCATTATCTGTAGCCAGCAGTTTCAGATAAGACTCTATGTAACACCTGGTCGCTGGCGTCGCTATTTTCATGTTCCTCAGGATGGAGTCACCAATTACCAGAGTTGGTTTCTCAGTCTGTGTGGTGCTGAGTAGGGAAAACTTGTTTGAGGTGTGAACAGGTTGGTGGTGGACAGGAATCTTAGGCTTAACACTACGCCTCTTATTACGGACAGTCACCCAGCTGCCCTGTTTGTCTCTCGGCTGCACGGGAGCTGCTTTCTACTTCACTAAGCCTCGCCTCCACCCTAGCCAGTAAGCTACACTTTTTACAAGTACTTTTATCGCTAAAGGAGGCAGAGGAGTAGTTAAACATGTGGCACACAACACAGGAGAGAGCAGGAGAAGGAGAGGGAGAGAGAGAAGCCATCGCTGCTAAGCTAACTTTACGCTAGCAAAGAAAGAAACACGGTACGTGATCTACGTAAACAATAGAGTTGAAGCAAAAGTAGCGGGTGAAAGTATTAGTCTTAGTACTAGTATTAGTAATAAAACGAGTGTTTGTTCAGTTAATCGATCGTTCCAGTGGATAGAAAACCGCAGAGAACCTGAAAGGAACAACTCACAGAATGGGATAAAACAGGAAACTGGCTTAAATAAAAACTATTCATGAAACAAACAAAAGAGACATGACTATAGTTAAAACAGCAGTTCACTTTACTGGGTGAAATTAATAAAGCAGGCTTTCTAGAGCTAAGAGACTATGTCCTGTTCAAAATAAAGACTATATATCTTCAGATAGGGAAGGTGTATGTGTGTGTGAGAGTGAGTGAGTGAGGGAGAGAGAGAGTATTAATATACTAACATGTGGAAACATAAGCTCGAATAGTACACTGTTGGAGAGAGTAACAATACAATAGGCTATGTAAACTTCACAACTACAGTGAAGCTATGTTGGGTGTGCACACTACTAACATAATGGTTTGTGGCAGTGGGGTATGGTTAGAGCGGAGGCTGCTGGAGGAGAGGGAGGAGTGGCTCAGCCGGTGATCAGACAGCTGGACAGAATCAGGTAATCAGTCAGCTATATAAGCACACTTGTAACCTGGTTCTGGTCTCTTGCAGTAGGCTGGGTCCAGAGAGAGAGAAGCAGACAGTGTTGCCGGATCAGATTGACAGTTTCCAGCCCAATCACATCGTAGAACCCGCCCAATCCAATAAAAACCAGCCCAAACCACGAAGTTGCCAGACACTCGTGTAAACCCGTAAAATCATAACACATAGACATCCAGAGCTTCATATAGCATCAAATAGCCACACATAAATGATAGATTAACAGGTTTAATGCAACCAACAAGAGCGCAGTAAATCAACCATTGGCTACACAAATTGCAAGATGAACCTCTGGCATCCTAGCGCCAGGCCCAGATTAGTAATAATAACAGCTGCACGTAAAAAGGTGCACTTTTAACCGTGTAGGCCTAATATATTTAATTATTTACATCACAAATGACCCGTATGAGGACTACTTGCAAAACAAACAACGTAGGTTGCAATCCTAAGTTCACGGCGTTTTTGGTCATCTTTGACTGTGTTTTGTCCGACACCAGATCCCACCGGTACAGCAAAAGATTTCACACTCGGCGCACAGCGGGACTTGTGTTTTTTTGTGGCGCCATGTTCTTTCAAATCATTAAGCTGAGCTCTTATTTCTGTGTTACAATACTTGCAACGGGCTTTAGAGTCGTCTCCTGTGACAGCCGCGATCCAGGTCTTAAGTTCAGGGTCTGTCTCCCATTCGTTCCTGTAGCATTTCTTATATTTTCCCCACTTCGGCATGATGCTGCTGCTTAGCTAGGTCACCCGCTTCATATTTAGCGCGGCTACAGTGCTGAACTGACGTCACGGACCGGTACGTTGCCATGCCGATTGAATAGCCCACAACTACCTCAATTATTTATTTATTTAAACTATTTATTTATTTATTTATTTGAGAGAGAGAGAGAGAGAGAGAGAGAGCTGTTTTTACAATATTAAAAAACCCGCCAAATGTGGACAAAAGCAGCCCAAATTTTATTCACCCGCCCAATGTATTTTTTCCCCGCCTGACGTAAACAAAAGAAGCACAATTGGGCGGAAAACCGCCCAATCTGGCAACACTGGAAGCAGAGCGGAGACGGTGGGAGAAACACAGTGGATGCAGCCCAGCCGTCAGAGTGACGGCGGCGCTTTTTGTTGAGACTTTTTGAGACTTTTCAGTTGAACTTTATCTGTTTATGCCACCGTTGACAATAAACTGTAATATTTTCACAAGAAACACAGGCTCTTACATCCTTCCTGAACCCGCCGTGAGCAGCGAAGCTCACATGGTTGTTTACAGTTTCAGAGGAATTTGCAGTACATGCTCTAAACACAAAAACAGCAGTAAAATTGCCTCAGGTTTCACATACAAGTTATTTACAGCACTGACGTTTGGGTTCAACACACTGTGAAGACATCTTCTTAGAGTGATACACATCATCTCCCTAATAACTAATCTCCCAGTCCCTCATCAGTAGAAGAAGTATTCTCCAAGTCTTCCTCTTCAGAGAAGTCATCAAAGGACAATGTTTGCAGTCAAGCATACTTTTGTATGTTGCGCGTGCTGTGGCCAGTTGTGCTTCAACTTCACACAATCTTTTCTTCAGCACACAGAGTAGTCCTTCATGTCCTTTAACACTTTATGTAATGTACTGCAGGTCATGGTGATATGGCGAGAAAAAAATATTTTTGACAAGGTAATGCTGCTGGCTACACTGAAAGAAGAAGAAGCCATTGTGGTTCGTGAAGTCAAACAGCACATGGAGTACATGAGGAGTGTTGCTGGACTGATTGAAGAGCTTACCTTTCAGCTCACTGAAGACACCAATGGGAAATCTGCATTACTAGTGGCCTTTTCTGCTCTCACCAGGCTGACGATACAGCTAAAATGTTCGCTTTTTGATGCCCAAATATAACCCCTCGATGGTCCTATGCAGGTCATTTTGGGTTGTTGCTCCTTTGGACGACAACACACAAATTAATTCATGCCTATCTCAGTTTACAATCAGCCTCTTTTCAGATCCACTGTACAAGAGCAGAGCCATCAAATATTTTTTTCAAAGTACCTGAGGTCCACTGCTGAACATCAGACACTCACTGCTGGACTATGTCTTGCTGTACAGAAACTCCGTGGTGAGTTTCTCCAGGTCCTTTGTTGCCGCTGTAATCCTTTGTACAGTCTGTCCGTAAGACATTTCTGTGTTAACAAATGCTGAGACACAATTTAAAAACAAAAATGTTATTATACATATTTGCCTAGTTAGTACCTTGATGTATCTTTTGGCCAGTGTCCGGTCAAGGTTTTCCGCCTTTCGCTTGTTCCAGCCACTTGCCTGGATTGTAAGCATGTCTGTGCGAACTTGACACACAATGTATATGCAGTAATTTAGGTTCACAGTGAGGACCAAAGGTCAGATACTACATTGATCATTCTCTAATATTGTCATATAAACCTGGAAAGAATACACTTAATTAATCTGTCAGAAGTTAAATGATCAGTTTAAAAGTGCTGACTACACAATTGTTTTCAAAGGGAGCACCTATGCATGGAAATCTTAAATACAAAGGCCGAGCATCAGTGTTCAAACCCCTTTTCAGAAGGGAGAATATGGGAAAGTTGGATACCTGCAGAGATTTGACTCCACCTGACCACGAGGAAGCACTCTATTGTAGAGAGGTGCTACGCCTTCTGGTTTGGTCTATGTGGAGAAGGAGTCATACTGCAGCATGATAACGACCCCAATCACACCTCAAAGCTCTGACAGAACCACTTGAAGATCAAAGATGATAATAAAAACGTAGTGCTACATTCATAAAAAATAAAAAAAATAAAATGTCAGCTTGTGGTCTCAATTTGGACACAACTATACATGAAAAATGCTTGGATACTTGGAACAGATGGCTGCTCGGGAGAGGAAGCGGTTAACCTGTTCAACCTCCTCCCCGATTGTTGTTCCAGCTCCTTCTTGATTGCGTCCCCCCCATTTTAACTGTAATACATTTAGATGAATGTTATCATTTGGAAAACAAAAAGTAGGGGCAGAGGACAGACAATCATAATGTGTGGTACAAATGGTAAGAAATACATCTAATTGTCATTATTACCTCACACATCCAAGAATGCGCTTTTGCATGCATGATGGAGAGAAATGGACGCATGTTCAGCAAGTCCTCCAACTCTGGACAGTGGTCCACAACTCTGCAGATATGGCCAATATTTGCAGACCACATCAGAGCAAAAATACTGGACGGTCTGTGAAGCTAGCTGTTTCTGGAGATAAAGGGTATGCAAATATTTCTCCACAGAACATATTCAGTCCCTTCAGCAAAACCCCAGGACGGCAGACAGCAACTTCAACACCTTCCTCGTCTAGTTTGCTTGCAGACTTTTCGTGACATCCCTGGGGCAGTGATTTTTAGATCCTCATACGTGGAGAACAAGTCCACCATGTACAAGGTCTCAAAATTGACAGTGGCTGGCCAGTAACCACTTTCAACCAGACCACTTATAGTCACTGGCAAGGTTTTTCCACAGGAGCAGTTTACTAATGGAAGGAAGAGGTTGTATCTTCCTGTAATTTCAGAGAAAAACAATTATCTCTTGTTCACAAGAAACAAAAAACACAATATGAAGAAATAAAAACAAAAATGTTACCATTCATTCCAATTAAAATAACTGGCTTTCCCTTGGAAAAGCTTGTTTGCCCAGTGGAGCAGTCACAGCAGGGAGGAACGATTGGTAACATGCAATCTAAAAAGCAGAATAAGTTTACACATTAGAGTAAATGAAACCAAAAACTCAACAGTGACGATTGTTTCTATCAAACAAAACTGTTGGAGTAAACCAGGGTTTGTGTAAAATGTAAAACAGCCTATATAACCTGAGACTTAAAAACTACCTTTTTCATGATAGGAGAATTTCCCTCCCTCATGCTGCTGAAAAAAGGGGATGGTGGCAGGTGTCTGAATAACCCCTCCACCATGGATGCTCTGTTATGAAGCACCAGGGCCTCATGTGTGGAAAGGTCACAGGCTGTGCAGTAGAGCGATCACGGTAAACAGTCCCTACACATCACTACTGCATCCTTGTGTCCACAATGATGGCAAACCCCCTCCTTGGGCTTCTCAGATGACAACATATTGTTCACCATGAAGGGCCTCATCACTGTCCAATTTTCCAGAGAGGAAGGTTGCCTGTTCCTCCAGGGCGAGGGGAGAGGTTGTTCAGGACCACTTCCCAAGAGGTCTCAGACATCTTGAATGAGGGAATCTGAAAATGAAAAGGGAAGAAGGCAATGGTAAATCTGGGCAATTACCACATAACTAATGAGGAAACAAGAACTAAGGGAAAAAAGGGAAAAACCTACATTTTCGATGGTCACATTTTCTCCAGTTGTGCCAAGTGGGAGAAACCATCTTCTTCCATGTCGACCCAGTCCAACACCGACCCTCCCTGGACGGGGTTTTTGGTGGAGAGGGAGTTTTTCCATGACCGCGTCGCCTCCTCCAGGCACTCGTAAATGCCTGCAGCAGCTGTTTTGAGGCCGATTTAGCTTTAGGTAGCTGTTTTCCCTCATAACGAGACATGGAGGTCTCCACGGGGACTTCTGGCCACGTAATGCCCAGCTTTGCAGCTGCCCTCTCACAGACTACATGAAGGTCCGCACTGTCAGTCGGGTTTGGGGAGCTGCTGCGTGTGCTATCGCCGAGCGCCGGCTTTGTAGCCGGTGAAAGGAAAAAGAGACCGGTCCCCTGCTCGTCATCATCAGAGCCGAGGTTCAAGGACTCGTCTCCTATCTCGGAGTCACTGTCGTGGATGTCATGTCCCATAAACATGTTGTCAGGAACGTGATCATCGGGGTCGGAGAGTGGGTCGTCAGCGTCGAGTTGTTCACCCCAGCTGGCTCCCGCGGGCATGGTGTTTCCCTGTGTGTTCTCCGTTAACTCTGGTGGCGGGGGAATGGATACCCCCACCATAGGATCTGCGGTCGACAGACTAGCTTGGCGCGCTAGCCGGCAACGGCGGGTCTTACTTGAAAGACGGGCGCAGTGCTCACAGGCAACCGGAGATGCAAGGGCGTCTTGGGCGTGTTGTAGCCCGAGGCACGCAGAGCAAGTGGCATGGGTGTCCGCTCAGGCTATCTTGCAACACACACACAAACACACTACAGCATTTCCAGTGTTGTAATGTAACAAAATACAAAACACTTTGTTACTGTACTTAAGTAGAATTTTCACATATATGTACTTTACTTCATTATTTATATTTAACTTTTATTTTTACTCCACTACATTTCCTAAATAAAATGTGTACTTTTACTTCGATACATTTCCCTTAACCATCTTCAGAAGGTTCATTTAAAGGTTCATTTTAATGTTGTTTGAAGTTGTTCACCTGTACCTATTGTGCTTTTATTGTTAAGAAGCCACAATAAATGTCTTATTGAAAATTGCTCACATTGTTTAAATACTTTTACTTTTACTTCTAATACTTAAGTACATTTTATTTCAGAAAATTACTTTTGATACTTAAGTACAGTAAATGTCAGGTACTTTTACTCTTTTACTTTAACTTCTACCGAAGTCATTTTCTGGTAAGCTATGTTTATTAGTCTTAGGTGGAGTAGTTGCCTTTTCCATGGTGAGGAGAAGAGAACAATTAAGCTCCATAATTAAAACACGAAGCAGTGAGCAGCTAGTATGGTGGCTAGCTGCAGCAGCTACTGTTTGGTGACAGCCCAGCTACTACACTCAGTCAGCAATGTAGTTTAAGGTAGCGTTCAGCGAACGAGTTGTTACCTCACTCTGCGAACTGCAATGCTATCCCGTTAGCTACACCTGCCGTCTAAGAGATGCTTCTGAGAGCGAGAAGAGGTATTAAACTGAAGAGATGACTTGACAGGCTTATAAAGCAGGAGGGAGTCCCTCTTCCGGAGGCAGACGTCATGTCTTCCGGCCAGTCAGGACTGGAGTAATGAAAGAAAAGCTTCTGGGGGACAAGCGCGTAGGGGTGTGTCCCATAGTGAGATACCGAAACGAATGTTGAAAAAGAACGTTTCAGTTTCACATTTTTCTGGCGAGATCTAAATAATCTTCGCAACAACGAGCAAGCGAGTGATTATGTACATTCACTAGGGTGAATATTATGAAAATAAAATATATATTTCTCGCTAGAAAGTTAATCAAAACACATTTTTATGCAGAATCTAATTCAAAATATTGATTTTTTTTCACTAAAAATGAGAGAAATGTCCGCCATGTTTTTGTTCTCACGGCCGGAATCTTGAAAGTCACGTGACCTGGACCAAAAGGCTGAAAAAAATTTAACAGTGAGGAGCTTCTCTTTTCTTCTGTGGAGGCAGATGTTCGCTCACCCTTCCTCATTTGCTGCTCTCTCTCTGTCTCTCGTTCAGACTGAACATGTATCGCTTCTTTTTAACGATTTTGTTGATAACAGCTAGCCTGCGGTTAGCGATCAAATGCTAACAGGATATGGAAAAACAACAATAATTTTGGCTATCATACACAATCTATACAATAACAATATACATAAGTAAAACGTATAAAAGTGTCTTTACACAGGAACCTCATCTGTTGATATGGTCATAGAAGGAACTACTGCATTTTGATCGATGAAAGTCCCCGTAGTTCTCAGGGAAGGGAGGGGTGACCAGAGGAGCATTACTTTGTTGCAATCTCAAGCTTATCCTCTAGATGTCACTAGAAATTATAAACTTCACCTTCAACTACTCCTCAATTACTTGTTTATTAATGGGCAAAACAAATATACACAGGATATCATGTGTTTCTCTGATCAAATCATTTTAAAAAGCAGCAAGTTTATGACCTTCAAAATTCACACAACACGACCTTCAAAGTTTGAGACTTTGGAAGTTTTAGGGTTTTGGAACAAACAACAATTTATTGCAAATGTTATTGGATTCAAGTTGTTACTGAAGGTGGCAACACAAGCAGTTTAGATAGCAGAAAACACATCTTGCCAAGAATGTATGCAATTACGTCATTTGAAAAGTCAGTTGGTCATGTAATGAACTTAAAAGGTCAGGAACATCTTCAGAGGTAACACTATACAGTTCACACTGCACTGTACAACCTACGACCCAACCTACAAAGTTAACATTACAGACAACACTATCACGCTTCACATTACATGACCTTCAAAGTTCACACCACACAACTTTGAGAGATGACAGTTTACTCTACGGAACCTTTTAAGTTCACACTGCAGGGTTCACAATACACGACCTATATAGTTTCTTCCTCGCTGGTGTTTATTAGGGTTCAAGGTTTAAGTAATTCGTATGTGCAGCCCACTTTCTTCTTCTCTGATTTTACGTCTTCAACTTAGATTGAATTTGTGAAATTTGGAAATACTATGTCACAGTTCAAGGTTCGCTTGGCTCGTTTTTATGAACAATCACAACTAAAAATGCAATATAAAATGAATCATAATTTTGACTCAATAACACAATGTCCATATAAGGAGTTATGTATTATTCCCACGGCAAATTACCTGTGAGCACTAAGGGTTAAAAAGCCGGGGTGGAAAACACTGAAACAAAGAATTAACCCTATACTACCTACAGAGTTCACACAACACAGCTCACTCTATCCGACCTTCAGAGTTCACTTTCCTGTTGGTTTTTCTCATTGACCTCCACAATTTGAAAACCATTTTCCTCCTATCCCTAATAAGCACCAACCAACTTTTCAAATTACCGAACTGCATAGATTCTTGGCAAGTACATATCTGTCCGTGCAGTCCTGTTCTACTGTTTCACTGTCTTGTAGGATATGAAAAAAAATGAATACTGTCATTTGGTATGAATATATATACCACCCAGCACTACTACTTACCAGCCCTTGGGGAAAACATTACAAATTGACATATGCTTCTTCTTGAATCAACATATTCACACATGGATTTCAGTGGTTCCTTTCAACACTTTTTTACCCTGCTCTCTCTCTCTCTCCCTCCCCCAGGAGTATACAATAGATGTTTTCTTCCGTCAGAGTTGGAAGGATGAACGCTTGAAGTTTCATGGACCAATGAACATTCTGCCACTCAACAACCTGATGGCCAGTAAGATCTGGACCCCTGACACTTTCTTCCACAATGGCAAGAAATCTGTGGCGCACAATATGACCATGCCCAACAAGCTACTGAGAATTATGGAGGATGGAACCTTGCTCTACACTATGAGGTACCCGATTTTAGCGTTTTTCAACACCTAGCACTTTTTAGGAACATCAGTTCCGGATTACTTCCAAAGCACCACAAATTCCCAAAGTGTCCCAAAGTGTCAAATTAACAATGAGTAATGGGGGTTGGGTACCATGCTCAGAGATACACCAGCCCATGACCTGGCAGGGATTCAAACCAGCAACCTTCCAGTGACAAGCCCAATTCCCTTCTGCTCAGACATGGCTGCTCAGCACCATTTACTATCATGAAAAGTGTGTTGTTTTGTTAGGAAACGGCAACAGTGAACAACATTTTACATTTACCAAGATATCATTTTTAAATTCATTTTAGATTCAAGTGGCAAGCACTGCCTGACCTATTCTCCACAAACAGCTCACCACAGCATTATTTTCACTGGGATATAAAAGTGTAGAAAACATTAGACAATGTTTAGAAAACATTTATGTCTATAATCGTAATAATAACAATGAGAATTTTATTGTCTGTTTGTTTATTGCCAGGCTAACGGTTCAAGCTGAATGTCCCATGCACCTAGAGGACTTCCCCATGGATTCTCACTCATGTCCCCTTAAGTTTGGCAGTTGTAAGTGTCGTCAGACTCTCATCATCCTCATGTCAGCAGGATTATGTTGGCTGTTCCCTGACTTAGTTGTAATTCTTTATTTACCATGTCCCCTACCAAATGTCAAGTGAAATTAGCTATCTCTCCACAGACTTCAGCAGTGCAAACACTGAACACTCACCCGATAATTCCCCTGTCAATAAACCATCACATCATTTATGAAGTTTGACTTTTTAAAAACTACAAAGAAAAAGAGTGTTAAAGGAAAAGTCCTGTTTCTGTGTGGGTAAGGCCTTAATGAACTAATTTGTATTGCTACTGTTGGAGCTGTAACAAGCTGTAAGTTACAGTAGGTAACTTTTAAGGTAGCTGAATTCAAAATGTGGGAGAAGCCACCACAGTAATGGCATCTTGATTACGTCTGGTACATTTCCAGATGTGATTGTATCGTTCTGCTGAAATGCTTCCTGTCATTTGAGCTTCCTTTATCAATAAAGGAAACAACTAAACATTGTTTAATTAGGACAACTTCCTGTTGTTGCATGAAACTGCGGTGACTTGTTTTATATGCAACACACACACACACACACACACACACAAACAAGTGACAAGTGGGTTTGTTTAAACCCACCCAAAGTATTGGAACATGTGACTGGCAGGTTTGTTGTGTTGCCCAGGTGTGTCAGATTACATTGTTTATTCAAACAATAAATAGCACTGAATGTCTACGCTCAGCTTCAGATTGGGTAGGATAGGTTTCACATGTGCAGACTGCATTTAGAAGTGGAACCAACATGAAAACCAGAGAGTTGTATATGGGTGAAAAACAAGCAAATGTGAATTTTAGAGAAGATGGGAAATCAATCAGAGCCATTGCACAAACATTGGCCATAGCCAGTACAACCATTTGGAATGTCCTGAAGAAGAAAGAAACCACTGGTGTACTAAGCAACAGATGTCGAGCATGTAAACATCAGCAGTTGATGACAGAAACATTGAGAGAGCAGTAAAGAAAGAGCCTAAAACAACTGTTAGTGACATCAGCAACAACCTCCAGAGGGCAAGTGTGAAGGTATCACAATCTACTGGTCGCAGAAGACTTGATCAAACGTACAGAGGCAACATCAGAAGATGCAAACCACTCATTAGCAAGAAGAATAGGAAGGCCAGGCTGGAATTTGCCAAAAAGTACAGAGACAAGCCTCCAAAATGTTGGGACAAAGTTTTATGGACTGGTGAGACAAAGATTAACTTTGATTAACATTGTGATTGATCAATTATTAAGTTCATTTTATAGTGCCTCACTTACAGGTTAATGACCCCCTTCATGAGTTTGAACCTGTTTAATTACACCCATCTTATCTGTAGAACTAATTCGGTGATCTGTGTTTTCTTGCACTGGCTGCATCAGATGCCTACACAAAGACAGAGGTCACTTACATCTGGACTCGAAATGCCTCCCAGTCAGTGGATGTTGCAGCTGATGGATCCAGACTCAACCAGTATGACTTAGTGGGCCAGAGTGTGGGAAAGGAAACCATTAAATCCAGTACTGGTGAGCACTGTGCATCAAGACAAACAGAACCAAGAAACTATGACAGGCATCTGGACCAATGACTGAATGAATAGTGTTATACATTTGCATGTTCTCTTTTGTCTTTAGGTAAATACACAGTCATGACAGTTCACTTCCATCTGAAGAGAAAGATCGGCTACTTTGTAATCCAGACATACTTACCCTGTATCATGACAGTCATCCTCTCACAGGTCTCCTTCTGGCTCAATCGAGAGTCAGTGCCAGCCAGAACTGTTTTTGGTGAGTCACTTTAACTATATAAACTCCACCACTGCTATTGCAATGCATAGTAATTTCTTGTAATGAAAACATAGGCCTTTGTTAAAAAGTCACACAAGCACTTCGCCATCTGGATAATGTTTTCTTGATCCTGCACTGTTCCCTTGATGTTTTTTTATGTCATGTGACACGATGACATTGTGAATCCCCACAGAAATTCTGAGAAATGTTCTAACCCATATTGTGCTGTCAAGTCTATGGTGAAGTCTGCAACCAGACTTTTTTTTTTTACAACTTTATTAATCAATATCTATTCATATCAGTGGATGCTTTCAACAAATAACTTCAAAAAGTGTTTCAGAAACAAACAAACTTTAATAATACAACAGGTTGACTTTAGAGTTCAAGGTATATACTACACCAGAAATGCACACAAAACCAAAGAGCCCCATGTTGAATGGTAACTATTCTGTGGTCATATAAATCTGCACTGCTTTCTCTGCCCAGGTTTGGGTCCTGTTTTTCATGTTGATAGGTTATTACACCACTGCACACTGGGGAAACTAAGCAAGGGGCAATGATGCCATATCCTTCTTTTTGCCAAAAGACAGAAAACCATACACTCAATCTCTAATTTTATTGCCACTTTAGTGTGAGATATAGGGTATAAAGGAAGTGTCATGTGAAAGGCATTCTGATTTGAGTGTAAAGGAGGATGACATGGGGACTGCAAAACACAGCAGATTGTTCTTAGTTCTGTCTATTGGTAGCCCACCTCCTGGTTCTCCTTTTTCCTCACTGGCTAATAATATGTTTCCAGTCAAAGGTGAAGATAGAGTTCACACACAAGATAGAGAGGAACTGCTCCACAGTTCACTAGCTAGGGCTCAACATCACCTTTTTGAGTGGACGAGTCTTGTTTGCATCAGAGGTCTCAGACTGTGTCCATACCATCCCAAACAAATTGCATCAGGGGCATAAATGTTCTATGGTTCTGTTCATCAGACTAAAAATGGGGGTGATTGTACCCTATGTGATTAGTTCCTACACAGTGTTATAATTGGTCATGTACAGGGTAAAAAAATATATATATTCTGATTACTTTGTACTCTGTCAAAGGGTTCTGCTGCAACTCCTCAATTGTTCAGCCATGGGAAAATCAGGAACAAGTCTCCTGAGGGGCATTTTGTTATTTACAGATTCTGAAAGTGTCATTTCTAAGCTTTCCAACAATGTCTAACACATGGAAATCTGAAAATATTTGAAGATGTGGCCATTTGAATGTAGGCACTCCTCAAACTAGTTTAGGGAGAATTTTAGCCTCAAAGATTTACACCTTCTGGGAGCCAAGAGACAGTATTATCATAGTCCAACCCCCTCCCGGTCTAAGCTGTCAGTGACATCTGATATCTGTTAGACCACAGGACAGAAACTATTGTGGTAGTTTCAATCAATAGCAGGTCTAGGGACCCGAGGGTTTAATGAAGATGTCCCAGGGGGTTCCCAGAGAAAAATGAAATGAAATATAAATATATACTTTATAAAAATGAAAAACAAGAAAGGTACTTAAGAGTTTGAAGGATCAAAAATAGATATGTATTTCTAATATCAAGTAAAATACAATACATTTAAGTGGCTATGTGGTGTAGGGTGGATGGATCAGTCTGTTGCTAAATGAGCTGAATGATGATGATGTGCTAACTCTCAGCTAGTTACAAAATCATTGGCATCACAGTCAATACTTCATACACAAAGCTGTGTCATTCACACATTATTCAAGTACATCATGTTGGTTTGTTAATCATATTGATAGCAGATGTTCACATGCTCCGGTTACAGTTTATAATACGATCATCTGATCAAACAGACGTTTCAATGTGCGTATCAATTGCATTTTAAAGGGGACATATTATACCCTATTTCCCCCATTAAAATAGTTCCCTGGTGTCCTAATGAACATGTCAGTGACATGCTTTGGTCAAAATACCATAAGGATGAAGAATCATAGTAGTTCAATAACCCTGCTAAACCCGCCCCTTTCAGAACGCTCGGTTTTCGTGCAAGGTCCTTTTATATGCAAATGAGACACAGGCAAACACACACCCACTTCTTCCAGGGGGTTTCTGATTTGTCCTCTTTACAGCTCTATTCGTCTCCCCCTCCCTCCACTAGCTCTCTGACAATATCAACATGTCAGCGAGAGTGCCGTCACAGGAAGAGACGTCCTACATAAGGATCGGGCCGAACACTGTCCAACTGTAAATCAGTTAAACAGTTAAACTGTATGTTGCTGTATCAGATCGTGTGTTCGTGTGTTCGCACCACTTCACATCATACTGCAAACAGCGGTCGCCGCATTTAGTCAGGGGACGTATTTCACCGACGTACAAACACACACATTGTTAAGAAAAGATCACATAGAGCTCATAACTGACCATTCTGACACGTCCTAATTAAACATATTTGTTCAGTACGTCCTCCATGACCGGAGCACAGACTCAGTCTGATACAATCACATAAAGCAGCTGTTTATGCAGCTCGCCGCTGACGATCAGCGGTGCTGCACTCTCTGTGCAGCGGTGCTACACTCTCTGTGTCACCGATAGCCTAAACTGCCGCTGGCGATCAGCTGATCGCCACCGCTGATCGCCAGCGGCGCGCTGAATAAACTGTATGTTGCTGTATCAGACCGGAGACCTCACCACCGCTGACCAGCTCCGGTGCTCCGGCGAGCTGGCGATCAGCGGTGGCGATCACCGTGTAACGCGCCACCGCTGATCGCCAGCGGCGCGCTGAATAAACTGTATGTTGCTGTATCAGACCGGAGACTGTGCTCCGGAGACCTCACCACCGCTGACCACCTCCGGTGCTCCGGCGAGCTGGCGATCACCGTGTAACGCGCCACCGCTGTATCAGACAGTCTCCGGTCTGATACAGCAACATACAGTTTATTCAGCGCGCCGCTGCCGATCAGCGATCGCCAGCGGCAGTTTAGGCTATCGGTGACACAGAGAGTGTAGCACCGCTGCACAGAGAGTGCAGCACCGCTGATCGTCAGCGGCGAGCTGCATAAACAGCTGCTTTATGTGATTGTATCAGACTGAGTCTGTGCTCCGGTCATGGAGGACGTACTGAACAAATATGTTTAATTAGGACGTGTCAGAATGGTCAGTTATGAGCTCTATGTGATCTTTTCTTAACAATTTGTGTGTTTGTACGTCGGTGAAATACGTCCCCTGACTAAATACGGCAACCGCTGGCCGCAGTCTGATGTGAAGTGGTGCGAACACACGAACACACGATTGCTGACTTTTTCCGGCACATTAGCTTCATATATAAAATCCTCTGTAAAACACTGTGCTCCACTGTGCAGCCACCAACAGCACACTTGTCCCGCCACGTTGACATAATACCGCTCTTCCTCCCTCGCCTGCACTCTGGCAGGGACAAGGTGGAGCTAAGGTGGAGCTTGCGAAGTAAACGTACTGGTGGGGCGGTAACATTCGCGGTGAAATGCGCATGCTAACGTCATAAGCGCAGGGAATTCAACATCGAGCGTTTTATCGCCTATACTTACACTAAGCGGAACCACGAAAACATGACTGAGTATTGTTTTTCCACACTTTGGCGACTGGTAGGGCCCCCAGAGTCCCAAATATCAGTATTAAAATGGTTAAAAAGTTGATTTTGCATAATATGTCCCCTTTAAAATGACAATACTAATACTAGCTAATAACAATGTAGCCACATAACGTTCTGAAAGGTACAGTGAATTGTTGAAAGACAGTGTCCAGCATGAAAAAACTTTTTTTAATCCCTGTATGTGAATTTGAATGAACACTTACGTAACATTCATTGACGTTAATGAAAATTCACCCCATAAGACTTTAATTACAGGACTGTCCTCCTCCCGAACTGTCACTGGGAGCTGGTGGTGTTTTTGATTGTACCTTTACTGGAGCCAGCCATCAGAACTCTTAGCATTTATTGAATATTCATGTTGTTCTCTAACACTGAATTCAACTTCCTGAATTCAATTTATTCTTCTCTCTTTTCAGGCGTTACTACAGTTCTCACAATGACGACACTGAGCATCAGTGCCCGTAATTCACTGCCTAAAGTGGCCTATGCCACAGCTATGGACTGGTTCATCGCTGTCTGTTACGCTTTTGTCTTCTCTGCACTCATTGAATTTGCGACAGTCAACTACTTCACCAAGCGAGGCTGGGCCTGGGATGGGAAGAGTGTTGTCAATGACAAGGTAGAGCTGTCACACACCTTTCAGAACAAATGAACCACTCTGTTTAAATGCTACTGCTTATCATCAATGTCTGTATCAGTGAGAACAAAAGATGACAGGTTGAGATTAATTAATTCCATCAGTAAACTACATTTTTATTTACCACTCATTACTGAGCATTTAATCTGATAAATCCAACTTTTCAGTTAAAAAGCAACTATTAAAATTAATCTGTTAATAACATATTATAACTTGATATTAAGTGGCAGGCTGAATGAAATTGATTGAAGGGCCGCATGTGGCCATGAGGACATCGATAGAGAGTTGTCCAGGTACGGAAAGCTTGTGTGAACAATACAGATGCTTCTGTTGGGCTATAAATCTCCGGAGATGAAGCATGTGGTTTCACAGGAGACAGGCGATGATGATCGCTGTGTGAGGAGTCAGAGTGTCGGGGGGGGGCTCCGGGCCTTGTTGATAAGGCTAGTAGCAGACGGGAAAAAACTGTTCTTGTGGCTTGAGGTTCTGGTCCTGATGGACCGCAGCCTCCTGCCAGAGGGGAGTGACTCAAAAAGTTTCTGTCCGGGGTGGGAGGGATCAGCTATAATCTTTCCTGCACGCCTCAGAGTTCTGGAGGCGAACAGGTCCTGGAGAGATGGAAGATTGCAGCCAATCACCTTCTCTGCAGACCGAATGACACGCTGCAGTCTGCCCTTGTCCTTGGCCGTGGCAGCAGCGTACCAGATGGTGATGGAGGAGGTGAGGATGGACTCAATGATGGAGGAGTAGAAGTGCACCATCATTGTCTTTGGCAGGTTGAATTTCTTCAGCTGCCGCAGGAAGTACATCCTCTGCTGGGCTTTTTTGATGAGAGAGCTGATGTTCAGCTCCCACTTGAGGTCCTGGGAGATGATAGTTCCCAGGAAGCGAAAGGAATCCACAGTGTCAATTGTGGAGTCACAGAGGTTGATGGGTGCAGGTGAGGCTGAGTTCTTCCTGAAGTCCACAACCATCTCCACTGTCTTTAGAGCGTTGAGCTCTAGGTTGTTTCGGTTGCACCAAGTGACCAGCTGGTCAACCTCCCACCTGTAGGCGGACTCGTCACCATCAGAGATGAGTCCGATGAGAGTGGTGTCGTCCGCGAACTTCAGGAGCTTGACGGACTGGTGACTGGAGGTGCAGCTGTTTGTGTACAGGGAGAAGAGCAGAGGAGAAAGAACACAGCCCTGGGGGGATCCGGTGCTGATGACCTGTGAGTTGGAGACATGTTTTCCCAGCTTCACATGCTGCTTCCTGTCAGACAGGAAGTCAGTGATCCACCTGCAGATGGAGTCAGGCACGCTCAGCTGGGAGAGCTTTTCCTGGAGCAGAGCCGGGATGATGGTGTTGAAGGCAGAGCTGAAATCCACAAACAGGATCCTGGCGTAGGTTCCTTTAGAGTCCAGGTGCTGGAGGATGTGGTGGAGGGCCAGATTAATTGCATCGTCTACAGACCTGTTGGCTCTGTAGGCAAACTGCAGTGGGTCCAGGAGGGGGTTGGTGAAGGCTTTCAGGTGTGAAAGCACAAGACGCTCAAAGGACTTCATAACCACAGAGGTCAGGGCGACGGGTCTGTAGTCATTAAGTCCTGTGGTCCTTGGCTTTTTGGGAACAGGGATTATTGTCGAGGTCTTGAAGCAGGCTGGCACGTGACATGTCTCCAATGAGGTGTTGAAAATGTCTGTGAACACTGGAGACAGTTGATCAGCGCAGTGCTTCAAGCTGGATGGGGAGACAGAATCCGGACCAGCTGCTTTCCTGGGATTCTGTTTCCTGAAGAGTTTGTTGACGTCCCTCTCGTGGATGGAAAGAGTCAACACTGAGGTGGGTGGGGAGGTGGAGGGGGGGACCTTTAAGGTGGGCATTGGTGAAGATGCCCAGGCCCCTGCTGAGGTGGGGGAGCTGGAGGTGAAACACTGGAGCTGGGGGTGTTGGGAGGTGTTGTGGGGGATGGTTGCAGGACTGTCCCTCTGTCTTTCAAAGCGGCAGTAGAACTCGTTCAGGTCGTTGGCTAGGCGTTGGTCGTTAAAGGAGTGGGGGGCTTTAGGCTTGTAGTTGGTGATCTGCCTAAGCCCTTTCCAGACAGACGCAGAGTCGTTGGCTGAGAATTGGTGTTGGAGCTTCTCAGAGTGCATTCCTTCTTTCACCGCCTTGCTAAACTTGTACTTTGCCTCTTTAAGTCTGTCTTTGTCTCCACTCCTGAAGGCCTCTTCCTTATCCAACCTTAACCTTCTGAGCTTGGCTGTGAACCAGGGTTTGTCGTTGTTGTAACTCACCCTGGTGCATGATGGAACACAGCAGTCCTCACAGAAGCTGATGTATGACGTCACAGCCTCTGTGTACTCATCCAGACTGTTGGTAGCAGTCCTGAATACATCCCAGTCAGTAGAGAACAAACACGCCTGTAGATCCTCCACAGCCTTACTGGTCCACTTCTTTGATGTCCTCACTACAGGTTTGAAGAGCTTTAGTTTCTGCCTGTAAGCAGGAATCAGGTGGACCATGACGTGGTCAGAGAGTCCCAGTGCAGCACGGGGGACGGCGTGATAAGCATCCCTGACTGTGGTGTAACAGTGATCCAGAATATTAGTCGGGCATTTAATAAACTGTCTGTACATGGGGAGTTCGCGATTGAGGTTTCCTTTGTTAAAGTCACCTAGGACAATAACTAAAGAGTCCGGGTTGATCCGCTCCACACACAGTATCTGATCGGCGAGCATGCGCTGTGCGTCCTGCACGCTGGCGTGCGGTGTGATGTAAACACCGACCAGAATGAATGAAGCAAACTCACGGGGTGAATAAAAAGGCTTGCATGGAGGAAAGTTTGTGCCGGGGGGGTGGGGGGCTAATCTTCAGCCATAAAGTGTGTAACAGTGGAGGTGTTGCTGTGATGCTCACAAAGAGCTTCAGTCCCTCTTCTGTTGAAGCAGAAGAAATAATGTGTGGACACATATTAAAAGTGCAGTATGAAAATGTGAATAACTGGTCTCTCTGCTGTGTGGGGACTATAAGATCCTCTCCAAAGCCTTGGCTCTGAGGCTCAGACAGGTGATAGGTGAGGTCATCCATGTTGACCAGAGCTATTTTGTTCCCAGCATGTCTTGCAGGGGAAAGACACTGGTGATAAATAATCTTGTGTCCTCTGTGGCACAGATTAGTCTGTTCCGATCCTCCACCTAATCTATTGTCCAGGATCCAGGCAGTGCTGGTGAACTTTTTTTGGGACAGGCTACACTGGATTTCTCAGGCCATTCTGTTCCCAAAGAAGAGGGAGGACAGGGACTTGTACGTCTGCCTAGTAGAACGGCTGCTTTCCGTCTCCAGTTTATCCAGAAACTATCGTATGGAGCTAAAGACTTGGTGTGGAGGTTGTTAGTCTGCTTGTTTCTACACAGGTCGACGGCCTTGGATTAAAGGAAACAATCTTTTTAATGGATTTTAAAACTGTCAAAGTTCTGCCAGCCTATTACCAAAAAGTGTGGAACATGTTGGTGGAGGAGAGAGCCGATAGGTGCGACTCATTGTACTGGCTGCTGAAGGAGCCGGTGGTTTATGGAGGATAATGAACACACCTTGTTGGGCTGGGTCAGCAGTGATGGAGGTTTTCTGCAGGGCTCGGATTCTAACCTTGGGGCTCACTGGTGAGCATAGCTGGTACCAGACTGGAGGCGGGGCTGCTCTTGTTGCTGGTTTGGGGCTGAGATCGTCAACAGGATGCCGGGACACTGGAGACACTGCATGTGGCGGCACAGGAGCTCACACTGTTGGACAGGTCCTCTGGAGGACTGGCTGAATCCTATCCTATTCCAGCTTGAGGATTAGACCAAGGTTTGATGGCTGTGTTGGTTTTTAACTGAATGACTTTCATGTGAACCTTCTGTACAGAGTGATGGTGAAGGTCTTAAACCAGAAGAGACTACTACAGGCCTCTGGTGTAGTCTCTTCTGGTTTAAGACCTTCACCATCACTCTGTACAGAAGGTTCACATGAAAGTCACTACACTAAAAAGACAGCTGACCAGTAGTGACCAGTAGTGCCTCCTGTGTATGATCAGTGCATCTACAGACGACAGGTGTCAGAAACCACTGTTTCTCTGACCACAGTCGTCCCCCCTTGTTCACTCTGGTGGAGGGATTGTTTGTCCAACTGGGGGATACTTTCTCCAAACAGGTTTAGATCCTGGGATTTAAATACAGAAAATCTGCAAAGAAATGTCAGATAATAAACTTCTTGCTCGGACCAAGATGGCCATTTACATCAGCAGGAAGAAGAAAACAGAGGCCATGGATGAAGGCCATAATAATGGTGGACTTTTACAGACAAATGCAGGACATTGATCACTTTGTAAAAGAGTGGACTTATAGAGACATTCTGTGTTCAGTGAAACAAAATCAGCTGTTCTTCTCCAAACAGCTTTTATAAGCGTAAGAGTAAGACAGAACAGCTGTATATGAATGACAGTGAGACAGGTGGTACGGAGAAGATGCAACGAGTAGAGGTAGACAAAGTGGATGAGTTTAAATATGTAATGGACAGTAAGAGCACTTCTTCACAAGAGCAGTGAAGAAGAGAGTGCAGGCAGGTTGGAGTGGGTGAAGACGAGTATCAGGCTTGATGTATGACAGAAGAATAGCAGCAAAAGTGAAAGGGAAGGTCTACAAGACCATAGTGAAACCTGCTATGATGTTTGGCTGATGTATGGCCAAAAGACAGGAGGCAGAGCTGGAGGTGGCAGAGGATCCTGAGATTTAATTGGTGTCCATCTTGGAGTGACCAGGATGGACAGCATTGGAAAATAGCATATTTTAGGGATAGCTCAGGTTGAATGGTTTCAGTGGTAGAGCGATTCAATTCAATTTGAGGGTTGTGGGTTTCATTCCTGGCTCCGCTAGTCTACCTGCCGTTGTGTCCTTGGGCAAAACACTTAACTCCACTCCTGATGGCTGTGCTGGCAGCGTGTGAATGTGTATGAAAGATGAGTGATAGAAAATGCGCTGCACATGGATGTGCTGTATGAAAGTGTGAGTGAATGGGTGTGAATGGGTGAATGGCAAAACTGTAGTGGAAAGCAGCTTTGAGTCGTCATCAAGACTAGAAAAGCTCTATATAAATACAAACCATTTAGCTATAGTCTGCACTCTGCATCCAAATTAAAAGGAAGAACTTGCTGCTGTATTAACTCAACCCTCCGAAATGGAAGCGACAATTGGATTAAATTATGGATTGTTTTAGCAATTCCTTAATTATAATTTGATGTGTAAACATATCTCTGTTGCTAATACATCAGTTTATAGCTATTGATAATAGCTTGAGCGAAGGCCTCAACATTTATCTGAAGGCTGAATGGTTGGAATAAAATCCAACTTTTTTTGTATTTACTTCTGTAAATAAACTCTTTTCCATTGTTTTACTGAAATGATGGAGATGTAAGCTTGTTTATTCGTTTTTGTCGTTGATGTAATCAACACAACATCTGAGCTATAGAATAAGCAAGCTAAAATCTTGCGTCTCTTAAGTCAAAGAATGGAAAAGAGTTTATTTACAAACTAACAGTAAACAAGTAAATGTTGGATATCATTCCAACCATTAACCCCATAGACACAAGGGATGGGCAAGATGGAGGCAGCTGAGGCACCCCCTAAAGGGAGAAGCCAAAAGAAGAAGAACTACATGGTTTCACCATTTTTGTAAAATCTAGTTGATTTCGGTGCAGAAATAACCATCTAAGACACAAAAAATGTGTGTTAATCAAACACCTGAGCTGATCAGACACAACTCTTCTCCCTCATGGAGATCCTCAGACAATGTCACAATGATATTTTAATCATAACAAATGATTAAAATTACAGAATTTAACTTTCTAAACTTAATAAAAAAAGTCACTAAAAACAATTTAGTGACTTAACAGCATTTAGTTTTTAAGGAAAAACATTTAGTGTATTGAGTAGTTAATAGTTTAGTCTCAGCAAATGAATTGAATATTATCAGATGATGTTGATTGTTAGAAAAGTTTTTAAAAAAAAGGTTGTTTAAGTTAGTAAATAAAATATTTATATCAGCTTTACCGATCATTCAGTGTACCTATATTCAAACCTCTGTTAAACATTAGATTCCACTTTTCCCACTGCTAAATGAAACTGGTTGGTTAACTGAACTTGTGATGTTTTGATTTCCAGATCCAAACTGATGATTGTCCTAACATTTCTGTGATTTCTGTGTCCAGATCTGCCCTGATTTCAGTATGATAAGTGAAGGCCAATATTAATTTTTATCCTGGCAAAAAAAAAGTCTAAAGCTGAGACATTTTTCTTTTGCAGAAAAAAGAAGCATCTATCATGAAGAATAACAATGCCTATGCTGTAGCTGTCGCTAACTATGCTCCCAAAATTACAAAGGACTCCACGCTACCCACCATCTCCAAGTGTTCCATGAATGAACACAACAAGACCAAGGCAGAGACCAAGCCAGAGCAGAATAGGAAGACCTTCAACAGTGTTAGCAAGATAGACCGTATATCTCGCATCATGTTCCCTGTGCTGTTCGGGAGCTTTAACCTGGTCTACTGGGCCACCTACCTGAATAGAGAATCAGTCATTAAACATCTGGATCTTACCAAATAAACTGCAGGGATGAATTCTCAACACAAAGCCTATTCTAGATCTAGATTTATATTATATTGGTATTGGATGAATTATCTCAATTTTGCATTAATTCAGGTACACAACATAACTGGGTTACAATAAACCTGAGAGCCTTACTTAGTTAGTTGTCCATGTGCATTCAGTTGCTTAATATTAGAAAACAACACTGTCGTATAGACAGAGATGCCACCTTATCAAATGAAAATAAACAGCTGTGATTACAGCTGATCAATCAAAATAAGAGGACACAGGTTTTCAGACCTACTCCATGTAGAATTGTGAATGTTATTGTGTTTTAATAGAAACCATGACTCCCCCAATTTGCTTCTATATTTGGTTATGTTCTGTCATTGCCTGGACCAATATGGTGTGTCATCTGCATACAAAGTGTAAGTGAATGAGAAAGAGAGAGTGCTCAGTGCACACTGTGTCCATAACTAAGCCATAAAGACAGCCAGCGGTGGCTACCCATTACCATTTAATTCATGTTGATGTGATTTGACATTGGTCTTGTGTGGCCCACTTCACATGTTGCTATCAGTGAAGTGGGCTCCATGACACTCAGGAGTCTTTAGGCCCGGTCTGGGCATCCACACTCACACATTAAGATAAACTTTTATTTTAGGTTTACAGAATAAAGGATCTGCGTTATTGCCCAAAAACATACCTGAATTTGCATAAATCCATTTATTTTTTATTTTATATTTATCCACTTGTTCCTATGGCCTTACATGAATTATATCACTGAAGCAGAACCAGCATTTTGGTAACTTCATGGTAACTGGACACTTAACACCAAGAGCAAATTTAACCTGTGGGGGACATTAACCTATTCCACCTCAAAAGGAATGATGTGATCATTCACTGTCTTCTCAGAGTCAGAGACTTAGGATGATCATTCATTGCAGGAAGAGAGCAATCCTGAAACCATGTTGCCGCTGCAGCCGCCAAAGAACTATTTAACTGCTGCTTCCACCTGTGCTTTGGAAGTTGCACCCATAATTTCTCCAGTAGCGGCTCCAGAAAGATGGATGACAAATGAACACTGGCAGCAATTGGTTTTGCAACCCTCTGATGAGTCTGTGAGCACATACTTCAATGGAGTTTGCATTTCACATTTGGCAAGACATGGTGTGTTTGTATTTTGAAATGTGTTTGTATTTTGAAATGTTGTGTTAAATTGCCTGAATATTATCTAAATATGTGGACAAGGTAATGTAGCACAAAACACATTAATGGTGTATTCACAATAAATGCAAAGCAAATTTATCCTTGTCTGATTTTCACGAGCTAATGCTAAGTTACTAAACTACATTCACAGTAAAAAGCAACCACCAGCTTGAATGAGGAGATACACATATTTCTCATTGTCACCAGCTGTGAACTGTCACAGTACCAGCAGCACATGTAATGTTCTTTGTCAGCCATACCTCACTGCTGCACCTTACTACTCCTACTCCTCACCACCCACCTATGTGCTCAGCTTCTTCACATTATCTCACTAAATATTAATATGTATACCTATTTTTGGAAATGGATACATAGATGGAACAATATAAATAATGAATTGAGAAGTCTTACACATTCAGAAAATTCTATATGTGTGTATCTCACTGACTGTTAACAAAAGTGGCTCTTCACAAGTCACATATTTATTTTTCAACTTTGTACCACAATTCCTCATTGTTCTTGTGAATGTGACATTGCACTGTTTTTAAAAATAAAATACTCAATCAGACTTGGATACACTTCTTTTTAACTTCAGTTACCCGTGTGAAGCTATTATGGCCACCAAACACAGATTTATAGTATATGTGAAATGTCAGTATTCTAATAATATACAGCAGTGTTTTCCAAACTTCCTTAATAGGGATCCACTTCTAAAAGATGGCAAATTATAACATTAAAGATGGCAACATATTAAAGATGGCAAACTCCTGTCCAATAAGTCATGACCAAAACATATTTGTGCATAATGTTGCGACTAATTTGCAGCCATATCTGCAGTACCTAATATAATTTAGAATTGTCAAATTGAACAAAGATGAGATGTTTAGTAAATTAATTAAAACTTAAATGTATGTATGTTATTTAAAACATATACACATACATCTTGAGGAAAAGGTTAGTAAAATTCAGCCATTTTGTTTGGGGACCCAAAAAAATCCCTTGACCTCATCTCTGGGAACCACCGTTTTATGTGACAGCAGTAGCTGGAGGCATAGTTGCTAACATTACATTACATGTCATTTAGCAGACGCGTTTATCCAAAGCGACTTACAATAAGTGCATTTAAACATTTGGGTACAAACAAGAGCTAGAAGTAAGTAAGAGCTTCAAGTAAGCCAAACTATAAAGTGCTTGTCATAAGTGCGATGTATAAGCAAGTGATTTTTTTTTTTTTTGTCGTCATCTTAGTCGAGGTAAAGTCAGAAGAAATGTGTTTTTAGTCGCCGACGGAAGATGTGGAGGCTCAAGGAGGTTAGAGAAGATCGAGAAAGGTTTTTTGGGGTTAGAATAAGAGGACTGAATTTTAGTCTGATAGAAAGATTGTTTGGCTGCAGAGATAGAGTCAGTGAAGGTGGAGAGAAGAGAATGATTGGAAAGCAGGTCGTCAGGGTGTTTTGATTTCCTCCATTTCCTTTCTGCTGCCCGTATCGTGGCTCAGCATGCACTGAGTCAGACAACCACGGGGCTGGGGAGGACTTACGAACCCGCCGTGAAGTAGGAGGACAGAGAGAGTCAAGAGAGGAGGACAGAGTAGAGAGGATAGTGTCTGTGGCAGAGTTGGGATGCATGAGGGAGAAGGAGTCAGCTGAAGGAAGTGCTGATAGAACAGTTAAGAACAGAGAGGAGGGAGAGAGAGAGTGAATGTTACGACGGACAAGTGCAATATCTGATGAGATGAGATCATCAGGTTGGGAGAGTGGGAGAGAGTAGGATATGAAGAAAGAGATCGGAGGTGGAGCAGTTTCTGGTGAAGATGAGGTCAAGGTGGTTGCCAGCTTGGTGAGTTGGTGGAGAAGGAGCAAGTGAGAGAGAAAGAGAGGAAAGTAGAAGAAATAGATCGGATGACTGTTTTGTTTAAATGGATTATGATTGATATCTTGTGCGTAGTAGGGGTGGGCTGCCATTTCTGTTGATCCTGTTTTCTCCTGTTTCTGTTAGATTAGGAAGATTAGAATTATATTTTGGTTTGTATAGGAGTAGGGTTTTTTTGATAGTTAGAAAACATTTTGTTTGTTGTTTTGGCCTTGGTCCACCCTGAAGCAATTTTCGTTCATTTAGTAAATCACTGTAAATAGTTAATGTAATAAATATTTATTTTTGTCATCTACCTCTTCGCCTTGTGGCTGCTTGGGACCTGGGAGTGGAAACCAACCTTTCATGTTATGCCCACCGACCCCTAGACGTAACAATATTGCCTTTACTAGTGCAGACCCTACACCTCCTTGCCAGTCTTGACCTCTTGCTGGTGTGCATCAGGTGATCGAGTGCATGTTTGGCTATATTTCCGTCTAGTCTACTATCTGGGTCAGTGTTTTATGGTGCCCTTGGAGTACATCAGCCTTCCTCCAAGTCCCCATCCTTCTCAGCCCCCACACCTGCAACTTCCTCCTCATCCTCCTCTATCTGCTTCCCACATCCTCCTCCTCCCCCACAAGTCACTTTGCGGTCCAGGGGCCTCATCTATAAACCCTGTGTATGCACAAAAAGACGGCTTACACTTGCTTTCACGCACAGACGGCATGTATGAAAATGTACTTGGCGTAGAAGTTTGCAGATTGCAGTGCAAACTCTCAAGCTGCCGTGAGAATTTGCGGAGTGCTCCGAAAACTCTTGTCAGCCTCTGTCAGGTGGAAATGCTGCAATATTAAGCTCTGAAACTTATCACATTGTTTCAAAATAATATTATTAATGTGTCTATAGTGACAAACATGAATTATTATGTGAAACACCTATGGCGTCATTACAGTGCCAAATTCCGTGCGCATAAAAACCATAATCAGCGTGCAGAAAGACCACTCTCTGCGTGCTCGTGGTCTGAGTTTTGGCACTCTGGGGGCGGGCATTGAATAAATGCCCCGTAACCCCCCCTCCTTTCTGATTGGTCACTTAAACGCCTAGGTCAAAGCCAATCCGAGGCAGAGTAGGGCGGGTCATCATCGCGGTTGGCGGCAGAAGAATGTTATTAAGAACGGCAGATCGAGATGTCAGAGAAAAAAAAGAGGTAAGTAGAGGAACAGAGAGATATTTAAATTATGAATTTATTGAGGACTGATTGTGATGGTTTACTGACTTGCTACGAGGGAGGATGGAGGCTCTCTGCCTCCACCGTAATCGGCTTCATTGAAAGCGAAAAGTGACTAACATTGACCTTGACTGGGTCCCCCAAACAAAAGAAGTCAATTTTATTTATGAGTCAAATAATGCAGCCACATTCCTGAAATGAAAAAGCATTTCTGCAAATGCATTTTAATTCAAATAGAAGTCACGATTCACTTCCATACACAGCAAAATCGGGAGTGTTAATTCAACTCCCAGTGTTAATTTTAACACTTTTCTGAGTGTATATAGTTCTCACGGATTTTGAGTTAAAATTACACTTTGTAAAGTGTTAATATTTTAACTCTTTAATAGTGTTAAAATTTGACACCCTTAGTGTTGTTTTATGACACAGCATAAGTGCACTTTTAACTCGAAATTGTGTTATTCCCTTTCACTCGGAGTGTTAATTTTTAAAGGCGACATAGCCCGGAAGTGCCAATTAACTGCGTTTTTGTGTGTATCTGCGTCATTATCTCGTTTATGAAGCCCTAAAAGTCCATAACAATCAGTTCAGCCACTGCTGAGAGCGCAGAGTTTGATTGTTTTCCTGAGCTCTACGAAGCGGATCGGCACTTCTGTTGACTAGTTACGTCACTGGCAAATTTCACCACTCCTCTAAACAGCAGCACCTCCTAATCCTGGCACTAGAGTCCGGGCACATCCGGTGACGTACTTTCAACCGTAGAAGAAGAAGAACTACTGTACTCTCGTTGTAGCTGCTGAGCTCTGTACAACCGATACGCTCAGCAGCTACAACGAGAGTAGTTCTTCTTCTTCTTCTACGGTTGAAAGTAGCAATATAAAGCAGGACACAGCACCAAACTTCACCTAAAGGAAGGAGCAGTGGCAACAATATGTATATTACAATTTTTACAAACCGTAAAACTGTCTTTGTGTGCTTGTTTTGTCGTTTAGCATTAGCGATAGCTAATAGGCTACCTGCTAAGCTACACGCTAAGCTACACACTACGCTTGTGTTTCATTTGCATGTGTGTTTATCATCTCGTTAACCACAACTTTATCCAAGCTACAGGCGTCCTGCAGCAGTCTTTGCGATGGAGGTAGTTCACTTGTCACAGTGTCTTCTGACTCTGGGTCAGACTCCGAAACAAATGCGAAAGGGATTACGGCATTACTCAATGTTTTTATAATTGCTAGCAGTGCATCCGCCTTTCCAGAGGGGGAGCTGCAGGTCTAAGAGCTGACATACCAATTACGTCACTTCCAGAGAACTGGCCAATCACAAGACAGTGGGAAAGCTCTCAGACACAAGACAGTCCGTGTTCTGCGAGTGTGGTTTTGGTCTGAAACAGCACGGCTGACGAGAGCGTCAGTGATGAGATATTTACATCAGCTCGTTTGTAGTGACTAGGACGTTTTTGACCATAAAAACGATTTCATGTTTGTAAGTACACCTCCATATCTCACATATTAGTGAGATAGGATCATGCTATGGCCTCTTTAACATACACAGTGTTATTTTATGACACATTAAATGTGGTTTTAACACTGAAATTGTGTTATTTTCTTTCACTGTGAGTGTTAATTTTAACATACACAGTGTTATTTTATGACACATTAAAGTGTATTTTTAACATTAAAATCATGTTATTTCCTTTCTCTTAAGGGTCGACCAGTACTTCGGTACTTCCGATATTTGCGTTTTTTATGTGTATCGGCATTGGCCGATTCGCGGGTGCGTTCGCCGATCTATATTTTTTTCGTCCTGCGCATTCAAATAGCGCTGTGTTGAGATGCTGGAGAGCACTGAAGCGCATGCATTGCCCCTCCCTCCCTGGCAGAGAGCAGCTGGGAGTTTTGGAAGCTTGTCAACAACAACTATCCTCCATGAGGGAACGGTAAGATTTCAACTTTCAATGTATTTTTAACTGTCTAACTTAGCTGTATTATTGCATTACACTTTAAAAGTCTGTCTGTGTGTGTGTGTGTATGGGGGTGGGGGGAGCTGTCACAGCGGTGTGTGTGTCTGACTGAGAGCGGGGCAGAACTGCGGTCAAGTGAGCCGGCATTCGTCTTCGCGTGGTCAAGCCATCCGCACCAACGTTTTTAAGTGCGCCCGTGTAGTCGAACTTACGGTCAATGCTGGGCGTCGACTGAGAATGTCAGCGTTGGTTTGATACCAAGCGAGATCACTTCTGGTTTTCAAAATAAGACGTTACTAATACAAGTGCAATCAATCGTGCTGATTTTAAGACATTGGGTCATATTGTCCAGAAGCTATTAAACTTAATATTTTCCCTAATTTATTTTGATTTTTACTGTACAATAACATCACTTTGGCCCATACGTTCTGACAATGGTTGGTACAGTTCTGACTACTCCCTCACTTATTATCAAACATTTTTACTGTATAATTTTTGAGAAATTAAGCCTCAAAGTTTTTTGGGGTTTTTTTCTCAGAAAAAAAGCAGAAAACTCAATTTTTACCATACAGTAACATCACTTTGGCCCAATGGTTGGTACAGTTGACCTCAGGAGCATTCTGACTACTCCCTCACTCATTATCAAACATTTTAACTGTATAATTTTTGAGAAATTAAGCCTCAAAGTTGTCTTTTTTCACTCAGAAAAAAAGCAGAAAAATCCATTTTCTGCTTTTAGTAGTAAAGTAAAGAGATCTGATGGTTATTTTGTCACAGAGGTGAAGGAGAAAACGTCTAGCTACATCCAGAACAACAGAGGTCTACTGTTTCTGTGAGGCTGCAGAGTGAAAAAGGACTTCAGGAGTGCTTTTCAAAGACCTGATGACTTGAAGACACTTGTGTCCACTATCTACCGTCACACTGACACCATACAGCTGAACATGTCAGAGCATAGGGTGGTCTCGGACGTCAATACTACATTTTAGGCTTGTGATTAAAAGATGACCATAACAGAAATGAACTCAGCTAAAACTCGCTGAGAACTTCAAACTGTTCACAGTTTCTTTTTTGTAGAATAAAGTGTGAATAAAGAGTCAATAGTGGGTACATTTATGACTCAATCTGCTTTAGTGTTGGATGTTCTGTTCCTTAAATTTCATACTGTAACTACTGTTGGTAATAAATTATCCTATAACCTGTAGGAACAATACATATGTGCCTTTTTTATCATTCTCATATGAGGGTTTTTTAGCTGGGATATAAGCAAAGCCTTTGATTGTGCTTTCATATATTTCAGAGTGTATACCACTGTGTACCAAGCTCATTTTCCATGTACCACTTCTTCTGTAGATGCAGAATTTCTCAAAATGGAGTCTATGAACCCTCAGGTGTTTTTGAAGGGTTACAGTGTGTCCCTAGCAAAAGAGGGATCAATTCATTTTGAACTATGATTCCACCCACAAATATCATAATAACAATCTATAACTATTTAGGTCATCATACACTAGCTTAAATGTGTGTCATACAAGTGGTTGCTGACTTTTTGCATTATGTGAAAGACTTGGTGTACATTTATATTACATTCATTTTGCATACTTTTATTTTGCTTTGTCACTTACCGTTCAATGCTAGACTGTAGTCATAGTAATAAAGGTAAAAGAGTTAATATCATAACAATGGAAAGTTTTATTTTTCAATGCCCCAAACGCAAATAAATATTGGTAAAACAATTGTGGTTAATAGCACAAAGTAAGAACATGTAGGTGAAACATGAGGTGAAATATGTGTCACTATTAACTAAAGCAAGTCTACTTGAGTGAACTAAAAAGTTGAAATGCATGATCAAAAGTGTTGGGGGACAATGTTATTGACAAAAATGTGATTATTAAAAAATATTAAATAATTATGATTAATAATAATTAAATAATTATTTTTTTTAATATTCATGTAATTTGAATTAACAAATGTCACTCACTACAACTAACAATCGCACACGCTATGTGCGATTGTTAGTGTGTGAGAGAGAGTCAGTGGGGAAACAGGCGATAAACAAAGAAGAAAAAGAAAGTAACCGAGAAACACCACTCCCACTTCCGGGAACCAAAATGGCAGGTGGGTGAGCAGGAGCAGTGACTCTAGGCCCACGCCTATGGATGCCACCATATTCACCACAATGCCACAGATCTAAGGCTGCCTGTGCACGTTTTCAGCGCAAGATGGAGCATTGATGGGCTGTTGTGTGGCTCGCAGTGGGGCGACAGCGGCTGATCCTTGGTGCCATCGTGGAGGAAAGCAGCTCAGGAGTCGCCTTTGTTTTGCAGGGATGTGGGGAAGCTTGTGGCTGAAGAGGCTTCCTGGTGCAGATCCAGAGGGGTGTGTGGCTGAACATAAAACAAGTGTAACCCTTTTACCACCGGCTCACGTATTAAAACCCTAAATATTCTATGGTAAAAGACACATTTCAAAAAGTATATATCAGTCTAGGGTACCGTATGATTCTCACTCATTTACCAGTTGGAGACTGGGGAAACACACTTGACCTGTAAACTCACTTCTACAACAAACACAATATAATAAATCCCAACACAAATTTCTAAGTTTCAAGAACTGTATTAAAATGCAAGAAAACACACATTCAAAACCTGTCTCTACACGTAAGAGTTGACAGTCCGTCGCTTGAAAAAAAAAACTCCCCACTGGCAACACACACTGTTCCGGAGTCTCTGCTCTACTATTCATCATTTCCTCGGTTTTCCTTCTTCTTCCTCTCTCGAGTCTCTCCCCCGGAAGTGTAAAAAAAAAAAAAACAGATCATGAACTTCAGGACATAATATAACATAACAGAATTACTTTTAACTTTTTTTTAAAGCATTCATTGTAAACATAAATTATTTATACATTTTAATACCTTGTTTATCTCAAATAATTATATCTGTAAATTTGAACTTCACCATGAACTGGCATTTTGAAAATTATTACACTGATATTTATCAGAGTATTAAACAAGTTTCTGACTTGACCAGCGAGGGTGAAACTGGCACAATCTCTTGTCAAGACACCAAATCTTGGGGATTTGGTGTCTTCAGTATGGTGCCGGATGACCATGGCCGTTTGGAGAGAGGAAAGGTGCGTTACTCCAAAACCTTTGTGAGCTGGATTAAAGCTGCAGCGATCACAATCAGACCAGGAGCGAGGCGAGTTATGCCAACTCCACCTCCCAGAGGAGTCAGATGAAAGGAGCTTGGAGACAGCTCCTACTGCAACCGGATTTAGGAAGAAGAGGAAGAGCTGAGGTCAAGCAGTCGTATTTATAAATTCAGCCAGAGAGGAATGATGTCCAACAGGGCGGCCAATGAGATGGGAGTATTCTGCTTGTCAGTGCAAGTGCAGGCCTGGGAACAGTTCTTAGAACAGTCCTTTGTGTTGGAAAAAGGACTCCCTTTGTTTGAACTCCTGCCTCTCACATGGAGTAAGGCTTTTGCTTTTCCATGTAGGCCGTGCTTATGAGGGAGGAGCCCCAAACAACAGTAATTGATCAGCTTGAGCCTACAAGGCAATACAACCCTATTAGCTTGTTATGTATGTGCTTATCCATAGGGTTGTTTGACATAACAGCTTATTTCTTCACATTTTATGTTTAACGATTCTTAAATATTGTTTAAGTAGTCAGACATAAAATGTAATTATTGAAACAGACAACTCAAACCAATGTTTTTTCCCAGAACAATTAGATTAGTAATTTATTTATTAGAAACAGCAAACTACAGTTACAGCAGTTGTAAGCTGTTCTTTTTGTCATGTTATCATTAATCTGATTAGTAGCTTATGATACTGATAAAAAAAAGTTGTTTATGAAATGAAATGAAATGAAACAGAGCTTCAGATATGAGGTTGTTCTTATGGCAAATATTGTTATAGTGATTAAGGTAAGGTTAGGATAAGGCATTAAGTGGTTATGTTTTGTTTAGGCTGTCAACATTAAGTGAAAACAGCGACAGGTGCACAGACCTGTTTGTTTATACTTTTTGTCACCTCTGTAAGACCTTTTCTGTCATTAACACCAAACCCTATCATATTAAGGCAGAACCTCATTTAGGTTCAGGGATAATATGGGAATTGTGTTTAGGTTAAGGTTAGGGTTAGGCCTTAAATGGCTTTGTTTGGGTTGTCCAAATGAATGGAAAGTCTTAAAATGGTAACTGCATGAATTTGTGTGTGTGTATATCACTGTGTGTATGTGAGTGTTCTCAGGATGTTGTTCTCTCTCATTAGCTGCTTGTTCTTCTCCTGTAGTTCTCTGATTTGTTCCCTCAGAAGCTCCACCTCCTCCCTGACTGCCATCATCAGATGACTCTTCACTAGCTCCTGCACAGAACAGAATGGCAGTTAAATTGCAGTAGAGTCATAATTAAATTACAGCATTATCACAGTCAAACTATAGTAGAATCAAAGGCAAAATACAACACAATCAAAATATAATACAGCAGAATTACAATTCAATTACAATATAGTAGAATCACATTTAAAGTAATACAGGGCAGCATTTTCGATTTTCGACTCACAAGCACTCCATCGTTGCTGAGTGCAATTTGGTAAATACCACTCAGAGACTGTGACACGCCTCCTCCTCCACTACTCAGATCAGCACAACGTTGCAGAAACCAATTATGTCATCCAACAAGGTAAAATCATTTTTTTTTCAGGAATATTACTTATCTCTTACAGTTATAGTCATTGTGTCACATAAAATAAAATAAACTAACACTAACACCAACTCCAACCTCTAACTTTGCCGTGCATTGAAATATCTGCACAAAACTTCATGTGTGAGACAAGGGAACTTCCCTGAACACGTTTACAGACATGACCTTGTCCCAAAAGGAAGTCACAATTTTATACAGGAAGTGCACCATACCATTGCCGAAACTTTGAATGGGACTCACTCTGATGCAGTTGTTGCACACGTCGTGGGGGTTCCACTGCCTGACATGCGCAGGGAAACTACTAGTACCGTGCGTGGTGGTTGGTGGTTGAGGGGGTTACCATGCATTAAAAATGTTCAAATTTGGTACAGAGGTTGGGCCCCCAGAATTCGGGTCATGGTCAGACAAAAATCTTCAGATCGGGACAAGATTCAGTGAGTTTGTCGGACTTACTTCAAATTTTCTTGCAAATGTTTTTGGGATTTTTTTTCTCAGTCACACATAGTTGTTCCAACTTTAGCCAAACTAGGTACACTTTTTGCACTCATGATTCCAAACTTCCAAATTTCAATTAGCTCTGCCCACCCATAAGTTGGCAATTTTGAAAAAATTAAAATGGGTAGTCTATGCAATTGAACAAACTCGTCCTAGCACGTTTGAGGTAGCCGCGTCAAACCACTCTCAACAAGTTAATGATTTAAATTTATCAAAGGATTTTTTCTATGTCAAAAGGCATGGCCTCCTAAAAAGTAGACGTTAAAGTGACTGGAAAAACTATAAAATTCCAATTTTTGAAAGCTTTAACATTAACAGAACTACATGGAATTCCTCACAGTCATTGGATATGACTCATTTAATTTTTAAGTGGTTAAGGGAGGCATTATTGCTCCATAGTGCCCCCAAACGTCAGGTCATGGTCAGACAAAAGTTGAAGTAACTTTGGTACCTTAAATAGAAATGTGTATTTTTTTAGTACAATTCACTGATATTTTAACAACTTTTTACTAAAGAATTTAAAGTATTTAAATAATTTTTGAGCAATACTATTATAGCCTGTTTATCTGATGATGATGAACATAGTCATGAAATTAATAATAAAAACAACAACCTGAATAGCAGCCAAACTCAAGTGAGTGCAACAACTGAAAATTAAACAATCCAGTGTCATGTCAGCAAATGCTACCATCAGAATATCCCACAACAGTCTCCAAAATGATATTGCTATATTTTACAGCACTCACAAGACCAAAAAAAAACTATCTTGTGCCCTCACTTGGAGCCTTGAATATCACTGGAAGCAGCTGCATTTCTCTGTCAGTGTTTACCAAAACCCAAGTTAAATTTCCTTGCCTAAACCAAAACAAAGCATGTACTTACTAATCCAGAAGGAAGAAGCCAAACTCAGCAACCTTGAATAACATGTAGTCATCAATTGAACACCTTCACAAAGTTAACTTGATCAGACTCTCTTTTTCATGTCTTGGCTTCTTCTAAAAGAATACTACAATAGTAGAATCAAAGTCTAACAGTAGCACTACAGTAAAATCACAGTTAAACTACCATAGAATCACTGTCAAACTACAGCTGAATCAGTCATAGATTCAGATTCATAGATTCAATTTCAGGAATTACACACTCAAAATACAATAAAATAAAAAAAGCAATTTGATTTAAACTGCAGTGGAATCACCATCCAGCTATGGTGACAGCCAAACTGCAAAATCCCGCTAAAGGAAAGATTTTAAAAATATACATCAGGTTTGTGTGGGTGAGTCAAAAGATATAAAAGAAAAATAATATAAATAATGAGCAACTTGATGTCCGTTAGTTAGTTATAGTTTCCACAGCCTTTTCCTCTCTCTCCCCAGCCACACTTATATGTTATCTTTTTCTAAAGGGGTATCTGAAGCCGGGGTCACAGGGATGAGCTACATGGACACACCACTTGTTTTAAGAAGCCTTCCTTCCTCTCTCGCAGACTCTGGCTGGCCTCTCTCGCACAGACACAGACACCATCAGCATGGGTCTTGGCGCAGCTGTTTGTTTTAGTTTAGTTTTGTTTTATTTTATGCATCCACATACCATACATGCATACCTGCCTACACCTACTGATCACTGACACTGATATTTAATCCTAAATTTGTAAATAAATCATTGTTTTGCACTAGTCCTCGTCTTCTCTCCCTATTTTTGTTGCAGCCTAAGAGCCGGGCTTTAACAGTAGCTTTTGTCTGAATACACCACTGGGACCAAATAAACTTTCTGGAGGGATCACTGCCCCGGATACCCACTCCTCTCCATGCTGGCCACAGCAGTGTTGTGTCTTCCAGCAACCAACGCCTCAAGAGAGCGCACATTTAGCTCAGCTGTTCATGTGCAGGAATCATGTATAGGACTGGACTAAACTAAACTACAACTAAATCCTGGAACTGTATACTCTGTTCTACATAGTTTGGAATTATGTGTTTATTTCTCTGTTTATTTTGTGTATTTATTTAACCTCTTCCTACACCTGTGGCCAGGATGTGAAAAGGGAAATATCAGGAACCAGGGCAGCATTCAGAGTGAAACCTCTTGATAATTGTAGGTCTAAAATAAGATAAGGTCTTAATGCATAAATGAATGCTAAATATGTCAGGTTTGGGACGTAATTGACATATATTTGCAGGCCATGTTGAGCTTTCTTAACAGGTTGGGTGGATGCAGGTCATAAAAGTTTACTACAGTAGAATCATGTTTAAACTACAGTAAAATCATAGTCAAACTACAATGAAACTATTAATGAAATAGAAACTACTGCTACTACAGCAGAGTCAAATGCAAGTATGACAGTCAAACTACAGTAGAATCAAAGTCAATATACAGTAAATCAGAGTCAAGCTACAGTAGAATCACAGTGGGATCTCAGTTAAACTACTAGAGCATAATCACAGTCATACTACATTACAGTCAGTTAATCTACAATATAATTACAGTGAAACAGTAGGGAAAACTTTCAGATTATAATAGAATCCAAGTAAAACTACAGTAAAACCACAGTCAAGCTATAGTAGAGATAATAAACTTACCATGGCCTGCTCAATTTTGTTGTCAATAGAAACCAGGCTGTTATTGGAAGTACTAGAGAGAGGGAGAGAGAGTGAAACTGACAGGCAATCACGTATGTTCTGATCAATATCTTTCATTCATTGTCGCTTTGTCCTCTTCACTGGGTTGCTATAGTTACCTGTGGAAGAAAAGCAGCAGTGATATCATAAAAGCTTCGGAGTGCCACCCACTAGGAGGAGGCATTGGCCAATGAGAGTGAGGAGCGGCAGGCAGCAAAGGATTGTGGGCTTGTTGCAGAACCGAGGGCGGGGTTGACAAGGTCAGGTGAGCTTGAGATTGAGTGCAGCTTCTGTCTTTGATCTTACTGACTGACCTGGCTGAGGGCCACGACTCACTAGGTCGGTTACCTGACCTACAACTTCTGATCTTTTTACGATCCCGTAACACAACACATGCCTCTTGCTGTTTAGCAAAGACTTGCAGAGTCCTGATAGGAAGGGGTGGGGTTGATGGTGGACGCCGCTGAGGACGACATGCAGGCTCACCCAGGGTCGACTGCTGTTGTTGACCTGAAATCATCCTCTCTTTATGACCACTTACAGCTCACTGTCAGACATCTTGTCCAATCAGAGATCAGCTACTGACTGCAAGTACAGGCTGCAATCACAATCCAGAGAAGTAATTCAGAACTTTTCAAAAAAATCAGTCCACCTTCTCCTTAAAATGTGTAATCCTTTCTTAGCATGTTTTGTCCTGTGACAAAGGAAGTAGAGTCAGAAGCAGTCTCAAGTCGTCCACATGTTGACTTTAAACTAGACAAGTGAGTCTCTCTCTCTCTCTCTCCCACCCACACACACACACCAACCCTCTTCTCTGTGATTGCCTGCTGTAACATTCCAGCTCAAGCCTACTCAATGTCACAGCGAATAGGCAAATAGAAATGAATCAGCAAGCCCTGCTCATGCCCACTGACAAACAGATACTGGTTTAATATGGATTGTAATGACAACAAATCCACAACACAAAGATCAACAACAAAACAACAACACTACTATAATACAATTACGTTACAAGAACAAAACGACGTCAACACAGTAGCAACACAATAAAAAAACTGTACAAAAAATATATATAAACAAATATATACTACTCTACATACTATACTACACATATCTAATATTTACATATTATATTTAAATACAGATACAATGACCGTGCGACTTTAATATAAATCTAACATTCAAAGTTAAAATAAATAAAACATTAATAATATACAAACTTTCAAACTGTCAGGTCAAAACGTTTCCATTAAAAACAAAATAACACGTCAACAACAAATCTAACGCTGCCACAGCAGCATCACATACGCAACATACAAGTAAAACTTTTTTCTTTTCATGTGAGTAAGCAGAGCCATATGTGTTTCAAGGGATAGTTCGGATTTGTAGACATTATGTTGTATGGCATAGACTACTACTGGTGTCTATGCCATATAAATCTGTTCAGTTCAAATTTGAACTATCCCTTTAAGAAGCACTCTGCTTATGTTTTGTTCAACGGCAGCTATTTACGGTATTTTGTTAAGTTAGGGTTAGGTTATGAGTAAACCCTAGTAAGATAGCTGGATAGTGAATCCACTGAACTGATTTTTATCAGTTCTTCCATTTGCTCACCATTATATTATTTTTGCCTTTTTGAATCAGAATCAGAATCACCTTTATTGTCATTATACAGTGTACAACGAGATTAAAGGACAGCTCTAGTAGTGCAAGTGAAGAGATAAGAGTAGAAGAAGAAACAACAAAACAGTGCACCAACACCTTCGACAAAATTAGAAGGATATGTAGTAAAAAGTATTTACAGTGGGAGCCAGTAAGGGAAATATGCAGTATATGATACAGTACATTGTTCATTGTACAGCAGAGTGGATGTATGTGGGGTGTGTATATTGCACGGATAAGAACTGTAAGAATATTGCACTAACAGATTGGAAGAGTTACTTAGTGTTAAGCACTCTTATTGCACTTGGATAAAAGGTGTTTGCAAACCTAGAGGTGCGGGCCTGGATGGACCTGTACCTCTTTCCTGAGGGCAACAGTGAGAACAGGCTGTGCCCAGGGTGTGAGCTGTCACAGGTGATGCTGGTGGCTCTGCGCAAACACCTGGTGTTGTAGATGTCTGACAGAGAGGACAGCTGGTGCCCTGTGCTGACTTTCTGACTCCTTCCAGAGCCTTCTTGTCAGCCTGAGAGCTGCTCCTGAACCACACCAAGATGTTGTGGGTGAGGATGCTCTCCACAGAGCACCTGTAGAAGGACAGCAGCAGGTCCCGGGACACGTTGACCCTTCTCAGTGACCTCAAAAAGTGCATTGGTGTTAGTCCCCCATGTGAGGTCCTGAGAAATGTACGTTCCCAGAAACCTGAAGTCACTGACCCTCTCCACCAGGTCTCCCCCTATGAGAAGAGGAGCAAGAACCTCCTTCCCTCTCCTGAAGTCCAACACCAACTCCTTTGTTTTTGAGGAGTTGAGTGCCAGGTTATTGAGGGAGCACCAGGCAGCGAGGTTAAGGACCTCCTCCCTGTAGGCTGTCTCGTCGCCGTTTTCAATCAGCCCCACCGCAGGGTGTCATCCGCAAATTTCACGAGGACGTTGCTGCTGTGGATTGGTGCGCAGTCATGGGTGGACAGGGTGTACAGCATTGGACTCATCATCACACAGAAGATGGCGCCTGTGTGTATGGCCTGCCATCTGTCACTCCCAATGCTGTGTGTGTTTGTGCTGTTTGTGTCACTTTTAGCTCTGAATGTCAACTCTCTGCTGGTGTACGATCGCCAAACTCTACTAAATGTTCGACTACAAACGAAAGATTTAGTAAATTTCGATCATCATGGTCATAAAACCTTGCCTCCGCTCCTATCGGGGATCCCAACTTACCTCTGTAGCGCCCCTGCTTCACCTCCGCGGCGTAAGCGCACTCGCCGCCGGGGAAAACGCAGCGGTCGGCTGGTAAGGCTGAAGGCCTGTGCGTCTTTCGTCAGATTGTAGGATCAACTTTTCCCGGCACTCTTCCCGGCTCCACTTGACTACGGACGCCAGTGTGATTCCTGTCATCAGCCCGATCCGAGTGTCTCAGCTCCGTGGTCGCTGCGCTCTTCGTCCCTGCTGGCGCGGGGTGAATCTCTGCAACCTGCAGCCTCTGTATCGGGCTGCCCGGACAGCTCACCTCGTTGACCCGCCGGTTCCTACCAGGATTGGCCTGGCAAATGCTAGATCGCTAGCGAACAAGGCTTTTATCTTGAAGGAATTCTTCTCATCCCGAAGTTTGGATTTTCTCTGTGTGACTGAGACGTGGCTGAGTGTTGGTGAGTCCAGTGCTTTCGCGGATCTTTTACCCCACGATTGTGGCTATTTTAACTCCCTGCGGATGTTGGGCCGAGGAGGAGGAATAGCGTTTGTTTTTAAAAGTCATTTTAAATGTAAACAGATTTCACCATCAGCCTCGTTTACCAGCTTTGAACTGAGTTTATTTGAGCTGGGTCGCTCTCACACAGTGTTGTGTGCTGTGGTCTATCGCCCTCCCAGATACAATAAGGACTTTTTAAATGACTGCTGATTTCTTGGCTGAAATAATGCCTAAATATGACCGTGTCCTTATTGTCGGAGATTTTAAAGGCGACATAGAATGCTTGTATCACACATATATGTTAGTTATGGCGGTCTACTTACATATATTAACTTGTTTTCATGGTTAAAATCCTTCTAATCGCTGCAAACGAGCCGATCAAAATATCTCCTCACTCCTCACCTCGTCAGCCGCGCTGTTTCAGACCAAAACCACACCCCCAGAACCAGGACTGTGTTGTGATTGGCCAGCCAACGAGAGCTTTCCTACTGTACTGTGATTGGCCAGGTACCTGGAAGTGACGTAATAGATAGGCCAGCTCTCAGATACACAGCTCCCCCTCTGGCACGGTGGATGCTCTGCATCTCAGCAGCTACAACGAGAGTAGTTCTTCTTCTTCTGCGGTTGAATGTACGCAATCGGATGTGCCCGGACTAGTGCCCACACCGGGAGGTGCTACGGTGGTGAGAGGAGTGGTGAGGATTTTTGATGACGACATCAAACTACGGAAGTGCCGATCCGCTTCGCAGAGCCCAGGAAAACAATACAACACTATTTTCTCAACAGTGGCTGAACTGTTTGTTCTGAAGCTTTAGGGTTTCATAAGCGAGGTAATGACGCAGATACACACACAAACGCAGCGTTAATTGGAGCTTCCGGTCTATGTGGGCTTTAATGTTCATGTGTGTTGTCCTGAAAAGCAAATGGCTAAGGAATTCCTGCACCTCATCGACTCTTTTAATCTTGTGAAGTCTGTGTCTGGACCCACACAGGAACGTGGACACACACTTGATCTTGTCTTGTCATATGGTTTGCCTGTTTTTAACTTGTGATGCAGTGTTTTCTGATCACATGCCTGTGTTATTCGAAGTTGCTCTTGCCTGTAACACAGTTAAATCTGGCGGCGCTGCTCCTCGGAGCTGTCGTATTTTTAACCCTTCCACTACTGTTCAGTTCTCAGCTGCTTTTAATCAGGAGTGTGTTTCAACTGGGTCTGTGTGTGATACAGAGGAGCTGAGCTCATGGTTTCACTCTACCTGCCAAACCGTTTTGGACGCTGTGGCTCCACTAAAAACCAGGCAGCCTGAAACTAAGTCTGAGCCCTGGCTGAACGAAAGGACTCATGCTGTCAGACGCGAGTGCCGTAGAGCAGAGCGCAAGTGAAAGAAGGACAAACTCCATGTGTCATTCCAAACATTAAGGGACTGCTGACGTCACTATCAGACAACCGTGAAAGATGCTAAAAGAAACCATTTCTCTGACATTATCCTGTCAAACAGTCACAAGCCCCGTGTTTTGTTTGACACCATGAACTTGGTTCTTAATGCCCCACAGACTGCCTATATGGAGGCCTCCACCACTGTTTGTGAGGACTTTATGCACTTTTTTATTGACAGAGTCTCTTCTGTAAGGGCTCTAATCTCCTGCATATGACCCCTCTGTCTCTGTTCCCTGCACTGCTGTTTTTAACCAGTTTGAACCCGTGACATTGTCTTTTTTACAGGAGGTTGTTGGTCGGCTGAAGCCCTCAGGTTCTCCAAATGATGCTGTCCCTCCTCGACTATTTAAAGAGGTTTTCCACACTATAGGGCCATCTATTATTCTGGTTTTAAATAGCAGTCTGTCCACAGGTGTGGTCCCCAAAAATTTTAAACATGCAGTAGTGCAACCTCTTATCAAGAAACCTGGTCTAGACCCTGCAGTTCCTGCAAATTTCAGGCCTATCTCCAAACTGCCTTTTATCTCAAAAATCCTTGAGAAGCTAGTCCATGGTCAAGTAATGGCCTTTTTAGAGGAAAATAATATCCTTGAGGTTTTCCAGTCCGGCTTTAAATCACTGCACAGCACCGAATCAGCACTTTTAAGAGTTTTTAATGATATCTTTTTAGCTACTGACTCCGGTGACTGTGTAGTTCTTGTGCTTTTAGACTTAACTGCTGCATTTGATACAGTGGATCACGAGATCCTGATCTCACGTCTGGAGGAGCAGGTGGGCATCAGGGGCACAGCTTTGGAGTGGTTCAGGTCATACTTGGCTGATCGAACTTTCTGTGTCAGCCTCGGTGACTCGACATCCTCCTCGGCTCCTCTCACCTGCGGGGTCCCACAGGGCTCAGTTCGGGGCCCCCTTCTTTTCTCTCTATATCTGCTCCCACTTGGCTCCATTCTTAGAAAGTATGGCATCTCATTCCATTGCTATGCAGATGACAGTCAAATCTACATGCCTATTAAAAAGAACGAAGTTAACTCTTTTAAAATTTTTCTTCAGTGTCTTGACATAAAGGCCTGGATGACTCTGAACTTTTTAAGTTTTAATGACAAAAAGACTGAAGTGATGGTGTTTGGTGGCACCACTGGGACCCCCCAAGTAGATCTGGGCTGCTTGGCACCGCTTTTAAAACACACTTCCACAAACCTGGGTGTTAAAATCGACTCTGATCTGAAGTTTGACAACCAGATCAGGTCTGTTGTTAAATCCAGCTTTTTTCAACTGAGGCAGCTGGCCAAAATAAAGCCAATTCTCTCGAGGCAGCATTTTGAAATAGTCATCCACGCCTTTGTCACCACTCGGCTGGATTACTGCAATTCGCTTTATGTGGGGGTTAGTGCGTCCTCCGTTGCCCGTCTTCAGATGGTACAAAACGCTGCCGCACGTCTTTTAACTGGCACACGTAAATTTGAGCACATTTCCCCCATTTTAGCTTCACTCCACTGGCTGCCCATACATTTCAGGATCGATTTTAAAATGATTTTATTTGTTTTTAAATCCCTGAATGGTCTTGCCCCGCCCTACCTCTCTGAGCTTCTACATCCATACTCACCCACTCGCTCTCTCAGGTCAGCTGATCAGCTGCTCCTGAGTGTGCCTAAAACTAAGCGGAGCTCAGAGGGGATCGTGCCTTCGCTGTCGCAGCTCCAAAACTTTGGAATGATCTGCCACTGCGCATAAGACAGGCCTCGTCCTTGTCTGTTTTTAAATCCCTTCTTAAAACCCACCTTTTCTCTTTGGCCTTTGAAACCTCATGAGACGTTTGATTTTTTATTTATTTTACATATTTTAATTTGAATAGAATTTATTGTTTTTTATTGTATGGCTGCTAATTCTTATTGTGTTTTATGATTCTAATTTATTTTAAGCTGTTTTATTTCATTTTGAACCTTTTATGTATTATGCCTTTTATTTATTCTGTACAGCACTTTGGTCCATTGTGGTTTGTTTAAAGTGCTTAACAAATAAAGTTGGATTGGATTGGATTGGACTGAGCAGACAGCCCTGGGGAGCCCCGGTGCTCACAGACAGGATTGAGGACTGGTGGTCCCCTAGCCTGACTGACTGCAGGCGGTCAGTGAGAAAGTCTCTGATCCATCTACAGGTGTGCTCGCCGATTCCCAGACCGCGCAACTTGGACAGCAGTCTGCTCGGAACAAGTGTGTTGAAAACTGAAGTCCACATACAGCATCCTCGCGTAACTTCCAGAGTGTTCAAGGTGTTTACACACTGTGTGGAGGGCTGTGTCGATGGCGTCCCCTGTTGACCTGTTGGCTCTGTACGCGAATTGGTGCTAAACGAGGCCGGGAGGCAACAGGGATTTTATGTACCTCAGAACCAGTCTCTCAAAGCACTTCATCACAGTTGAAGTGAGAGCCATAGGTCTGTAGTCATTCAGGCCACTGACCGACGGCCCCTTGGGGATGGGTACAATGGTGGCGGTTTTCAGGCAGCTGGGGACTGCAAGCAGCCAGCGAGAGGTTAAAAATGGTGGTAAAAACCCCCGCTAGCTGGTCTGCACAGCCCCTCAGTACCCTCCCCTGGATGCCATCAGGACCAGCAGCCTTAGACCGGTTCACACTCCGGAGCACCTTCCTTACCTCCTCCGTTGTCACTGTGAGGGCCAGGCTGTCAGCGGGCAGCTGCGTGGGGGCATCTTCCACCTCTCTGACCTCAAACCTTGCGAAAAACTGATTCAGCTCCTCTGCAAGGTCAGTGCTAGGGGTGGGAGCACTGGAGCTGTTAATGATTACGAGGTCCTGGATGCCCTGCCAAACACGTCGGGGGTTCCCCTCTGCGAAGTGCCCCTCGATTTTCCTGGTGTACGCTGCTTTCGCCCGCTTAATGCCCCTTCTCAGGTTGGCCCTACATGAACTGTACAGTTCCTTGTTACCAGACCTGAACGCATAGTCCCCTGTCCCTCAGCAGCTAACTAACAGTTCATCCACTGTTTTTTATTTGGATAATGTCTGATGAGCTTCTCCTCTGTGACATTATCCGTGCACGTTTTAATGTAAAACAGAACCGTGGATGAGAAGTCTGTGAGGTTGTCCTGGGCAAAAATGTCCCAGTTGGTGGTGTTGAAGCAGTCCTGGAGCTGTGGGATGGTATTTCCGGACCAAACCCATATGGATCTCACCTCAGGCATTGTTCTTTGGATTAGAGGTCTGTATGATGGGGTGAGAAACAGGGACAGATTATCCGATTGTCCAAGATGTGGGTGGGGGGAGACTTTGAATGCGGCCTTGATGTTGCTATAAACCTTATCCAGCACGTTAGGACCTCTTGTTGCACATGTAACATGCTGGTAAAACTTAGGGAGCACAGTTCTTAAATCCACATGGTTAAACTCTCCAGCTATAATGAAGATACCATCCGGGTGGGCAGACATTGTGGGCAGACACATTGTCTTTAAACAAAAGGTTATGTATTAAAACAAAACACTAGGTAGCGCGCTTCATTTCACTTATATTGAACATCATGTGTCAACAGCTGCCTGAGACCCCTTCACCCACCAAACACACCTGGACGGTTGCAGACACACTCAGCCCCTTTCAATCTCCAGTTAGGAAGGTACAGTATGTTTCTCACCTCCTTTTCAGTGACATCACTGTGTCACTTCCACATTCTCTAAACTTGCTGTTGTTTACTATCAGATGATGAAAACTGGACCACCCCCAGCAACATCCTCCATCATCCTGGACGATGCACCCTCCTGCTCCCACGACCCAGTTGGAAAGGTGTGTTTCCACTAGAGATGTTCCGATACCATTTTTTCCCTCCCGATACCGATTCCGATACTTGTGCTGTGGGTATCGGCCGATACCGAGTACCGATACCGATACCAGTGTGTTATAAAAAAATATATATCATACTACGCCTGCATGACTGTGATATGATTATCATCACCAAATCCTTTACCGTATCAGTCACGGGTGTCAGACAGTGGAATAATCTGGATGAGGAGATGAAAAAATCAGCAAAACGGAGTGTATTTAAAAAGAAGTATGTAGAGATGACCATTAATCGATACAGAATGACCCAGGAGGAAAGTATGACAAAGGTCAGAGACAGAAATCTGTAGACACCGTGAGGATACGGCAGTGGAAGCAAATGTAACCAAACAACAGCTGACATACATGGAGTCTGATTGACTGTCTAGAGCTAGACTGCATCTCTGAGTGCTACCTGATGCTGAAACATGTTTTTGTCAAAATGTCATAAGAAAAAGAAAAATGATGTATTGTATGATGAAAATATGTATTCTGTGGGTAATGGGGACGGGACTAGATAAGCTTTTGCTTCTCCGGCTTTCCCTTTTGGTTATGTGTATTGTGTAAACTACACTAAGATGATGTGTGATGATGAGTGATCTAACTGACATGACCGAAATAAACATATATATATATTTATATATATATATATACATATATAGATAAATCATTGGTGGTAAGGTTTGGCTCAGGTTAAACCCTCTGTAAAACATGAACGAATACAGCAAATGGACATCATTTATTTTTACCAGTGATATGTTATTTAGTTTTTCAGCTTGTACGTTTGTTTTCACTCTGGTCCAAACACCGCAGCACTGGCAGAGCTTCATGTTTCCATGACGACTGACCGGGCAAGGACGCGCGTGACATCATTTTTACTCGACTCCAGATTGTTAAAATGAGTCTCTGAAGTAACGTTAAACTTTAAAAACAGAGGCATACATACGCAGGACACAGGTACGCTGGTTAGTTGTAGCGCTGCTCTTTTCGTTTAATAAACGGGCCGCTCCAGTTTGACGTTAGACGCGCTAACGGAGCTAGCGCAGCTAACAACGCTAACGGAGCTAACTGGTAAATACTGCCAAACCGCCGACATGATGAGCTAACGTTAGCTCCTTGTCTACAGGTGTCGGGTGATCAGTTCTTCTTCACGCCTCTAAAACAGCACAGCGCAACTGTTTCAAGAGCGGCGAAGAAGAACTGTGTCAGAGCTAACGGAGCTCTATTAAATAACGTGGTATCGGATCGGTGCATGGACTCCACTACTCGCCGATACCGATACCCACATTTTCGGCAGTATCGGAGGCATTTCCGATACCGGTATCGGAATCGGAACAACTCTAGTTTCCACCACGCACAGTTGACACACATACACATTCACAAGTCACCTTATCTACATCTAGACAACAACTAAATCCACTAAAACAAGCACTAAAAACATTCACACTCATAATGTATCAATATATTGATTTGTCTTTTGTAACATGTGTTCCAGTTTGGTACAGTTTAATTTTTAGTTGGATAAATCTGTGTGTGCCTGGTTGGCCATGAACAACATGTAGTGTTTGGTGCTGTGACATCAAAGTTTGTGTTCCATATCATATATGTATATATATATATATATATATATATGTGGCCAAATCATGAATGAGACGACCAGACACTAAAATAATTTTTCCTGTGGGTTGTTTATTCCGTGACTGAACTTATATAATAAAAAGAAAGCCCAGCATTAAGGGTTTAATTTTGAGGGTGACATTGACATATACAAAAATTGAAATAAATGAAATTCAGTTTTCCCTCTGGCTTCACTTTTACAAATTTTTACCACAAAAAAAACAAACAACAGTAGTGGCTGTCTCCTTTTCTAAACAAGAAACACAAAATGCACATTTCTAGCCACACTCAGTTCAATAATTTTTCAATAACACATAATTCACAGTAACAACATGCATTGATTGATAACCCATATAGGTGAATTCAATTAACAACTGTAAACGAAATGCAATTTTATCAACTCTGCTTTAACTAAAAAATGGCTTCACTCACTTCTAACACAGAGTTTGAGAACCTGGCCCCAAACTCGATGCAGCTCACTCAGCTTTCTCTCCCCTCTGTGAGGTAGATAAAACAAAATAAACAGTTTCATAAATTAAACAATGCCTGACGACAGAACGATCCCAATCATTTCACATACATATTCCAACTTATATGACTTACGCTGACCCACTGCCGTATTGCGTCCGCTCTCGGCACGGAGGGAAATAAAACGCTAACCGATCCCTCACCGATCCTCTGCAACACCCAAGCAGGCACACTCTGGTCAGCCGCTTAACTCGACCGTCTCGTCTATGGACTTAATGCTACTTCGTCTCACGGAGGCACGAAATCAGCTCTCTTATTTTCACAGTGACCATACCCACAACACCGCTGTCATTCCTCTCATTCCGTTACCGCTATTTTTCTAGCGGGATTCCCGACTTCCGTGTTTTGGTCAGTCTCGCGAGTCTCCCTGTCAGGTGGTTCTTAAAGTGACATACACAACAGGTACCAAAAAACACACTCCCGTATGTTCACCTGGTTACATTCTCCCCTGCTACAAGTCAACGTCCTCGGTGACTTATATATCTATAGCCCCTTTAAGGTGTGACGAATGAAGGACCATGCCTGCTAATACCTAGGACAATAAGTCTGGGCTAACGGACACCACGTTGCACGCAGACACAGGTAAGTTGAAAGGGTTTCTGTTTTTTCCAGCTGTTGACCTCTGACTCCTACGTGGAGGAGGAATAAGTGTGTCACCCCTGGGAGGTTCCTCCTTCCACTTCCTTGTAGCAGGTACAGGCCTATCCTGCGTTCTCTCTGCAGGTGTGGAAAGAGTATCAGGTACATCACTGATCTCCATCTCAAATCCATCTTCATTCTCCACCATACTGTCAGCTTCTTCATCTGGGTGGAATTCTGTCCCAACAATCATTGGCTCCACATTCTCGAGTTCCTGAGTTTCTACACGCCCAGCTGCTGGACATGTCATTCTCTCTTCCAAAATGAACTCGGGATCTATGAACTCCACGTCGGATTCCAGACTTGGGTCAGTTTCATCCCTGGGGATAGGGGAACAGTGACGCCACCTTGGTGCCGACACAGGTACAACACATGGCTGCAGATTAGACCTATGCACCCTCTTTGCTGGCCCACCCCCTATCGATTCCACGGTATATGTGGTGCCCTGGATATCAACGACTTTGTACACCGTGGCTGACCAAGCATCTTGGATCTTGTTCCTTCCTGGTGGTCTATGGCGGAGATACACCAACTGTCCCACCTCAACAGACGGACAATACACTCGCCCTTGCTGCTGAGCTGCCCTTTCCTCAGTCTTTCGTTCCATGCATTCTCTCGCTCTGGCACATGCTTCATGAAGACGCTCCTGGTGTACAGCTAACCAGTCTGGTTTATCACTGTTCTCCTGCTCATGGCCCAACAATGCATCAATAGGGAGGTGAGGATGAACTCCAAACAGCAAATAATAGGGTGAAAACCCTGTGGTAGAGTGTGGCGTAACATTATACGCATACACCAACTCTGACAGGTGTTCCGGCCAATGCCGCTTCTTTTCAGGGGGAAGTGTGCGCAGAAGTTCATGTAGGGTGCGATTAAACCGTTCACACTGGGGGTTCCCTTGAGGATGATGTGGTGTTGTTCGGGTTTTCTTCACTCCATACAATCTGCATAACTCCGCAATCACTGCACTTTCGAAGTTCCTGCCCTGATCAGAGTGCAGGCGTTCTGGTACTCCGTATTTTAGAAACCACTCTTTCAGGATGACTTTAGCAGTGGTATCTGCCTTCTGATCTCGTGTGGCAAAGGCCTGACTGAACTTAGTAAACACATCGGTCACCACAAGCACATTTTCACGACCATCTGTGGCAAGTTCAAGCATTGTGTAATCTACAGCAACCACCTCAAGTGGGCCAAAAATGGAGTCTGGGGTGCCTGAATCTTTGGTCGCGGCATTTTTGTTAGCACACACCTCTGACATCTCTTCACCCACTGATCAACATACTCATGCATACCCACCCAAAAACATCTCTGTCTCAACAGACCCAATGTCCTCTCTATTCCTTGATGTCCCATTTGGTCGTGTACACTTTTTTCGTGTACACTTTTTTACACTTGTTCCTTGAGACAGTCAGGCAGCAGTAGCTGATGACAGGTTCCGATATGAGCATCTTCAATCACTCTGTACAAAAGTCCATCTTTTTCTTGGAGTCGCGACCACTGCTTCAACAGAGCATGTACTGGTTTTGTCAGACCTCTCCTTTCTTGGTAAGTTGGTCTCCTCTGCTTATCCCAGAAACCTCTTAAAACTCTGAGTGCTGGGTCGGACTGCTGAAAGCTCTGGAGCTCTGCTTTGGAATATCCAGGGAGAGTAGGGGTGGTATCCTGAACTGCCTCACTGGTCACTGCCTCACTATCCTCAGATGCTTTTACCTCTCTAAGCCTACAACACTCAACCCCTGCTGCCACTAGATCTAGGTCTAAGGCTGTGCCTTGCCGGAGAGTGTTACATATGGCTATACATCCATCATACTCTGCATCCTCACTATCAGGTTCTGGCTCACCGTTTGCTGGTCGCCGGGAGAGAGCATCAGCAGCAGTATTACACCGGCCAGGGCGATACTTTACATCAAAATCAAACACGGCTAACTGAGCAACCCACCGTTGTTGAACGGCTCCCAGATTGGCAGTGGAGAGGTGACACAGGGGGTTATTATCTGTTATGACAGTGAACTTTGACCCCAAAAGATAACTCCTAAATTTCTCAGTGACTGCCCACTTTAAGGCCAGGAGCTCAAGCTTCATACTGCTGTAATTCTGATCATTCTTTTCTGCCCCTCTGAGCCTCCTACTGGCATAGCCTATGACTGTCTTCCTTCCCCCTTGTTCTTGATACAGAACCGCCCCTAAACCCAGGTTGCTAGCATCCGTCTCTAGCGTAAATGGAAGAGCGAAATCTGCATAGCCTAGTGTGGGTGCAGTAGTCAGCTTTTCCTTCAGGTGCTCGAAAGCCTGCAGGCATTCTGGTGTCCAGGCTGACCTGAACAACTGATTGGACCTGACCTGGCTACCCTCCCTGACACAGGCAGTTACAACATCATGGAGAGGCCCTGCAATCTGTGAAAACCCTTCCATAAACCTCCTATAGTAACTGCAAAAACCCAAAAATGACCTGAGCTCTTTTACAGTGCTAGGAATGGGCCACAGCTTCACAGCACTTATCTTCTCTGGATCAGTTCCTACCCCCTGGGCTGAGACCTGATGGCCAAGGAACCTAACCTCAGGTTGGAGAAAATGGCACTTCTCCACTTTAACTTTCAACCCTGTCTCCCTCAACCTCTTTAAGACTATCTCAAGCCTTACCAGATGATCCTGGAATGTTGGAGAAAACACCAGTAAGTCATCTAAGTAAATCAACACAATCTGAAAAACTAAATCATTCATTGTGGCCTGCATTAAACGTTGAAAAGTTGCAGGGGCGTTACAAAGACCGAAAGGCATACGCAGGTACTCGTATAGGCCAAATGGTGTTGTGAATGCTGTCTTGTCCCTGTCCTTCTCATGTACTGCAACTTGATGGTATCCACTTGCAAGGTCCATGGTTGAAAAGAACTGTGCACCACTCAGGACATCCAGACTCTCGTCGATGCGTGGGAGTGGGAATGCATCACGTCTTGTTTTTGAGTTCAGCCTACGGTAATCTACACACAGCCTCAAACTTCCATTGGGCTTGCGCACCAGGACGATTGGTGAAGCATAAGAGCTTGAACTCTCCTGGATCACTCCCTTTCGCAACAGTTCAGAAATGTGCTCTTTAACCTCTTTGTACTGGTTAGGTGGTATACGGCGGTAAGGTTGGGAGACTGGTGTGTCATCCATCAATGGGATCTCGTGCTTCACTTGCTGGGTATATCCCAGGTCCTCGTCATTAGCTGTAAACACATCTGCGTACTTCATCAAAACTGCCCCTAGCTCTGTCTGCTGGTCCGGTGTACCTCCTAAGTGTAAGCGGTCAAGTAAAGCCTGTTTGTGACTGTCAGATCCCCGATCATCTTTCTGGTTAATTACCACTTCCTCATGATTAGCAGAGATACGTTGAAACTTTACCTCATAAGGTTCACCCTCGACACACTGACACTGGCTCAGAACACCAAGCCTAGTCTGGGGGGAAAGCCAGACATCTTCTGCTAAAAAATTGACAACTTGAACTGGAAAAATAGGATTGTTGGACTGTATCACCGTAGGAACCACCATCAACCCACCAGGAAGCGGTGTGTTCCGTGGCTCAAGCAACATGGTGGTCCTGGCCTCGGACTGTGTTTTACGGCCCCTCGCATAAACAGTGGCAACGGACAAAGCAGGTACATGTACCTTGTGTTTGTTGCAACACAAGCTGTGGACATCTTCTCAATTAACTCTGCTTCTTGCACTCGATTGAAGGCCTCTCTCCACACAGAGTCCAACTCACCACATAGGGTTGTGTCAACCTCCGAAAGCATTAACCTTCTGCACCGTTTCACAATATTCATCCCAATGATGCCAGGTAGAGATGAGTCAGACTCATTTGTGTCATCATCTTTGATTAAGAGGAAACCACACTCTGGGATGGTAAGCCCCATTACCTGTATGTCAAGCTCAACATAACCCAAGTATGGTAGCGGTAACTTGTTTGCAGCTGTTAACTTTAGCCACTTAGCAGTGCAGTGCATGTCTTCTTCCTCTCCATGAAGGTGGTCTTCATTACTTCCTGTGTCTAATAAACATCTAAGAGAAACACTATCTATCTGGATGTCTACCTCTGGACACTCACCTACAGCATTTTTCAAGAACCGTTCTTTGGTTAGAGTAGTTGCTGAGCCTTCTGACTTTCCCCGCATTGCCCGACTCATAGCAATGGAGGGCTCTCGTTTCCCTGTACTCCAGGAGAAGGCGTAACATTAGGCTGGCTTCCTGGTTTACGCCGTGCAGTGCAATGTCTTGCAATATGCCCCACCCCTTCACACCGCAAACAGATTGGCTGACCCTCACTTGTATATTTAGGCTGGACTTTAGGTCTACTACTCCTATAACCACCTCCTGAGCTGAGGTTCTGTGTAGTGAGCTCACAAACTGCATTGGTTAACTCACCAATAGCTTTACCCTGTTGAGCAATTATCTTAACTATTTCCTGCAGGGTTACCGTCGAGTCAGTCGGTGAGTCACTAGTCAAGGTCACCTTCTCTGAAACCTGATCGGGACTGGCAACTACATTTCTACTTCTCGCCACCTGTGAGCTCCGGGGGCGGTCTTCCAGGGCCCACATCATTGCCTCTTCACGCACATCAAACAAAGTGGACTCAGGCTTCTCTCTAAGGAGCCTTCGCAGCTCACGGCGAGCAGAGTCGCGCACACCTTCAATGAACTGGTCTCTAAGAGCTACCTGTGCGTTAGCTACTGCATCAGAAGACTGTTGGAGGGCAGAATTCAGCAGCTGTGAGAGTGCATGGCATAGAACGGGCATAGAAAGCATGTAACAGTTGTGGAGTACTGCGCTTTTCTCTAAAGGCTTCCCTCAAACAAGAATACAGATCACTGGATTGCCTCACCCTTCCCCTCATACACAGCTTGACTTCCTCTAAGGCTGAACCCTTAAGCAGCGAGAGAATAAAATCTATTTGTTCCTCATCGCGTAGACCCCTTGCTCTCATTGCCCTCTCTACCTCCTCTATAAACTCATCAACAGTGTGAACGTCTTTCCCCGGTTCACCACTAAACGGAACAATGTGTTTTTCTCTTGGAATGTAAACAATAGATCTTGTCTGAACATCACCCAGGTTAGCAATACTGGACATTACTGCATCGTGTTTTCTACTTGCAGCTGTACCAAAGGGTTACCTTCTTCCCCTGGCACGGAGACAACAGAGCCGTCCTCTCCATCACTGGCTTCTGGGCTAAGAGCAGCTGCTCCCTCGTTGTGCTCTGACATTCTGACAAGTCTCTTTCAATGTCTCTACGGCAGGAAGATGACACAGTCAGCGTTGAGTTCAATGTCCTTCAATTCTGCCGTCTCGGAAACGGCAACGCCAGACAAGCACCGGACGTTCAGCACCTCCAGCAGACGACGACGGCGGCGCAGAATACCAGTTCACAGCCACTTCAAGGACACCACACGCCGGTCCAATCTTCACCACTACTGTTGTTTGAATACTTTATGTATCTGACTAAGATCTCAAAATTAAATAGGGAATCCCACTTCTGACACCAATTAATGTGGCCAAATCATGAATGAGACGACCAGACACTAAAATAATTTTTCCTGTGGGTTGTTTATTCCGTGACTGAACTTATATAATAAAAAGAAAGCCCAGCATTAAGGGTTTAATTTTGAGGGTGACATTGACATATACAAAAATTGAAATAAATGAAATTCAGTTTTCCCTCTGGCTTCACTTTTACAAATTTTTACCACTAAAAAAAACAAACAACAGTAGTGGCTGTCTCCTTTTCTAAACAAGAAACACAAAATGCACATTTCTAGCCACACTCAGTTCAATAATTTTTCAATAACACATAATTCACAGTAACAACATGCATTGATTGATAACCCATATAGGTGAATTCAATTAACAACTGTAAACGAAATGCAATTTTATCAACTCTGCTTTAACTAAAAAATGGCTTCACTCACTTCTAACACAGAGTTTGAGAACCTGGCCCCAAACTCGATGCAGCTCACTCAGCTTTCTCTCCCCTCTGTGAGGTAGATAAAACAAAATAAACAGTTTCATAAATTAAACAATGCCTGACGACAGAACGATCCCAATCATTTCACATACATATTCCAACTTATATGACTTACGCTGACCCGCTGCCGTATTGCGTCCGCTCTCGGCACGGAGGGAAATAAAACGCTAACCGATCCCTCACCGATCCTCTGCAACACCCAAGCAGGCACACTCTGGTCAGCCGCTTAACTCGACCGTCTCGTCTATGGACTTAATGCTACTTCGTCTCACGGAGGCACGAAATCAGCTCTCTTATTTTCACAGTGACCATACCCACAACACCGCTGTCATTCCTCTCATTCCGTTACCGCTATTTTTCTAGCGGGATTCCCGACTTCCGTGTTTTGGTCAGTCTCGCGAGTCTCCCTGTCAGGTGGTTCTTAAAGTGACATACACAACGGGTACCAAAAAACACACTCCCGTATGTTCACCTGGTTACATATATATATATATATACACATATATATGTATGTATGTATGTATGTATATATATACATATATGTATATGTATGTATATATACATATGTATGTGTATATATATATATATATGTATATATGTGTATATGTGTGTGTGTGTGTGTTAATATGGAAGCACATTGCAGTCACTTAGAAAAAAATAAAAACAAAACTTTTTTTTGAGTAAATATTTCTGTTTTTCTGAGTAATTAATTTTTTGGTCTGTTTTTTTCAAATGAATGCAATGCACTTCTGTATTTTCAAGGTGTACAAGTAAAAATATGAACAGAGTAAATTGTGTCACTAAAAGCCTTTGGTTTCATTGGTTTATTGTGTTCACAGGTGACTCAGGCAGCTGCACCCACCGGAGAGCCCAGCGCAGTGAACGATGCAGCCTCCTGCTCCTGTTGAACCAGTATGTTTCTTCTGACACAGTTTAGTCATTTCAAACACCTGCAGCATACTCAACACATTGTCTTTAAACGAAAGGTTATGTATTAAAACAAAACACTAGGTGGCGAGCTTCATTTCTCTTATATTGAACATCATGTGTCAACAGCTGCCTGAAACCCCTTCACCAACCACACCGACCTGGACAATGACACATGGACTCAGCCCCTTACTGTCTCCAGCTAGAAAGGTACAGTATGTTTCTCACCTCCTGCTCAGTGACATCACTGTGTCACTTCCATGTTTTCTAAACTTGCTTTTGTTCACTATCAGATGATGAAAACTGGAACACCACCAGGAAAATCATCAATCCTGCTGGACGATGAACCCTCCTGCTCCCACGACCCAGTTTGAATTGTAAGTTTCCATCATGCACAGTTGATGCACGCACACACAAATGCTTGCATTCACATCTAGTGTGTGTATAAAGGTGTACAAATAAATATACAGAAGAGTATTAGCCACTTGTGTATAAAAAACAGATTGCAAAGAAACTGTAACACTGTTAAATAAATGCTGTATAATAAATCACTTTTATGGCAGAGGGATAATTTACTTTGGTAAAAGTTTGGACTTTCTTTAACCATGTATGTTTATAACTGTAATTATAATAATCCTCCATATTTCTTTTCAGGCTTCAGCCAGGCGGGAGGAGCATTCCCTGAGGGCGACACATTCTCAGAACGACTCAAGGTACACGTCGTTCTCTAGAAATCATCAGTGTACCTGCATTGCTTTAACCTTCCTGGCCTTCCAAAGTGAAGACGTGCACTTCACCACACCTCACCTCGACCGAGTTCTCGAACAGGGAGATTCACTCTATGTTGCTATTAAGCAACAGCTCCTGTTCGAGAAAAGGTTCCATAGCAACCACCTGGCTGTTGAAGAACTGCCCCGCCAAGTTCTCGCAGATGAAAACATCTATGGTGTACGCTTGTCTGATGTGAGGTGTGGCTATCTGAAGGCACAAGTCAACAGCCCAGGAAGGAAGCAATGGTGGCTGCCCCTGGCTAAACAGCTGAAGTGTCTCTCTAGAGATGTTAGCCTCGCTTTGCTCCTCGTCTCTCCCGAGTGCTTTGCGGTGTTTCGCACCAGATCAGGTAAGTATTGTACTTGATTCCATTGTAAGTCGCTTTGGATAAAAGCGTCTGCTAAATGACATGTAATGTAATGTAAAAGTATGGGATGTTTGATTCTCATTCAAGGAGTGCCAGAGGTTTGCCTTCCCCAACTGGAAGAGCAATTAGGATGACGTTCACCCACCTCCATGGTCTGGTCAACCACATCCACAGGCTTTTCAGGGAGCGCAGTGCTTATGCCAGCTATGAGTTTGTGCCTCTTTCTTTTGAAATTTAAGTGGCCTCACCACCACGACCACCCCCACAGAGCAACGTGACAGCAGATGTCACAGAGAGCAATGTGGAGGACGCACCTCAACCTGCAGCACCCAAACTGTGTCAGGAGGACCAAGACCATGTGAGCAGTGTGGAGGACTTACCTCAACCTGAAGCACCCGAAATATGTGAGGAGGACCAAGACCAAGTGAGCAGTGTGGAGGACTCACCTCAATCTGCAGCACCCAAAATGTGTGAGGAGGACCACGACCAAGAGAGCAGCACATGTAAAGAACAGCCAGGAAAAATGGATGTTAATGTGCCACATGTGGTGGAAGACAAAACATCAAAGGCAGCACCAAATGTAACCAAACTCAGTAAACAACGGCGACGGAAAGCTACACGCAAAGCATGCAAAGAAGGCCAAGAGGAACAAGCACAACCTCAAAAGTCCACAGCTCGGACAAGAAAATGTCAAAGTAAAAAAACCAAATATGCCACCTGCCCAGAATTTCGAGGGAAAAAAAAGCACGCTACGAAAACCAAGTATGTGGAAGACCGTCACTTCCACAAACGGAGACTGTTGTCATCCAAGAGGTACTATGCCAAGTGTCATGTTCAACACAAAAAGAAAGAAAACATGGTCCGGAGATACAAAATGGATCCTGATTTTCAGAGCACACAGAAGAAATTCATGGCTCGTAGAGACAGAGATCCTGATTTTCAGAGCAGACACAAAAAACATGTGGCCCAGACATACAAAACCAATCCTGATGTCAGCGAGAGCAAGAAAGCATACAGCACAACAAAGTATGCACGTGACCAGAAGTACAGGCTCAAAAAGATGCAAACTCTTCACACCAGATATCACAGTGACCCAGACTTCAGACTGCACCATATACGGAGCTGTGCCCAACACAGAAGGAAGAAGTTGGCGTCAACCTTTGAAATACGTTACAGGTTGCAGCGTGCACAGAGGATCAAAGCTAAATACAGACGCTTCATAAAGCTCCAGCAGAAAGCGGCCAAGTCTGTTGTCGACCTTGTGATGGAAGTGGCGATATTTGCATTCCGCGAAACCATTCGCCAGGGACCCACACATGTCTGCACAGTCTGCCACCGACTCCTTTTTCCCAATCAAGTCAAGCAGTGCAACAGATCCAAGTATGTGAAAAACACCCATGTGGCATCTGCTTGCTTGACGGGTAAGTATGTTCACGTGTGTGGTGGCGAATGCTCAGCGCCTTGCACCGTTCCAGAGGAGAGACTGCAGGCGTGGATCTGCCCGACTTGTGACGGACACCTGACGAGAGGACAGATGCCATCCATGGCCGTAGCCAACAAGCTGGAGTTAGCACCCATCCCCCCAGAGCTAGCTGATCTGAATGTGCTTGAAAGGCAGTTGATTGCAAAAATCCTGCCTTTTGCGAAGATTGTTGCCTTGCCCAAAGGTCAGCAAAGAGCAGTACGCGGTGCTGTCGTGTGTGTGCCGTCAGAGGTGGAAACAACAGTCAACTGTCTCCCAAGACCCAACCCTGAAGCCCAGCTGCTGCAGGTCAAGCTGAAGAGACACATCAGGTACAAAGGTCATCAACACTTCTACACAGTCAACATGAAGAATGTGCTAGCTGGACTAGCAACACTGAAGGAGACGCACTCTGAATATCATGAGATCAATATCGACGAGAGTGCAACCTTTGAAAGTCTCCACGATGACCGTGAAGAAGAGGACCAAGTACAGGTGAGTCAGTCTGAAGCTGCTGCACAGCCCCAGCAGAGCAATGCTTCAGAAGGAGAAAAGGAAGACGTTGCACCCACTTCGGCGACAGGTGAACAGGAGCAGCTCAGACCCGGGTTGGCCCTGGACACTTGCATGCAGCCCCCTGACATGGCACAGGAAATAATCTCCTACGGTAGTGGGATATTTAGTAGTGCCCCCGCCCAAGGCAACAGACCCGTAGGCTTTTTTACCTCTGTTCACCATATACACCTCAGACTTTAAATATGACTCTGTGTCATGCCACTTGCAGAAGTTCTCCGATGACTCTGCAGTGGTGGGGTGTATGAGGGATGGACAAGAGGGGGAGTACAGGACAGTTGTATCTGACTTTGTGAAGTGGGCCAGTGAGAACCACCTGATTCTGAATGCGACCAAGACCAAGGAGATGGTGGTGGACTTCAGGAGGAAGAGGACAGCTCCACAACCTTTGAGAGTACCGGGGGAGGACATTGAGATGGTGGAGGAATACAAATTCCTTGGTGTGAGGCTGAACAACAGACTGGACTGGAAGGCTAACACCGGTGCTGTGTACAGGAAGGGGATGAGCAGGCTCTTCTTTCTGAGGAGGCTGCGATCCTTTGATGTATGCAGCGAGATGTTGGAGTTATTTTACAAGTCTGTTGTGGCCAGTGCACTGTTCTTTGCTGTGGTGTGCTGGGGGAGCAGCATTGGAGCCGGTGAAACTGACAAACTAAACAAACTGATAAAGAAGGCCGGCTCCATCATCGGCTGCAAACAGGACACCGTGGAAACGGTGGTGGAGAGGAGGATGCTGAATAAACTTTTTTCCATCATGGATAACCCCGATCATCCTCTCCACCACATCCTCCAGATTCAGACAGCTCCGCTGTCACAAGGACAGATTCAGGAAGTCATTCCTGCCATCAAAACTTACAATAACTCTCTGTAATAGTACAAAAAAAAAAAAAAAAAAAAATTGCTCATTTGCACAATGGACATTTTCTCTCTGTGACATACAGTATGACATTGCACTCCATTATGCCACTCCTTCATTATTGCACTATTTTTTCCCACTGTTGCACATTTTACATTTAATGTTTATAATATTTGTTTGCATTGCTGCTATGTTAAAACAATTTCCCCTTGGGGGGCAAGCCAACATTCTTCCTAACGTTTTCAGCTGCCGAAATGAGATGGCCTGAAGTCATAGAGGGGATCAAAGCTCAACAGGGTGAAGGTGTGCATTTTTCTGAGCTGGACTGGAACGCCAAGTGTGACATTCTCCGGAGTAATCCTGTCACTGTCATGCGGATGTTTGATCATGTCTCCTGCTCAACCCATCGGTGAAGTGAAGGATTACTTCTATCGTGTGGAGTTTCAAGCCCGAGGAAGCCCACACATTCACATGCTGGTGTGGATCAAAGACGCACCAGTGTTGGGACAATGCATGGACGAGGATGTGTACCGATTCGTCGACCGGTACATATTGTGTGAGAAGCCCGACCCAGACACGGACCCCGAGCTGCACAAAATTGTTTCTGAGGTGCAAGTGCACAGCAGAAACCACTCCAAGTCGTGCAAGAAGGGCAATGCGGAGTGCAGATTTGGGTTCCCTAAATTGCCCATGGACAAAACCATTCTGACACCCCCAACCCCGACGAAAAGGACGACAAAGACGATGACAATGACGGTGGAAAGGATGACCATGAGGAGCAGAGCAGGCGTGGAAACGAAGCCAAAAGTGCTGGCAAAAAGAAGGCCGCACTTGTGAAATAACAAAGAGAGGCCCGGGACAAACTGAAGCCACTGAGGAACCTGCTGTGTGATCCCAATGCTTCATTCGACACCTTGACGGAGCTGCTTGAGAAATGCGATCTCACTCATCAGCAATACTTGGATGCTGTGTTTGATCTGACAATCGGAAGTGTGCTTTACATCAAACGCCGCCCCAATGATTGTTGCATCAACGCATACAATCCAGTGTTGCTCAGGGCATGGAACGCCAACATGGACATCCAGTATGTCATCGACGACTACAGATGTATGGCATACATGATGTCCTACCTGTCCAAACCTGAGCATGAGATGACCGAGCACCTCAAGTCAGTCGTCAGTGACGTGAAGAAGAGGAACGTCAACGAGCGCGACAAGATGAAGCTGATCATGCAGGCCTACTCCAAACACTGAGAGGTCAGTGCTCAAGAGGCCGTGGCACGGACATGCAGCTTGCCTTTAAAGAAATGCACCCGGAATGTTGTCTTTGTCCAGACTGATGACAATGCTCTGAAAATGAGTCACCCGATGAGCCGGTTAAAGAACATGTCACCAGAGGCAGAGGAAGTGTGGATGTCTGGTGTGCCAGAGAAATACGAGGTAAGACCCGCTGCACCTGAGTTTGAATTCATGTGTTTGGCTGAGAGTTTGCCTCAGAGTACAGAATTCTCTACGGCCGCCAGACTGAAGGCAAACGAGCACTTCCTCTCCAAAAGACAAAGGCTTCATTCAGAAACGGACCGAAGGCAAGTGTGCAGTCATCAGGTTCCCTCGCTTCTCAGAGAAGAAACAACCCGAGAAGCACTACAGATGCCTGCTCAAACTGTATTTTCCTCACCGATCAGACAAAGACCTGACCAGCGAGACGTGCCCGACGTACGAGCACTTCTACAAAAGCGGCCGCAAGTGGGATCTGGGAGTCAAGAGTATCGTGGACAACAACCAGAAGCGATACGAAGGCTATGGCAGGCAAGTGAACAATGCACTGGACAAGATGCGACAGATGGGCCTGACTCTGAACGCATGGAACACCTTTGCGCCAGAGGTTGAAGTCGATCGCAGTGCATTGAGCAGCGGCAGCACATTGATCGCGGCGACGACGAGGACGAAAAGGACGGGGTGCCTGACTACCACGTCGACCCCAAGAGCAGCGCAGGCGTCCCGGGTATAGTTGCGCCAAAGTAAAGCCCAGACTTTGTGCGCAAAATGTACCAAAGCCTCAACCAAACGCAAGCCTCCGTCTTCTACACTGTGCGCGAGTGGTGCCTGAAACGTGTTTGGGGTCACGATCCCGAACAGTTTTTCTACCTTGTCTCTGGCGGAGCTGGCTGTGGCAAATCCCACTTCATCAAGTCAATACACCAGGAAGCCACCAAAATCCTGTGCCAGCTGCCCAAAATCTGCGACCTCGCCGACATGTCCCAGCCCACTGTGTTGCTCACAGCATTCACTGGCACGGCGGCGTTCAACATCTTGGGTAAAACCTTGCACGCCCTCCTGAAGCTGCCAAGGAACCTGAAGCCGCCATACCAGGGCCTTGGGAATGCACTGGACGAGGTGAGAGCAACGCTGGCAAACGCGGAGATTCTAGTCATCGACGAAGTCTCGATGGTTTCAAAGGAGCTGTTTGCCTACGTCCACTGGAGACTCCAGCAGATCAAAGGCAACAGGAAACCATTTGGAGGGATGTCTGTTCTGGCAGTGGGAGACTTTTACCAGTTGCCACCCCCCGGTAAAGCCAAACCACTGTTCGTGTATGAGGAGACTGTGTTGGATCACTTTTACTTCCAGATTACTTCCAGATGGTCAATCTCACAGAGATCATGCGCCAGAAAGACGACTTCGCGTTCGCACAACTGCTCAACAGGATTAGGGTGAAGCCAAAGATGGAGCCACTCGCCAGTGAAGACGGAGCCTTGCTCGCCACAGTCTTCGCTGACGTCAGTGATTGTCCACCTCAAGCGCTGCACATTTTTGCGACGAACAAAGAGGTGGACGCCCACAATGCCGCCACAGTCGCTGCCTTCCACCGAGACATCGTGAACATTCCGTCAGACGACTACAAAAAAGATCCCCGGACTGGATGCATGCAGGCCTATGCGCAGCCCATCAAGGGCGGCAAAAGAGACCTGCCTGACGTCTTGCAAGCTGCTGCAGGAGTGCGCGTCATGGTCACGAGAAATCTCGACGTCGAAGATGGACTCGTCAATGGGACGTTTGGAACGATCGCACACATTGTGACCAGACCCGGATCGCACGGAAAGACGACCGTGATGCTTGTTGGACTCCAACTGGTCATCCACCACAACACAGAAGGACTGACCTGTCACATGGGCGACATCAGAGCCCATCATGAACTCAGGCTCGCTGATGTTTTCTGTGTGACAGAAACACATTTGTCCGGATCCGTTGTGCCCCAGACGTTACACTTGGACGGGTACAACGTGTTCACGCGTAACAGACACACGTCGTACACACACACTACACAGACATGGCTACAAAGGATGGAGGTGGGGTCGCAGTGTACTGTCGGAACAATCTTCGGGCCGAGGCCCGTCGATAAATCCAAAACGTCACAGATCTGGAATTTGTTGTCGTCAAAGTTGAGGGACCAGTCAAAGCGTTAATCGCGACTGTGTACAAGCCTCCAAGTTACAGTCTGGCCAAGTTCCTGCCAAACTTGCAAAGCCTCTTGGACAGTTTGGACATGATGAATCACCAGCCTGTCATTGTTTGTGGGGACTTTAACGAGGACCTACTTTCGGGAGGCAAGAAATCCATCAGAGAGGTGTTTCAGTCCAGAGGCTTTACCCAACTAATAACAACGGCAACGACGTAAAAAAAGCAGACACTGCTCGATCACATCTACATCTCAGAGCCACAAACATGCCTCCAAGCTGGTGTACTGCAGACATACTACAGTTATCACCAGCCAGTGTACTGTGTTCTGAATGTGTAAAACCAGCCAATACATACTGCGACATGTTTTTATATGAACTATTTATTGTGTATGTGTATTTATTTATTTATTTATTTATTATCCACAAATGTGGATCATTGTGTATGGGTGCAAGTAGAGGCATCTGGCATGTCCTCCATTGCTCACATATTTTTAACGAACTTATTTGTGTTGATGATTGTAAATATGTGATTGACCATGTATTGGTATGTATTGGCTGGTTATAGCGTGTGTGTGTGTATATGTTGTGTTTAATGACAAATTGTGTTGGCCCGGTAATATAATGTCTTGTGTGGGGAGTGGGGGTCGGGAGGGAATCGGCGACAAGAGAAGAGACTGGCCGAAGGAGGAACCTGGACCCTCCATGAAGAAGTCCAGGTAACACACTGTCATATCTAGAAAGTTGTGTTAAGTTATGTTTAGTTTTGCCTTCTATTTTTTGTCTTGTGACTTCCTGTTTTATTTTGACATCTCTCTTTCCTCTTGTTTTAGCTAACTTGCCCTTCCCCTGTAGTTTTCCCCCAGTCTGATTATCTTCCCCGCCCTGATTGTTTCCACCTGTTCCCCATTACATTGAGTTCACATATAGCCTGTGCTTCCCTTTACCCTGTGTCAGTTCGTCTTGTCTGTCATGCCAGAGAACCCACGCCAATCCATGCCACGTCAATTGTTTGTAAGGTTTTTGCTTTTCTTAGTTGCTACTTTGTTTTGTCCCTTTTTGAGCCATCAGAGTTTTTTCCTCGTGAAGAGTGATTTTGATTTGGCACCTTGCCCAGACCTTTTGTCTCCTCCCAGTGAGTGATTATAATTTGTTACTTTTGCCTTTTGCTTATCTAGTGATTCCTCGATAGAGTGATTTTCTGTTGATACTTTTCCTCCTTTTGAGAGTGATTTTTATTTGTTACTTTGTCCAATAAATTGGAATATTTTTGGAAGTTGTCTCTGAGTCGTGCTATTGGGTTCAAGTCCTTGTTCGGTTGTGACACACACACACATTTGTTTTAACTTTTTTTTTGACGAAGAACATCAAGGACCAACAACAAAAACAAAGATAAGTATTATTTTCTATTTTAAAAAAAAAACGTATCTAAAGTTTCATGTGTTTGACTTGAAATTGTCTCACTGGTATCTTTTGATTTTGTGTGTATTAACAGATCCAAGGAAGACGACCTTCAAGAGGACGAACATCAAGGACCAACAACAAAAACAAAGATAAGTATTATTCTCTAGTAAAAAATAAACTTAACTAGAGTTTCATTTGTGTTTGAGTTGAAATTGTCTTCACGCGTCTCACTGGTATCTGCGTCATTACCTCGTCTATGAAGCCTTAAAAGTCCATAACAATCAGTTCAGCCACTGCTGAGAGCGCAGGGTTTGATTGTCTTCCTGAGCACTACGAAGCGGAAATGCACTTCCGTTGACTAATGACGTCACTGGCGAATTTCACCACTCCTCTAAACAGCATCGTGATCGTGAACCATTCCTCTAAACAGCATCTTGATCGTGAACGCCACCCACCCTGAGCGATGCCCGACACCGTCCTGGCCACTCACTGCCGCTGTACAGTACGCTGGCGTGAGCACTCGTCTCCCACACATACAACGGCACCGATGTCACCGCGGCAACCATCCAGAGCGACACACACACGCCGCTGCGCTGCACGCTGCACCAAGTCACAGCATCACAGTCTCACTGCATATAATTTGTTAGGGAAATAAGCAAAGTCCTATAAGATTTCAGTGCCCATCAGCCCCAACATTTAGCAATATAATCCACTCTGAATGAAACACATTTCTCACAATAAAATGCATGTTAGAAAACTTGCTGTGATCTACAATATTTGTTATCTGGCAAGTTGTTATTTTATGAGTAGCCTTTTACTTTATTTCTAAGAATAAAATTACAATTAGGCTTGAATTAAAAAAAACAGAAGCCTAATAAGAGTCTGCCTCGAATACAAGTCCACCCCAAATAAAGGCCTGTGCTTTGCGTAGCCTAAGTAAATAAAAGATCCCGGCCACAATTTGAGGATTTACGGTAAGGTAATGTCACTGTGGCTGTTTTACCAGCACAGCTTCACGGATTTCTCGAAGTGGTCTCTGTGGGCTTTGCCTCCTCAGCCCCAGTAATTTCAATAGTCTTCTTAAGTGTCGGTCACTGTTAGGTCACAAAACAACCACAATATACATAAGAGCACACTCTTTAGCATCAGACTGTACTTAAATTGTGAGAGCCCATCAGAAACAGCAATAATATGTTAAAGTAAAATATGTTAAAGTAAAGCAACACACCTTGTTTTATGTCCATTTGAAACCAACAGAAGGCAAATGTCCCTCTGTTTGAACCCATTACAGAATAGAAACTGTATCATTGCATCTACCAAAAGGTTAAGTGTGGCAAACACAAGATGACTGTTCGTGTACCAACTCCATCTGTACTAATGGCACACACACTCACACATACTATATATGTGTGTATATATATATATGTATATATATATATATATGTGTATATATATATATATATATATATATATATACGCCACACTCAGGCGGCTCTGGTGGAGAATGTTGGGACATAGACCGCGTCACCGCACACGCTGTGAACACTTCGGGGAAACTTATTTCATCCTCATCAGGCTGCTTCCTCACCAGGGGAACTGAGGAAACCACTGGAGACGGGGCCACATCACCCCACACACGCTCACCTGCAGCACCGTTACCTAGGATCAGAGTGACCCCCTCAACAGGCAGCGCCGGCCTCACACCCACAGCTATCTCGCCCTGGAAGAGATCAGAGTGTAATGTGATTTTGTGCAGAGGGACTTGCAAAACATTCATTTCCATACCTACAACAGGCACCCAACAACCTGTGTGAGTCTCAGCGGAAAAAGGCAGCACAGAAGCCTGAATGAAGGAATCAAAGGCCGCTGTGTCGCGCAGTATATTAACTGGCACCTTCAACCTGCCCCCCACCAGAGAAACATGGCCACCAGAAATGAACGGCAGAAAAGACGCCAACCCCACAGACACGGATTCACCCCGAGCTGGCACACCCACCTCACTCACCGCTGGTGCGCGAGGCAACGAGACAGCGCAGCAAGCACCTTTTGGCTGCGCCATGGGACCCCCCTGGGGAACCCTGGGTTTAAGTGCGTAACAATCAGCTCTGAAATGACCTCTTTTATGACAATAACTGCAGGTTTTTTCAAAACCCCTCAAGTTACGTTCCCTGGCGTCGGATTTACCTGAACGACCAACATAACTCCCCAGAGCTGCCTCAGCACGCTCTGCAAACGGTCCACCACGGCTGCCACTATGCGCGCGCCACTCACCAAAAGAGCGTTTATGCGTCAACACGTAGTCATCTGCCACTGAAGCAGCTTCAGACACACGTCTTACCTTGAGATCGTTAATGTGTTGTGCAATGTTTTCAGGTATGGAATTTTTGAACTGCTCCAACACAATTAACTCGGACAAATCCTCAAACGTCTCCACTTTTAACGCGGCACACCAACGCGCAAAATGACCCGTCAGGTCACGAACAAACTCGAGGTGCGTCTGCTTCTCCACTCTCTTCCATGAACGAAAGCGCTGACGATAAGCCTCCGGCACGAGCTCGTACACTTTCAATACGGCAGACTTTACACACTCATAATCTTGGCCATCAGCCACCGACAGAGCAGAATAAGCCTCCTGCGCACGGCCAGTCAGTGCGCACTGGAGCATCACCGTGCGGGCTGACTCAGGCCACTTCCGTGACTCAGCCACACGTTCAAACAAAGAAAAAAACGACTCTGGATCCCGCTCATTAAACTTCGGAAGTAACCGCAGATTGCCAAGCACATCAAAACACTCACCTCCGCCCCCGGGACGAACGGAGGAACTCTCCTGCGCTCCCGAGGCGGCTCCACCCGAAAATCCAGCCCTCAGCAACTCCAGCCGAGACTGCTCTACCGACAGCTTCGCTTGCTCCGTCTGGTAGCGGAGTTTTTCCACTGCAATCTGCTTCTCTATTTCAACTGACTTCAACGTCTTAGCATGCTCCAACTGCAACAACAGTAACTCTTTCTGCTGCTCAAACGTGACGTCACTCGCGCCCGCAGCCAGTGGAGCCAAACTCTCCACCCTGGCCTGGGGAGGACGCGCAGCACCCGACAATATACCCAACTCGCATAATGCAGCAAACAAAACATTCTGAATTGTCGCGTCTTTCACTCTTCTATCTGGGATATCGATACGATAATGCTCCGCTATTTTAAACAATTGTTCCCGCGTGCACTTATCCAGCAACTCCTCCGACGGAGCCTGAACAAAAAACGCCACATCCGCCATACTCTACACACAGTAATACAAAACTCCAGGACACTTACTTTTGCTGCTACTTACCAGGTAACTCCCAAACAAGGAGCTACGAAAAAACACAAGCCGAGACACCCCAACCCCTAACTACCTACCACAATACTTACAAAACCTCACGTAGTCTTCGTCGGCTTGCCGAGCTCGAAGTGACACCAACCGCAGGAAATTACATCTGACCGAGACTGGCCAGCTGCAACAACCCAAAGCCAGCGCACTCCCTCCTCAGGGTTACCGACCAAAACAAAAAAGGCAAAATAATAAAGTGGCGAGATCTGCTCACCCAGCGGCTAACTGATCAGGATGCCCGGACAAAACAATTATCTTTAAGCAGCAACAAAAGCCAAGTGACCCAGAGAAACAACACAACCATGGCCCAAAATTTACCTTCGAAGTTCACAGCTAAACCGTGGCATACAAACCACACACACAAGCCCTCGCGACTTCCGGGATCCCACGCTACTCAATAGTAACGCCGCCAAAACGGTTCCATTCACAAACTCCCGTGAGTTCATTCACAACTCTGGCTTACTAGCGCACACGGACAACGAGACGAGCCCCCACATTTGTCACGACCCGGCTCATGGTCGGACAAATAAAAGGAACTGCGCAGGTAAAAGTAACAAAATGATAATTTATTTCCCTAACACAAGGGACCAAAATAACGGCAAAGCAAACAAAGAGAACACCATAGAAAACGAGGGGCTGCGGCGGAGCGGCACACCGCTCTCCCTCCGGAGCCAGGCGATGTCAGGCACCGCCTGAGGCAGGAGGAAGGACCAGCTTAACACAGGTTTGGGAATTGGCCACGCCCACCAGCTCATCACCTGCAGCTTGACAAAGCAGAGGCCACCATACACGCATACACACATCCACAGGCAGGAGGCCGTCACAATATGTATATATATATATATATATATATATATATATGTATATGTATACTGTATATATAGGTGCGAATACTACAAAGGATCAAATGGATTTTCTGAATTGAAATGTCAATCAATCAAAACAAATGACTGCTAAGGTGATAACTGCACATCAACAGTACATCAGAGTCTTATTAGCTGTGGGATATCAAGAGGCATGAAACAACATTAACCTAGTAAAAAGAGTAAGAAGTTATCGCCAACTTAGTTGGGCCTCATTAGTACATGGTTATTTATGGATACTTCTTTCAGTGTTGTTGTCAGTGGACATCTCGAAACTGAAAAAAAAAAGAAGCAAATGTCATTGCACAATAATAATAGACAGACATAAAGATAGACAGGTACTTGAAATGTAATCCCCAGGGGACAATAACTGCAGCGTTGTTGAATTAATTTGCTATGAGATGTTATCTTAACTTATTTAGAGAAATGTGCCGTTGCATGTTGTTACTACCTGCTATTTCATGTAATGTGTTATTATAATGGTTTTATATGGTATTACATCATGGCATAGCACATTTGTCTTTATGGGGGTCTGGGAATAATGGGAACATTCCCAGTGATGACTGCAGGTTTCTTACTGGTAGGTAGTGTACAACTGGGAAACGGTTAGCAAAAGTCAGAAATAATGGTTCAGGTGTCATTCAGAACTTTTGTGGTGGAAAAATGTTTAAACCACTTTTCCCTAGCTCATTGAACGTACCGTAGTCCTACGAAAAACAAATTATTTTGCTGTACATCGATTGCCTACAATGTGTATACCATTGGATCCCTTTCTACCTTCACTTATAATTTCTACATCTAACCAAGCACCAAATATAACATGCCAGTGACAGAATAAATGTATTAAGCATAATATTAAACTCACCGTTCTGTATCCGTTGTCTTCTTCTTTCCCCGCACTCTCACAGTAGGCTAATACGCATGAGGCTACGTTGTATTGCGGTCACATTTTGATGACGTATCATGTCGTGATGATGCGTGATTTTTTTCAGCTTCTGATAACTTTTCATTTGAGACTTTTTCATCTGACTCTGAGACCTGACTCCACTTTTTCTGACAGTGTTTTTTCTGAGGCCTGACTCCTTTGAGATGTTTTTCTGAGGCCGTTTGGTTTGAAGCAGTTTTATCTGACGATGACAGAGGTTTTTCTGACGCTGAGGCAGTTTTGTCTGAAGATGACGGATGTTTTTCTGAGTCTGACACCTGAGTCTGAGGATGTCCTAAAATGAACACCGTACCAGAGCACATACATTTGCCCCTTGGCACTCTGCTGGAGCTGGAAAGTGCAGAAAGCAGGATGAAGGAAGAGGCCTGCTACAATGAAATGGTACATTTGGTTTAATTAAATACCATATTCTAGGATCACAAGTTTATTACACTGTTACTGTGTTATGAATACTCTAATATATTATTTCCTTAATTTAGACAAGGTATCTTTCAACAATATGGGGTTCCACCCCATCTGCCACTACAAGGCGAATGCTTCTGTGCCTGTTGACCACCTCTTTGGCCCAGCAATTCTGCTGGCAGGGCTCTGGCCAAAAGCTGGCTTTTGGTGAAATGATGCTCTGCAGAGCAGTCATAGGTACAGTATCAAATGTGTTATAGCAATGAGAACTTACACGGGGAACAACATCACAATTGAAAATGCCCAATTACACAATATTTCTGTGACTAAGAAATATACAGGTAATGTACTTTATTTATATACAATAGTCCTTCGAAAGGCATGGGGCTCTATCTGACAAGACGGATCAGAGAGGACTCAGACGCAGAGGCCTTTTATTGTCTTTATTGGCACTCTTAACTAAGCACAAGGCAGATCCTCTTACAGAGGGAAAACAAAGCGTGGCTATAAAAAAACTATAACCAATTGGGAGCGCAACGCTCTTCAAAAGAAACGTTGCGTAACTATCACAAAGAGGATCAAAACTTGTGGCATCTGTGGCTGTGACAAGGAGCTCGGGTGATAAGGCATGGGCGAAAACACACTGGCACTGACACAGGGGAACAGAGAGTTTTTAAAGTCCACATGGCTTAATTGTCAGCAGGTGTGTGTAATCAGGGCCAGCAGGCCGGCAGAGGAGGGGGCGGGGCAAACTGCCGGAGTGACACTATCTTGCCGATCTGAAACGCAACATCCTCGTCAGGGCCGTAAAAGACGTAAAAGAGAAGTGGCTTTGTATGGGGATGGGAGAAACCCACCCAAATTAGTTTTAGTTAAACAGGCGTGGGAGGAAATCGCAACAATTGTATCTACGGCTGGCATCCCCAGGAATCGCACCAGTGCCGCAAGCGCTACAATGATGTCAGAAGACGGGGGAAGTCCAAGCTTGCTGGCAACAATCAGACACGCAGTGTAACTGGAGGTGGATCTACCTCTATTCAGGACCTGACGCCAGCAGAGGACATCGCTGCGTCCACCCTCAACGCTGAAAGCTTTGAGGGATTTGGGGGCTTGGAAATCGGCACCCAACCCAATACACTAGCTGTCCGACGTCAAGGTACACTTACAAATCAACTTCAGATTTCTCATGACATTTTTTTTAATCATTATCCACATGAAATGTAACACAGCCATACAGTAAATCAAAACAATGTAACGCAGCTTCGCAGGAAGAAGACCCTGGCCTCCGGAGCAGTGCGCGCGGGCCAGCTGAGGAGGGAGCAGCGCAAACACAGAGGAGAGGATCCAGACCCACTGGACGTGGCAGCATCGTCAGACCGGAGGACCATCCGTTCCTGCAGCTCCAGCAAACCGGGTTTGACATGTTGGAGCGGGAGCTGTCCGGGATGCGGCAAGATCTTAATGCCCGTCTTGACCGGGTGCGATGTTGCTGCGGCCTCTCAGGTGCATCTCCTCAAGTTTGGAGAGGATTGCTGCAGCCATGGAGCGTGGGCCTCCAAATGCACCACTTGCTCCTGTTGTGCCGCTTCCTCCTCCCCCACTCCATCTCCATCCACCTGCTCCACCAGGAGCACATTGCGCATTGACACTCCCGGACCCTCGCGTGTCGCATGCCTTTCAGAGGGAAAAAGAATTAGTTCTTCTGTTTAAATCTTTTCAACTGTTCATTTTCCGTTTGTATTTTTTTTTCCGTTTACGAACAGTTTGCTATTGATTTTTGTGTTTGACAAAATGTAAATAAAGAAATGTCACTCACTGAATCACAAGGTTATGAATGCATGGTGATATTTTTCCTTATAATTATGTATTGTTTATTCCTTGTATTTATGTATTGTTTATTCCTTGTAATTATGTATTGTTTGCAAAAATGGGAACGGCTTCCATGTAGATGAGAGAAGCAAAGTGGATGCCTGTTGTGCACAGGCTACATTATGGCCAAGTGTGCGCCCTTAAGAATCAGAATCAGAATCAGAATCACCTTTATTGTCATTACAGTGTACAATGAGATTAAAGGACGGTTCTAGTAGTGCAAGTGAAAAGATAAGAGTAGAAGAAGAAGAACGAAACAGTGCACCAACACTTTCGACAAAATTAGAAGGATATGTAAAAAAAATAGTAAAAAGTAAAAGTAAAAAAGTATGCTATTTAAACTAGCATCTGAATAAGCGCCACTGACTTTCCTGGTCTGTTTGTTTCTTTTCTTTCTTTTTTCTTTTATTTATATGTACAGGTTATAACATTGAGACAGAGGGTTTCATTTTCAACCAAGAAACATATAAGATAAACTATATGCTCTTTATATATTAGTATTTATCTGTTTTTTAATCTTTAAATGACTCTAAGAAGTTGCACACCGCTTTGCTAATTTGAAAACTTGTGACCTCAGTTCTACAATTGTTAAACTAAAAGATTTGATGATGAATAATATTTTTCATGTTTAGAAATGAAAAGTTCTGTTTAATCACGGTCAACAGTGTCATTCGATTTGATTTATTTCAGTTAGCCTGCATATATTTTAGGACAGTGAAAGTCTTAAAGGCAAATGCAGTCCAGTTCATTACTACTTGATCCCATGTTAAAAATACAAAATACAATTTTTTCAAAATTTTCTCTTATAGAGCAACACTACATTGACCATTGGAGCAGGCCCTGAGCTGAGGAGATGCGACTCGGACTGCGAAACAAAGGGGAGCTACACAAAGCTTGTGTCTCATCTGCAGGGAAAGAGTACGGTGGTAAGTCCATATATATTATCAAATATTGTTTCATTTCAATGCTGAAAGGCTTTATTTCCCCATGAGCCTTACATATTATGAAATATGATGTTATGTCTGTTTGTCCTAACCATGGAACTGTGAACTGTGAACAACAAACTATTCAACTCATCCATTTGAGTATCAGAAACTCAAAATAAGTAAACTAATGCTGGAGCCATTTCATCTATGTGTACTGTACTTCATGTGTATAGAATCTTTAGTCCATGTGTATTTTATTTTCACTCTTGTTGAGAATCAAGATTTTGAGAAAAGGTTTCAAGATTCCTGCATTTTTATAGATGCCCCTGATAATAATGATTGATCTAAGAAGTAATGTAACAATTTGCCTCACAGACAGGGTTAAAAAAACATTGTTTTTTTTTTGTTTTTTTTAAACTTCTGAATCACTTTCCTATCTGTCTTTTAGGATATAGTGTATACAGATGCCACCTTGACTGTGTGAAAAGCAGCCACTACCACTGTTAGTTTTGCATCATCAAAATCATTGCTAGAAAATAATATTTCGTCCAGCACTTCATAACCTGCTGCAAAACAGCATCGACAGCAAATCCACCATCCACAGTGACCCCACCATCCACAGTGACCCCAGCATCCACAGCGACTCCACCATCCAGTGACCCCACCATCCACAGCGACTCCACCATCCACAGTGACCCCACCAGCCACAGTGACCCACCATCCACAGTGACCCCACCATCCACAGTGACCCCAGCAGCCACTGTCACTCCACCAAGCCTTGGAGAGTGAGGAATTTCTCAGGCGCCTGTAATCCCTGGATTGTGAATTGTCTGCTGTGCATAAAATAAAAACGATATATGATTTATTACTCATATAGAATCAAGGGTTTCAGTGCTTTTGTTTTATTTTCATCAAAATACCTACTGATGTCCAACTGGCAGGGTTTGATTCAGATAACAATGTTTCACATTTCTTCCTGGAAATAGGTAACATCTCCTTAATGACGTACTGAGCAGATCTCGTCTACTTAACATCTGTCTACCAACAGCTGGATCACACCAGCACAGAATTTTAGAAGGTTTCTTTTAGGTTAAAAACATGATCAAGTAGACTTTTATTAGTTCTAATCGTTGTTCTATCCAGTTGAATAACATGTCAAACTACAGACTAATAAGACATTCAATAAATGTAGGCCTAAATTAAACACACCTTTTTGTAACACACAGGTTGCCATGATGTTGAAAGTTTGCAAAAACATACCTCGTTAGAGGTTTTGATATGCGATGTGTGGGCCTGCCGCTTCATAACATCTATCTTGAGTCAGATTTGGTCAAGGGGTGGGTTCTCCCAATCGAGGGGGTGACTCTGCTCTTGGGCAATGATTTGGCTGGTGGTAAAATGCTCATTAATCCAGAGGTAATTGCTTTTCCTCTGCCGCAAAACTCTGAAGATTTGGCATTTGGCATCTGTGCCGTGACGCGGGCAATGGCCTGGCAGAAAAAACTGGAGGCTGCTAGTTGCCACTAGCTCCTCTCTTTGAATGTGTGCTTTAGTCCCGCCGAGCTGGTGTTTGCACACACTGTGAGGACCCCTTAGACTCTTGCAGGAGAAGTGGCTGGGTGATAGCAAACCTCAAAATCTACTCGACTATTTGTCAAATTTTCGTTTCAAACTTCACCGCGCTTGTAAAATTGGCAAAGCAAAACATGATCGTTGCAGAGGGCAAAATGAAGAGATGATTTGACAAGGATGCAAAAAGCAGGAGTTTTAGTCCCGGTGATAAAGTGCTGGTTTTATTGCCTATTCCTGGCTCTTCTCTGCAGGCACGTTATAGTGGCCCCTACCAAGTCAAAAAGAAGGTGGGCGATCAAGACTACATCATTGACACCCCTGAACGTCGACAGCATGTTAGGCTGTGTCATATTAATTTGTTGAAGTCTTATTTTGACAGGGAGTCTCAGTCTGTTTCCACCCCTTCTGATGGTCCAAAGGTCAGTTTGGCACCGGAGCTGTCCAGTGTAGGAATTGCTGATGGTGACAAGGTAAAGTTCCTCCTCCTGAATCCCAGGATGACCAAGATGATATTGTAGGTATATCCAGTGATGTAATTCATGGGCGACTAAAAAACTGCCGTCACAGCCCCATTAACCGACCTGTTGAGCCCAAAAGTACGTTGCAAATGGTCTCCGAGCTGTCAGCATTCTTTTGATGGTATAAAAGAATTGTTAACTAATGCTCCAGTTTAAATACCTTTGTATTTAAACTGGAGCATTTTTTGTTAAATACCTTTTCCTTTCAGTAATCTTTGGTCACTTTGGTTCTTTGATTTAGTTGTTATTTTATTTTTGCCTGGATGGACGGCAGTCCTACCTTTTCGCTTAGTTTTAGTTCATAATTTGGTTTTGTCAGGCAGGGAGGGGGGCCAGCTTCGACGTCTCTATAGGGGGTGGCCTGGTCCCCCCTCCATTTTGCTGAGTTTGGCCGGCATCTCCAGGTCTCGTTTGGTTTGCTGACCTCTTTACTTGGTAAAGTATTTATATTATGTATGTATGGTTTTCTTAAAGAATGTTCATTTCCTTGTGGGAAAGGTTGGTTAATAAATAACTTTCTGGTGTCCTTCTTTTATGTTGAGGTCTCCAATTTGAGCCACTGATTGATTTATTTAATTGTTTGGAGGCCGTAACAAACTCAAGATGTAAGCATGAGATAAAAAAATACTGAATTTGTGTTCTTGTTTCTTCTTTTTAAAGAAATGGCTGAAAAGAAAGGCAACCCAGTGTGGCAACACTGGCTTTTGTACTGAGCCAACACCAGGCAAGGCTCGGTGCAAGCTTTGTAATTCATTGGTCAGCATGGGGGGAGGGAGAAAAAGCAATATCGGCTTAAAAACATTGGCAGCCAATCGGCTAAGGCTGATGTCAAAAAAATCGGAATTGGCGTCGGCCATAAAAAACCCATATCGGTCGACCTCTACTTTCTCTAGTATGTTTATTATCATTCACATTACAAGTGCATTCTGTGTTTACTAGCCTAACATACAAGTCACCAAATCTGAAAATTCTTGTAGTCATCTGCAAGGCTACATAAAGTTATCATAAGTTCAAATGTGTTGAACAGCAACAGTGATCAAGTAATAACATCATTCAAACATACATGTCTTTTTGTTTTGTTTTTTATTCAAAAAAATAAATACTCATCGTATGACATGTTGAACACGTAGTGGGATTTAAACAGTTCATCAAATGCACCCAACGAGCTAGTTGCTTGGCAGGGGATGAGCTGTTTGTCCACAACAATGTAGAAAGTGTCAATCCTGTTCCTGGTTTGACCAACAGCAAGGATGTATGGTTGTCTGCAAGGTGTTCATCCAAGCTGCAGCATGACTGAAAACAGAAAGAAACATCAACATCAACCTTACACTGTCAGGTTTTCAACTGCTCACTTGGATCTGTACACCAGAAAAGTTGAGTTGTTAAACAAGCCATGACAAACTGTGTGTGTGTCAGTCAACGTGAAGACATTCAGTTTAGTCCTGTTGTTTGACTGTGCCTTTCCAAGTCATATCAAATCGAGTTAATAATTGGATAAAAAAAGACATGCATATGTAACCCCGCTAACGTACCTGTACTGGTAGAGAACCACAAGTAAGCTTTGACTAGTTAGGCGAGTAGTGGACTAGTGTCTAGGTTCGTTTTTTTTTGTTTTTTTTGCAGCTTTATAGTCTCCTGGGACATGATTTATTATGTTTGTTTGTTTTGTAACAAAACACAAAGACCAGTTTCAAGTTTGAGAAAATGGGACTTGAATTTTGAGTTAAACATTTCCTTATCCCATTTTAATCCATACAAAAATGAAATAACTGCAAAAAAGTTACCATTGCACCAGGGGAATGGTCAGTGTGAGTGGTTTAACCGCATGCACCACAACTCGCTGCGCATACTGCCCGTCTCCAAAAAGAGGGACTGGAACTCTTGTTTGCCTTAGGTACTATACTGTTATAACATGACTCTATGGCAAGCCCTTTTAACATTTAAACACTTAGTTTGACTATCCGGAATTAACATTGTAGATATCAACAACGTCTTTCTGACTAGTCGCAATTACATTTTGGAAAGTAGAAATTGTCATTCGAGATATCTGTAATTCAGTTTTGACTAGGCAAAACTGAATTCTAACTGAGTTCTATTGAAAACTGTGAAACTTGTTAAGCACTTTAAACAAACCACAATGGATGAAAAGTGCTGTACAGAATAAATAAAAGGCATAATAAGTAAAAGGTTCAAAATGAGATAAAATAGCTTACAATAAATTAAAAATCATAAAAAAACACAATAAGAAATAGCAGTCATACAATAAAAAACAATAAATTCTATTCAAATTAAAATAAGAATAATATAAAATAAAAAATAAAAAATCAAATTCTCATTAAGTGTCAAAGGCCAAAGAGAAAACATGGGTTTTAAGGAGGGATAAGACAAGGACAAAGCCTGTCTTATGTGCAGAAGCAGATCATTCCAAAGTTTTGGAGCTGCGACAGCAAAGGCACGATCCCCTCTGAGCTTCCGCTTGGTTTTACCCATATGGAAAAGATATAGATAAATTTTGCTAAGTTTTTACATGTTTTGTCTGAAACTTGTAAGTAATATATATGACAGTCAAATCAAGTACAACATCCTTAGTAAATTTTTGTTATATCAAACTTATATAATTTGGGAACCTATAAGTACTATATATGACAGTAAATCCACATACAATATCCATATTAGATATGTGTAAAATCAAACTTATATGAGTTGGGCAATTGTTATTGAAACCGAAATCTTGCAAGTGTTGTATAAAAAACTTACAAGACATGTAAGATGCAACATATAGGAAACAGACAATAAAAAATAACCTTATCTTCTAATAAAATATAAAAAAAATAAAATTACAATGAAAATGACATGAGATGACCAAATGAATTTTAGGTATTTTTTAAAAACCTTTTATGGCACTTGATAACATTAGAATGTTAAAGTTTTGCTAAGGTTAGCATTTTCTCAAACCCAGGTTTTTAGCTCACACATGGGGAATAATTGTTATCATTTATAATTTTATGATAAATTATATCTAATAAAATAGGCAAAATTAATTTTTAATTACACAGATTTTCTTTTAAAGTTCTGTATGCAGCAAATATTCAAAATTGTGTATTCAATATCAAGCAAAATAAGAACAAAATTAAAAAAGACCCACTCCTTTCATTCTGTAGAAAGTTTTACTTGCTCACAAACTTAGCATATGACTTGCATATTTAAAATTTAAATTTAAAGAACTTATAGTTCAATCACAGCACAGTTACATTCAATTAATTCAATTACAGTAACAGCAATTAGTTCCTTTCAAGCTCAGTGACTTAAACTAAATTAATAGGTGACCATATTCACATTTAGTTCACAATCATTCATTTACAGTAATATGTCTTCAGTAGCCGACATACAATCGAGCTGGACTGTGGACACTGAATATACATACATGTTCTAACTACCTGAGTAGTGTTTATGGCTTTGTGAAAGCCTGTGGGAAAGTAGACAGTTGACATGTAGCTCAGTGGAGTTTTGATAAGAGAACCTCTGGCTAACTTCTGCACTGTGCATTTGCCATAGTTTCCTATGGCGTATAAACACTGATTACCCATGTCAATAAAGTGGGAGACTCTAAAAATACTCCCATCCTTCAAAAGCACAATAGAGTTGTTTCTTTGTTTTGTTTTGCTGTAGGTATGACCATGGACAACTTCTCCATTTACAGCAATTCTCTTGTAGTAATTCACCACATAGTTTGTGGGAACCTCTTTCACTGTGTGGAGGGCAGCTTGATCACCAACAGATATTAATCTTACATTTGGTGGACCAAGGGCAGTCACCTCAACGAACATTGCAAACTTCTTGACAAGATGCTTTTCGGTTCTCATTTCATTACAGAAATCTTTAACTTCTGCTGGTGCATTTGTTAGGAATTGTTTTGCTAAACGGGGAAAAGCACGGGATAACACCACTCGTTTGCATATTTGTTGTGGTACAGCTTGACTACTTTTTACTTGTTTCAGGAGGTATCCATTGAAATCTTCAAACATAAAGGCTGAGTGGGCCCACAATGGGCCCCAATGCACAACACTTTGGCTTAAATGCAGAAGTGAATGAACATTGAATGTCATGTGCCCTTCCCCGTACAGCGATTGCACACCTCCAACAAAGTGCACTAATGCGTCATGGGCATGATTTATCTGCTCTGTATTTAATTCAGATCCCAACAGAACGCTTATGCCCTCTATCAGTAATGCCCAATGAGAGTAATACTTGTGTGAAAGTATGCCTTTCAGAACTGGCAAGCTATAATACAGAAGCCAGTGTTGCCTCTCATGGGCTTTCCAGAATTTGCATTCAGTGAGAGATCTTGGAACTCTAGCAACAATACCTGGAGGTTTTATAGACAAGAGGTGTCTGTCTATGATTGCTGTTTGTGTGCCAATGTACCACGGCTCAGAATTGCTCTTAGAATCCATCCATAAAGTCGCCATTTGTCTACACACGCCAAGCAACACACAGTGCATATAGTCAGGGACCATCCCATTGATTAGATCAAACTTTGAAAAATCTACAATAGCAGATGGGCCCTTTATGCCTAATATAGTCTTCCCTTCTCTTTCAGCAATTTGTCCTATTTCTACTGTGGTTTTATGATTTCTGTCACTTGGTTTTTCATCTAAACATGTGTAAACCCTTGCATTTCCTTGTCCTTTCCTTGTTTGCACTCCAGGGTGAAGGCAGACTCCACAGCCATATTCACCATTAAATTGCTTAAAATTCTGTAGTAAAGGCCTCGCTACTGCATCACACACACAGCACAATGGGTGCACCTTCACATGTTTCCATGACTGATCAATAGGATGATGCCACTCAAAACCAGTTTGTGAAAGATTGGCACATTCCTCTACAAATGGTTTGAAGAAACAGGTCATGTCTGGCTTTTTGGAACCGAACCACAAAGCACATAAAAGTACATGCTTATCTCTACTCTCAGGGGGTATCTCATTAACACAACACAGTATTGGCCAAATACTGAATTTAGAGGACTGAAAGACTGGTACACCATCACAATTAAATGTAAGGGACAAGAAATCCCCTTCACTGTTTGACTGCAAGGCCTGATATAAGGTGCCATCGCATATATCATTTATAAAATGCCTACTACTGTCATCAGCAGGAAAACAGAGATCATGCATGCCCTGATTCTCAAGAATATCTTTCAGTTGTTCCTTTAATGGAATACTGATAAAGAAATGTCCTTCCTGTAAACTGTCTTTTACTGTTATGGATGAGGAACATGACACACATGTAAGTGTTTCTTCTTTTGACTGTGAAGTGCCCAGGTACTTAGTACATACTCTGCAGTAATGATGGTGTTCAAATTGATCTATAATACCAGCTAATGGTTTCTCCAAAAAATACTTGCTTGCTGGAACTGCACTTGTCCCAGCAGAATGTAACTTTAGAAGTTTCAGCAAGTCTTCCATCAATACACCTGTAGTGTTGTGTCTCAATGCAAAGGAGAGAATCGAGATGCAACTTTGGCCTTCCGTTAGTCCATGGGAGTGGACATCTTCTATTGCTTGAGGTACACACTCCTAAAATCATAGAAAAAGAAGCATTGTTTTAAAATCTGGTTCTGTGTTTTTATTTTTCCATTACATAACCTTGTTTTGGTGTACAGGGCTTAGCACAAAACATTTAATGGAAGCCACAACACATAAAGAATCAAAAAAGAGGAAGGACAGAAAGTGTCTGTACACTTACTTACATGTACTGCGGAAATGAATGTGTGAATGTTGCCATTGCAGTGGTTGTCTTATGAGAATTTAATTTCATCCCAAATTACCAACTTCATAAATGTGTATACTGTAGTTCTGTCTCACCTGTGTTAATGTGAAAGGCTCAGCTCTCTGCTCTTCTCTTTGGCTGGCATCATCAACAGTTTCCTGAGAAGAACACAAGTCCATTATTCATCAAAAATATAAGATAAACGGGGGGACAGATGTGGCAGAGACAGAGATAGTAGTTGTAGTTTAAGTGTGAGTGAGTGAGTGAGAGAATTGTATATTACTGTAGTTCTGTCTCACCTGTGTTAATGTGAAAGGCTCAGCTCTCTGCTCTTCTCTTTGGCTGGCATCTTCATCGCTTTCCTGAGAAGAACACAAGTCCATTATTCATCAAAAATATAAGATAAACGGGGGGACAGATGTGGCAGAGACAGAGATAGTAGTTGTAGTTTAAGTGTGAGTGAGTGAGTGAGAGAATTGTATATTACTGTAGTTCTGTCTCACCTGTGTTAATGTGAAAGGCTCAGCTCTCTGCTCTTCTCTTTGGCTGGCATCATCAACAGTTTCCTGAGAAGAACACAAGTCCAATATTCATCAAAAATATAAGATAAACGGGGGGACAGATGTGGCAGAGACAGAGATAGTAGTTGTAGTTTAAGTGTGAGTGAGTGAGTGAGAGAATTGTATATTACTGTAGTTCTGTCTCACCTGTGTTAATGTGAAAGGCTCAGCTCTTTGCTCTTCTCTTTGGCTGGCATCTTCATCGCTTTCCTGAGAAGAACACAAGTCCATTATTCATCAAAAATATAAGATAAACGGGGGGACAGATGTGGCAGAGACAGAGATAGTAGTTGTAGTTTAAGTGTGAGTGAGTGAGTGAGTGAGAGAATTGTATATTACTGTAGTTCTGTCTCACCTGTGTTAATGTGAAAGGCTCAGCTCTCTGCTCTTCTCTTTGGCTGGCATCATCAACAGTTTCCTGAGAAGAACACAAGTCCAATATTCATCAAAAATATAAGATAAACGGGGGGACAGATGTGGCAGAGACAGAGATAGTAGTTGTAGTTTAAGTGTGAGTGAGTGAGTGAGTGAGAGAATTGTATATTACTGTAGTTTTGTCTCACCTGTGTTAATGTGAAAGGCTCAGCTCTCTGCTCTTCTCTTTGGCTGGCATCTTCATCGCTTTCCTGAGAAGAACACAAGTCCATTATTCATCACAAATATAAGATAAAGAGGGGGACAGATGTGGTAGGGGCAGAGGCAGAGATAGTAGTTGTAGTTTAAGAGTGTGTGTGTGCGAAAGAGAGAGAGAGAGAGAAGATGTACTTTAACAAGTTCAACTCAAACATACATAGGATACTGTATGCAATACATATTAATCTTAATGTTGTATTAATGTTCATATTACTGTTATTGTATACTGTTAAAATATTTGAACAACTTGTATTTTGATGCTTTGGCAACATTGTTGTTGGAACGAGGTGAATAGCTGGCTGACAGTAGTTGCTGTAAATCCTGTAACATTCCCTATCGTTTCAACATGATGTTACATCAGCCTTAAGGTCTTTAAACACCATTTACGTTATGATTAAACAACATGTAAACATCTGTGCCAGCTGTGCACATTTTGGTGAAGCTATCCTTTCAGATTATTAACTGTTGCAGTATGTCCTCACATGTCAGGGCTTGAATGATATTGTGTATGGCAGGCTATAAGTAATATAGTAACGTTATCTTATACATAACTGTTAAAATGTATAACGTTACCTTAAGCTCGTAAAACAGAGAGGACAAGACACTACACGATACGACGCTATACTTACATGTCGTTGCGCAGTGTGTTTTTCAATGTCAGTCAAAGTTCTGTTGATTTTCCTGAGGAAACAGTCGACAGTAACGGGGTAAGAATCACTGTAATTATTAATTACAGCTGCATTAAGAAATATATGTAACGTTAGCGCAAACCTTTTTTTCCATCTGGTGAAAGTACGTCTTGGAACATTTTCTCTCAACCAATCTTTTTCTTTCGTGTTGAGAGTAACGTTGTGTTTTCTTTTTCGACATAGCTATGACCGTTACTTTCTTGTAGGGTAGCTAACGTTAGTCACTGGACTGGGGGAAGCAACGTGATCTCACCTCAATGTCCTCGGCATCCATGCTGTAAACACGTTGTAATATTTTGTGTAGCCTAATTTTACCGCTAGCAAGCTACCGATAACTTCACATTCAGTAGAAGGACTGTACGGTGCCCGGTAAGGGACATTGTCCGAGATCTCGCGAGATCTCACACAACTAACGTTACATCTTTGAATGAACGGCTGTACATGACGGCGGCGGCCACCAGATTTTTCTACAACGTCGTTGGGGGAATTTAACGTTAGAGGTAAGTGAATTAACGTATTTTTTAAAATGTTGTAGCTTAAATTTGATTTATTCATGTAACAATTGATTTTCTTTTAGTGTTCATTTAGCTAGCTAACCCAACAGTCACTTTTAACCGCTAACATTACCCAAAGTGGCGCAATTTTCAATTATATTCCTTCAAATATTTCAGATCAAATTTTGGAAGAAATTATGGTTAATATGTGCTTGGTGTTCTCAATTTAGACAACATAATTGTATTTCAGGATATATATCATTTGTCTTAAATTTAATTCCGAGCTGAATCAAAAAAGCTTGAATCTAACTAGCCTAAACCTGCAGATACCTGAAGTGTTTTTTGTCCGAAAAAGGATGATTAGCTTATTCATATTTTCTGTCTACTCTATTTATTAATTGCTAAGCTAAGCAAAGATTTAATTTATTTGATCTTTTCAGGACACATGGAGAGGAAGTTTGCCGTGGTGCAGTGGAGTGAAGGGGAGGATTTGGGGAAGTTCAGCGAGATCAAAACTGATGCCATAAGGCGGTATGATGATTCCAAGATGGATCACGACGGGAATCCCATTTCCAACTACTCAGCTGTTATTGAATGGCGCCATGGGAAGAAACAACGAGGAGGGTGGCCTCACTATAGAGGCACCGTCATCTTTGTTAGTGGTAAGATAGAGTTACGATGGCTTTAATGGCGTATTGTCCTCTTTAATTAACAGCATTTCAAAATAATTTGTCAGTTGTTCAAACAGTGTTTGAACAAAAACAGTAGGCTACTTTGACCAAAGGAGAAGGTTGATAACTAATTGTTTGTTTTTGATATACTATGTCTAGATGTGCCAGGACTCCTACAGAGCATGAGGAATATAATTGATTCGGCTGCATCTCCTAAGAGATCAAGGTTGGAGCTTACCACACCACCGCTGGCCCTCCCAGGTTCTCCGCAGTCCAGGCACAGTTCTTCATCTGCCACTTCACTGCTGTCCGTGCCCAGATCTACGCTGTCCAGTTCCACGTCTGCATCTTTGACTCCATCACTGCCTGTCTCCCAGTCTTCTAAGGTAATTGTTTTATAAAGAATTAATAAATACAGCACAGAAAATAGACCTTTTAATGAGTATGGCAGATCTAATGTGCTTTTATGTCTAAAATCTGTTGGGCTGAACAAATCATACATGTTCTAACTTTAAATGCTCACCTTGTGTCCTTGTCTAAACAGGTTGAGATCCATCCTGGGACCGGAGTCATGGTTGAGAAACTGGCATGGGCCTATGCCCTCAATGCAAATTCGGCTTCAGTATTTGTAAGACATCTGCTCACCGCAGTCTTCCCAGTAGAAATACTGCTGGTGAGCAATCTTCGGGGGAACAAACGAGGCGGAGGAGATAGTCAAAAATAAAGTGGATGCCATTTACAGTACGTACGATTAAAACAATATATACAGTTATTACAGTTTAATTATATAGCCTGTATCTACATAGGTATACACCTCAGATTCAATAGGTGGTTCCCCAATAGTCTCTACTTTTGTGTTTTTCTTGATTTCAGCCTACTGTACTAAGGTTTTCATTCTTGTTTTCTGTTTGTTTTTGTTCATATGTAGGTGCAACTCTTGAGAAGTGGCCAGGGACCCAGCTCTCCAGCATTGGAAGCACGATCAACGCCAAGATTACCGAGCTCCGGTCAAAAAGTAAAAACGTTGCTGTGTCCACAGCTCTCCATTAAGCTGTTTTGTTTGTACAGTTTGTTTGTATCATATAGGCTTTGGCCCTGAGTGTCATGACGGCCAAATCTTGTTCTGTCACGGTTGGGTTTTTGTTCTGTCATGGTCTTGTTCTGTTTCATGTTGTGGTGGTTCTGTTTGTATTAGGTCATGGTTGTGTTTAGGTGTTCATGTTTTATTTTGGTAGTGTCACTTCTGGTTTTGTCCTGTCTACTTCCTGTCTGTCTTGTCTCTAGTTTTACATTCTGCTTTGTCTGTTTTCCCAAATCTTTGATTGGTTGTCTTCTCCCTGATTGTTTCCACCTGTGCCCCTCCCTCATGTCTATTTAAGCCGTGCTCTCTGTTCTGTCTTGGTCGTGTCATTGTAGATTCACGTGCTTGTTTCTGTAGATGTCCCATGTTTGTTCCACGTCTTGTGCTTGTTTCCCTGCATGTTTCACTGTATGTTTCGCGTCATAGTCCAAAGTCATAGTCTTATTCGGTGTTTCCTAGTTTTTTTTGTGTTCATGTTCCTGGCTTGCTTTGACCAGCGCTTTTTGTTATGGCTATGTTAATTAAAGACCATTTTTTGAGTTTCACCAACCTCGGGTCTCTGCGTATGGGTTAATTCTCCCCCATGCCGGCCGGGCAGGTTGCCCCTGCTCCGACCGGTGCTGACACTGAGCAGATACTGGTACTGACTACTGTCTGCTGGAAGTATGTACAGCCTTTTAACCATACTACGCACTGCTTAGTGCATGTTTATTGTGAGATATGTGGTGTGCAGGGAAAAAAATCACCATACTGTAGATGTGCTGGTAGATTACATCAGTGAAGCATGCTAAATAGTAGGCAGTAGAGTTCCACTGTTAATAAAGACTGCTGACTCGAAAGTTTGCAGCCATGTTTTCAATATAACAGATCTATACAGACTGCATTTATATCACTATATGGTGAAATTAGTTGTTCTGGGTAATGACCAGGCAAACCATGTCTTGCCAGTTTTAAACTTGTGTGATCCAAGACAGTATCAGTATAGTAACAAATGAAGTCATGTCATTTTAATATGTGATTCATATGTTTTTGACTATAGAAACTTGTATGAGACGTTATAAATTAATACATAAATAACATATATTTGTTATTCTGTAAAGGTAATTTGCATTTGCTGACATATGAGAATCTTATTAAAAAAACATAAAAAAAACAAAAAACGTATATGTAATTGTATATATTCATATATAAAAAGTATATGTTTTTTGTACTGGTATGGTTATTTTAATTGGTTGACATATAACAGTTGTATAAGAAAAATATAAAGAAAGCATAGTTTCCCTTTAAATTTAATACACTTTACACACAAAATTCATATATTTAATATCATATATTTGTATAAAAAAGCACATGTCTTTATAACTGAGACATATAATTAAAAAGTACAAACATTATATTGAAAATATATGGAAAACATAATGTGCCATGCACATTCCTTATAAACAATATATCTAATGTTTACTTGATTCATACAAAATTCTTATAATTATGTTGTATGAAAAAAATGCAAAAGGGGCCACTTTCATGAGTAAATCATAGTATGAGACATATAAGTCTTATAAGACATACAATATATATAAAACATAAACATTTACTATTACAGGCAATGATAAATTCTTATAAGTTTTTTCTATTTCTTTTCCGCACACTCAGGAGCAGCTGATCAGCTGACCTCAGAGAACGAGTGGGTGAATATGGATGTAGAAGCTCGGAGAGGTAGGGCGGGGCAAGGCCATGCAGGGATTTAAAAACAAATTAAATCATTTAAAAATCGATCCTGAAGTGTATGGGCAGCCAGTGGAGTGGGGCTAAAATGGGGGAAATGTGCTCAAATTACATGTGCCAGTTAAAAGACATGCGGCAGCGTTTTGTACCATCTAAAGACGGGCAATGGAGGAAGCACAAACCCCCACATAAAGTGAATTACAGTAATCCAGCTGAGTGGTGACAAAGGCGTGAATTACCATTTCAAAATGTTGCCTCGAAAGAATTGGCTTTATTTTGGCCAGCTGCCTGAAAAAAGCTTGATTTAACAACAGACCTGATCTGGTTGTCAAGCTTCAGATCAGAGTCGATTTTAACCCCCAGGTTTGTGATAGTGGATAAAAGCGGTGCCAAGCAGCCCAGATCTACTTGGAGGGTCCCAGTGGTGCCACCAAACACCATCACTTCTGTCTTTTTGTCATTGAAATTTAAAAAGTTCAGAGTCATCCAGGCCTTTATGTCATCAAGACACTCAAGTAAAATTTAAAAGAGTATGCATCATTCTTTTTAATAGGCATGTAGATTTGACTGTCATCTGCATAGCAGTGGAACGAGATGCCATACTTTGTAAGAATGGAGCCAAGTGGGAGCAGATAGAGAGAGAAAAGAAGGGGGCCCAGAACTGAGCCCTGTGGGACCCCGCAGGTGAGAGGAGCCGAAGAGGATGTCGAGTCACTGATGCTGACACAGAAAGTTTGATCAGCCAAGTATGACCTGAACCACTCCAAAGCTGTGGCCATGATGCCCACCTGCTGCTCCAGACGTGAGATCAGGATCTCGTGGTCCACTGTATCAAATGCAGCAGATAAGTCGAAAAGACTTCAGTCACCGGAGTCAGTAGCTAAAAAGACATCATTAAAAACTCTTAAACGTGCTGATGCGGTGCTGTGCAGTGATTTAAAACCGAACTGGAAAACCTCAAGGATATTATTTTCCTCTAAAAAGGCCATTACTTGACCATGGACTAACTTCTCAAGGATTTTTGCGAAAAAAGGCAGTTTGGAGATGGGCCTGAAATTTGCAGGAACTGCAGGGTCTAGACCAGGTTTTTTGATAAGAGGTTGCACTACTGCATGTTTAGAATGTTTGGGGACCACAACTGAGGACAGAGTGCTATTTAAAACCAGATTAATAGATGGCCCTATAGTGTGGAAAACCTCTTTAAGTAGTCGAGGAGGGACAGCATCATTTGGAGAACCTGAGGGCTTCAGTCGACCAACAACTTCCTGCAAAAAAGACAATACATATGTTCAAACTGGTTAAAAACAGCAGTGCAGGAACAGAGACAGAGGGGTCATATGCAGGAGGTCAAACAAAATACGGGGCTTGTGACTGTTTGACAGGATAATGTCAGAGAAAGGGTTTCTTTTAGCATCTTTCACAGTTGTCTGATAGTGACGCCAGCAGTCCCTTAATGTTTGGAAAGACACCTGGAGTTTGTCCTTTTTCCACTTGCGCTCTGCTCTACGGCACTCGCGTCTGACAGCATAAGTCCTTTCTCATGGTCAAAAATCTAAAGGTCTCAAGGTTTTAAAACAGGCAAACCATATGACAAAACAAGATCAAGTGTGTGTCCACGTTCCTGTGTGGGTCCAGACACAGACTGCACAAGATTAAAAGAGTCTATGAGGTGCAGGAATTCCTTAGCCATTGGCTTTTCAGGACAACACACATGAACATTAAAATCTCCGACAATAAGGACACGGTCATATTTAGGCATTATTTCAGCCAAGAATTCATTTAAAAAGTCCTTATTGTATCTGGGAGGCCGATAGACCACAGCACACAACAATGTGCGACCCAGCTCAAAGCTGGTAAACGAGGCTGATGGTGAAATCTGCTTACATTTAAAATTACTCTTAAAAACAGTCGCTATTCCTCCTCCTCGGCCCAACATCCACGGGGAGTTAAAATAACCGCAATCGTGGGGTAAAAGCACCCACGATTGTCCGCAAAAGCACTGGACTCACCAACACTCAGCCACATTGCAGTCACACAGAAGAAATCCAAACTTCGGGATGAGAAGAAATCCTTTAAGATAAAAGTCTTGTTCGCTAGCGATCTAGCATTTGCCAGGCCAATCCTGGTAGGAATACTACAAATCCCAAGATGCACTGCGAGTACCGAGTGCCTGCAAGCGAGCGCGATCCCGCGTCTTCTCTTCATGAGCAGCACAGTCACAGTGGAAGACTGAACATCGCAGTCAATTTTCATCTCCCTCTCCCCCAAAATGGCAAAAAGAAAGGTAGACGCTGAAAACAGGGGGTTTCAAGACAGGTGGGAGGCAAAATACATGTTCACTGAAGTAAGAGGAAAGCCTGTGTGTCTTGTGTGTGGAGACAGCGTGTCTGTTATGAAAGAGTATAACTTAAGAAGGCACTATGAAACTTCAACGAAACACACAGACGCACAGAAAGACAAATACAAGAATATGAACATAGAACAAAGGCTACAGAAGGTAGAAGAGTTAAAAAGAAATCTTCAGTCCCGGCAGGCTTTGTTCACAAAAGCCAAATCACAAAGCGAGGCTGCAGTCAAGGCCAGTTTTATTGTGGCAGAAGAGATCGCAAAATCAGCCCGGCCATTTACCGAGGGAGATTTTGTAAAGAATTGTATGCTCAAAGTTTGTGACGTCGTGTGCCCAGAAAAAAGGCAGCTATTTTCAAATGTGAGTCTGAGCAGAAACACAGTTGCTGACCGTGTAAACCAGCTTTCCACTAATATTAAAGAACAGCTTGTGGGAAAAGGAAAACATTTCATCGCATACTCCCTTGCTGTGGATGAGAGCACCGACATATCGGACATTGCTCAGCTGTCAATTTTCATCCGAGGAGTGGACTCAAGCCTGTGCGTGACAGAAGAGTTGTTGGGATTATGTCCGATTCATGGCACAACTACAGGAAAGGATCTGTATGAACAGGTATCTGGGTGTGTAAATGACATGGAGCTGCCATGGGATAAACTTGTGGGACTAACAACAGATGGAGCGCCCGCAATGTGCGGTCATAAAAGTGGCTTGGTGGCAAGGATTCAGGAGAGAAAAAAGGAGAACGACGGCACGGGTGAGCTGATATCTTATCACTGCATCATACACCAAGAGTCGTTGTGTGGCAAAGCTTTGAAAATGGAACATGTAATGAGCACCATAACACGAGCAGTTAACTTCATTAGAGCAAAAGGTTTAAATCACCGCCAGTTCAAGACGTTTCTGGAGGAGTTAAATTCTGAGTATGGTGACCTGCCCTATCACACAGAGGTGCGGTGGCTAAGCAAGGGAAAGGTGTTGAAAAGGTACTTTGAGCTGCGTGAGGATATCTGTGTGTTCATGGAAAGCAAAGGGAAAGACACTACAGAGCTCCGTGATAAAAAGTTCCTGTGTGAAGTCGCATTTCTGTGTGACATCGCTGGCCATCTGAATGAACTGAACCTGCTACTGCAGGGGCGGCGCCATGTCACCTCTGACATGTTTTCTACTGTGAGGGCGTTTAAAACCAAGCTGAGCCTGTGGGAAACGCAGATGCGAAAAAATAACTTTGCCCATTTTTCGTGTCGCAAGACCATGCACGAGCTGGTCTCTAAACAGAGTTTGCGCGTTTCATCCCCGACACAATGCCTGAGCTGCGCACCCAAGTTGCTCGCACGCTGTCTATGTTTGGCAGCACATACCTGTGTGAACAACTGTTTTCGTTGATGAAACTAAACAAAACATCACATAGGAGTCGTCTTACTGATGAACACCTGAACTCAATTCTGAGGATTTTCTCAGCTCAGAGCCTGACGAGCAAATATTGATGAACTTGTACTCAAGATGAGACACCAAGTATCGAGCTCAGCCTCAGACAAGTGAGCAGAAAGTTGCACTTGATATTTCTTTGAAGGGAATTATTATTTATTTCTCCAGTTGAATGGACCCAGGGAAATCTTGCCTAAGAGGTTAATACAACTGTTTTGCACTTGTTCAAGTTTACACTAACTTTTCTAATTGTATTATAAAAGACAGGCATTGGTGAGGATCAGAGCAGCACACTGATTTGTTTAATGCATGTTTCATTTTTGCATTTATCTTGCCATTTTACTGTTTACCTGTTAAAAAAAGAAGAAGAAAAAACGTTTTCAATTTGTTACTGAAAGAGCCTTGAGAAAAGATTGCAACTGATTTTATTTATGTTTTGCTTAATTTAATTTAATTTAATTTAATTTAATTTAATTTAATTTAATTTAATTTAATTTAATTTAATTTAATTTAATTTAATGTTAAGTGCAATATAGGCTGTGTTATTGGTATTGGTTCAATATGTGCAATAAATTGAGTTTTAATAAACATTGAACCAGCCCGGCCCTCCACTTGTACCATTTTTTTTTATTTTGGCCCCCTGTGTATTTGACTTTGACATGACTGATGTAATGTAATAAATAAATGGAAAACCAAAGACCAAACTCATCATGAAGTGTGTGTGTGTGTGTGTGTGTGTGTGTGTGAATTCATGCACAAGTGGCATGTGACACTCAGGTCAGAGTGGGCCTTGCAAACATAGGCATCACATTTGCAGCATCTCAGGCTTGTTTTGTTGTCTCTGGGGCACAAAGCTTACATTGCTTCCTTTTCTGCCCATGTCCTTGTTGAGGGAGAGCAGCCAGGGCAGCGGCTGGGTCTTGCACACTCCTAACCAGACTGGCAGAGGCTGGTGTGCGAGGAATGTGCTGGCACCGTTGAATAAGAGGAGTCACCAAAGCTTTCCCCAGCTCTGCTAGGAAAAGTCTCCTCTTGAAACTCTTCCCCTGATTCCAGGTTGGGTCGATGGCTGTCCACACCACATATGCGTTGAAAGCAGACACATCAAGGATGTTGTGGAACAGTGCCACAGGCCAGCAGGCTGTCATTCGCTTGCAGGTGTATGTTTTCTTACTTCCGAGACATCCTCCTCTATCTCTGGTTCAATTTCAGTGCCCTCTTCATCCAAAAAGCTGGACCAGAACCTCTTCGACAGAGAACCGCTTGGTCAGTCGCCTGCTCATTGTGCGCAGAGTAAATGGAGTGCAAGGCAAACATCAAGCTATATATATGGGGTCTGTGTGAAGATGATACATTGATTAGTCTGGAAGGTGTGGTTCACGTGGGAAGATTGGCACATAAAGACATTGTTCAGTCTGAAATGTGTGTGTGAATGAGTGAGTGAGTTGGGGTGGTGTGTTTGGGGATGTTTTCTGTCTGATGGATGAATATAGTCTGGATACCCATTAATTTCCTATGGCGGTCACTTTTGACCGGGAACACCACAGGTGTAACAAGGTTGATTAAAACACTCAAAATTCAATGAAAGAGGTGATCATCACTTTTATATGTTCAAGTGCATAGTGTGGAGGATATCATAAGGCCTTGAGGCAATCAGATGTAAAACACAATATTTATTTGTGTTTTAAGTTGTGAATCGGTCAGATTTGACCCGAACACGACAGGAGGGTTGAACTTAGTTGACTTTTTCTTTTTGTAGGGAAAAGAGGCCGACCAGCCATTGATGTTACCAGAGCACACATTGAATTTCTGCTGAAGCAAGGCCACACAATTGCGAAAACTGCTGAAATACTAGGATGCTCCTCATCATTTCTGTACAAGAAGTCAAAGTTGATGGGTAAACCTGTTAGAAGTATGCTGTCTGCAATAGATGATGGTGAACTAGAACAACATGTTAGGCAACTATAGAGCCAATATCCTAATTCTGGAAATTAGGTAATTGGATGGAATAATGGAAGATCTTCCTCTACTGCTGTCCACTGTGATTGACTGTTCAGCTGATAGCAGCCTGGCTGGAAAAATGCTTTGTGGTATACTTTTTTTAATTTAACTATGAACAGGATACTCACTTTTTGACCAAATGCACATTTTTAAATTTTGCCATCACCAAAAGCAAAGAAAGGCAACTATCAAATATTCCAACTGTTATGTTGAACAGCCAAATTCAATTCAACTGACATTTTTTTTTTGTTAAAGCCCTAGTTTAACTCTGTTTTTTTACAATGTACTTTATTGCACATTGCTCCTATAACATAAACCACATCAAAATCACATCACTGAAGTTTACTTACTGACAAAAACAACTTGGAATATATTGTCATACAATGAAATATATCTAATTTTAGGAAGCTTAATTTCATTGTGTCAAATTATTGTTTTTGGTATCATTGTTTAATGCAATAAGTAATGCAGCCTTAGGAGGTCACATGTTACACTCTCTAATAAGAGCGGTTTGACTACAAATAGGACAAAGAGGGAGAACAACACCAGTGAGTAGAGATGGGCAAATGAAGCCTCATGAAGCTTTTGAGGCTTCTTTCTGATTGTACCGAAAAAAGATTCGAAGCTTCAAAGCTTCAAAGAAAGACGCTACCAGTGACATCTAGTGGTCAGCTGCAATTATAGCAGCAATGAACCTCCAAATGATTCAAGCGGCTTCTTTTCTGGCTGACGATCTCGCCAGCCTTGGAAAAGATCCTCTCACAGGGGACAGAGGATGCTGGTGTAGAGAGATACTGTGTAGAAACGATAAAAAGGTGCGGGTAGGCAGACTTTTGGAGGAGCCAATATTTTAGCGGGTCCTCTGTCCTGGGCAGTAGTTTGTCCTTCAGATATCTGGATAAGTAAAGAAAAAATGCAAGGTCATGATCATTTGAGCAAGATAGGAATACAAAATGAATTAGAATATGTAAAGTTAAAATGTTTTACCTCTGGACCTCTGCTATTGCACTGGCGGTACAATTGGATGGACGTTGTGCATCCACATGGCTGTCGAGTAGGTCCCAGAGGCTGTTGTTCTGGACAGGGGGTGGACCCTCTGCAGGTGGCAGTGGCAGAGCCGGTGCAGGCATTATATTTGCACATTCTCTTGTGAGCCTTTCCACCGCTGCCTGACAGCTCGTTGAGCTGCAGAAGCCCACCTCTTTGAATCGGGGATCCAGTAATGTTGAAAGTGTTAAGGAAGTTACCTTTTCCAGCATGGCACATTTCTCCTGCAGGTTGGTGCAACCAAGTTGCTGGCTATATGATGTGTTACTAAAGCACACTGTCTTACAGCTAGGTGCTTCAGCATTTTGACCATGGGGATCACCTTGGATCCAGACACCCTCCTTTCTGTTGACATCTCCTCTGTGGCCTGGTGGAAGGGAGAGAGGACTGAAATGCACTGATTAATAGTTTCATAGTCCTCAGCAGAAAATGGCAGGAGGGGGGTGTTGAGGCTGCTGAGGGCTGCACCCAGGGGCTCCCTCTGCTCGTACAGCCGCTGGAACATTGAGAATGTACTGTTCCAGCGGGTGTCCACTTCTTGCACAAGTTTGTGCTCGGGTCGGCCCATCGCTGGATTTCACAGAGCTTTTCTTTGGCTGTGGTGCTGGACTTGAAATGCCCCACGATTTTACGTGCCCTGGTGCGTAGGTCATCCAGGTCAGATGTCTGTGTCAATGACTTCTTCACCACCAGATTTAACATATGAGCAAAACAGTCAATGTGACGCACATTAAGAATATTGGCACAAGCAATCATATTAGGTGCTGCGTCTGTGACCAGACACCTCACTTTGGCTCTGATTCCCCACTCAGCCATCACAGTGGCTTTGGCCTCTGCAATGTGTGCTGCAGTGTGGGACCGGGGGAATTGCTTGACACCAAGCAAGACAGTTTTGAGCTGGACCTCCTCTGTGACAAAGTGCCCAGTCACTGCAAAGTAGGCATCCATGTTTATGGAGGTCCACATATCTGTTGTTAAACAGATAGTGGACGCCTTTGCCACTTCTGCCACGGCCTGCTCTTTTCTGATCTTATATTTTTCCTCCATCATCCGTTTCAGGGCATTCCTTCCTGGGATCGTATATGTTGGATCCAGGAGGTGGACAAAGGCCCTAAAGCCTTCATTCTCCACCCCAGACAATGGCTGTGTATCCACAATGACAAGGTTCAGCAAGGCCTCATCCAGCTGTTGCTTCCTGGACACTGATGAAAGAAAAATATTTAGGTTACGTGTGCAACTATTAAATCTTATTGTATATAAATATTATAGACTCAACTGAAGAATAGGTTGTATTAAATAGTTACAATACCAGAAGGGTCAGCAGGGTGAGCTTCAGCTGAGGTGCTCGGCTGAGAAGTTGCTGCATCCTCATGCTTGGCACGAAGATGCCGCAACATAGAGGAGGTGTTATTCCCATACACCAGCTCTCGCAAGCATATGAGGCACTGAACCTAAATTCAAAAAAATACATTAAGAAAAGTATTTACACGCGATATTAAAACAGTCAAGATAATATGAAGTTGAAAATAATACAAGTGATGTCATAACATTCATTCTTTTTCTGTAACCATTACATCCAAGTGTAACAAGAAGATATTTTGCAATGCCATATTATTTTATATATATTATATCTCATTGCTCCTCAATGCACAACTGAGCGCCACAGGAAGTCATTCCTGCCTGTGGCCATTAAACTGTATAACTCCTCTGTCAAAACAAACAAAGCATAATTATAATTACGCATTTGTAAAGCTAATGATTTCACTTTATATATCTGTTTACTGTATTTTAGCTCGTTTTCTACTACTTTGCACGGAGCAACTGGAACAAAAGCAATTTCTCCCCGGGGATCTATAAAGTATTCTGATTCCGATTATAAAACACGTACCTTAGTGGGTGACACAAGTTCGAAGTGTTCCCATACACGGGAACGCTTTCTTCCACTCGGATTCTCCATCACTCAAGTAGGGTTGTCGCTGTCAAAGGTCTGTAAGAACGCAATGAGGCGGGGGGAACACTGGGCATCTCGGTCTCCTTAAAAAGAACGAAGCCGCGCCAAAGTTTCCAATCAGTCACCTCACTTCCGGTGGTTCGTTGTGACGTGTGAAGCTTCAAACGTCATCGGTCATGTGATCGTGGAGATTTGATACAAGCCTCGACACAGCGCTTCGGACCAGCCTGCTTCAGGAAGAGCGACACAAGCTCCAAAGCCTCGGTATCGTTTGCCCATCCCTACCAGTGAGTATTCCGGAAGTCAGAGTTTCAGAAATCACAGCAGAAGTCATAGTTAGCACTGGTAGAGCAAAAACAATCTGACGCTGGTGACTGGGACGGCAAAGGCTTAAGAAGCCTCCTGATTGCTCATCAGGAGCAGGTGTGGATGAGCCGCCGCAGGTGTTGCTGATCACCAGCGTCATCAGTGGAAGTAGGTCAGCCACGCCTCCTGCAGAGAGGGGAGAGAGAGAGAGAGCAGCACGGAGGAAAACTACAAGAATAATACGGTGGAGGAGAGTGGGATCATGACATCACCCCCTCTCTCTGGGACTGTTGGGAGGAGCGCTGAAGGGCGGCCCGAACTTGTCTCCACACTGAGTGGCAGCGGCGGAGATTTGCCTGAACAGAGGGGACAGCGATTTCCTCTTCTTGGAAGTTAAAAAGGGGGGGTTGATATCCCAGTGAGGCCATGAATGGTGACATGCCGGTGGATGCGGACGTGAGGGAGTTGTGTGCATATTCGACCCAGGGCAAAAACTTGTTCCACGCCGCAGGGTGTCGTGCCGTTACACAGCGCAGTGGCCCTTTCTGTTTGGCCATTGGACTGAGGGTGGTAGCCGGAGGACAAGCTTATGGATGCGCGATGTGAATTGGGGGCTGCGGTCAGAGACAATGTCCAGGGGGAAGCTGTGAAGGCGAAAAACATGGGTCACAAGGAGGTCCCCTGGAGGGATGAAGTGAACCGCTTTGGAGAACCGGTCTATAACTGTCAGGACTGTGGTGTTGTTCTGGGAGGGGGGAAAACCGGTCATGAAATCCACAGCGATGTGGGACCAGGGATGTCGTGGAATGGACAGGGGGTTCAACAAGCCTGGGGGGGGGTGGTTGGAGGACTTGCCCCGGGCACATATGGGGCAGGCAGACACGAATGATGTGACGTCCTGAGACATGGTGGGCCACCAGAAACCCTGTCTGAGGAATTTGAGGATGCGTGCGGTTTCGGGATGGCAGGCGAGCTTGGAGGAGGGTCCCCACTGTAGAACCTCAGAGCGGACGGAGCTGGGCACAAAAAGTCGATTGGGGGGACCGCCTCCGGGGTCAGGCTCTGCCCGTTAAGCCCTCCGGACACTCTCCTCCACCGACCAGGAGGCCGCACCAACTACACAGGTGGGGGAGACAATGGGGTCGGGCTCAGAACTGGGTGGTTCAGGGGAAAATTGACGGGACAGGGCGTCAGACTTAACATTGCGGGACCCGGTGCGATAGGTGAGGGAAAAGTTAAACCTGCCCAAAAACAGTGCCCACCGTGCCTGCTGAGAATTGAGGCGCTTGGCGTTCCGGAGGTAGGCGAGGTTGTTGTGGTCGGTCCAGATGATGAAGGATTGAGAGGACCCCTCCAGCCAGTGCCTCCACTCCTGCAGAGCCATGACGATGGCCAACAGCTCACGGTTCCCTACGTCATAGTTGGCCTCTGCAGGTGATAGGCGGCGGCTGAAGAAAGCACAGGGGTGGAGTTTCTGGTCGGTGGCGCTCCGTTGGGACAGAACCACTCCTACCCCGATGTCAGAGGCGTCCACCTCAACTGTGAACTGGAGACTGGGATCCGGGTGAGACAGGATAGGGGCGATGGTGAAGAGTTTCCTGAGTCGGACAAAAGCAATTTGTGTGCCTTGTGCGGATAGCGCCTGACGGAAACTGTCTCCGTCTGCCGGGTCCATAGCTGGTCAGATTGTTATGTTACACTCTCTAATAAGAGCGGTTTGACTACAAAGAGGACCCGACAATGCAGAGGAGACAGATCACGATTGAACAAGGTTTATTGTGGGAATTTTATATAATTGATGATGCAAGGGGAATGAGAAAGGGAGGGGGGTTCGGAGAGACGGCCGATGCAACTGTGCCAGGAAATGGCGAGAGCCCAGGGTGAGAGTCAGTGAGTAGAGGAATGCTGGATGGAACAGACTCACGATGGTGAATAGAGACAGCTGAGGTTCCAACGGCCGAGATGGGTTGTGGTGAATCCGCAGCTCTCGGGGAAGCAGGAGACGTGGCGACCTGAGGCAGAACAACACCAGTGAGTATTCCGAAAGTCAGAGTGTCAGAAATCACAGCAGAAGTCATAGGAGTTACCACTGGTAGAGTAAAAACAATCTGACGCTGGTGACTGGGATGGCAAAGGCTTAAGAAGCCTCCTGATCGCTCATCAGTGAGGATGAGCCGCCGCAGGTGTTGCTGATCGCCAGCGTCATCAGTGGAAGTAGGTCAGCCACGCCTCCTGCAGAGAGGGGAGAGAGAGAGAGAGCAGCACGGAGAAAAACTACAAGAATAATAACGGTGGAGGAGAGTGGGGATTGTGACATCACAAATGCAGCCTTAGGAGGTCACAAGCCAGTGTCTTTTTGAGCCGGTCCCAAGCCTGGATAAATGCAGAGGGTTGGGTCAGGAAGGGCATCCGGCGTAAAACCTGTGCTAAAACCAAATATGCAAATCAAACCTATGACTTCCATACCAGATTGGTCCAGGCCCGGGTTAACAACGACCGCCATTGGTGCCGATAACCTACAGGGTAACAGTGGAAATTGGGCTACTGTGGGTCGAAGTCGAATGAGGAGAGAAGGAAGGTGGGAAAAGCTAGAGAGTTGATTGACATGATGCAGAGAAGGAAGGTGGATATACTGTGTGTCCAGGAGACCAGGTGGAAAGGTAGCAAGGCGAGAAGCTTAGGTGCAGGTTTTAAGTTGTACTATTGATAGGAAGAGAAATGGAGTAGGGGTTATCCTAAAAGAGGAGTTTGTTAGGAATGTCCTGGAAGTGGAAAGAGTGTCAGATAGACTGATGAGTCTGAAGCTTGAAATTGAAGGTGTGATGTTAAATATTATTAGTGGCTATGCCCCACAGGTGGGGTGTGAATTAGAGGAGAAGGAAACATTCTGGAGTGAGTTAGATAATGATGATAATAATAATAATACATCACATTTTTATAGCGCTTTTCTTGACACTCAAAGACGCTGTACAAACACAAAACAACAAAACAAAAACAGACAGGACTGAAATAAAACAATCGGAAATAGACAGTTAAGTGTAAGCAATTTTGAACAGGTGGGTTTTGAGTAATGATTTGAATGTCTGTAGTGAGTCTGAGTTCCTGATGAGTTGTGGGAGTGAGTTCCAGAGAGTGGGGGCGGCTGCAGCAAAGGCTCGGTCCCCCAGGGTTCGGCGCTTTGTCCTGAGGGGAGTGAGGAGGTTGGAGTCAGTGGATCTGAGGCGGCGGGTGGGACAGTGTAGGTGGAGGAGGTCAGTGAGATATGAGGGAGCCAGGTTATGGAGGGACTTGTAAGTGATGAGGAGAACCTTGTATTGTATGTGGTAAGGAACAGGGAGCCAGTGGAGTTTTTTGAGGATGGGGGTGATGTGGTCACTGGAGCGGGTGTGGGTGAGCAGACGGGCAGCAGAGTTCTGGATATATTGTAGTTTTTGAAGGTGAGTGGAGGGGAGACCGTAGAGGAGGCTATTGCAGTAGCAAGTCTGGAGGTAATGAAGGCGTGGATGAGGATTTCTGCAGAGGATTGTGAAAGGCAGGGACAGAGACGGGCAATATTGCAGAGGTGGAAAAATGATGTTTTGGTAATATGGTTTATGTGAGGTTTGAATGAGAGGGTGGAGTCCAGGATAACGCCAAGATTGCGTACAGAGGGGGAGGGAGTGACTGAGTGGCCGTTGATGGTGAGGGAGATGTTCTGGGCCAATGGGAGGAGAGAGTTGGGTCCGGTGAGGATGAGTTCTGTTTTGTTGCTGTTGAGTTTGAGGAAATTGTGGTCCATCCAGGTTTTAATGTCGGCGAGGCAGTGTGTGATGGTGGAAAGAATGACTGGGGTGATGGATTTGGTGGATATGTACACCTGGGTGTCATCAGCATAACAGTGAAAATGAAGACCATGATGACGGATAATATGACCAAGGGGAAGCATGTAGATGATGAAGAGGAGGGGGCCGAGCACCGAACCTTGGGGAACACCAGTGGAGACAGGGAAGGTATTTGATTTGAAGTTGTTTATGGAAACATAATAATGGCGGTCGGAGAGGTAGGAGGAGAACCAGGAGAGTGCTGTACCGGAGAAGCCGATGGTTTGGAGACGGTGGAGGAGGATGCTGTGGTCGATGGTGTCGAATGCTGCACTGAGGTCGAGGAGGAGGAGGATGGAGAGTGAACCAGAGTCGGCGGAAAGGAGGAGGTCGTTGGTGACTTTTAGGAGGGCTGTTTCTGTACTGTGATGGGGGCGAAAAACCGGATTGGAATGTTTCAAACAGTTGGGAGTTGAGAAGATATTGCTGGAGCTGTGAAATTATGGCGCGTTCCAATATTTTTGACAGGAGTGGGAGGTTGGAGATGGGTCTGAAGTTGTCCAGGTTGTCGGGGTCTAGGCCAGGTTTTTTCAGCAGGGGTGGTGATGGTGGCTAGTTTGAGAGTGGGAGGAACAGTACCAGAGCTGAGGGAGGAGTTTATGATGTTGGTGATGAGTGGCGTGAGAGTGGGGATGCAGGCTTTCAGGAGGGGGGCTGGGATGGGGTCAAGGTGACAGGTTTTTAGCATCATGTCTGAGAGTAGTTTGGTAGTGTCTGTGGGGGATAAGGGAGCAAAGGAGGACAAGCCGTGGTGTGTGGTCATAATGAGGTCAAATTCTGGGGGGGGGGGGGGGGTGGGTGAGCTGAGACAGAGGTATGAAGTGTGGTCTGGATGGTTTTGATTTTGGAGTGAAAAAATGACAAGTAATTATTGCATTTGTTTGTGGTGAATGTGGAGGTGATATTGTCTTTGGGTTTGGTGAGCTGCGCGAAGGTGGTGAACAGGGTATGTGGGTTTGATGCATTGGAGTGTGTTATTTGGGAGAAATAGTTTGACCGGGCGGTGTTTAAAGCTGTGATGTAGGTGGAGGTGAAGTGTTTAAATGCATCAGCATGGACAGTAAGACCGGTTTTGTTATGGAGTCGTTCAAGTTGTCTGTTTCAGTTGGTGGAGATCAGGAGTATACCATGGGGCAGAGGCAGAAAAGGAGACTGTTTTTGTTTTGAGGGGAGCAAGTTGGTTAAGGCAGGAGGAGAGGGACTGGTTATAGTGATCGACAAGTTCTGTAGTGGTGGAATCTGTGGAGAGGGAGGAGCGAGATAGTGATTCAGATATGAAGGATGAAAATGAGATTGGGTTGAGTGATTTGAGATTGCGGAAGATTATTGACCGGGTTTGACTGGGTGTTGGAGTGGGGGTGACAATGTCCATGGTGATGGCTCGGTGGTCAGATATTGTGAGGTCGGATAGTGTAAGGTTGTGGACTGAGAGTGGGGCTGAGGAGCAAACGAGGTCGAGGATATGTCCATGGGAATGCGTGGGTGAGTTGACATGTTGTGTGAGGTCAAGGCAATTTAATATGTCCAGGAAGTTTGCAGTGAATTTTGAACTCGGAGTGTCGATGTGGATGTTGAAATCGCCAAGGAGGAGGATAAATGGAGAGATGGAAGAGAGCTGTGAAGTCTGAGAGAAATGATGAACAGTTTTGGGGGGGACGGTAGATTATGGCAATGAGAAGTGACCGAGAACCAGAAAGTCGAAAAACCAGGTGTTCAAATGATGATGTGGGTGGAATGGAGATGGGGCAGAGTTTGAGTCTGTTGTGGTAGATGACTGCAATGCCTCCCCCCCTACGGTCAGGGCGGGGGTTGTCCAGATAAAGGTATCCAGATGGTGTTGTTTGGTTGAGTGCGATGTAGTCTGATGGTTTATGCCAGGTTTCGGTAAGACAGAGTAAATCCAATTCATTGTCCAGTATAAATTCGTGCAGAAGGAGACTTTTATTGTTGACTGACCGGGTGTTGAGTAGAGTTGTCTTGAGAGGCTTTTGTTGTGAAGTCCTTGTGACGAAAAGATGAAGTGAGGGGGGCATTGAAGAGGATGAATGATTGTGGAAAAGAGGTGAAGAAACGTGTTCAAGCTGGTTGGAATGGGTGGAGAAAAGTGTCAGGGGTAATGTGTGATAAAAGAGTATCAGCCAGAATGAAAGGAAAGATATACAAGACAGTGGTGAGACCAGCGATGCTGTATGGTCTAGAGACAGTGGCACTGAAGAAAAGACAGGAAGCAGAGCTGGAGGTAGCAGAGATGAAGATGTTGAGGTTCTCCTTGGGAGTGACGAAGATGCATAGGATCAGGAATGAGTCAATCAGAGGAACAGCACATGTTAGATGTTTTGGAGATAAGGTCAGAGAGGCCAGAATGAGATGGTTTGGTCATGTACAGAGGAGGGACAGTGGGTTTATTGGTAGAAGGATGCTGGGGTTGGAACTGCCAGACAGGAGGTCTAGAGGAAGACCAAAGAGAAGGTTTATGGATGTAGTGAAAGAGGACTTGAAGTTAGTTGGTTTGCGAGAGGGGGATACAGATACAGGGTTAGATGGAGGAGGCAGCCCGTGGCCAAGTGGAAAGGGAACTTGACTTGTAACCGGAAGGTCGCTGGTTCAAATCCCCACCCGGCCAAAAAGGGCTGGGGTACCCCTGAGCAAGGTACCCAACTCCCAATGCTCCCCGGGCGCTACTCATTGCAGCAGCCCACTGCTCCTAATTCTAGGATGGGTCAAATGCAGAGAATATCAGTCAGTCTGAGACTGAGAGTAATTTCCCTAAGGGGATTAATAAAGTATCTAAAATAAAATAAAATAAATTGATTCGCTGTGGCGACCCCTCCAGGGAGCAGCCGAAAGGAAAAGAAGAAGAAGATCAAATGTCTTACGCCACTGTTATGTCCACTGGTCACAGCAATAGATACTGTATTTTTGCAATTCCACAGGTCTCTCCATTTCTAGTGTAGCCTACTGGCCTATTCATTAACAATATGCAACTTCAATGCATGTATGAGAATTGGTATGCAGATATATACTATAAATTACAAAAAATGCTGCCTAACCCTCCTGTCATGTTCACCTCCCGCCCCTTACTTTAGTGTTCCCGGTCAAAATTGACCCATCTGTTTTAACTGCTCTTAAATTAGCACAAAAAACATTTTTCATCACCAAATTATTATTCAACATTCTTTAGCTGTGACCAATGTCTCAAAGTAGTGTTTAACATGAATTTATAGAATTAGACATAAAATAAATGCAGTGAAAATACAAATAGACATGTAATGTAAAATAGGCATGTAATGTAAAAAATAAATGGAAAACCAAAGACCAAACTCAACATGAAGTCATGTGTGTGTGGGCACTCGCACCCAGAAAGAGAGTATAAACAGTATTTATAGTGTGTACTTACTTTGTCATTGGTCCATAACTAAGACGTTTTTTTTTCCCATGGTTTTATTCTAGATAAAATTATCTGCAGATGTGGGTTGAACTGCAGAGATCAGGGACACTATCATTGCCCTGTGTGCAGTAAAACTGTATTGAGAAGGCCAGACATGACAAGACACTTGGAGGCTTGCCAGGGTGCTGTGACTGCCACCTCTCCAGAACAGACCTCTCCTCCCACCCACAAAGATACAGCTGCAGTGTCCTCCTCGGTTTTATCTTTACAGGATCTCGCCTCTTCCAGCTCAGCTTCAGCAGAGCAACAAAGCTCAACTGCCGCACCTCTATCCACACTCCTGCAAGCTCCAGTCTCCACCTCTCAAGATTCGACTGCTTCTGCGCAAGATACAGCTGCAGTGTCCTCCTTGGTTTTACCTGCTGCCACAGAGAATAGAGGTTCAAGACTATCCCTGAAAAAGGATAAATGCCCTCATTGCAACTACACTGAAAACATGGTCAAACATATCCAGAGAAAACACAGTGGAAAAGGACGTAACAGTTCAGCAATTATTAAATGAATTATGAGGTGTTGTCATATCTAGGAAGTTGTGTTAAGTTATGTTTAGTTTTGTCTTGTACCTGTTGTCTCGTGACTTCCTGTTTTATTTTGACATCTCTCTTTCCTCTTGTTTCAGATAACTTGCCTGTAGGTTTCCCGCCAGTCTGATTATCTTCCCCGCCCTGATTGTTTCCACCTGTTCCCCATTACTTTGAGTTTATATATAGCCTGTGCTTCCCTCTGCCCTGTGCCAGTTCGTCTTGTTTGCCATGCCAGAGAACCCACGCCAATCCATGCCACGTAAATTGTTTGTCAGGTTTTTGTATTTCTTAGTTGCTGCTTTGTCTTGCCTTTTTAAGCCTTCAGAGTTTTTCCTCGTGAAGAGTGATTTTGATTTGGCACTTTGCCCAAACCTTTTGTCTCCTCCCAGTGAGTGATTATAATTTGTTATTTTTGCCTTTTTGCGTATCTAGTGATTCCTCGATAGAGTGATTTTTTGTTGTTACCTTTCCTCCTTTGAGAGTGATTATTGTTTGATACTTTGTGCAATAAATTTGGATACTTTTGGAAGTTGTCTCTGAGTCGTGCTATTGGGTTCAAGTCCTTGTTCGGTCGTGACAGGTGTTACAATTGCAAACACACATAAGATATGCCTATATAAAAAAAAAAAATAGTAAATAAATATGTAAATGGGTCCAACAGTGCAGGGGGCTACATTTTCAATGATAAGTATAGAAGCAAAGAAGAGTCAGCAATAGGTTGGAGTGTAGATGCATTATGCCATCACACATTAAGGGATATTTACAGAGATTTATTGTTTCATAATGAATTTGTAGTGCAGACTAAACCAACAGCTGTCCTTTTTACGAATTAAATTAAAATACTGGAGTAATTAATGCATGCTTTGAGTAGGCTAATAATGTTTTATTGGGGTCATAACAATAGTTGTACATCTAGTTTGAACTGATTATCTGTAGAATAACCCTAGAAGTGGTCATAACCACTTTTTTTTATATAATATTTTGTTTGGTTTTTATCTGACTTTTTCCTGCGTTTTTTCACCTTATCCAGTTGAACTGGAAAGATATACCTTTTTTTTAATCTCTTTAATTAAACACATGGATACACATAAACATATTTACATTGTATACATAAAATAAAGACCCAAGAAGTAAACATGGGAAACGAAAAATATGTGCTTCCGGTATGCTCGCTTTTATTTTGAAAGGCTTCAAATCGACTTCCGGTCCTGACAGTGCAGGAGACCTCACAGTGCAGGTCTGCAACGAAGGGTCCTGACAGTGCAGGTCTGCAGCCAGACCCCTCTCGTTTGATTCCTCGTTGTGGGGAATCTCAGAACTGATTCTGGAGCTGGCTGCCGGATAATGCCTCTGTATTCCCTCTGTACTCATCTCTCTGTATTTTATTACCGACCCTTGTGGTTGTGAGACGTTATCTACGTTGCATTTTGCTTTAAAAAACAACTTAACCACAGTCTCTCTGACTTAACTTTGAATTTCATGCATGCCACACTCACCTTGATTTAAAATAAAAAAACAACAACTCTGAACTAAAAGATAGTTTCTGCTTTAACTGTACAATATACCTTACTTGAGTAGCTTTTGTTACTGTCACTGAGAAAATATGTAATTATTAAATAACAGCCTACTAATCAAAAGGTTGATGACTACAAAGGGGTTATATATTAATATATTCTTTAGCATACAAGCTTATATGTAGAAGACTAGCCAACCACACCAAGTCGGGGGGACATTTCATCAGACAAGAACAAGACCTACTCTCAGTGCTGGAAATTCAACAATATTTTCCTCATGAAATCCAAAAACGCTCGATCATTACTCTACAATATTGGTTTACATTTATGTTTTCAGCTCTATAGAACTGTTAAAAATATTTGCTGGAAAAGTAATCAAAAAGTCATCGAATTTAATACATTGCATGACTTTGATGATGTAATAAAAAAAAGTTACCTTATTTATTAACTTATAAACTGGTTATGAATGTATGTATGTGTGTGTGTGTGTGTGTGTGTGTGTACAAATTTAATTATGTGATTAAGAACATGGGTCCAAAAGGAAAGTGTATATCTGACGGACAACACCAACGTAGACATATTTCCCCGACCGGATGGTGACTTCAACTGCTTTGACCTCATCGCCAGAGGCCTTTATGAAGTGCATGGTGACAGCAACACTGTGGAAAAATCAGCAGGGTCACTTCCCTCAGGCCAGCCTGTCCGCTTTTCTTTCCACCGCCCAACCAGCACAGCCACAAGATCAAGATTACGATTAGCTCATGATTAAGATTAGCCACAAGATTATTATTTTATTACTTTCATTTTTTATGGGGCAGTGTTGATTTTACCACAGATCTGCACATATAAACATACATACTGTACTTAATCTATATGGTCTATTATTACCGGGACAAGCACAAATTTCCCTTCATATGCACATGAAAACCAGTTGTACAACCAACAGCAATCACAATATCACACCCCCTTTAAATAAATATCTTCTCTACTCATGGAGATACAAACTCAAACAATGACAAAAAAAGTCCACAGCTTGCATCACCTTGAGAATTAAATGCTTCCACACTCCCTCTGAGAGGCAATCGGTTTATGGCCAGGAACTGTAACATGACGATAATAGCACCGATGTAGTACCGATTTCTGGCTAGCTGGCCTTCATTCACAAGGGTAGAAATCTCCTGTCCTGAATCAGCCTTCTTCACTCTCTCTCGCCACTTTGCCACACTTTCCATGTGTTCTTTACACTCTTCATGCTTGCGCAATCCTCTCTCTGCTGCGTGTTTCCAGTCACAATAGCCAGTTTTCGTGAACACAGAATCTACAGTCCCAAACTTTCGACATGCAAAACAAAATGCAGCGTCAGCTTTAACACTGTATTCTAACCAGTCTCTATGGTCGTACCACAGGGCAACAAATGAGCGTTTCTGACCCTTGAAAGGGCGAGAGGGAAACTTCATCAAAATGATCTGAGCAGGCTTGTCCTCACCTAAATCACCCGGAGGACCACTGTGACCATGGCCTCGTGTTTGGGAGAGCCCGCTGCAGCTGGGATTGGCGCTATAATCGGCATGCTCCGGCTCTGCTGTGTTGCTACCTCTAGCTAGCTGCGGCTGCTCACTAGCTGTTGGCTCCTCCAGCTCCTTCTCCGCCACAGGGATACGGTCCTCCTGCTCAGCTGTCGCTCGTGCAGTTTAAGTTTGTGGTGGTGGTGGTCGGAAGAATTTCCTTATGTCCATTGTTTGTGATATTCGTTTGATCGTGATATCCATTTCCAAACGTAAACAGACGTTTGCGCGTCACTTGACACAAGCCGAGACGTATATTAAAGTATTTATTTTGTATTTGTAATTTTACTGATTTCAGTTAACTGAATATGAATTAATACAACGTGACACACAAAACGTGACTCCTCCCAACAAAACAAAAAAATCAGCAGGAAAAAAAAAATCATTACCCCTCTGACAGCAAGGAGGCACGGACGGGGGGGCATTGCCCCCCTAAATGACCCCCTGACGCCGGGGCTGGGCACTAGACACAACACTTCTCTGTACAGTATGTTAGCATGCTAATAGATCTCAAATGCTGTGTGGACTGACTTTATCTTTGGTCATCTTAATACAATTGTTGGGGATTGGCCTACGTACAGATAGCTTCTTTACTGCTAGAATAGCCATCTACTTCTACCAACTCTCTTCTCCTCTCTCTCCGTAGTTGCAACAGAACATATAACTCAGTATTGCAGAACTAAGTTGATAAATAAGAGTGAGAATAGCTGGACTTGGGTCCGAGGTGCAGCCAGCGAGCAGCCTGCAAAGCCGTGCGATTAGCTGACAGGCATAAAACCTAATGCCCCCAATGACGGCGCATTTGTAAATACGCGTAGGTATATGTTTGTCAATGTTAAAATGTGAACTTACCTTATCTATTGATGACAGGATTGCCATTTCAAGTTCTGCGTCTGACACTTGTCCCTTTCGCCTGAGTTGGTGTTGAGCACAGAATCTTCTCACTGACATTTCCAAGCATCTCGGGACACCTAACTGCAGCAGCGCGGTGGAAATCTCGGCATGCGTTTTGCCATCCTCAAAAAGCTGCCCAATCATGCCAGAATAATCCTCCAGTCCAGCCATACTTCTTCTTTCGTTTGTTTTGCAGGCCCTCCGATTGCGTTCTAGTAACTTCCGGGTCACGTAACTTGAATTGATCAAAATTGGATTAAACGGGAAAGGCTCGTTTTTTCCAATTTTTCATTTCAGCACAAAATCGTTTTTTTATTTCTGGTTTTATTTTGAAAAACAAATTAAAGAATGATACACAGATTCAATGTCATTCTTTTATTAATAATGTGTGTTATGATTTAAACATGCCTCTTAGATGTTGTTCATGTTCTGAAGTGTGTATGGGTTCAAACAGTTAGGCTCCAGGCCTGGATGGTGGATCATGCATGTTGGTGTGTCCGGAAGCTCATTCATTCTTCGGATAACCTAAGGGGCAGAGCAATATTGTTACAGTAAAAGCATAATAGTAATTAGGTGAAAGTAGGTGGATCACTCAAACGAAGTGGTGGATTATTACTATAAAAAGGTAGGTACAATCGTAGTTACAGACAGGATAAGAGAAAATGGACCTACATTATAGTGTAATAAAGCTTAATTACTACATTGCTTTATAAAAAAAAAATCTAAACTATTTTAACATTTAGTAATACATTATTTTACAACACTGAATTAGTTATTGCTTATGGGCAAAACAATACCTTAAGTGTTTCCTTACAGCAGACGTTCTCCCCTTCTGTGGGCATTGTTCTGCAGTTCCCACAAGTGCACCTTCCAGAGATACCGTATTGTGTATGAAAAGTACAGTAACACATTTCATAGATTCAAGAGTTCGTATTCATCAGTTACTAATATTACGTACAGGGGAACAAACATACTTTTCTTACAGTCCCACCAGATATCTACACAAAATGTTAAAAGGAGTGTTTCACCAAATTGGGGGGTATTCTGGAGCAACAAGCCCTCCAACTCATACGACCACATAGTTTGTTTGTGCGTGCCCTCGATTACGACCCATGGGAGCGTTTCGTAGATTATCGTATGTTGTTTCGCCATCTAGTATGGTATCTGGAATTAATACAGGGGATAATTTTAACATTATAAGTGCTTATATTAACCCGAAAACAGCGTTAGCTAGCGCGTTTTGATGTTGTTTCGCCATCTAGTATGGTATCTAGAATTGATACAGGGGATAATATTATAAGTGCTTAACCAATGTCAGGACATTGGTTAAGCAACAGATTGGCTGGAATCCAGGAATGGAAAAGAACAGACAGATAAGACAGGTGTCCATTTTTGTCTATAAGCCAATTTTCAAATGTTATCATACTTTACATACTTAATTCACCAATCACAGTATCTATTGTTCTGTAGAGAAAGTGTGTTCAGAAATAGTTAAGTAATACATTAGTTTAAAACTGCCCTATACCTGACATCAGGCATGGTCCCTGAGAACTTGAGGCCCTCTGACAGGTCAGAGTTGTCATTAGATAATTTAAAAGTTTGACTCTGTGTCTGTAAAATAATTGTTTTCTTTACAATATCTGTAAATATCCATCATCCTGTCTAAAACCTGTATATGCATGCTGTAAAATATACCATAACTTAAGTAGGGATGAAAAACCTTTCCAAAAGCAATAAATCCAAATTTGTGCAACATTTAACAAGAGACAGATACTAGATACTATTGAAATACCAACTCACATATGTCATGTACTTGTCAATTCTATATCAAGCATTTATTCTTGTTTTCATACCTCTTCCATAGCCCTCTTTCTCTATGAAAATATCCTGACCATACTTTTCAACCACTTGATAAAACTAATTTGATCCTGATTAGTATAGCACTATAGGACCCTGAACTCTGTCAACAATGTATGAGTGAGAAAGAAATTCTTATCTGCTGATAACACAGCCTGTGCTGTTCTTATACTCAGTTGTGGTTCTTTCCCCAGATGCCTACACAAAAGGTATGTGTGATGTGCAAAAGGCTGATTGGGGTGGCCAGCAAGACCTGCCAGCACTGTGGTGGCAAGCAGCCATATAAAGACAGGCTGGAGAGACAGAAGGAGAAGATCTCGCAGGACTGGAAAGAGGCAAAAAAAAAAAACTGCAGCATCAACAAAGTTCATGATGCAACAAATGTATTGGTAAGATTGTTTTTCTTCCAGATTGTTGTCATAGAATACTAAGTAAAGAATCTCTGATCTTGACAAACCCATTGCTCTATTGCTGTCAGTTCACTCACCGTTTCAGCATTCTAACATTTATCCTTGTTTGTCCTTCATTGTGCCTGAAATTCTGAGTTCTCAATGTACTTAATGCGTCATCAGCTACGTTATATTTCTGTAGTACCACATTTGATTTCAGTGAAGGAAGAGCACCAAATTAACCTAGCATAAAACGATTTTCACAACCTGTATTAATAAAACATTAACATGCTATGGTTTTGTATTTCAACTGAATCAACATAAAAAGTATCAAGCACAAGCCTCTTTTTCACAGCTTGTTCAAAGCGGGACTATTGCACCGTTATTCTGTATAAACGGTACAATTGTGTTACAACCCGGCTCTTAGGCTGCAACAAAAATAGGGAGAGAAGACGAGGACTCGTGCAAAACAATGATTAATTTACAAATTGAGGATTAAATATCAGTGTCAGTAATCAGTAAGTGTAGGCAGGTATGCATGCGTGTGTGTGTGTGTGTGTGTGAGAAAGAGGACTCAGGCACAGAGGCCTTTTAATAGTCTTTATTAGCACTTGTTAGCAAATCACAAGACCGAGATCCTCTTACTGAGGGAAAACAAAAGCAAGGCTATGAAAAACTATAACAAATGGGGAACGCAGCGCTCTTCAAAAGAAACGCTGCGGAACTATGAACGGGAAACAAAAAAATCACTCCAAAGAGGAAACTAACTCAAACTATGGTTAACACCTGAAACTCAAAACAGAAAACTCTCCAAACGGAGGAAAACAAAGCTCTAAACACTTCAAAACGGAAACTAACTCAAAAGCACAATCCTATTGATTGGCTTTAACTAACCGAGAACGTGGTCGAAAGCAAAACGCAATCTAAATATCAAATAAAAAATAAATCACAATCCTAGTGATTGGAGTTCCTAAAATGGCTGTGAAAATTTATAAACAGAAATCTCTCCCAAGGAGGAAAACAAAAAGGGCTATAAATCTTAACTAAGGTATCAGCAGAAAGGCTATGATAAGAAAACTTACAAACAAAAGCGTCGCTCACTAAGAGGATTGAAAACTTGTGGATTCTTGACAAAACTGTGGCTGTGACGAAGAGCTCTGGTGATCTGGCATGGACGAAACATACTGGCACTGAAACAAGAAAACAGAGAGTTTATAATTGGCTTAATTGTGAGCAGGTGTGTGTGATCAGGACCGGCAGGCCGGCGGAGGAGGGGGCGGGGCAAACTACCGGAGTGACATTCATCAGGTGCTCTAACACCATCATCCTCTCCTGTAGAGAGTTCACTCACCACTGCCGCCACGGCTGAGGAAGATTTGAAATCACAAGCATAACATGGCTTGAGCAGATTGACATGATACAAAAGTTGACTTTTTACGACTTGGTGTGGACAGTAGATAATTTTGGTCAGACCCCTGACGCAGCACTGTAAAAGGACCAGAAAATCGAGCTTGAAGCGGTGAACCAACCAAGGAAAACAGAGCCAGAACCTGATCTCCTGGACAAAACACACAACATTCTGATTTCCGGTCATTGAGGTTTTTCATTTTTACTTGAGCAGATGACAGGTTCTTTTTGGCCATCTCTGCCGCTGCATACAAACGGTGCCGAAACCCATTTACATAGTCAACAAGATTGATTACTCAGGGCAGCAACGACAGCATCACGCTTTTCAATGCCCATTACCTCCGCAGAAGTTACAAATGTCATACTGTGTCCGTGTGGTGTTTTCCCACTTACCCAGACGTGGATGAGGTTTATCCTCCCATTTGCTGGAAGAACAATACATACCGGGCCCATCTGAGAACCTGGAGTCATTATCACCCCTGTGTGTGAGCACGAACTCATCAGCCAGTGCAGCAGCTTCAGCTGCAGTCTTCACTTTGTACTCAGTGATGTAAACTGCGATGTGACTGGGAAGTGAATTTTTAAATTGTTCCAAAACAATCAGATCACAGAGAGCATCATAAGTGTCAACTTTTAAAGCGCAGCACCAGCGATTAATAAATGTGACCGGTTCTCTGGCAAACTCAACATGAATGTCTACTGGATTTCTCCCACCTCCTGAACCTTTACCTGTAAGCTTCCGGAACCAACTCATAGGCTTTTAAAACAGCTGATTTTACCGCGGAATAAATCCTGCTCTCAGACATAGACAAAGCAGAATATGCTATATCTTGAGCCCTGCCCGTTTAAACACACTGAAGGAGAAGAGTCCCATCTGAGTCAGACCACTCTCTGCACACAGCTACACGTTCAAATAAATAAAGAAAAGAAGGTGTCAGGGTACATTACACGTACATTAAACTGAAGAACTAAGCGCAGATTAATTGCAACATCAAATGCCCCCGAACGACCAGCAAAATCTGAGGTGCGGCTGACACCTCCAGATTGTAAACTTAACCTGCTCTCCTCCAACTGCAGCCTTTTAATTTCTGCCTCACTCCTCAGTTTCTCCAATGCCAGCTTCTCCATCTCCGTCTGCAACAACAACAGTTGCTTCCGCTGCTCAAACGTCAGACTTCCATCATTACACCCAGGCATTCTGGCCACAGGAACGTTTACGTGCGTCGCTGCTTTAAAAATTCCGAAATCAACCAAGTTATCCTTAACGATATTTTTAATGTTTTCCTTCATCTGTTTATCACCGACTTCCAACTGAAAATGCTCTGCAATACACAACAGTTGCTCACGTGAGCAGTGATCCAGCAGCTCCTCTGACGGCGCTTTCAGAAACTCTTCTACACTCGCCATTGCTCAGCCTCTCAGCTCAACCCGCACAAAAAATATCCGCTACGTTCATTCAAGAATACTACGAACTCAGCTGTGATGTCACCGCAGCCCTGTCCCTCTAACTGCCTAACCAATGACTAACTAAACTCCCACCTAGTCTTCAAGCGCTAGTTGCGGGGGGTATTTATGCATGTAACTACCGCAGACCCGGCAAAGCAACCAGTATCTGGCGACTTGCCCGCAGAATTGGCCGTGCTCCCGAGCTTATAGCTCCAACCACTTTCACACCACAGCCCCCCATACGAACACCAGAGTCCGCACCTCAGCCTAACCGAAAACAGCGGTGACTTACAAGCGCACTTACCATCGTAAACTTCTCCCAAACACATCTGCAACACAACACTGCTGTACTCACATCAGCTGTGTCAGTACTCAGTAAGTGTAGGCAGGTAAGCATGTGTGTGTGTGTGGATGCATAAAACAAAACTAAACTAAAACAACAGCCGCGCCAAGGCCCATGCCCATGGTGTCTGTCTCTGTGCGAGAGAGGCCAGCCAGAGTCTGAGAGAGAGGACAGAGGGAGGAAGGAAGGCCTCTTAAAAGTGGTGTCCAGGTGTAGCTCATCCCTGTGATGATGATGACCCCGCCTCCAGGCCTGAAACAAAACAAATAAGGCCAGCACAACACTCCCACAAATAAGGGGTCGTCACAATTGGTAAATGGGGGGAGCAGAGGAGCAGAATCCCTTGTTAAGTGGTGCGAAGGAATGCACCTGTGAGTAGTTGGGCTGCTGTTCCCACTCTGCTTCATGTCTCTTTGAGCCCGGCATCATGATTATACCACCTTCTAAAATCACATATTGAGGTGGTATTCTGCTAATCATACCTAGTTCCGTGTAAATAACAAAAGGTGGTGTAAAGAGATGGCTTAGTTGCAGTGTTATTACATGATCTGTGAGAAAAAAAGGACTCTTTTTTTCCAAAGAATATTTAGAGTCAACAGTGAGAGAGAGCAGAGAGGGGACATATTTATCTAGTGACTTAATAACGCTCAATGATATGAAATCAATCCTTATCAGATCATTTTCAGACAAAGTAATCAGAAATAGTCTTTGTATGCAAAGTAACACACCTCACAGATTTGACCACAGTTGACTATGCAAACAAAAACAAAACATTCAAAGCAGTAAGTACTTGGGAAAGAATAAAAAATACTGTTGTATCCACAATAACAGGAACGCAATCTAGTTGACCCAAAAACACAGATAATAAAAAGAACATGTAACACCCCTTGTTCTTCTCCCGTGTCCACCTCCGTTGCTCCACCAATGTCCACCCCTTGTTCTCCTCCCATGTCTACTTCCGTTGCTCCACCAATGTCCACCCCTTGTAGGGTTAGGGTTAGGGTTACATTGTAAAAAACATGTATGATATACATTTATATATCTACAAAAATTAAAAGGCTCCTTTTTTTTATAAAGTACACAAAATAAGTAATAATAACTGTTTATTCAGGAACTTTGCATTGCATGCAAAAATGTAAGCATGTCTACATGCTCCTGGCTAAGGCTTGGCTCTTTTCTTGGAAGCTATGTTGCCTGCTGCAGAGAACAGTCGCTCTGATGGTGCCGAGCTACCTTCTTGTCACGGATGACTCCGACATGTTTTCTTTTTAGGTGCTGGATCACCACCGTGGTGCTCCCGTGCCACGCCATTGCGCTCTTGCAAAGATTGCAGCTAACACACTGTTTAGGTTTATGGATTGTAAAGTGTTCCCACACTTTAGAAGATTTTGGCTGAACCGTTTTCTCCGCTTCCGCCATGTTTCACGTCTAAAGTACAAGTTGTCGCTCACTCCATAATTTTCCTGCACCGCTTAATCCACTATTCACACGCACGCAAGGCTCGCTTTGGGCGTGCATGAACCGGTATGAACCTGTCGGCGTCTGTAAACAGTTCTGCGCCTACGAATGACGTATCAATTGCGCGACTCAACGAATCGATAACTAAATTAGTTGCCAATGCTTTTAGTAATTGATTTTTATCGATTTAATCGATTCGTTGTTGCAGCCCTATTGTCAATCACACGCATATCATGTGCACAATTGCGTGCACTGTGAGAATAAATGGGATTCGAAATAAAAGCAATGCGGTTTTAGTCCACCCATAAGATAATTAGAAAATATGTTTTATTTTCTAATTATCATGTAATCTTTTGCGGGCCGGTCAGAATCATCCCGCGGGCCGTATTTGGCCCGCGGGCCAGACAATGCCCAGGTCTGCATTAGCTGCTGGCATGCAGCTAAAATACAAGCTGATGACACTGTTTTTTAACCAGGTTGTTTAAAAAACTTTTGGTCCCCAACTTGTAAACCACCAACACAATTTCTAAGGTTGCCTTACTGTACCTTGCTACCCGGAGCTCTGCTGCCCACACAATTAATTGTTAACGAAAGAAATGCAATTAAAACTAATGTAATGTTGCATTTGGTGAGATGCTAAACTACAATTCCTGAGTGAAATTGTTATTGTAATGTATGTCTGTCATCTGGCATTTTGTTAATTGGCTAGCTCGTTAGCTAGCTAGCATGAGCTAACGGCTCATATATGCTAGATTTTGGCAAGACAAGTACAGTAGCACCGGCAATATCACTCTCTAACCATTTACGAATTTTCTAACAACAAAAAATATACTTACTCAGACAGAGATAGATGTCATTTGATGAAAGCAGGGTAAGACCTTGACCACGAGCAAATTCACCCGCCAATTTGCACACAGCAACAGTGGAGTTTGTGGAATCAGCTTCTGAGCATTCGCAGAAACCCATCTGGAACATTCTTAGTGTGATTGTGCAATTCACTTAACAGTGTTATGTTGAATTTACTTAGCTGGCTTCTTTTGCTTTGACAAGTTTTCATTTTAAGTTAGACTTATTAAAGTGGACTTGGTTTTAAAACCAAACACAGAAATGTTAATTAAATGTAATATAGGATCATTTATTTCATTCAACAACTTCACTTTTCACTTTTTTGAGTGTAGAAGGGCTTTCAGATTTGATTAAAACAAAAACAAAAAAAATGTCAGTCACTGGGAATGCTCATCTTTAACAAATAGAATATTTGTAGAACATAATATGATTCTTGATGTTTTCCTCAGTGTGATGAAGGAGGTTGTCTAGTTTGTCAATTGCCTTTCTCAGGCACTGATAATGCTGGGTCATCTCCTTCACAATGAGTGGTTTCTCCTCTTCCATGCGGAGGCTCACCACTACATCTATTAACAGATGTGACAGAATCAAAACTTTTCCACATGTTCCACCATAATCCTCACAGTGTTGATCATTATGGAGCTCACAATTTTTTAATTGATGGCTGGAATCACAGCTCATTATAAAAACAGCTTCAAATTCTAGGGATATTTTCTGTCCGTAGTGGTTTGACCCAAGTGTAAGTTTCTGCTCTCATAATCATTCTCACATACGACTAGAGCAGTAACGGCACCTATGAAAAAGCTAATGATACCATCCCTAACTATTATAATGCAAATACAACATTGAAAAAGTAAAAAAAAACTGCATGCCTCTGCTCAATCCAGTATTAAGATACTATGGGTGTTCCAATTTGATATTGATATCAGTCCAATATCAGCAAAAAAAAGTATCGGATTGCATCGACCTGCATCTAAAATCTCCAATATTAATCAATAGAAGAATAATCTTATGTTTAAGGTTAGAATGTATGCAACCCATTGGTTATTAATAAATGGGTGAGTTTTTCTCAGACCTACTGTTGCTGACTATTGTTCTCCATGAGTAATATCACTTGATCAAGCCATTTTTTACATTCCATACTACAAAAACACTAATAAAAGCATGTATGATTCGTGCTGATATGGTATCGAATCAATATTGGCCAATTTGCTGCTGCTGTTGTCATACTACTGCTAAGTTTTCCTATTTACACTGTATGTTAAACCAATATAAACTTTTCTAAAGCACACAAATGCCAACACTTAACTAACCATCTCCTTGCGCTTCCCAAGGCAGAACTATTAAATGTATTATTATTATTATTACATCAGAGAGACTGCATGCTGCTTCTGTGTCAATTTTGTCTTCACTTGCAGCAACAGTGTTGTACTGGATGATCTTCTCACCGAGTTTCTTTTTGAGCTCACCCAGTCTCCTCCGTTTCCGGTGTCTTGTTTGATTGCTGTCTGTTAGGTTAAAAAAGTATTATTAGTAAGAATAACAAACAAGTATTAGTTGTTGAGTGATGCAAAACTAAATACCATTTTGTCGATAGAGATCATGCTTCTTCCTTCTGAGGGAATAGATGATGTCATCGATCTCTCTCTGGAGCTCTTCCTGACTACTATGAGCACCAAGTTTCTCTTGAAAAACAGAAACAAGCAGAGCTGGAAAACCAAATGTAGCCAAATGAATAACAGTACCAAACTGACACACCTGATCATGTTACTTACCAGTGGCTGCCCACTGCTTCACATCTTCAACCCACTGTTCTGTGTCATCCAGAGTGATACTGAGGTCGTGCTGGAGACACTGAAGATTTGCTGCTTCGATTTCTGCTCTCTGTGCAATCTATTTATAATGTTTTCAGAAGAAAAAATACAATGTGAGAATACTTTTTATTCAATTATCTATCTGCTGTTGAATGCTTAAAGGCGACATCGAATGCTTGTATCACACATATATGTTAGTTATGGAGGTCTACTTACATATATTAACTTGTTTTCATGGTTCAAAACCTTCTAATCGCTGCAAACGAGCCGATCAAAATATCTCCTCACTGACGCTCTCGTCAGCCGCGCTGTTTCAGACCAAAACCACCCCCCCAGAACGTGGACTGTGTTGTGATTGGCCAGCCAACGAGAGCTTTCCCACTTTCCTGTGATTGGCCAGGTACCTGGAAGTGACGTGTTTAGAACGTCAGCTCTCAGATACGCAGCTCTTTTTTTTTTTTTTTTTTTTTTTTTTAAACAACTTTATTGAAATACGGTTACATTACAAAAGTGAAGAAAGAAACATATTACATTAGTGAACAAACAGAGCAAAAACAGGAGAAATAAAACTTTGCCAGGGTAGCTGATGAGTTATTAAAAAGAGAAAGAAAAGGAAGACCAAACATTGACAGTCTTAATTGCTTTTTTGTTATTAGAGCCAGAAATCAAATAAATCAGATACGCAGCTCTCCCTCTGGCACGATTGATGCTCTGCTCGTCATTATCAAAACATTGTTAAATGGCTGTGTCACGACCCCACGCCATAATCCCTTACACATTTGACCCGGAGTCTGACCCAGAGACAGAAGATACTGTCGCAAGTGAAACACCTCCACAACAAAGACTGCTGCAGGACGCCTCAGAATGGTAATGTTTTCTCTGTGTATATTCCCAATACTGTATGTGGTTAATTGTAGGGAGACACTGGTTGAGGCTTGATAACCCGCCCCTCCCCCCACCATTTTCTCTAAGTATAAGCTACAGCAATACCTGTACATGTCTTTTTGTTTTCTATTTAGATTTTATCACTTGCTGTTTGGTGAAACGCTCATTTTAACATTTTGTGTAGATATCTGGTGGGACTGTGATGAAAGTAGTTTTGTTCCCCTGTACGTAATATGAGTAACTGATGAATAGAACTCTTGAATCTATGAAATGTGTTACTGTACTTTTCATACACAATACTGTATCTCTGGACGATGCCCACAGAAGGGGAGAACGTCTGCTGTAGAGAAACACTTAAGGTATTATTTTGCCCATAAGCAATAACTAAGTGTTGTAAAATAATGGATTAGTAAATGTTAGTTTAGATTTATTTTTTTATAAAGCAATGTAGTACAAATTTAACTATTTTCAATCCTGTAATTAGGCCAGTGCCCTATAATGTAGCTCCATTTTCTTTAATCCTGTCTGTAACTATGATTGTACCAACCTTTTTACAGTAATAATCCATCACTTTTTTGAGTGATCCAGCTATTTTCACCTAATTACTCTATGCCATTACTGTAACAGTATTGCTCTGCCCCTTTTTAGGTTATCCGAAGAATGAATGAACTTCCGGACACACCAACATGCATGATCTACCATCCAGGCCTGGAGCCTAACTGCTTGAACCCATACACACTGCAGAACATGAACAACATCTACCGGGCAGACTATGGGCCTTTGCAGGGAAGAACAATACACGAGTATGTATGTAACATACAAATAAGAGGCATATTTAAATCATAACACACATAAGTGATAAAAGAATTGTGTCTTAGAAATGTTTAATAAAAACTTTTTGCACAAAATGTGCACAGTGCAAGAGCAGCATTTAATTTTTTTTACATTTCTATCCACTTTCCAGTCGCTACCGGCATCTAGCATACCGCAGCTTTGTCAGCTGGTGCTGGGGATATTTGGGACGACGTGTACGAGTTGTCATCTCGTCGTGTGTCGTGTGCCGGATACGCCAGGAGTTTCCTGATCTGGCTGGACAATATGTTGGCTTCCGCCCACCCCTTGACTGAAGCGGGTCACGTGTGAGGCAATGACTTCCTCCTTTGAGGGTCTGTCATACTGGGCTGACAGGGTCTCTGGGATGGCGATCTTCCTCATGTCCTCAGCGAAAGACTCTGGGTCCTCCATCACCTCCTCGAACACCAGCCTCATCAATTCAGCCACATAGTCTTTAAAATGTAACAGAGAACCATGACATTACATTCAGACAGTAATTTCTTTACTGTGTCATTACATTTTCAGCTATTTAAATTTAAATGTGTTATTTGTTGTGTTAGGTGTTAATTTAAGTTAATAAGAAAGAAAAAAAAGCCAAAAAAAGTTTGTCAGTATTTGTAAATAAAACATTTTAGTGACTTACTGTACGTGGGGTCTGTTTTGACCGGCTTTGCGGTGGGTTCTCCCTTCTTGGCCTTCGAATACGACACTCTGTAGACAGCTTGGCCTAAAGCTGTTGTTGCCTGCTCACGGCTGGAATTTTCGTTGTGATGCATGGATGCAAGGTACAACCTATGTAATATAAAGATTCCAATCAATGAGACAGTCTTGTTTTGATTTTTAGTTCCAACGGTTATGATGTCCACTTTGCCACCTTCTCTGGGCCCGATGTTGAGGACGTTGCACTGTAGTACAGACTTCGTCGTAGTCCCTCCTTTTCCATGTGGTAGCTACCACCCACTTCATTGCTCTGTTGAGAGAATTGCAAACACAAAGTAGAAGCAACAAATTAAAAACATATCTTTCTTCAAAGTAAAATGTCACGAGAATCCTACACACCTGAACTAGCTGGAGGTCCAAAATTTTGTTGCTGTCCATGTGCATCAAGGAATAGCTCCCAAATTTTGCAGAGTGCCCTGAAGTAAACAGAACAATATGAATTCATTTCTTGAAAAAAACTAGTGATTGATATTTTTTTTATGTTTACAAGTGGTATTTATGATTTTGATGATGGTCTGATTTTTTTCATTACCTGGAGAATCTGCACGCATGTCTCCTGCAACTTGAACTTTCCCCCCCCGGTTTCAATGTGGAGAAAAGGACCTGCTGGTCACTCTTCCACTTGTGGACGATTGCAGGTTCCAGGTATTTCCTTGCATGTTTCCGGAAGGTGTCATAATGAGAAATCTGGAGCTGCAAGGCGCGGCATAGCTAACATAACAATAATACAAACAGTGTTTAGTAATTGTTTATTGGTCGAAAGTGTCATATGATTTGGACGACAAAACATTAATAGTAATACCTTTTCCAGCTGGATGAAGGATGCACCAGTGAAATATGTAGCAGCAGATAACTGTACATTGCCAACTGGGGTGTTCTTAATCATGGGCTGACTTTGCCACTTCCTGGAGTAGTTGCATTTTGGACACGTTTGATGAAATGCAACATACGTGCCCTTCTGTTGCTGCTGCACTTCGCAATTTCTCTTGCACACTGGACATGTGTCAAAAAGCTCCCTCAGGCAGGACTCAAATACAATGTATTTTTTATCCATGTATACAGCACTTTCCGTCCTACAAATGTAACAAGACAAAAAGCATTTAGCCTCACTTCTTTGATCTGAAGTGACATGCCTAGTGAACTTGAAGTCAGTACTTACAACATTGTTGAATCATGTGTTGTTAGGGATCCGCCAGGAGTAAAGGTTGGGTCATTTGGGTCGACTTGTGACTCTGGTGAGGTGAATCCCTCTTCCTCCTCTGACTCAACACGTGCTCTTTTTTGTGGTCCAAACTCTGGCACCTTTATAGGTGTGGATGAAAACATGTACTCCGGCAGTGTGGTTTGTGTGCCAGCAGTCTCATGTGACAACACTGGTGTCTGGGTCCCTATGGAGTAGATACAATGTGTGAACATTTCATGCTCTTCAATAATTTGGTTCTTATGAAATTTCAATTCTACTTACTTTGGCTGTGCACGTGTGCTTTCAAGGTCCCAATTGACAGTTGAGTGGCACATGTTCTCACACTTGGAGCTTCTGTTTGTGTGCCCGTGTGGATAAAACGATCCTGGTATGGAAAATAGTAAAGGTTAAAACAATAATACAGATCATGCTCAAAAGACTGGCTTTCTACTTCATTAACTTTCCTGAATCTGCCCCAATTCGACTATAACTTGTTCCCTACTTTAACATAAACACACGTTTCCAACACCGCCTGAATAACGTTGTGTTTACAAGTGAGAGAGACACATGCACGCAATTGAAACGAGCGAACACGGTCCCAAACTTCTACAGCGATTAGCCTGCTTAGCTCTGTGCTCCCCGGATAGTCACCCAAAATACAGCCGTGTTTACCGGCATGGAGAGACGCATACACGCAATTGAAACGAGCGAACACGGTCCCAAACTTCTACAGCGATTAGCCTGCTTAGCTCTGTGCTCCCCGGTTAGTCACCCAAAATACAACCGTGTTTACCGGCATGGAGAGACGCATACACGCAACTGAAACGAGCGAACACGGTCCCAAACTTCTACAGCGATTAGCCTGCTTAGCTCTGTGCTCCCCGGTTAGTCACCCACAATACAGCCGTGTTTACCATACCCATACACGCAATTGAAACACGAGCGAACGCGTGTAGCTTAGCATGTAGCCGGCTATCGCTAATGCTAAACGGCAGAACGAGCACACAAAGACAGTATTACTGTTTGAAATACTTACTTGTGCTGCAGGTAATCCAGCATGTATTTTAGGTACTGCTCCTTCTTTGAGGCGAAGTGTGGTGCTGTGCCCTGCTTTGTATTGCGCGAAGTTTGTGTAACAATCCTCCGTGAAGTGGTTGCCACATACATGGAGAATTTTGGGAAATGTAGCAGGCACATTCCCATCAAAAATGAACAATATCCACTGAGCTTTTGTTTGCTCATTGGTGGGGAGCTTGTGGAGCGTCTGTCCTTGTTTACTACAACCCAGAACAGAGCAAACTGATCTTTTTTTCGAAGACATGTTCTCAACCGATATGCTCAGCAGCTACAACGAGACTAGTTCTTCTTCTGCGGTTGAATTTACGCAACCGGATGTGCCCGGAGTAGTGCCCGCACCAGGAGGAGCTACGGTGGTGAGAGGAGTGTTGAGGATTTCTGATGACATCATCAGCTTCGGGAAGTGCAGATCCGCTTGGCAGAGCCCAGGACAACAATACAACACTATTTTCTCAGCAGTGGCTGAACTGTTTGTTCTGAAACTTCAGGGTTTCATAAACGAGGTAATGACGCAGATACACACACAAACGCAGCGTTAATTGGAGCTTCCGGTCTTTGTCGCCTTTAATATTTTTCAGTCTACATGTCAAAGTATCCCTGGGAAAGATACTGAACCCCTTTTGGCTGTGTATGTGAATGATTTCTGATGAGCAGGTGGTACAGTAGCCTCAATCACCTGTGTATGAATGCATGAATGAGGTGAATGTTGACTAGCTTTGTAAAACGTTTTGCTGTGCTATATTAATGCAGTCCATTTATCATCCATTTCACCATGAAATGAAAAATGTAAATGTTAAAATACAGTGTACACTTCTTACTTTGAGAAATCCCTTTGCCAGTGTCTTATGGAGACTATCCACCTTCCTCTTGTTCCATCCCATGGCAAGCATTGTAATCATATCTGCTCTGCCTGTACAAACAGAGAATATGTAAATTCAATCAATTTCATCATCTGGTGTTGTGTCAAAGCATGCCATGTTATTCTTATATCCTACCTGATTTTGTGGTCAGAGCTGCCCTTGAGAGAAAGCTGTTTACTTGCTCCACCTCCTCACCAACAGTATTTCCTGCACCATTCTGGTTTCTGCCACCCCATCTCACCTGCTCGTAAACAATACAAATATATGTACTAGCTTTAAACTTCCTGTATTTACTTTATTGCCTACACCCCAAATATATCTGATTAATATGTGGAGTGAACGTTCTCACATGATTCATTGTAGTGAATTTTAACAGGCCAGAGATTTACTTCCTTTTTAAGCATGTGTGTGCTTAGACAACAGCAACTCGTTAATTTCTGAGGACCTGCAAAACAACTGTCCAAAATGAGACTACGCACATGAGGCAGCTATGGTGTGCTCATGAACACTACTAAAAAGTACATATCTCTGGCCTTACATGAACTTTGACAAGGCTGTAACATGGTTACACTATATTAAGTGATTTCACTTAAGTGATCAATCTTCCACAAACTTTTAACTTGCACACTGTACCTCACATTTGCCAGTGTGAGCCTTGGCATGCATTACAGAGAGAAAAGGCCTCATCACTGTTAGTGGTTGGAGCTCAGGAAACTTCTCTGCCATCTTCTCCAAATATGGCCAATACCTATAATGAGAAAGCCACTTAAGTGTTTGGGGTGCATACAGTGATAAGGTGACAAATTGGGAAAGTCACCAATAAAATCTCTGTGACCAACCAAAGAACAATATGTAGCTAAATGAATGCTAATAATAATAATAATAATGCCTTACATCTGCTGAACATGGAGGTGATACAACATAAGCCATATCAACTTCCTACAGCCATAATGTCTCAATGGTATGATTTTAGGCCTGTTGTGCCTAACTATAACAAATTAATATAGTGTACCAGTAAAAACCTCGGGTATGACTTGGCAAGGGTTAAGAGTACCTGCAAGTGAGATCCATACAAAATAATTTTATGTTTGCAGTGTCAGCCAGCTCCTTCTGCAGGGACAATGGGTAGGCATATATTTCACCACGGTAGTGATTGAAGCCTTGTAGCAAGATTCCGTGTCTGCAAACAGCAATTTCCAGGCCCTCCTCATCCACCTTGGCCTTTGACTTCTGTGAGGTTTCTCGCCCTGCTGTAAATGTTGCTGGCCCACAGACATCATGAGAAGGAGACACAATCTGTTAAATGTAGCCTGGAGACAATTAAAAAAATAAAGAAGGGGTAGGTGGTTGGATAACACCTTACAATCGTCATTTGGCTTCTTATCTCATCAACAAAGGCAGACACTTTGGCATTTTGTGCGATGAACATGCCATCAAAGAGAGATTGTTAATCTATCCTGTTAAATTAGAAGAATTACTTTGTTTTATTACAGTATTTCTGTCACCTGTGGGAATTAATAGGTACAAATAAATTACATTACTGAAGTTGTTGGGCACGGATTAGGGCTATGAAACCGAGATAAAAAGTTCCTGAACAATTTAATGGATTGTTGTCATGGAACCGTGATATCACAAGCTATAACACATCTGACGAAGTGTAAGAAACAACAATTCAAATGTGGGCTGAAAGTATAAAGTAAAGGGTAATGCTGAACCTTCAAGGCTTTTATACAGTTTTACTTTGAATGTGTAATATTTTAACATTACAATAATGCAATTATGTGATTACAAACCACATTGTTTTCTGATTATCCAGAAACCTTTTCATATTATAAAATAATTTTAGATGCCAGGAATAATGGAATATGAATTGTGTATATGTACGTATATATATATATATATATATATATATATGTGTATATATATGTATATATATATATATATATATACATATATATATACATAAGCGGTAGTGTTTTCTGTTACCATCTGCAGATATGGCAAGCATGTCTGGTGTGCATGCAGGGCACTTGAAGGGCTCAACCAGGCACATATGTTCTTTCTTCCAATTGCAGAATGCAAATTCGCGATACACCCTGTGGAACGTATCACCACATATACTGCCATCCTGAAAACAAGGACGGTATTACTTTGGTTATTTAAACACTTTTCAGTTTGGAAATCAAAATTTCAAATGACAAGAGTTCTTACCCGTCCTGTGCGATGGGCCCGATGTTCAAGCATTCGGATAAATGCTTTTTGGGATGTAGCTGGGCTGGCCAACTTCATCTGTTCAAAAAAAGCAAAGCGTGGAAGATGATCTCTCAATCTCTGAGTTCACTTACAGAGTTGGATGTGTCATGAGATCTGTGTGTGTGTGTGTGTGTGTGTGTGTGTGTGTGAGTGATTGAGTGAGGATGTGCATCAGCTCAGTACCTGCAATGAAGAGTTACCAGTAGACTTTGTTCAGCCGCAAAATCAGCTGGTTCTGAAAGTTCTTTGAGCCAATTCATGCTCTTCTTGGCCTGAAGATCAGCCCTGCAACACTAAACAGTCTTTCACAAGCTGGGGGCAGGGAGGGAGTGCAAGGAGTGCCGTATTAAGCTTGAGTGATAGCTGGCACACAGCAGGGAAGGACTTAAGTACCTCTACTGTATCTCTGGGGCACCCCAGGTATGTGTCCAACTGCTGGGTCGTTTCAAGAGGGCTGGTCCTCTTCAAGGAGGAAAAGAAGTCCTCTTCCTTGATTGAGAGCCCTCACTAACGTGATTCTCAGCCTGACAGTCCAGGTGGCTTCTGATATAGTCAAGGCCTGTGAAATAAAAAAACAAAAATCAGGACAAATTAGACCATATGACAGAATTGTGTATTATAGATAGTACTTTGTGTGTGGGGCTACTAAATCGGACACTCTAAATTGACCATAGGTGTGAGAGTGAACGGTTGTTTGTCTCTATTTGTGTGGCCCTGTGATGGACTGGCGAACTGTCCAGGGTGTACCCTGCCTATCGCCCTATGTCAGCTGAGATTGGCACAGCACCCCCCGCGACCCTCTGGTGGAGGATAAAGCGGTAGATGATGACTGACTGATTGACTTTGTGTGTGTGCCATTAAATGTCATTTCAAAGTAATTTCACTGCTTCCATGGAAATTACATATATTAAGGGCAAGTTGAGAAGTGAGACACTTACCAAGTTTGAGGATATTGTCGTCACTTGTCCAGCAGGTCTTAAATTTGGGAACTAGAATGGCTGCGGCTATCAGTTCTGGATCTGCAAGCATCTCTCCGTTTTTCAAGACCCGAAAGAAGTGCAGCAATCAAAGGCTCACAGAACTTGGTGGCGACTTGAAGGTGCTGGAGCTTGGTCCTCAGTAAAGTTATTGTGGGGACCAACCATCCCATCTGCACACTGGTTTCTCCCTGGAGAACATCAAGTGCCATTGCAACTGGCTCATCGTCTTCACATATTCTGCAAGAAATGCAAATTCAACTGGAGTAAACCTGTAAAAAGAAGAAAAGAAAAACACAACATGGAACATTTAGCCTACTTTATGTAGCACCTTCAACCGGAGGAACTGATAATTAAAAAAGGGTATTGTCATCTGAGACTTTTAGAAATGTAGTTGTGTTGCTACAAATCACATTGGTAATATGGGGACTGCATATTGGCATGGTGCATACATGTATTGTTCAGTATTGAAAATGTGACTTAATCTAACGTTCATCACTTCATTAACTGAAAGACAGAAAAACAAGCACGCACTTAGGTGTATCTAGTTCACTGCAGACAGCTGCAAGGGCTCCTTCACCTTGCTCTTTCGTTATTCTCACTATTCTTTCTACGGCTGAGAAGAGCAAATTCCACCTTGTCACAACAGGCCTTACAAGCTGGAGTTTGCAGTGGTCTTCAATGACTTCAGCTGCAGTGGTTGATCTTGAGCTTTTGTTCCACAAGCTAGAGCGTTTGGCAAATGTGGACCTTGACACCTCGACGCTAGTACAATGGGTTGACCTCTGCTTTTGAAGCATCGACTGTGGACACTAAATTTAGGAGGTGGTAGGCGCAGCGTTGGTGCTTTGGTAGCTGGTATTCGAGGTAGTCCTTCTCCAACAGGGCTCCAGAATCAACAAATTCAACACCCTTACCGCTTTCCTCTTCTTCATTGTCATCCTCAATTTGGCCACCATCATCCTCATCACTCTCTCCTGCAGGTTCAGGATTGTTGTTCTTGTCAGTCTGCCCATAAACTCTGAAGGCTTTCAGGAAGTTTGATCTGTTGTCAGTTGTAGTGCGAACGATCTTCTCTCTGATATTGAATTCTGTGTGAATATCATTTAGGGCCCCAGCCAGGGCAGAACAAGTGAGTGACCCTCTAAGTTGCTTGCATGCCAAGGCGGCACAGGATCTCTGCAATGACTGGGGGTTAAACCACTGCGCAGTGACACCAATGAAACTGCGACGGTGTGCTGTCCAGCAGTCTGTTGTTGTTGCTATGAACTGAAAATCAGTAAGGGCTGCTTTCAGTTTTATTTTCATTTCGACTGAAGCCTTTGTGATTTTGTTTACAACAGTATTGCGTGTCATTACATTTGTATTTGGCTGAAGATGTTTCACAAGATCAATGACGCCCTGTTGCTGAACAATGTGTGGTGGGTGCAAGCCTTGGACGTGCAACCTCCTCGCTGGTGCTTGGTTCGGACATTTTCGAAATGGAGCATGTCCGGCAGGGCTGGTGGACGAGGAAGTGGGTGACAGCAGCGCGAGTGCGACACTGCAATTTCAATAAGGCACTTGGCAAGCTTGCTTGCGTGTGACGTGTTTTGTAGCGTGCAGGGGTGAGAGATCGCATGCAGACCGATAGTGTGTCGGAATGGTGTATGTTGATACTTCTCATCCAATCACAATCAAAGTCACTTACTTTATAAACGATGAAAACAACCGAAATGAAATACGAGTAACAAGGCTGTTTAGAAAATGTAAGGAGAAGAAAGTACAGATAATCACGGGAAAATGTAAGGAGTAGAAAGTACAGATAATCACGGGAAAATGTAAGGAGTAAAAGTAAAAAGTCGGCAGAAAAATAATTACTCCAGAAAAGTATAGATACCCAAAAATTCTACTTTAGTAAGGTAACAAAGTATTTGTACTTCGTTACTTGACACCTCTGGATACAAGCAGTAGAAGGAAAAGACAACATACCATTGATAGTAACCAAGACAGTCTGCTAGTCTTGGTCTCGGCCACAGGAGCAGATTTGTGTTGGGGGAGGAATCGGCAGCAGACACACTGCAGTAATGAAAATTTCAGAAATTAATACCTGTAGTCAAATAATAAAACACTTTAACAGTTAAAAGAAAATTTAAGACATAGCTCATATTATACCACTGTATATGTAGAGCATTTTATGGTTATATAAGAACACACCTTGTTCAACCAGTTCATAATGACCTCTTTCATCCATCTTCACTGATGATGTGGGATTAATGTGTTTGTAAAAATTATCAATCATGACTTCTCTGTCATGAAATACAAGTTTTTTGAGGACCACTGAGTCACATCCTGCGCAGAGAAACTGAACTCCTGAGGGAACGCAGTCCAAGCACCTGACCACGGCATTCACGGTTTTGCACTGTTGACAGCAATGCCGGGGAACGCTTTCTGCAGCAAGCATACAATTCAAGAGCTCTGGCACTGCAGCCTTGAATTCCCTCTCTGTGGACAGCTGCCTCCTGGTCCACACAGACATGCTGGTTGTCCTCTCCACTTCCACTGATGCAGGGACGGTGACCGAACTCAGCAGGTGCCTCAGTGTTTGCAGATGTTGATCTACATTGACAAAGTATAAAAAAAAGACAGTCATCATTTCTTAATAAATCTTAATTGCCTTAACTGGGGCACACATATCCTTTTCAGGTGTGTACAAAAGTGTTTTCGGAGAAATTTAGGTAAGTGCAATGATAGAGAAAAATATTCGAAAAATATAACTTTTTTTTGCTTCTAACTCATCTGCCAAAGCTTCCCCCCCCTCCAGCCACTGTCTGAAGTTCTCAGATGCCATTTGGAGAACGACAAAAGGAAAGACAAAGGAAAGAAGGATGGAAAAAGTCAAAGTAGAAAGATAAAGAGGGAAAGAGAGAAACACAATCAGACAAAGCAAAACCTGTGAGAGAAAAGGAAACTAGTAAAAGAAGGAATAAGACACAGGTTCTTAAAAGAACCGTTGGATTATGTGTTTGATGTTCAAAAGACCTGAAAAACAGTAACAACATCGACAAAACAGATGAACTAGGATTAGTTGTGCAACCATGTCTTCTATTTGTTGCCACTGAAATGAACATTTAGTTAAATGCAAAGTGAATTATCACACATTTGTCACATAATTTGCGTGTACGAAAGCTAAAGGTAAGTACATTCAAACAATCTAGACTTTGTATAAACAGGTTAGGAACAGTCAACTGACTGGTCCTTGACCACTGATGGGGATCATGCATGTTGGCTATCAAATCAGAATTAACAAGGGACATGCACACACCTGCAATATTCTTTCATATTTTCATTTCCCCCCCTTTTAGAAATGATGGGCTCATTAAATTTAAGTCAGTGTCAAAACAGTTTGACATACAGTGGGACAGCACTGTTTTCCTGTTTTATTTATCTCTCATTTAACTAGTCTAGTCTATGTAGCCCTCTGCTAATAACGGTTCTGTGTTATTAGCATGTGAGCTAACGTTATCGTCTTATTGGTAAAATCATGTCTTTAATATCATTCACAACTGATCTGTGACTAAAACGTCAAACCAACTCATACTCAACTCGCTACATATGAGTTGCAAGTAATCAATTACTTTAATATAAAACATCAGCCAATAAAATTAATTATATCAATTTGTCAGACAATACTACAACGTTCAATCAGGAAATGATACAACTCCTCCCCCGCTTAGTATGTCGTATTTGATTGGTGACGCTGCTTGTACAAATGACTTTTGTGGTCGTTTTTTCGAGGAGGACAGTCTCTCTGGAGGGGTGGGTAAAGGGAAGTGGATACTACTTGTTGTATTATTGTCTTTGATTTGTATCATGCCCTTCTCTTTTGGAAATAAAAAAAGTAGTGTTTCACCAAACAATAAGCGTTCAAATCTAAATAGAAAACAAAAAGACATATTTACAGGTATTGCAGAAGCTTATACTGAGATAAATTGCGGTAGGGGTGGGGGGTTATCGTGCCTCAACCAGTGTGTCCCTACAATTAACCACATACAGTATTGGTAAAATACACAGAGAAAACTTATTACCATTCTGAGGCGCCCTGCAGCCGTCTTTGTTGTGGGGGTGTTTCACTTGCGACAGTATCTTCTGTCTCTGGGTCAGACTCCGGGTCAAAGCGTAAGGCATTACGGCGCGGGGTCGTGACACAGCCATTAACAATGTTTTGATAATGACTAGCAGAGCATCCATCATGCCAGAGGGGGAGCTGCGTATCTGAGAGCTGACGTGCTAATTACACTTCCAGGTACCTGACCTATCACAGGACAGTGGGAAAGCTCTCATTGGCTGGCCAATCACAACACAGTCCGCATTCTGGGGGGGTGGTCTTGGTCTGAAACAGCGTGGTTGACAAGAGTGTCAATGATGATGGTAGTGTCTCCCCCTCAGTTGTATGGGATGCCAGTAAGGCCACGATGAGAGGAAAGATTATTTCTATAGGATCTAGAATAAAAAAACAACGGCTCGCAAAACAACAAGGATTGGAAACTGAAATAAAAAAATTAACAAGGGAACATAAACAATTTGGAAAGAAAGATACTCTTGAAAAGTTAAAGGTACTTAGACGGCAATTGGATGAGGCGCTGACATATAAGGCAGAGGGAGCTCTCAGACATATTTATAGAAAATATTATGAAATGGGGTATAAAGCTAGTAGGCTACTGGCTTTTGAACTCAGAAAGGCCCAATCTAGTCGTGCAGTTCCCAAGATTAGGAATCTTGAAACCAATCAGGTTGAGACCGATCCCACTAACAGCTGTATAGGGCTGAGGAGCTAGAATTTAAGGAAGAGAAAATTACAGAGTTTTTAAGACCCCTTAAAATGAATAAACTATCAAGTGAGGAAGCAGAACTCTTAATAAAACCCATTACAGATGGTGAAATTAGGGATATCATCACCAAACTAAAAAACAATAAAACACCAGATGGTTTCTCTGGAGAATACTGTAAAATCTTTGTGAATGAGCTCACTCCCATGTAAATTATATAATTATGTTCTAACATCTGGAGACCCCCCCAAACTCATGGTTAGAAGCCATATTAACGGTCATATATAAGGAGGGGAAGGACCCCATACAATGCACCAGCTATCACCCAATAAATTTACTCTGTGTAGATTATTAAATCCTGACTTCTATAATGGCTAACAGAATCCAAAATAATATAAAGAAATTCATTAAATCAGATCAGACGGGATTCATACTAGGACGTCGAGGAGCAAATAACATAAGGAGAACCCTGAACCTGCGGGCAAAAGCGACAGAGGACAAACAAGCATCAATGCTTCTCAGCTTAGACGCAAAGAAGGCATTTGATCGAGTCGACTGGGTGTTTCTGAGGCAGACACGGATAGAAATGGGATTTAAGAAAGAATTTGTGTCTCAGCTCCAAAGTTAGAGTTAATGGTCATTGTTCTAGCTTTTTCAGGATTGAGCGCGGTGTGAGACAAGGGGATTCACTGTCGCCCATCTTATTTGTTCTCAGTGTTGAGCCTTTGGCAGACACGTTACGTAAAAATATACAGATTCAAGGGATAGAGGACGAAGGGGGGTCAATTCATAAGATAGCTCTATTTGCGGACGATATTTTCCTTTTTGTGAAAAACACACTTCTTGCCATCCCCGCACTTATGAAATGCCTGCATGAATATGGGTCAGTGTCTGGAAAACAAAATTAATGAAAACAAATCAGAAGCTATGATGATTTCTGGTACCTGGCCTACACAATTAAATGACAATGTCTCTTTTCGCTGGTCCAAACAAGGGTTTAGGTAGAGAGACCAATTGGGTTCTTCTCAAAAAAGTTTAATTCCTACCAGTTGAACTACTCTGTTATTGAGAAGGAGGCCCTGGCATTAATCTGGGGATTACAACATTTTTTTACATGTCATTTACATGTCATTTAGCAGACGCTTTTATCCAAAGCGACTTACAATAAGTGCATTTAAACATTTGGGTACAAATAAGAGCTAGAAGTAAGCAAGAGCTTCAAGTAAACCAAACTATGAAGTGCTAGTCGTAAGTGCGATGTATAGGGTTTTTTTTTTTTTTTTTTTTGTCGTCATCGTCATCGTCTTAGTCGAGGTAGAGTCGGAAGAAATGTGTTTTTAGTCGGCGGCGGAAGATGTGGAGGCTTTCCGCTGTCCGGATGTCGATGGGGAGCTCGTTCCACCATTTGGGAGCGAGGACAGTGAACAGTCTCGAGTTCTGTGAATGCCTCTGCGATCCTCTCAGTGAGGGGGCAGCGAGCCGGTTTGCCGATGCAGAGCGAAGTGGGCGGGCTGGGATGTAGGTTTTGATCATGTCCTGGATGTAGGCTGGACCGGATCCGATTGTAGCATGGAACGCAAGCACTAGAGTCTTGAAGCGGATGCGAGCAGCTACAGGAAGCCAGTGAAGGGAGCGGAGGAGAGGTGTAGTGTGGGAGAATTTTGGTAAGTTGAAGACCAGTCGAGCTGCTGCATTCTGGATGAGTTGCAGGGGTCGTATGGCACACGCAGGGAGACCAGCCAGGAGGGAGTTGCAGTAATCCAAGCGTGAGATGACAAGAGCCTGGACCAGAACCTGTGCCGCCTTCTGGGTTAGAAGAGGCCGTATCCTTCTGATGTTGTGCAACATGTATCTGCAAGATCGAGCTGTTGCAGCAATGTTGGCAGTGAGGGAGAGATGGTCATCAAGTGTCACACCCAGGTTCCTTGCGGTATGAGACGGAGTTACCACAGAGTTGTCGAGGGTGATGGTTAGGTCTGTGGTGGGAGAGCCCTTTCCTGGGAGAAAAAGAAACTCAGTCTTGTTGAGATTGAGTTTCAGGTGATGGTCAGACATCCACTGAGAGATGTCGGTCAGACAAGCAGAGATCCGTTCTGCTACATGTGTGTCGGAGCTGGGAAAAGAGAGAATGAGTTGGGTGTCGTCGGCGTAGCTGTGATAGGAAAAACCATGAGAGAGAATAACAGAACCAAGAGAGTTGGTGTATAGAGAGAAGAGGGCCCAAGACAGAACCCTGAGGGACCCCAGTAGCTAGAGGACAGGGTTCCGACACAGATCCTCTCCAGGTTACTCTGTATGTTCGGTTTTGAAGATAGGACGAGAGTAGGGTAAGTGCAGATCCTGAGACACCTAGTTCTTGAAGGGAGGAAATAAGGATCTGGTGGTTAACTGTGTCAAACGCTGCAGAAAGGTCCAAGAGGATGAGCACAGAGGAGAGAGAGGCAGCCCTGGCAGTGTGGAGTTGCTCAGTGACAGCAAGAAGTGCAGTTTCGGTCGAGTGACCTGCTTTAAAACCAGACTGAAGAGGATCAAGAAGGTTGTTCCGGTGAAGGTAGGCGGAGAGTTGATTAAAGATAGCACGCTCCAGAGTTTTGGAGAGAAAAGGAAGAAGAGAGACAGGTCTGTAGTTATTTACTTCAGACGGGTCAAGGGTGGGTTTTTTAAGGAGGGGGGTCACTCTGGCCTCTTTAAGAGAGTCCGGAAAACAACCAGATGATAGAGATGTGTTAATGAGGTGGGTGAGGAAAGGAAGAAGATCAGAAGCAATTGACTGAAGAAGGTGAGAGGGGATAGGGTCAAGGGGGCAGGAGGTGGGGCGGGCAGAGGTTATTAGGGAAAGAACTTGATCCTGAGATAGAGGGGTGAAAGAGGATAGAGAAGGAGCTGAATTTGTGGTTGGTAGAGTGGTGAGATTAGGAGGTGGGGTTGAGAAAGAAGAGCGAATGTCATCATTTTGATGTGTATACTGGTTTAGGAACCCCTCTTGGAGTGTAGTCCCCTTACCTTTCTGTGCTCTTTGCAAAATTCTAATCAACGATTAATGAGATAGGCACTATTCTTGCAGCCTTATCATTTAGATGTTCACCATATAAAAGGCAGTGAAAGTGTAAAATGGCTGATGCCCTGTCTTGTGCCTTCTAGTTGTGTTAAGGGAGTAATTGTTAGTAAATGTAAATGTGCCCCTATTTTTTGCCTTTTTTCTGTCTTCCTTTGTTGTCTCACTCTCTAATACAAATGCTCCTGTAGGTACCCAGGTTGCGGAGGGGGTGAGATAGTCCTGAGGGATCGGAGGAAGGTATCAGTTGTTTTTGTCACTCCCAAACTGTGGAAGGTTGCTATTCTCTCAATACTGGTAAGAGAAGAAGGTGAATATTGTCCCTTCTGGTATTGATGGAGGTACTGTATTTTGTAAATAGTTAGGGTAATGTTTTTGGAAGAGTACCTCATGGGTCTCCGCTCTTATGTGGGGGGGGGGGGGGGTGACGACCCTCTCTCTGTTCTGGTCATCCTTGGATTTTCTGTTGCAGGCTCGTTTCAGGCAGATGGGTGGAGCTGATGACTGGATGCGATGCACCTGGGCAGCCTGGGCTGAGATTATTTAGCTGGCTCCTCATTCAGCCACACTCTCTCTCTCTGACACTTGCTGCCTGTTTGGATTTGGTTTGTTTCTTTGCTTTATCCTCACCACACCTCACTTACAAACCACACGGCACCCATTACTGACGTTACAGATTACAGACTTCTTGATTAAGTTGTTTTGAGTTATATTTAATAATAAAATTCAGTTTAAGTTATTGGAAAAGTGTGTGGTCTCCCCCTTTGTCTAGCTCTCTGAGCCAGGGTTATGACAGTAACTTACAAAGGCGAACATGAATGAGCAGTCATCCAAAGTGACATTGTACAATATGAGATGAACGAAAACTTTATCTCAAATGACTTACCTTTGGCATGACTTATAACGTAAGTGCTGATTCCCCCATTGTATACAGCTTGATGTCCTTTTTGCAGACCGTACAGTATGCCTGTCGGTCTTTTGGGCCTCGTCGTAACCTAATTTTATATTTATCATTTTCAAGCCAGTTGGCATTGAAACCGCAACCTGGCATGGTGATATCAGGAGCGATAGGTCCAAGTGGTTCTGGATAATTCCTGACGCGATCGCAAGGTGAGGGGCGTGCGCAAGGAAAGAAAACACGGGGAGCATTACGCCTTAATTTTATTTTAATTTCCAGAAGAAATACGACACTGGTCAATATATAGTAAATCCAGCATTTTCCAGCACAGTGCTCAAATTTCAAGCACATTTCAAACCTTGAAAACACTATATTTAAATCAAGCATTTTCCAGACTTTCAAGGCTTTGTACGAACCCTGTAAACTGCTCCAAAGTGTGCTTTTGGCTTCCTGGCTAATACCCGAGTAAGGCAACAGGGCAGCAATTTGCATGAATTTACAGTAATGCTATAGACTGTTTAAGAACATTTTCACTTAAAACTCTGAAATGCAATTGTTTTTACATTAACCAGTAACAAATGTACAGTGAAATTTGGGTCATCTTGCACAGCCCACAATGGTTGAGAAATATCATTATGAAAAACATTAAAACATTAGTAGTACTTTTGCATTATATTAATGAGAACAAAGGCACATTATGTCGTTTGGGCATATTGGCTGAACACCTGCAGAGTACTGCAGTAACCTTTTGAGGCAGTATTTAGACAAAAGGAGAGAACTTTGAACTGCTTTACTCTGCATCCTTCTTACAGATGAGTTTCTACATCATTCTTAAGGATCTGCAACCTGGGTGACAGTTTCCCACTTTCTAGACCAAGTAACATTCTTTGAGTGAATTCAAAGGTGTTGGTCAGTGCTTTGGGATAGCTGAGGTGTAGTGCATAAATGAGTCCAAACATTACCAAGAAGGCATCGCTAAATCTGGGGAGACTGACCACGGCATCACTTTCAATAACAACAGAGATTTTCACAGGCAGGTAGTGAACTGGACTTCTGTCATTGTCACTGATGACAGTAAGGAGGGCCACTGCAACAGCTATGGCTCATCAGACTTGTCCTGAATGAATGAAAAAGAGATATTAATCACAATCAAACCCATGGGATAGAACATACAACATATAATTTATCTTTATTTTAAAAAATCCCGTTGAGATCCAACACCTCTTTTACAAGGGAGACCTAGGTCTCACTTTAAGAGGTGAACAATAGAAGATCCATGTTCTGCACACATGAATCAGCCAATTTACCTGAGAATCAAAGTGGTGTGAGATACAACCCCTGGCAAAAATTATGGAATCACCAGTCTTGGAGGATGTTCATTCAGTTGTTTAATTTTGTAGAAAAAAAGCAGAACAGTCTTGAACTGTGGTGTACACATGAATGCAGGGTAATAAAACAAAATATTGCTTTATTGTTCACAAAGGAATGAAAATGTTTTAATATAAAACAAACAAGAAGACAAATCTAAAAGAATGTCTAACACAATATGCAAACAAAAAATATATTATGAAACATGTACAGTGTCGACAGAATCTGATATGACACAGCTGGAGGAGTCTGGAAGAGGAGCAGACACTGGATGGTGTGTGGTGTGAAGATTTTCTCCAAGACTTGATTCAGTCATGCTCGTAAAGGACAAAGAATACAATTACACATGAAATATGAACAAAGATTTGACTTTTTTCCAGGAAACGTAAACCTTTCAGCAAAATATGAACATTCTAATTTTGTCTATATAGGCTATGAATAACATTAGATGTTAGTACACACTGAACATGACCGTGGCGTGAAAACATTGTGACTTCTTGAACAAATATGAATAACATTAAAACATTTATTTACATTATTCTCAAGCGAAAGCAAGGTGGCTTTACTTTGCTATCAGTTTACTTATATATTTCGTATGTATAATTGTCTATCAAACGTTACTTTGACAACGTTGTCACTTTACTGCCGACAACTATATGACATCGTAAACAATGTGAGTAGAAATAGAGTGGAGTATTAGCGTCAGTCTTACCTCTCAGTGACGTCTTCGCATGGAGACCGTGAACCAGGGTTCTAAATTAACACTTGCCAAATGCGGGTTAAAAATCAGTTTGGCGGGCGTTAATAAAAACTTACTAGCCAGTTTGGCCGGTGATGCATGAGGCAATCATGTCAGTCAGAGCCGCTCTACTGTTGTCACTCCCTGGCCAGTACTGACTACATAATGAACACTGTTGTGATGCTACGTGATGACGTATAAGACGCCGATTGGCTGCGCACAGGCAGTGCAACCAACCAGCGCGAGAAACCATGGAAACAGAAAACACAAAGAAGAAAAAGAACGAATGAACAGAGCAGAAAGTACACATGTAGGGGCTTCTGCTCCGTTCATTCATTCTTTTTCTTCTTCTTCTTCTTTTGATAGTTTCTGCCAGAAACTCTCAAAGAAGGGAGGTAGCTAGCTAAAATAAATTAAAAAGTAGCCTTAACTTAAAGGAGACATATTATACCCTATTTCTCCAAGTTAAAATAGTTCCCTGGTGTCCTAATGAACATGTCTGTGACATGCTTTGGTCAAAATACCATAAGGATGAAGCACCATAGCAGTTCAATAACCCTGCCAAAACCGCCCCTTTCAGAACGCTCGGTTTTATGCGTGGTCCCTTTATATGCAAATGAGACACAGGCAAACACACACCCACTTCTTCCAGGGGGTTTCTGATTTGTCCTTTTTACTGCACTCACACCCTCAGCTCCTGTTCCCTCCGCTCCATTCCTCTCCCCCTCCCTCCACTAGTTCTCGGACAATATCAACATGGCAGTGTGCGCGGGAAACAGTGAGAGTGCCGTCACAGGAAGAGACGTCCTACACAAGGATCAAGCCGAACACTGCCGAACTGTAAATCAGTTAAAAAATACTTAGGGACAGCACCATAAACTGCCGCTGTATGTGACTGTATCAGATTGAGTCTGTGCTCCAGAGACCTCCAACACAAGGATCAAGCCGAAACAGTGCCGAACTGTAAATCAGTTAAAAAGACTTAGGGACAGCACCGCTGATTGCTGTCTCGCCTGATTCCCTGATTGTTTTCACCTGGTGCTCCTTACCCTCACTCCCTACATATACTCCCTTCTCCCACTCTCTGTTGCCAGTGCATCTTACGTGTGTTGCAGCAGAGCAACACTCCAAGACGACCCAGCCCCTGTCCTCAGGATCAGCTGGAAGCGAAGGCACTCAAGCTGCACTGTGGCCAATTATTCATACTACATGGATTGCTATGACACATGCAGCATGTTTACTATGGTACTGTGTGATTCTGAATCCAACATGGATCTCTATTGGAAGTTGTTGACATTTGCATATGAGACATGCTGGAACAATTATGATTCTGATGATTGTCTACAGGTGCCACCAGACACTGAGGACCATCTGTACAGCAAGATGCCTTGCAACTTTCCTCTACAACACTTGGTTAGTCTAAGCATTTCTTCCACACATCATTGACCACACAGATCTTTTCTCTCTCAGTCAGGCTTATCTGTATATCCATTTAGGGCAGTGACGTTACTGTGGCAAAAGAAATTGCCAGCCAGGATGACACCTTATAAGAGTCTTGTGGTACGTAAGGAAGTGCAAATAATCAGGGAAAGAAAATGTCTTATTCAAAGTACTTAGTCACATGTATTCAGTGTTGCATATTATGTATAATTTAATTTTAGGAAAGGGCCAACGAGCCCAACAGAAACGACGTGAGTCCAGTTGTCTGTTAATTAAGGTCATCACAGAGGATCAGGGCATGCTGCAACACTTTAAAGTGAGTGACAATGGCATTTAGTGTGGTGTTTGTGTATTTATATACGAGTACCCAAACTAAAATCCTATAATATATTTATAGAACATCATCACAGGCAACACTGTGTCTCCCTGGGCCAAGAAAGAGGACAGGATCATCATTCTTTTTGAAGGTGACCAAGTGGACAAGGTGATGCACTTCTCGTCTGAAGTACTCGAAAGTACAGAGACAGACAAGAAGTCTGCAGATCCTGTGGCTTTCATTATGGATGTACTTTTGCCAGAGGTGAGATATCAGACACTGACACTGATTTGTAGACTACATGTTTTATATGACTGCATATGTCTGACTCCTTTTAACACATGGTCACTGTCTAACACAATCTTAAATCTTAATCTTCATGCCACAGGCAACAGCTTGGAGATGTTCACTCCATCTCCCTGGACAAAGCCAAGGAGATGTACATATGTGGAACGGAGTTTGACTCAAGGTAAGCCGGATAGTTTAGGAATCTGTTAATCCAATTTGCATAACAGGTTATATCTTATGATGTATGTGAGTGTCTTTAATGACTTAATTATTTTGCTATATCATTTTGTATTGTCAGCGAGATAACCCAGCTTGGGGAACAGCTTCAGAGCCACGTGTCCACAAAAGCAAAGCTGAAACTGTAAAGCTTCCTGGGGAATTACAGGAAAGCCTTAGGCTCCGTTTACATGATGATGGTCTGAACAGAAGACGCAAAAGTGGCGTCGCGTCTTCACTTTTTATTCCACGTTTAGACGAGCGTTTTCGGGAGGAAATCTGTGTGCATTTGGTGACGCAAAAGTGTGGAATTCGATTGGGTATGCATGCCAGGCGGCTAGGTGGCGCTGTGATACACTATCACACAACACCACCATGTATGAGTGCATGCGCAGAATCTTCCTTCCTCTCCACGAAAAGCAAAACATGGCAACCGCCGGGAAAAAGAATTTCGTCTGGTCAGATGAAGAAGTTGAACTACTACTCCATATTATACTGGACTACAAAACATTGAAGGCGCAACAAGGCGTGGACTGGGAGTCCTGCCAGACATAATACACAGATATATGGACTGCATTCATAGAGCAATATCCTACTCCCCCAGACGGCCTGTATGTATCTGACGTAAACGCGTACGCGACGTGAGCAGATCTGAGCAGAGTTTTGCATCTTGGCAGTGTAGACGGAGACGCTACGGCGGAGTGTATTCTAGTTTTCCACTCTGGAGGGTGGTTTCAGATTTTTGTGTTTTTAAGCCCCAAAAACACTGTCTTAGTCTAAAAAAAGGCACTTCCGATAAAATATTTTGTTGTTTTTACCCGCAAGTGTGAACGGGGCCTTAGAGAGTGAAGAATTTCTCAGGCGCCTGTAATCCCTGACAAAGTTTTGCAAGATTGTAAATTGTCCTTACATTGTTCGGAAGCATGTTCACAGTGGAATTTTTTTGGGGGTAAGTATCACGTTATAACGTGAGACTATATTGTATAAATTGAATAATTATATCATGTTCTGGTCAGGTTACTAAAGTATAGTCCATTTTTCTGTCAAAACCAAAATACGAAAAAACTGAAAGTGTTCCTTTTTTCGTTTTAAACCAAATACGGAAAAACAGATTTTGCTCTCAGCATAAAAAAATTAAAAATACGAAAAAAAACAAAGCAAATAACGGCCCAAATTTGGTTTTTGCAAATTCCTTTTTTCGTTTTTTGTTTCTCATTTATTAATATGACGGCGGACAGACCGGAAGCGGAAGTGGCATGTAACAACCTCAAAATAAAAGTAGCATGCTAACTTATTATCATGCATAATAAAGTTAAAAAAGAGCTTATTATCATACAAAGACCTTTTGGTAACACCTGTGAACGGGATGTTCACTCTAAGACACAGGCCGTATTATGAAGTGTTACCAAAAGGTCTTTGTCATTGTACTAGAGCTGTCGAAATACCAAAATGAGTAACCACGATACTATGCCAGACAAAGTATCACGGTTCCGGGTAGTATCGCGATACTGCGGCCGTTTTTGATTATTATTATTTTTATGAACTGCACTGTATTTGTACAAGTTAGAAATACTTATTAATTACTTATATATTTATCATGCACCAAACAACATTATAACATATATATATTTATAATATATATATAAAATATAAATATATATATATAAAATATAAATATATATATATATATACATATACATACATATATATATATATATATAATCATTCAGTTTCCTTTGCACATTAATTTATGTTTAATATAAATAATCAACTTAGGATAACAAATCCACTGTTCATCAATAATCAATAATACAACAATAATGCTTATTTTCCAACATAATAAACCAAAGAGAACAAAATACAATCAACAGGAACTGATTCCCTGTGAAAAATGTGCTTTATACTTTGACATCCTTTAACTCTTCATTCCTCAGCCTGTACACGGAGCATATAGCCTAATATTAGCCAATACTAACCTGGTATTCGACATATAAATCTGGGTGACGACACCGCAGGTGTTTTATGAGGTTGGATGTGTTCCCTCCTTTGGTTCCTATAGCTTGGTGGAAGCGCCTGCACAGTGGACGGCCATCGTCTATTGCTTTACCGTCCGTGCCCTGTTTAAAGCCAAAATAGTTCCAAATGCGACTTTTGGAGTTTGTTTATTTTGAGCAAAGTTCGGGCACGGGGCTTCTGCCATGGTGAGTGTGTTGTCTCGTGTTTGTGACTAGGCGTCTGGGCGAGATTTTTTGACTTTATTATGCATGATAATAAGTTAGCACGCTATTTTTATTTTGAGGTTGTTACATGCCACTTCCGCTTTGTCTGCCGTCATATTAATAAATGAGAAACAAAAAACGAAAAAAGGAATTTGCAAAAAACAAATTTGGGCCGTTATTTGGTTTTGTTTTGTTTTTCGTTTTTTGATGCTGAGAGCAAAATCTTTTTTTCCGTATTTGGTTTAAAACGAAAAAAGTTAAAGGGGGCACTGTTTCCGTTTTTTCGTATTTTGGTTTTGACAGAAAAATGGATTATACCTTAGTCCCGCCTGTTAATTGCGCAGCAGCAGGTAACGGAGGACCCAGATGACGCGAGCCAGGAGACGGGTGCTTCGTCAACAGCAGCAGCACCCGCTCACCCTGCTTCACACAGATAGGATGTCGGAAATGGCAACATGGTTTTTCAGTGCTATTGTGGCGATCTCAGGGTATTCTGCCATGACTTTAATCCAGAACACCAGCAGAGTTATTGTCTGAAACTTTTAATGCCGCCGTCATTTTGCGATCTCCAGCAGTTGATCTTCTTCTTCGACCGTGACATGTGACCGAGGCAAGCATCTTGACATGCGTCAAGAGTGAGTCGTAGACAGATGTGGCGGAGAGAATCTGGTAATTAAAAAAAAAAACATCGTTCAGAATCTGATAATAAATAAAACAGAAATAATGTAAGTTATGTATTCTTTCTCTGCGGCCCGGCACCAAATGACCCACGGACCCGTACCGGTCCGCGGCCCGGGGGTTGGGGACCACTGCTGTACATGGATCAGTGCTGCTAGTAAGGCAGAAATAGTCTAATTGAGCACACTCCTGTAACCAATCATGCTGTTGACTGAGGTTAGGACCTCCTACCTCATTAACATATGGACACAGAAATACAGAAATAAATAAATGCATATGAACAGAAAGGTAGAAATAAATATAAAACATTTTTATTTATTTATACATTTATTCATGCATTTATTCATTCATTTATTTATTTGCTTATTAGTCATGTTTCGTCCTCCATATGTAATACAGTGCTAAACATTATTTTGATAATGATAGTCACTTGAAATGCCCCTGGAGATAGCCCTTCTCACCAACCGATGAACCATGATGTTAAATTGCATGGATCTGACACTCTCTACTCCTCGTGCCTCTGTCAAGGTGCCCTTGAGCAATACACTGTTGAGGTGCTGCGGTGCGTCCTGCACCAATAATCGATCACCGTGACACAGCAGTTGTTGTGACACAAGGCTCTTCCTGCAAGGCTGTTTCTAGTCAACATCACAGTGGATCAACAATAACAACAATAATAATAATAATAATAATAATGAAACGATAAAAACAATCCATCGGTGTTCGTGAAGAAACACGGGTTGTTTGTTTTCCGCGTAAGAGCAGCAGCAGCAGCATGTGTCAGCGAAGCTTGTTAGCGGCACTGCAGATGGACTAGAGCCGAGTCAGCGCTCCACCATCAGCATCCTCCTCCCCCTTCTCCCTCTCTCCCTCTCTCTCTCTCTCACACACACACACACACGTATCTCGTGCGTCTCACCTCCACTGCTGCGTCTAACCCGCGTCGGCTGCATCCATACGCGAGGAGACAACATCACTAAAACATTCGATTTCCTCGCGTCTCCCGCGGACACAGCTACAGACTCGGCTCCCTGCGCCACCTCCTCTTCGGCTGTGGAGCAGAGGATGAAGCAGCTGTTTGTCAGAGCTTGGGAGAACAAAGCCATGAGCCCCTGGCTGCTCTTCGCCCTGCTCGGACTTTGGTAAGAGTGTCGTCTGGATGGGGAGGATGAGATGATGAGAGGAGGCAGCTTTTGCTGTTTGTGGCTGCAGATGTTGATGACAGATGTTGACTTTGCTGCATTGTTTACTACCTGTGTATGTGCTGCGGCCTTGGGGGGGAAACAGGAATCAATCCATGATCCTTTACTCGTTGTGCATGAAAATGAGCCAACGGAACAGCATGTGTGCATTTGAGTGAATGGCTTGGTTTTACCTGCATCACCCCTTCATATTGTCAGAGGCTCTGTCAGTACCTTGACCACATCTGTTCTAAAGTGGGTTAGGATTATTTAGTCTGTTAATTTAGTTACTTAGTATTAGAAGAAAATGAGAGAAAATGGCCTGGAGCACCTTTTCTTGTCTTGATAACCACTCAAAGCTGATTTACGCTACAGTTTTACCATTCACCCATTCACACCCATTCATTCACACATTCATAAATGCATTTTCTATTGCTCATATTTCATACATATTCACACGCTTGCATGTGTTTTGCCCAAGGACACATCAGCATGTAGACTAGCAGCTACATGCCAATGTACAACAAATAAAACTATTATAGCCAGTAATTCTATATAATTCATTATGTTTTATAGTGTTGTGCCAGCATTTGTTAACTTTTGTTTTATTTATTTATACTTTACCAGCAAACACAATAATACAGTTGTTTTTGGGGCTTTAAAAAATAAAACTTTCCATTGTTGTGGATGTGTATTTCATATCAATTCACTACGTACCTTTATTTCTATGACTACAGTCTAGCATTGAACAGAAGTGGCAAAGAATGTAATATAAATGTATATAATATAAATGTATACTAAACAATATGTATACTATACTGTACACTATGTATACTATACAAGTTAGCAACCACCAAAATTCCACACATTTGTATAATGTGTGGAATTATTCAGTATTTCAAAATGCATGATCCCTCTTAGGGACACACTGTAACCCCTCAAAAACCAACGGGGTCCACTTTGAGAAATGACTGCTGTATCTACAGTGGTACATGGAAAATGAGTTTGGTACATAGTGGTATACAGTCTGAGATATATGTAAGAACATTCAGAGGCTTTACTTCTATCCCATCGAAAAAGTTAGGACCCCCCCCCATCTGAGAATGATAAAAAAAATTAGAGGCATGTATGTATTGTTACTAAAGGTTATAGGATAATTTATTACCAACACCAGTTACAGGATGACATTCAAGAAACAGAACATCCAACACTAAAGCAGATTGAGTCATAACAATAAATGTACCCACTATTGATAAAATACATATATCCTTACAAACAAAATAGAAAATGTGTACAGTTCGAAGTCAAAACCTAAAATGTAGCATTCACTTCAGAGACCACCCTCTCCTTGGAAGTCCTTTTCCACTCTGCAGCCTCACAGAAACAGTAGACCTCATCCCCATGTGTCTCTCATCCCCTTTCTAACTAAAAACCAGCAGCTAACGTACAGTAAAATAGATATGGAATAAATAATAAAAACAACAACCTGATTAACAGCCAAACTCAAGTTTGTAGTATACTTGAGTTTAAGTTTCATTCAGTCAGACAGAAAATTATACATATTTTTTTATTATCTTGACCTGTTTAGACCACTTCCTGTCCCGTGGCCGTAACTTTTTGTTCCAAGTTGGAATGTGTATTCAAACTTGGGATTAAAAGTTTGTGTTCTAACTGTTATTACGTGTTCAAAAGCAATATATGAGGACACATCACATTAAATGACAGTGACAGCTTAATTATTCAACTAATTAATCCCACATTTTGAAATTCAGTCATCTTGAATAATCATGATTAAAAGTTTGCTTTTCTTCTAATGACTAAATGGGTAATCCGTGTGCATTTCAGACACCATTATTTAATTGTATCTTTCTTTTTTAAATACAGAACTATGTGGTTTTCAAAGAGCCTCAGGCCTATAAGTGCCAACCAGGTCATCTTACAATAAAGGCCAACATGGATGACTGCCATCCTGTATGCAACAAAAGCATGTGTTAACATCACAACAAAAAAATGAAATCCATCTGAGAATGTCCTTCAAATTCACATTTGTCATGATTAAGTGAGAGAGAGAGAGAGAGAGAACAAAAGTACAGTCAGCCACATAGCGTAGGTGTCCAAATGGTAGTCGCCGGGCAGCTGCCAGCATATTACGGGCAATATCGGTACCCAGAGTGATTAGTTTGCCGCTTTTATTGCGTAAATCCTAGCCGTATTAATCGCAACGATTAACACCTTAACTTTGACAGCCGTAATTTACTGATATTCTAATAGAGGAAAAACAAAAACAAAAAAACTCAAAACCCACCTTTTTAAAATAGCCTCCTATCTGTAATTTCACACCATTTTCTGTTTACTGTCGTTCTGTTGCATGTTTTTTTTATTGTTGTTTGTTTTGTAAAGTGTCCTTGAGTGTTGAACAGGCGCTTATAAATAAAATGTTCTATTATTATTATTACTTTTTTTGATGAGACTTGATAAACCTCCTGAGTTGCAATTATTTGAAAAAAATGTTTATGGGGGATATTAAATTTAGATACTAATCATTCAAAGGTGAAGAGTCTTCCATCCCTCCCATTAACATCCTTCACTTATTCCACCCCCTGTCCGCCCATATTTTAAAACTGCCATCAGCTCTTTACTGGAGCCAAGTTACCCTAGGTAGGGTTAAGAGAAGTTTCTTTCAGAAGGTTTTGAGTAACTTGCAAGACACCAATCTTTATAGGATTAGGCAACACCTTTTTGAGTTTATTATATCTATCAGAATAGATACAGGCAGGAAAGCGAAGCAGGAGAAATATTGAGAGATCCCCCACCTCTCCTCTGTCCCCCATTTTTCCTTTCACCCCAACTGGTCGAGATGGATGCTGCACATCTTTGAGTCTGGTTCTGTCAGAGATTTATTCTTCTGTTAAAAGGGAGTTTTTTCTCTCTATGTTGTCGATGTACAGTGCGACATACAAATAAAATTGAATTGAACTGATTTGGAAGTATCGCTACAACTGGATCATAATTACATTTCACGACATCTTCTAGTTTCGGAACAATTTGAATACCTATAAATTATGACTATACTATATTATTATTATTCACATTTCTAATGAAGTGGGTGTATTTAGGTGGGTTTGACCTTCCCGCTGAGTTCAGGAGCAATATCGATTTCCCAGTTAAAACTAGAAGAGCCGGAATAGAGTGTGCAAGATTTTTAATAAAGAGAATCATGTCGTCAGCATTAAAAGCTATTTGATGGTCAAGCCCTCCCGTTTTTATACCTGTGATCATCGCATGGTGTCTAATAGCTATGGCAAGTGGTTCTAAAGGGGAGACAGAGGGCAACTAGTGATGGGCAAACAGTTATTTCCGGTGTATTGACTCTTTAGAATCAGTCCACTGAAAAGATTTGTTCAAAAGATCAATTCACCAAATTATTTATTTCTTCCTGCATGACGGGAGCGCAGACTACGTCTGACTCACAGAGTCACTGAACTCACAGACTCACAGAGTCACAAGTGATTCAGTTCAGTTTGTTTACCCAAACAATTCATTCTTTTGAACAAATCGGTCGCAAACGAAACAACACTAAGGACAAAATGATGGCATGGTATTTTCTGAAGATCTGGAATCGAAGCCTGAAAATATTCTTTTAGCTTGATCCTTATTCCCTGTATAGCAACAGCGTCATCAACAAAGCCATTATCAAAACACCTGAAGGTGGGGGTGGTTGCCTCGGAAACGACTGAAACCTTTTGTCAGGGCATAAGGGGAAAGTTTTGACAAGTGGACAAAGAGACGACTTCTTTGCACATATTGCAGCTTAAAAAACCTTCCACTCTTGTCTATTTTTCATTGTTAAATGTGAGGTCATTTTTATGTATCTATATTTATTTTTATCCTACAGTCTCCTTGGGGAATCAATACACGTCACCTTTGTGATGCCAAACCCACTCCATATTTGTATTAACACTCATTATACATGATTACTGACAATTATTATGCAAACATTATACATCTTTCTAACTGTGTTTTCTTATTTACTTCACAGTGCAGCATTTGGGCCCAGTAAACAGGAAGAGGAGGACTATGAAGATGTGCCCATAAATAAGACCTGGGTCCTGTCACCGAAGGTTTATGAGAGTGATGTGACTTTGATCCTGAATAAACTGCTGCAGGGCTACGACAACAAACTGCGACCTGATATCGGAGGCAAGTCAACCTTATTTCCCAGACATAATCTTGATTTAACTTACAGTAACTCAGGTCGACTGAATGATCCAAGACTGTGTGTAATGTCCTGAGATAAAGAATCAGTGTAAAAGAACTTGTGTCCTGACATAAGAAAGATCCTTATTTTTAGCTTCTAATGGTGTTATGAAAGAACAGACCCACAACCAATCCATGCAACATGACAAGTGATTACTGTGTTGTGTGACACAAAACTGCCCTGACAAGTGCAGTGCTGTGTGTTTCTACTTGTACTTATTTCTTTGTGAGTACCAACAAACAAAGAATCCTATCATTGTGAGGACATTTTGACCTTGTGAAGACATTCTGTCTGGTCCCCATAACTTTAAAGGACTTTTTCAGGGTTAAGACTTGGTTTGAGGGTTAGAATTAAGTTTATCTTAGGGTTCGGCACTTACTTGTGATGGTCGAGGTTAGAGTCAGGGGCCAGGGAATACATATACACATAATAAAACATGTTGTGTGTGTGTGTATACCAGGTATTACTCATGTTAATACTCAGTGTATTGTAAGTTGTTGCTGTGTATGTGAGGGATGTTTGTCTTCTGTTATATTTCAGTGAGGCCAACAGTGATTGAAACAGCCGTGTATGTCAACAGCATTGGACCTGTGGACCCCATAAACATGGTGAGACTGCCTCCTCTGGTTTCCCTCACTTTATTTTCTGATATTAAATCTACTAAATGTAGTTGATAGTTAATTGTTAATCAAACAATATGAAACAGCTATGCTGTTGGGACTTCAGATAACAAGTCCCAAAATAAATATAAGTAAATGGTAAATGGTCTGTACTTATAAAGCACTTTCCTAGCCTTGATAACCACTCAAAGCTGCTTTACACTACAATATTGCCAGTCACCCATTCACACCCATTCACTCACACATTTATACAGCGCATCTATGAGCAACCTATTTTCTATCACACATCTCATTAGTAAATTTTATCTGGATATTACTTTGGAACATGACATTAATGTAATGTTCCGTATTGCAAAAATACATAGTTATTATCTGGATATTATGCTAGAAACAAGTTGATATTTCCATGATAAATATTATTAATATATCACTTTTCTAGTCTTGATGTCCACTCAAAGCTGCTTTATACTACAGTTATTGTTATTCACCCATTCATTCACATTCATACAACTTTTTTTCTATCACACATCTATTTAACCCATTCATTCACTGCCTGTTCAGCCATAAGGAGCACCTTGGACACAGTCTGTGTCTTGCACAGGGGACACATTGACATTGAGACTAGCAGAGCTGGGAATCAAATCCATGACGTTCCGGTTGAAACACAACCTCCTGTTTTCAAAAATATTACCCCACTGGCTTCCAGTTCAGCTGACAAGGTGATGGCAGCGTAGAGCATCAGGCTCCCGACAGCAAAGATTAATTATCGCCCATTAAAACTCACATTTTGTGACAAGTGGTGTTACAACGTGTTACAACGCGTTACCTAAAAACCCACACAGAATAAAAGACATGACGAGGAGGACACCGGACACTGACCTTGAGTCTGATCCTAAAAGAGTTACTTTAGAAAAGACTGCAGTCAACAGCTACAGGGTATAAGAGAAGATATAAACAAAATCAACAAAAGAATGGAGGACACAGGGGATCAACTACCCTATGAGGCAGACTGTAAGCTTGTGTTGGGGAACAACAGTTAGTGGCAATAATTTGATTGATAAAAAATAATTAAATAATTATTTTAAATAAATATTAATTAAATAATTATGTTTAATTATTTTTAATAATTATATATTTATTAAATGTTTTTTGAAAAATGTAATATTCATTTTAGCAGATAGGGGCACCACTCTGAAAACAGGGAAAAGACAATCAATATATGCCTTTAAAGTCAGTCTAAACAATCACTGTAATTGATTATAATGTCAAGAGATATCCCAATTCTGTCTGTCTGTCTGTCTGTCTTCCTCAATCAAATTAGCTGATACTCTCATCACCTGAGCCTTGGTGACCAACTCAGCAATGTAGAAGAATTTTTTTTTTTTTTTTTTTTAAAGAAGAAGAATTAGGTGGTGTCAACTGGATTTAGGGAGGAAAGGGAAGAAGAGAAGAAGAGACAGGGGAAGTTACATCCTGGGACAGAGACACCCACCTATGTTGCTGAGTTGGCTATGGCTAAGACCTCCAGATGCTCTCTTGACCCTATGCCCACGGCTTTGGTCAAAGCCTGCCTTCATAACATATAGCGCCAAATCATAACACACATTATCTCAAGGCACTCTACATAGACAACATCAAGGAGAGCAGAGAACCCCAACTGCTTGTTCACACAATGAACAAGCACTAGGCATCAGTGGAGAGAAAAAACTCCCTCTTAACAGGAAGAAATCTCTGAAAGAACCAGGCTCAGAGATGTGCGGTCATATGCCTCGACCGGTTGGGGTGAAAGGAAAATGGGGGACAGAGGAGAGGTTGGGGACAGAAAGGGGGGAGAGAAAGGACAAGAGGGAGATGAGGTAGAGACAGAAGAAAGAGAGACCAGGAGCAGATACAACACAACTGTATCAAGTCACAAGTTTATACAGTCAATGATATCGACTTTTAATTATAGCATTCAAGACATGGTTAATTCATCTCTCCAACTCGGTATGTATGTGTATATATATATATATATATATATATATATATATATAAATACACACATACATGTACATACATGCTTACGGATAAATGGTCCGCTACGTTCTTAGCCAAACCAACCTAGCCAAACTAGCCTCGACAATATAAATGTACTACTTTAATTGGTAACGCAACACAGACAGTGAGAATTACATATGTAATGTGCATAAACCTTTTATTATCGTCTTGCTTTGCCATGAACAACCCAGGTGCTGAGTCAACCGATGTACGCTATGGGTTGATGGATTTTGACTCAGTGCATGAGTTGCACAAAAATAACCCAAATCCCATATAAATAACCCATAATGAGTAAAACATGTCATAACCCAGCAATTTTTAGAGATTTGGAGACTTGCTCTTAATCAGCAAGTCCCCAGTTATATATAACTGGGGACTTGCTGATTAAGAGTTTAGGGTTGTCCCACATGTGCCCAGCCAAGAGAAAACCAGGAATAATTAGGCTGAGGGGCATTTTGAGTTATTTACAGATTCTGAAAGTGTGATTTCTAAGCTTTTAACAATGTCTAACACATGAAAACATTTGAAGAAGATGTGGCCATTTGAATGTAGGCACTCCTCAAACTGATTTAGCCTCAAAGATTTATACCTTCTGGGAGCCAAGAGACAATATCACATTTACATAGTCTAACCCCCTCCTGGTCTAAGTTGTCAGTGAGATCTGATATCTGTTAGCCCACAGAACAGAAACTATTGTAGTAGTTTGAACAATGGTTATCAATAACAGGTCTAGGAACCCTGAGGGTTCTATGAAGAGGTCCCCGAGAAAAATAAAATGAAATATGAATATAAATATTATAAAAATGAAAAAGAAGAAAGGTAATATACTTAAGAGTTAGAAGGATCAAAGACAGATACCTATTTCTACTATCAAATACAATAAAATACATTTAAGTGGCTCTGTGTTGTAGTGTGGATGGATCAGTCTGAATGATGATGATGTGCTAACTCGCCACTAGTTGCTAAATCATTAGCATCACAGTCAATACTTCACACCCAAAGCTGTGTCCTTCATATATTATTCAAGCACATCAGATTGGTTTGTTTTTCATATTAACAGCAGATGCTCACATCCTCCCGTTACAGCAGGGGTGTCCAAACTTTTTTTTACGAGGTCCAGAATTGGTAATGTGAAGATGTCTGGGAGTCAATGGTCATTTTAGACCTTTTTTTTTTTTAACAGTAACCTTTGCATACAAATGCATATACAAATTTTCATTGTCACAATTTTCATTTTTAAGCCATGCAGGAGTGAGGAAAAAAAAGAAAAATCTGACTGTTACAGGTGGGTTTCAAACACGGGACTCCGGTTCCAAAGGTGTCCAATTATTCTCATGTCCTGCCACTCTCTTTCAGCTGTTAAATAATCAATTTGTTTGTTGTGTATAAGCTCTGGAGAAAGTTTGCGGCTACATGTTGCGGCTGCTTCTTCCATTGCATTTCTGTAGCATAGCAGAAGTGAGATCGGCGTCAGCGTGACCAGAAGCATCTTTCTTTGTTAAGAAGTATTGCCAAAGATTTGCGCTGTAACAGCCATTAATAATGTTCTTCTGCAATGCGTTTTTCCTTATCCATCTTCAGTCAACGGTAAAAACACATGCAGCTTCTCGAAGCAGCAGTAACAGTGAGGAGCCTCCACAGCAGCAGCTGCATATTAAGTAGCCACGTATTTCCTCTGTGACAAAAAAACAACAAAAGCACTGGTATGTGGTATCAACACACCCTAACAACCCTAATTCAAATACAACATGTATGGTTTTAAGACCCACCATACTGTGATTTGAAACATTGAGGGGCTTCTTCGAAATTTCTTCGAAAAACTATTCATATTCTGTAAAAAATGTAAATCTTGTTTTCTCATGGCGGGTCACATATTCCAGAGGACAGAGTAAAATATGGGTTTATTTTACACCTTCGAGCAACTGTCCTCCTTATGTCCTGTGTCATAATCGGATGGGGTCGAGCATCTGGTGGCATTCTGGCAGATATAACAATGGGGGTAAAGACATGCAGACTGCCTGTTCCATTATGTACCAGGGAGGGGGGGGGCGGGCTCTTTCTGGTTGAAGTGCCAAATGTTTCAAGCCAAATGGATAATAGAAAAATACCATACACCACCTCTTTCTACTGGTTTCTGTAGTGTATTCAAACATAATCTCTGCTTTTTCCCGTTCCACAAGAACTTCTTACAGAGTAAATCAAATTGCTTAAAGTACTTAGTAGGGATATTTTAAGGAAGGGACTGGATAATATAATTTAATTTGGAAACGCAGTTCATCTTGATCACATTAACCATGCTCTACAATGAGAGATAGAGAGTGGGGACCACTCTCTCTCCAGTTTTTTTGGGGAGGTGTGAATGCGCAACCAAACTCTGATCTGCACCAAAGAAGCAAACTCTGGGCCACCTAAAACATAGGTTTCGGTCAACTTCAAGTGAATCAAGTGCAGGAAGCGGACTACAATGCAGGGCATTGTGGGTAAACACAACCACAACAATGTCTGAGTCCATTGATGCAGCGTATGTGTCGCATGTTCAAATAAAACGATAGGATTTGATGCAGCTCTATGTTTTTGCTCTGATGTGGAGGAAACAGAAATTGTCCTGCATTAACCAATAGATGAGCGAGTCTTCTCCTTCAGTAATTGTTGATGCAGTGTTGCCTCAGGCGAGGAGGGAATACGTTATTCAAAATGTTTGGTTTGTTTCAAGTGCAATGTGAAAGCAAACTCGCACCGGCTGAATGTTGCAACCCCCAATTGAATCGAGTCCCCAATCGTACCGAGTCTAGCGGAGACTATTAGGTGTGTATAAGACTTAAGTTGTACTTCAATATCTCATCAAATTGTTTTATAATAAGTATTCCAAGATATTCAATTCCCTTGAGAGGCCACTGAAATGAGCCAGCCTGAAATAATGACCAGTTCACCTGGTAGCCAGAAAAACTTGAGAAGGTTAATTCGAAGTAGAGCAGAATATCATCAGCGTGGAGCAGAAGTTTATGTGTGGCGCTTCCTATGTTTGATTAGACGATTAGAAAAAAGTTGTTAAGTTATGTCTCAAATACAATTGAGTTGAATTCTATAATAATTTCACTTGTTGATGATGTATACTGCACACAAAGGTTCCTGTTGGAGTTCTACTAAATAATTTTGATGTAGTCAATTCAAATACTGATCATAATGATATTCAACAGTTTTATCAAGCATGCATACCTATATATTACTGTCACATTTACTGGGTCCTTGAATTATTTTTTTAGAGTGTGCTCAAAGACTTCTTCATGAGGCTGTCAAAAAAATGAAGTATTTCAACAAAGACCTTTAGAACCCTTTGGCCTTCTGGATCCAGATGGATCCAAAGTCATTAACGTACCTGAGGCATAATCCACACAAAAGACATGGTCTTAATCTGCTAATGCCATTTTATTTAAAGCATTTTTGCAGTTAAGAGGTCTAATTTTCTGTCTTTTTTCACACTGTTTTTTGAGGATATGGATACAAAGACTACCAGTTCTAGTGCTTCAGGATAACCTTGCACACTTCTTACAGGTTTGATTTTATTGTTTGGTCTTAATAGACTGTATGTATTGGGGGAGAGGCAAAATAATAGGACACGAGAGAGGAGCTGACTTTGAAGTAACATCATAAAAATTACTGCTGCTAAATAAAAGTCTTTGGAGTGATTGCACTGCCAACAAGGACACAATGTAATTTTGCAAGGCTGGAAACTACACCGTCTGCCTTTCAATTTAAATATGTTATCCATTTTATTTTTTTCACTGCGTCTATGCGTATTGCATGTTCTGTATGTACGTGCTTTTTTTGTAGCAACTACACAAACTTGTATGCACCTACCGTCATAGATGATGATGATGATGATGACATGACTATGATGTTCAGATTGCCAAAGATACAACAGATGCATCCATAGGACCTATGGATGTACTAGTAATTATCTGAACTGAATGAAAGGAATGCTTGATCCCAGTTATGTTCAGGTTAGTAGTTCCAAAATGATGCTTGGAGCATTTTTAACATTTTGAGCAACATTTTTTTGCATACAACTGCACCTGACATTATATAAGAAGTCATTCGATTCAATGTATTGTCGTGGTAGATTTTAGAAAGTCAGTTGGCACATCAGCTATCAAAAATCAAAAAACGTGTCACTCAGGTTGATAAACAGGTATTTATTTGGGGTTCCACAAATAAAACACCAAGGTGAGAGCATTGAAGTACACCGCAAGCTCCACTCTCTGCGTCTCCACTTTTATCCTCTGGGTTGTCCTCCCCTAACTCCCTTTTCATATATCATATAGCAGGTGTCTTCTCACGTGTCCCAAGCGCTCTGGTACATCCCCTTTCTGTGACGTCTTTATGAAATCTCTGCAGGCACGTGTCTTTTGAACATTTTTTTCATCAGCAGAAGTATTGAGCTTTGCCGTGTTTTTCAGTTTTAGTGACCTTCAACACAAACACCTGTCTTCCATCCTCATTAGTAGTGGCCTTGAGTTTTATCCTTAACCATTGGCCTTGAATTTTATCATCAATCATGAAGCTCTCGTGCTGTTCTTAGGTCTGTATTATTGTGGCCAAATTATTCACTCATAACAGACTGAGTGGCTCTGCATTTCTCTCAAACTATAACCAAACTCTTATTCTTATTGAATATGCCAACTCTGCAGAGACTCTTCCTCTACAGTATCAAGATCAAGCATAATATGGGATGGAGCTATTCGAGGATTTACACGCAGCTCATACTCAGAGAACAATGACATGTTTGTGAAGTTTACTGAGAGTGCATGGTCCTTTGAAGAGGGGTTAGATGCAGGTGGTCCCAACTATGACTCTTTTGTACCATGAATAACAGCTGACCGAGAAGAGGAGTCCTTTTTAGCTGGTAAGATGATAGCTGTGTCTATTGTACATGGGGGACCAGCACCACATGTGAGCCACATCGTGGGGAAGTCTAAAAAATCATTTGAAAAATTATCACAAAAGTTATGCTTTTCTATTCCTGATGACCACTCACTACTGTTTTGCCATTCACCCATTCACTCACACTTTCATATAGCACGTCTTTGTGCAGCACATTTTCAATCACACATCTTTTACACCGTTTTGAACACTGCTGGCACAGTCATCAGGAGCAACGTACAGTTTCCTTCCAACTGTAGGACTAGCACTGCACATCCTGGGAAAAGAAGAAAAGACGATAATAATAGCTAATAGAGGCACAGTCTATAAAGATTGTGACATTTTCCTGTTATTAAATTTCCCAGGAATTGGGAAATGATCTTGATTGGATTTCCTTGGAATATCGTTAACCCCTTAGACAGTAGTAGACACAGACTTTGGCTCCACCCATCACTTATCTCTGTGAACTAACTAACCAACTGCTTTGTTTTTTCTTTTTGTGCACCTTTAAAATTCTGATGTTTTGAGATACATGTAACTGGAAACCTGACTATTGTCTACCTTTTTGTAACTTACAGGAATACACCATTGACATCTTCTTTGCCCAGACATGGTACGACAGCCGACTGAAGTTCAACGGCTCGATGAAGCTGCTCATGCTCAACAGTAACATGGTAGGCAAAATCTGGATTCCAGACACATTCTTCAGGAATTCACGCAAATCAGATGCCCACTGGATCACCACTCCCAATCGCCTCCTACGGCTGTGGAACAACGGACGGGTCATGTACACACTAAGGTAGGACGGTTATGCAGCCGGTTTGTTGACTTTTGTGTACAACATTTTTCAACACTATATCAACTCTTCAAAAAACATGTGTTGTCTGTGCAGCTTTAGTATGTGCGTCTGTGTTTATTTCATGTAGTAAGTTATTTAGCAGACCCCAATTTGTCAAAACCCAGTCTGATGGTCATGTGTTTTTGTGCATCTGTTGGAATTATCACAGGTTTTACTATGTTCAGTCACATTTGGGGGGGAAACAAACAATGCTGAGACTTGCTTTTTCTCTGTCACAATTCTTTTTTGTCAGGTTGACTATTAATGCGGAGTGTTACCTTAAGCTGCATAACTTTCCAATGGATGAACACTCATGCCCCCTGGAGTTTTCAAGCTGTAGGTGGTCAAACATTTTTCCCTTCCATTTTTGAACCAGTCACCTCGACTTCAACTTGCCCAGACAGGGGCCTCTATGTGGGGTTAGCCTCATGGTTAAGCCTTTGTTTCTTCTCTTTGCAAAAAAGACCCATCTGCTTGAAGCTGCCCTCTCTAAGCCTGTACCAATCTATCATCAGCTCCACCAGCAGAGAGAGCAGGTCACCCAGTCCCATTATCTCTGACAGACTTAATGTATTATGCATCCTATCCCAGTCCAATTCATGCTGTCTGTGTCATCCTTCATTTGTCTCTTGCATTGTGCTTTAGCCTCTCATGATCCTACTCTTCCACACATGAGTGGAAAATGCAAAGACCATTCCAGAGAGTTGAGGACAAATGTCAGGACCTGCACAGTCACACTAATGGTGCTTTTCCACTATACAGATGTAGCTTGGCTCGGCTCTACCCTACTGGGTTTGATATCACACACGTCGTTTTCCATTAATATAGTGCCTCGTCAACGTGGGTGGAGTCAACATAGCACATGACGTTGTCTTGTACGTGACACATACACACATTTCCTTGCTAATTGTTGGAGATGAATGTTTTCAGGATTTTTAAATCTTTTTTCACTGACTAACTGACATGACCGAAATAAACATATAAATAAATAAATAAATAAACATTGCCAGAGCATGTACTAAAAAGTACCAGGTACCCTAATGGAGAAGCAAAAAACAACAACGTAGAGCTGAGCTGAGCCATGCTAGAACTGTATAGTGGAAAATTGTCATAATTGTTATCAAATGAGCACATGCCATAAGCAAGTGCATCATATTGCCAGTTCCCACGTGGCAATATGATGCCTTAGTGATTAGATCTCACTTCTTGGTATACAAACACATACAGCCTTTCTACTTCCAAAAACCAAACACAATGTTGTTTTAATAGAAGGAAGCAAAGCACTTCCCACGGTCAGTTGGCTGAAAATCCAAAGAAACATTTGACTGGTTCTCCATAATAAGTAGCATAAGTAGCATATGGGCGTGAAGTTTGCTGTAAAACTTATTTCCCTTCTTTGAAGAACTGAAGACAACCCATGTTTTCACAATTGTGTACACTGAGGATCCCCACCTACCGGTCTATCTATATGTAAAAAAAAAAGAGGAAATAATATACTGTATCTGAAATATGTGTATTTCATTATTTTTTTGCAACAAAAAAGAAAATATAGCAGCATGGTGTATACAACTATTGAATGAAATATTCAACTTTTAATATCGAAATCAATAATTGGAGTAAAATCAACCATCCATCCATTTCTACCACTTTATACTCCACATGAGGGGGCAGTTAAGGCCAATCTTTGCTGACATAAGGCGAATAGAAGGGTACACCCTGGGCAGGTCACCAGTCCATTGCAAACAAACAGAGACAAACAACCATTCACAGTCACACGCACAACCCACGCTCACTCAGGGACAACATGCAAACTTTCCACAGAAAGGACCTCAGTGATTAACTGAGACAACTCATGTATGCTGTAATGTAAACAGAAAAGTCTTGTAGGTGTAGGTGGGGCCTCAACAAACTACACCCCACATATTAGTCTGTGTACTACAGAAACAGTAAAAATGAGCTCTGACTGGCAGTCCTGCAGTAGTCTGTGGTAGACTACTATATTCACATTTCAAAACATATTGCTCATTTGAAGACATGTCATGAGACTGGAAACATCAGATCCATCTTCAATGCTTCAATTGCTTTGCCATGGCACAGTGTTTACTTGTGGTGTGCAGTGCAGTCAATGGCAGATGTCAACTTCTCCAAGGCTTCTGGTTAATCTATTTTTCTGTGTCGGGGGGTTTCCGTAGATGGGTATCCCAAAAATGAGATCATGTACCGGTGGCAGAGGCGGGCGGTAGAAGTGGCAGACCAGCGCTACTGGAGACTCTACCAGTTTGCCTTTGTAGGGTTGAGGAACACCACAGATGTGGCACACACCCAGTCAGGTGAGGGATAATGGCCAAGTCTTGTTACACTTTGCAAATCTTTCATTTTCTACAGTATGTTTTTCAAGGTATTTCAAGAATTCATATTTCAGAATACAGTTTCATTTTATTGTAATTCACAGAATCCCTGAAAGGCATGTGGAAAAAAATAGAATGATTTTGCAATGTTTTTTTTTTATTTTCTCTCTTTTGGGGAAAAATCATTAGAGGTAAATAAAGCCAGAAAGAAGGAGTTGAACCCAGCGGACCTCTGTGTCATCTCATTCAGGCTGTGGTGTAAAGCACCTGCAGCTCCTGTGCATTCAAAATGAAAAGTAAAGAGAAAAACTAAACAGTAAAAGTAAGGGCAAACAATGACAAGGATGAGTCAGTAAGTCAAGAAAATATATTTCCAGGTACCATGAATCCTACCTTTGATGTAAGATATGCACAGGAGCATAACTACCACCCTTTTTGTCATTTGATTTGGCGCCTCCTAATTGCCAAATTAGTATTCCAAAAACAAACATTTTTGAGAGTTTTTTTTATTATTATTTAACATTTGAAGTACAGACTCTAATTTTTTTTTTCACTTATATATAAAAAAACTTTTCACTTTTCACGGAGAACAAAAATAGGAAAATCATCATAATGTTTTTGTTTTTTTTAACTTGCCTCGTCCTGTATTTATTTATTAAACCCGGAAGGCCTCATTAAAGGAATACTTCACCGATTTGCATTCAGCTTTGTATTACTAGAACAGGGGTGGTATTTTTGAATACTTCCCAACGTCAGTTTTCCCTGAGTTGAGCAATATCTTCATTCTTTTCTTTGTAACGTGCCCACCAGTGACTGTCAGCAAAGATGGTGGACACTGTTTACATTTTGGGAATGAGGTCCCGTCCCCCTATGAGTGGGTCTAAAAAGTGAAGTTGCAGTTCTAAGCCTTGGACCAAGTGTCACTGGTGGGCACATAAACATAACATATTTCTCAACTCACAGCACGATTTTTCAAAAATATTACCCCCTATTCTAGTAATACAAAGCTAAATGCAAATGAAGTATTCCTTTAAGTTTAAAAATTTCATTAACAAAATGGTCCAAAATGACTAAAGGCAAAGTGAATTTCATGTCATAACACAACAAATTATTTATCATTAGGTTATTAACTAGATTGTTAACAGTTAATCACATGAGACAACAGCACTTCAAAACCCCTGAACTAATACTTAAAGTATCTAGACCTAACTTATCATTAAACTTGCAGGAGAATACGTCATCATGACCATCTTTTTTGACCTGAGCCGAAGAATGGGCTACTTCACCATCCAGACCTACATCCCCTGCAGTATGATTGTGGTTTTATCCTGGGTCTCCTTCTGGATCAATAAGGATGCTGTCCCAGCGCGCACGTCTCTGGGTGCGATATATTCCAGTGTTGTACACAATATCAATCAGACAACATTGTGGTTTATGTAACCTTGAGAATTAAAGGGACAAATGTACAAATTTTTGAAAGTGTGTTACAGATACTGCACACTCAAGCCTGTAGCTTATCCTGTTAGCCTGTTTTGGGGGGTTGTTTCACACCTATAGTTGAGTCCAATTCTGCTTCTGCATGTTTTGAAACTGTGGGAGGAAACCAGAGAACCTGGAGTACCCACGGACACACGGGGAACTCCACACTCCACACATATAAACGCCCTTGGTTAAACCGAGACTTTCTCGTTGTGAGACAACAATGCTAGTCTTTCCATTTCAGTATCTGCTGATTTCTCACACAAGCAAACATGACTCTGTGGTCCTGGTAAGATGTTCATCTGAATCAAATAAGCAAGTTGTATGATCAGTTTCGAATAAATGAAGTGATAATCTATTTATCACTTCATTTTGTCTCTCCTGAACTACAGGAAATGTGTTGTTTATCTGTCTGCACTTCTGTGGTTCCTCTGCAGTTTCAACCAAAACCAAAGTACCTTTCTTTAGGATATACAATTGTGTCCGTCACAAGCGCAACCAAAATCACACATTTGGTTGCTAACCCTAACCCTTCAGGAGAGTTAGTTACATTACTAATGTGCCAAGTGTGTTACAATTAGGGAGGAGTCTCAACCTTTGCATATGCCACAATGCTTGTCATATTTGTGTTTTCAATTTTTTATTTACTAATGGTAATAATGCAATAACGTTGTAAAAACACTTTGGTTGCATGGCTTGTTTTTACTGTTTTTACTGTTTTAACCCCATTCAGGTATCACCACAGTGCTCACCATGACAACACTCAGTACGATCTCCAGAAAATCCCTACCCAAGGTTTCTTATGTCACTGCCATGGACCTGTTTGTCTCCGTTTGCTTCATCTTCACTTTTGCTGCCCTCATGGAGTATGGCACGCTGCACTACTTCACCAGTAACAGACAGACCAAGAAGGCCAAAGCCAACAATAACACACAGCTACCACAGGTAACCCGTCTTTTCTTTATTTTTTTATATCTTGTTTTCTTCTTACCTCAATGAATGTGCAACGGTTGTGTTTTCCTCCACAGCAGAGAGCATCTAGCATGGTGAATATCCGACCTGGAACGTCCCTGCTGCAGATGAACAACATTGTGCCATATCATGAAGATGACTATGCTTACGAGTGTTTGGATGGAAAAGACTGCGCCAGCTTCTTCTGCTGCTTCGACGACTGCCGCTCAGGTGCCTGGCGTGAAAACAGGATGCACGTACGGGTTTCCAAAATTGATTCTTACTCACGAATATTTTTCCCTACTGCTTTTGGTCTTTTTAATCTGGTTTATTGGATAGGTTATCTGTATTTATAAAAGACTGTTTGTCTTTTATATCTGAAGTTTCACACGTGCAAACATTTCACAAAAGCAGAACTGCTCTTGTACCAGAAATGACAGCTTCTCAGCAAAGATTAATGGCAGAAAGATGACCTTAAACAAATAACAAATAACAAACTAATAATGGCAGTGCCTTGTTTTTTTTCTGCCAGCACTGTGGAATGGCAAAGACATTTTTAGGTTTTTGTTCATTTTTATGTAACACCAAATTTTAAACACACAGACATCTGTACACAAATTGATTGACATATTATCAAAATATATCCCAGCCAGCATGTCCATATGGGCCCCATAAGGGTTATATTTGAGCTGCTAAGCAAGTTTGTCCGTGATTTGTGTGTTTTGGGATTTTTTTGTTCAGAGCAGGAAACAAAGCAATTACGCACATACATTTATGATCCCAATTCCAAGTAAACCAACTCCAGTACATATCACCATCTATCCACTCTACCTATCTAATCGCTAATGCACATGCTTTGTTTGCAACTATATCATTACAACAGAGCCCAATGTACATTGTCATTCAAAACAGGAGCACTGACATTAAGGCTTATAACTGCAGGTTTTACTATTAAGTCAGGTACATCAATTAGAATTAGACCATTCATTACAGCAAATGGAAATACAGTCAGACTTGGCACTGATGGCTCCACTCTTGCTACCTGGATTGGCAAAGCAGCATGCTACACCAAATAGGGAGGACAATGCAACAAACCCCATACAAGAGAGTAGAGATGTTCCGATACCATTTTTTCCCTCCCGATACCGATACCAGTGTGTTATAAAAAAAAAAAATATCATACTACGCCTGCATGACTGTGATATGATTATCATTGGTGGTAAGGTTTGGCTCAGGTTAAACCCTCTGTAAAACCTGAAAGAATACAGCAAATGGACAGCATTTATTTTTACCAGTGATATGTTATTTCGTTTTTCAGCTTGTACGTTTGTTTTGACTCTGGTCCAAACACCGCAGCACTGGCAGAGCTTCATGTTTCCATGACGACTGACCGGGAAAGGACACGCGTGACATAATTTTTACATGACTCCAGATTGTTAAAATGAGTATATGAATTAACGCTAAAATTTAAAAACATAGGCATACATACGCAGGACACAGGTAGTTGGTTAGCGCTGATCTTTACGTTCCACGCTCCAATTTGACTGTAAGCGCACTAACGGAGCTAGCGCAGCTAAAAACGCTTACGGAGCTAACTGGTAAATACTGCCAAACCGCCGACATGATGAGCTAACGTTAGCTCCTTGTCTACAGGTGTCGGGTGATCAGTTCTTCTTCACACCTCTAAAACAGCACAGCGCAACTGTTTCAAGAGCGGCGAAGAAGAATCGTGTCAGAGCTAACGGAGCTCTAATAAATTACGTGGTATCGGATCGGTGCATGGACTCCAGTACTCGCCGATACCGATGCCCCCATTTTCGCCAGTATCGGAGGCATTTCCGATACTGGTATCGGAATCGGAACAACTCTACAAGAGAGCCCAAGCAAGACAATGAATGGCATTTTAAACTTGCTAACCCTAACCCTTCAGGAGAGTTAGTTACATTACTAATGTGCCAAGTGTGTTACAATTAGCCTGTTAAACTCTGATGGTGACAAAACTTTGCCTGTAACAGTAGCAAGGATATGATCGTTGGGTAAGGAAGGCGTTCTATTTAAATTGGTCGTAAGACTGAGGACAGCTTCATTTAGCTAAGGCACCTCATACGCTTTCATTGTCTTCATTCATTCATTGTCGACCACTTTATCCTCCACATGAGATTCACAGTGAGCTGGAGACACTAAAGGCAGGGTCGACTGGAGAGGTTGCCAGTCAATCACAGGGTAACATATAGAGATGAAAAAAACATTCACATTCTCACCTACAATCAATTGAGCGTCCAATTAACCTTTACATGTTTTTGGACTGTGGTAGGAAACCAGAGAAAACCCACACAGCGAACACACAGAAACGCCCTCGGTCAGACTGGGATTCGAACTTGCAACATTCTTGCTGTAAGAAAACAGTGCTAGCCACTGAATCTAACTCCATTTTAGATTAAGTCAAGGTTCTTGAATCTTCTTACTTAGATCCGTCACCCCCAAAGATGCACAAGCCATCAACAACACTCTTTCATTGGACTCAGCACTGGGCTTAGGTTTTGTAAACTCTGATTCAGTAAGCTCCAATGCAAATAACCTCAATTTACAAAATTGAGTAGTCATTAAGAACATTAACTCCTCAGGAAATTGTTTAATGATGCTATAAATCAAGTTCCTATAGACGTCCATTCAAACTGAGTTTTTTTTTTTGCAACCAGCAGAGAGGCTCCCTCATGAACAGCCGTTCAATATATTATTGTTTCTTTAACATGGCTAAAGTCAGACTGCATCTCAATCTCATTTGAACACATGTAGAAATAAATTCCTCTGTACGAAATTGGATAGACCTACAACAAATCAGACCAATGATCCAGATGATGTGTGCAGAGCGATGGAAAATGTGTCAACAAACGTGCTTGTTGTAGTTTTCTAGGTGTGATGGCTATCTAGAAATTGTTGGCGTATTTCCACCGGCTCTACTCGCCTCGCCACAGCACGGTTTAAGTAGCGTTTCCACTAGCATAGTACCTGGTACCAGGTACTAATTTTAGTACCTGCTCAGGTGAGGTTCCAAAAGCGTGCTGAGTAGGCACTTTGCGATGATTGGTCAGACTGCCGGCCACTGACTGGCCACAGTGCCGTCACAGGAAGAGACGTCCCACACACAACTGTAGATCACTTAAAACTACTTAACACTCCTAAAAACGTGGGTTAATCTCCAACAACTACCAGGGAAATCGCTATATTTGACAGAGGAGTCTGGTGTATTTAGGGACAGCGCCATCACAGACCGCTGCCGCTGTAGTCTGTGGAGTAGGAGGTTGTGCTCCGGAGACGTGTGGACAGATATCAAGCCGAACAGTGCAGAACTGTAGATCAGTTAAAACTACTTAACAATCCTAAAAAGGTGGGTTAATCTTCAACAACTACAGGAGTCTGGTGTAAAGTCACTAGTCACTTGTGTGTGTGTGTGTGTGTCTGCAGAGTGAAATCAAATTGCTGGCACACTCGGCTCGGATCACCCAGGCTTGGAGGAACCAATAGACTATGTAATTTAAAAAAAAATACAGACTCTGGTGAGAATGGCCAAATGGGGCTCAGGGCAGAAAGTGAGCAAGGAAGCTGGACCAACCAGTTACTAATAAAAACAGCTGTATCACTTGGTTCAAGCTGTTTATCACAAAGGCTGTTAGCATTAGCTACAGGCAAGTTGCCCCCAGTTGCTTCATGTCCAGTATTAATGGACCATTGTTGTGCTCATTCATTATTAATAAACAAAGACAAACATATAAAGAATTAAAACTCATGTAGGTTAAAGTTTTTGTGTAGCATGTTCTGCCTGTCTTTTGACTAAAAACAAACATCACCCATAGTAGTATATTTTAGCTTTGGCTAAGAATGTTAGTTGCACTTGCAGAGGTTTATCAAACACATTTTAATAATGTTTGGAAATGATTATCATGACAGAAGCAACTTTGAATGTGTATTCATACTAAGCAACTAGAACCATAGCAGCTCTGACCCAAGAAATGTTTGCACAAGTCAAACTCCAGGCTATGCAGATGAGATATTGCAAATGCTTCTCTTTGCTACCATCCTAGATATCATTTTGCGATGCAAAAAAATAAGTTTTTTGGGAATTTGTAGCTGTAATATCAAATGGAGTGTTATGTTCCCTCACCTAAGAGTGCAATAGCTCTAATGGATTTCAAAAGTCACTTGAAATGTGAGGTTTTGCACACCAAACACATTTGTTCTCCTGAGATTTTTCCTTTCCTGTATGTAAGCAGGATGCAGCTTGAATTTTTTTTGGCTGTTTGTCAATATTTTGCTTCTAGCCAGGTAACCAGTTACACGTCTAACGAATTATAATGCGTCATGGTCTCCTCAATTCTTCAGTGTTTCTGGACTCAGGTATTTATTTTCACTCCATCAAGCATTTTTTATTGTTCTGGTCCTTAAAACAGTTGATGTGAATAATAGTGAGGGTACATGCCGCTTCACCTCTGAATTTGTGCTGCTTGTTCATACTATCTTTGGTGTGCAAATGCCTTTAAGAGATCAATAGTGAGTTCTGAGGGATTTTTATGACTCTATGACTCATTTGTTCACAAGGTTTTATTTTTCGAGGCAGCATTTCATAGTTTCCTAACAAGTGAGGTGAGGCTCAGATTTTACTGCATGGAAGGAATTTGAAAAATGTGTCAAATGGTGAATTTTAATGAACAGTGATAGTTGATGTTACCAGCAGCACATTTCGTTGTCCTTTACTATACGGTGCACAAATGACTTGAATTCCCTCCTGTTGTGTTGCATGTTAATGACTCTTACTTTGTGAAAAGGTGATTTGCAATCACAAAATACAAACTAAATATGTGTTGACACATTTCCAGCAATATCTTGGAATTCCTGTATATTTCAATAGAGTTTGAATGGCAGCTTTGAAACGCATAGAGTTAGTATGAAATGGGAGCATTTATATGAAAGCCTTAGAGCTTTGATTTTAAAACATTTTTTAATCACAGCTTCATACACACAAAGAAATACAGTAAACAAAGGGTCTGAAAGTTGTCCAGAAATGTGACGTTCACAATTTTTCTCTGAATTACATATGAGACGAGAAGCTGAGGTTAAATCTTTGTGCTGTTTTGTCATTCCCCTACATTTGCCATGCCATTCATTCAGTTCAGTTCAGGCAGACTGTGGCATCATTCTCAATCCAACCATTCCTGACTTGTTTCTTTGTGGTGCATTCCATTTGTAGTCGGAACTCTACTTGCTACTTTTAACTCAGTCATATACATAGCACTGGTTACGAGTACGAGTTCCGGTGTAAATGGAACACATAATAAGTCATTAGTTAATTAAGTAAGTGGCTGCTGTGAGTGAGGAAACTACTGTTGTACTATTACTAAAATATAATGTATACATTTACAGTATTACTGAATACATCGTAGTTACTGCCTCCTTATTTGTTACTGCCTCCTTATCCTATTTGTGCTTTAGCAAATGAACAAACAAGAAATTCTACACATATGTATATATATATGTATATATATATAATAAAATGTTTTAAATTATTTAAAAGTATATTCAATATCTATCATTGCTTAATTTCTAATATTTAGATATATTTTTTTTCCATAAATCATTTACAGTTTATCATCTCATACAACACAGATACTGAGAACAGAAGGAAACACTAAAACGGGCCAATGATATGACTGCAGATACGACTGGTTCACTTACACCAAAGAAACTGAGTTCTGTATAAATGTCATGTACACAAAAGTACACAAAACAACCTATAAAACTGTATTTCCTCCTTGCTAAGTCTCCTTTTGTTGACAGTTTAATACAGGAAATGTCTAGAAAACCACATCAATCTATGCAAACATGAAAAGTATTTCAACCGGGTGTGATAAATCCTAGAATAAGGTTCTTTGGTCTCAACAAAAAATAAAAATGTGTCAAATGGTGAAGGTTAAAGGTCCAATATGCAATACTTGAACAGCACTGGTTGTCACGGATGAGCATGCATATAAAATCAAAACAAGACCTAACCTATCATGCCTATTCTAGCTGGTCAGTCATGAAAACAGACATTTCATGTAATACTCATCAAATCACCACAAGGGGAAGCGCTAACTCTGAGTCATTTTGGACTTTTAGTTCTCTATGTTGAAAAATACTAACCCTGGTCTTATCCCACTGCTTGTTCGACGCATTTTTAGCCACAGACGGAACTCATGGAACTCACATCCTATACATGAAATCCTGAACTCGGAGCTTTCTGACTGCAAGTGTTTGAATGATGTAATATGCAATACCTCACCTTGTGTTCACAGTAAAGAACCCCATTTTAACGCAGCACATTTATATACAGGGCCTGGCATTGTCAGACCATGCATCACGGTCATGATTGATATACAGAATTTATATGATACATTAGAGTCCAACTGGTTCATTTGCTTTTGTGTTTTGCCCCACCTAACCTTTAAAAACAATGCCTTTATTTGTATAAACCAGCCAAACTCTGTCTTTTTAAAATGAGATATTACAGCAGGCCACTTTTTAAATACCCAACGACGTGCAAGGTTATTAAAATCTAAATGTATGTTCATTTAGATGGACTTCATAGTCCCATTGAAATGTTTCCTTTGACATCCCAGTGCTGTATAAAATCACATCCATTAACAACTGAGACGTTCATCCTTAAGTTGCACCTCTCCATGTGTTATAATCGTCCATCACACAAGAGCTCCTCCTGCTTCTCGCCACTTCTATACCTGTGATACCGCTCCTACTCAAGTTTTACTGTCCACAGTCACATTATTCCTAAGTTGTCAATAACAAAAACAAATGCAGCTTAACGAATATTTGCAAATGAGGAATATTCTTGTTATGTAGCATTTTAATAGCACCTATTGATACTGTGCCCAAACCAAATTCTGTAAATACATGGTTTGCAAATGATTTGCTTGATTCTCATCATGACTATGCACATGGAAGTGTAATGTAGTATCATATTGTTGTTAAATAAATGCATTGATTGCTATTGGGGGGATTAACTACAACGCAATTAAATGCGATCACTGTTTGTTTTTCAGAGAATCTTTGCCAGAATGTAATTTCTGAATCTACATTGCTGACTGACTTATTCTCAATAAGATCATATTCTGTGTAAATTTTCATAAAACCATGTCATCAGGTTTGTGCTGATGTCGTCTGTCGGCCCTCTTTTAATTTCAGCTTCAGCGCTCCACTGGCTTGGCTTCAAATTTTTTTTTGATAATCTGTCCTTACAAAAATGTCAAATGTAAGTTCACATCACGTTTCAATCTTTGTAAAGTGTACCTAAAATTTTTAATTTGAATGTGCTCAAACACACGTAAAACGACATGCCAGACACGTTCATCTTCAATGCTATATTTTTCAGCCCAACACTGACAACCATGTGAACTGGTAGCAAAGTCAATGAAAACAGTGCTTTGTTATAAAATTCAGCTCAAGCCATATAAACACATCTATCACCAGTGTACAATGTCATTCTCTGTAAAAGCTCATAATGTATCGTGACTGATAACGCAATACACTGTGAGAAAATAAAGCAGTGCCTGGAAAATGATGTGGTGTAATTGACTTGCTGTTGCTGTAGGAGACAAATGTCAGCAACAAGATTTTTTTTTTTTAAAGAAAAAAAACATTCATTTAATTACATGTCATTTAGCAGACGCTTTTATCCAAAGCGACTTACAATAAGTGCATTTAAACATTTGGGTACAAAAATTATATTTAATTATGCGATTCAATTTATACACATTCTCTTTCTGCAGGGGGAGGTGCTGCAAACAGCTGTCTGCTTCGCTCTGTGTTTCAGAAGGACAGCTTCTTATCCTACACATGCAAAAAAACCTAACACAAACACACAAGGCTACGCCACAAATAGCACAGTCCATGGTTCTGAAATAACAGCAATAGTGCAACATGTTTCTCTGCTAATAATTTGATGAGCCATAAATTCCCCTTGCGGCGCCACGACAGGTCATGATTTGTACCAAATGCATATTCATCAGCTTAAGTGACTATTGAAATGATTAAAAAGCATTCAAGCAGCAGCGGAGCTAACGGGGCACCATCTGTTATTAATGCTGAAGGTAACTTTCAACTCTCCAGGCAGGACAGGGCCCGTCTACTTAGTTTATGTAAGCGCCATTTCATTGGGTAAACTTTTATTATACGAATAATCTCCAATGTCATTGTCCATCAAATTTAGATGATGATGATGATGATGATGACGGCCAGAGTCCGGCTACTCCGTTCACAGAGGCAGGGAAGAACAAATGACCGAGGTGAGGATTAACGAATGTCACAGAGAAGTCTGTGTTTTTAGTTTTTATGGCACATAATAGCAGTTGGGCTTAAAAAGCCAAACATTTATTTTTTTGTCTGGACCAATTAATGTCAAAATCAGATAGTAAAGAGAGTTAAAACAAACAAACAAGTTTGTACTTATTCCCTCACCCAATGAGAATCGATAAGGAATCGGATCGATAAGCAATATCGATAATGGAATCGGAATCATTAAATTCTTCTCAATATCCATCCCTTATAGTGACGTCAGTTTTGTCTGAGTTTAAAAGTAGAAAGTGAGAGGTCATCCAGGACTTAATGTCTCTGGAGTTGAACAACCTGATTTATTTCATCCGGCCTCATTGATAAATACAGCTGAGTGTCATCTGCATAACAATGAAACTGTATGTTGTGCTTTCTAATAATGTTCCCTAAAGGATGCATGTACTGTATAAGGTAAAAAGTATAGGCCCAAGCACTGAGCCCTGTGGAACTCCACAATTAACTTTTGTTTGCAATGAGGCATTATCATTAACATGAACAAACTGGAATCTATCAAATAAGTATTATTTAAACCAGCAGAGGGCAGTCATAGCAATAGAATATTATGATCAATGGTGTCGAATGCATCGCTAAGATCTAACAGGACAAGTTAAGAGACTAGACCATTATCTGAGGCCAAGAGAAGGTCGTTACTAACTTTAACTAGTGTTGTTTCTGTACTATGATTCAAACAGGCCGTTAATGCGCAAATATTCACATAATTGAGTGGCTACTGGCTATTTTCTAAGGTTTGAAGGTTTGATATACATTATGGCTGTGAATTGATGAGCTGAGGCGGATCCACATTTTTAAAATGCATTAGAAATATACTAAATATTAAATATAGCATTGTAAAAATAATTGTGGATGTTATTTTCAGACATCACTAGCTTTCAGTCAATGTTCTCATGCGATTGAATTGATCAGCTAGATTGCCTTGTGAGTGGTAGGTCGTTGTTCTCCAGTGGCCCACTCCACACAGTTGCTGCAGTGTTTGAAACAGTTTGTTTTCAAATGCAGCGAGGTAGAAAGTCACTGTCGGTGAGCTCAGTTGCTGTCTTTCCGCTTTTGTTCTTGGTCGATATGTCTGAGCAAATCTAGAGAAATGATCAAGCACCATTGGAATAAACCTTCACAACCGGCTTCAAAAAAAGCAAATAATCAATGCACACAAACTCTAAAGGGTAACTGTTGTGGGGTTCTTCTAATAGATCCACACATAGTTTGAGGCTTTGCCCCCTCTCCATATATCTCTGTTGTGTTTAAGAAGAGTTCATTTGTGTGGTCTCTATATCCTGTGTTACATTCTCATCTGATGGCCCTTTTCTGCATTATATATATTGGTTGAATATTGCTTTTGTACGTGTTTACTCACACCTCTACACACTAAATCAAATATGCTAAAATGATATTGTAATGAACAATATAATGTATATAGTGCTTTCTGATTGAGAATATGCCTTGTTTTCCCTGGATGGCAATGCTACCTGCCAACTTCCCTCCAATATTTGATGTGTGGTTTCTAATGTGGTCTAGGATCACACCAAGGAATTTAATTTCATATACTCTTTCTTTATGTATAAGCAGAGAAAGGCCTCCAAAACCTGATTGTGATGCTCAGATGCTTTAGACCGTATGGAATATTGTATTAATCATTGTTGGCAAGCATAAAAACCACCAACAGTTATTACCTTCCCGTTAGCCACTACTGCTGACCTCTCGATTTTTGTATTAGTCTGACTTCGAGGGGCTATGTCTTGAATTAGGAAAGTTGTAATACGTTCGCCCTTGTATAGCACTTATTTCTTCTGTTTTTCAGGAATATGTTTGTCCAGAATACGCCTCAACCTCAGGCTCTTCAGAGTTTGAATCACAGCAGGTTTCAGGGGGAGGAAGAGGCAGAGGGGTTAGGGGGAGATGTACACCTCCTGAGAGCCAGCAGAGGATTCAGGTTCTGCGAGACCACTGTAGTGCTGAGATGCAGGCCAGACTCCAGACCTTTTGCAGAAGGATGCCCTCCTCCAGAGAGTCATGGCAAGATTCCCTGGCCTGATTTTTGATGCAATGGCCTCCGAGTTGAAAAATAAGTCAAAAGTGTCAATCAGCTCACTAATTATGGCCACGGCATAGCGGGTGGGTCCTGGAGTTAGTTCTGAGCCTGGAGGCTTGAACTGTGTCACAGTGTCACCTCTTTCCCACCATCAGAATAGTCGGTGGAGCTGGTGGGACACTATACAGCCCCCGGGAAGTACTCTTCATCGGTTGTGTCGGTGTCCGAATCCAATGTAGCACATCATGCTCCGTGGGCTCGGGTTCAATGACCATTTTTAGCGTGTGGAAGCTGTGGGGAACCCACAATTAGATGTCAAGGTGCTTTAGGGACGGTCCTTTTGATAATTTGGTGCTCTGAAAGTTTGGGAAAAAAAATTCACATGACAGGAGGGCATGGAAAAGGTGCCACTTGAAAGCGACCTGCGCTTTTACGCATTCTGTCACACTGTAAATGCAACGTGTACGTTGAAGACGTTGAAGATGTACTCACACACCCACGCAAACCTTGTGCCATTATGGCAAAAATGACGTCAATGATGGAAAACAGTCAGAGCACACATTTAAAGCCTCATGCTTCAAATGATGTGAAAAAATTAGAAGATTCATGTTTTTTAATTTATATTTTACAATGGACTAAAAAAATAATAATAATTTTAAAACACTCAAAAATACCCAACCTGGCAAATTTTTAACAAGGTGTGTTAGAGGGTTAACTTTGATATTTAGATTTATATTAAAGTTTCTCTGTCATTGTATATGTATATACTGTATATATAATATGTATATATTAGGGCAGTCAACCGATTATAGAAAAATAACTAATTAATCACACAATTTTCTGTAATTAATCTCGATTACTCGCCTTTTAATCAATAATTAATGCCTTTTCTGTGTCAAATTTGTACTTCACAGGAAAGAAACTGTGTTTAAAGAAAGCCTTAAACTATACTTCAGTCTGTGTGTATTGAATTTATATAATATGGGGTTTCACTATTTGAGTTGAATTACTGAAATAATTCACGATATTGTAATTTAATGAGATGCACCTGTATGCTTCACATTAGTCAATCACAGCATGGGTTAAATAAGGTAATCAAGGTTTTACTTTTTTCTTTCGAGTGTACGCTTTTCTGAAGTGCAGTTATGAAGTACTGACATATAATCACGTGTGAGCCCTGCTGGCTCCCTGTGCCGAAAATGTGATCAATCCATAATTAAAGGATCAATAAAATCTATGAATGCTTAAGTTATTTAGGCATTTAAACCCCTTTTCCACCAAGTGTGGTATTTTATGACTTTAGTGTTAGAAAGCCTTTGTTCAGATTTACCTCAGTGACAAATGAGGCGGAAACAGAACAGTAGCTTCAATGTCTCCACAGTCTAAAAACACTTCAGGGCAGGGAACGAGTGGTTTACAATAATGAAACATGGCAAATTAAATTCAACATTTCATGATACTATTTGACAGCTAATTGGGGACTTTGAAAATTAGAATGAGAGATTTTGTGAACATGGGCAAAATTTGGCACCATAGTCAGCCAATATCTACAGAAACAGGGGTTAGTCCCCTAAGGACATTCATGCTGACAAGGTTGCTATATTAGGAGATGATGCTCCAGCTGTATCACCTGTGCAATAGTGGGCAGGTGAATTCAAGAGTGGCAGGGAGAGACTTGAAGATGAACCAAGGTTCCATACGTCCTGCCACAGCCACCACCCAAGTAAACATTGATGGTGTTCACCACATGGTGACGGATGGCAGACGTTTGATTGTTAGATAGCCAGTTGCTGTAAGCATCTCACATGAAGTAGAAAATACTCTGCACAATGAACTTGGCATGTCAAAGGTTGCCACAGCTTTTGACCCCTGATCAAATGTGCACCAGGCTGGTCATGTTGCAGGAGAACTTGACACATTTTAAAGCAGATGCAGCTGGTTATTTTGAATGTGTGTTGGATCCACCACTTTGAGCCAGAGACAAAAAAGCAGTCCATACAGTGGAAATACCTGCTGCTGAGAACTTTATTGACTATCAGGATAAATGCGTCTATACCAAGTGCATCCAACAGCTGCAACACCAAAGGAAAAAGTGTGTAGATCACAGGGGAGATTATACCAAACATGAACTCATTTTAAGAGGATTAGATCCACACTACGGCATGTTCATTTTAAGATTGTTACAGTTATGTCTGCCATCCTGGAGTGATGGAGGCTCAGAGCACAGACAGCAAAGTCTTAAAGTCTGATGATTTTATGCCTGCCATGACTGACGGCTGGCCTGAGAAGTGACAGACCTTCCCGTCTATCTTTGTTATTTGATAATGATTCTCCTTTAGCAAGATGTTTATGTTCATATATGTGCACTTATTGTAAGTTGCTTTGGATAAAAGCATCTGCTAAATGACATGTAATGTAATGTAATGTGGGGAAGGTAACAACAGAGAGGCAATCGCGAAACTGGTATTATGGATGCAGATTCACTTCTGATACAGAGCTGTTGCAGATATTTTTCTTTTTAAAACAAAGATGTTGTGGTGTGGATGTTAACTGGAGACATTTTTGATCAATTTCAAAGTATACGCATTTAGAGTTTATTTTATACTAAGGTTTCATGTTTCCTCTTGTGATTTTTATGTCAAACTCAGAGTTCTAACACCAAACAATAAAGAAGGCACACTTTTAACAACTTCTCTTAATAGAAAGAAAACAAAGACATAAAGAACATTTCCCAATGTGACAAGCATTATCCAAGTCTGTGAATAAGGAATAAACTAAATCAGGAATCTGAGGATCTGAGTTTCTCAGGAGTACCAGAGTTAAAAGGCTGTCCATCTTCAGTTCTCCTCCTTGGCCATCACTCTTTCATTGGTCCTTCATACTCATAACTGGGTCCACCAGCTGGTTATGAACATGCATCAAACCTACAATAAAGAAAATCAAATACACTCCTGATCAAAATTTTAAGACCAGTTGAAAAATTGCAAGAATTTACATTGTGCACAGTTAAATCATAAGGTTCTAAGTAGTTCTTCAAAATGCAAAAAGAAGAAATGGGAGTGAGACAAAAAAAAATGTATGCAGTTTATTGCAAACAACCATTAAACTGAAAAAGGCTGTTCATCAGCTGATCAAAAGTTTAAGACCACAGCCTTTAAAAGCCTAAATCTGATGTGCCATTTTCTGTCAGGTATCCACTCATGTCACGACCTCCTGACGGCAAAGGCAAAAAAGGTTTCTCTCTTTGAACGCGCTCGGATTGTTGAGCTGCATCAGCAAGGCCTCTCACAGCGTGCCATTGCTGCTGAGGTTGGACGCAGTAAGACAGTCATCTTAAACTTCTTAAAAGATCCTGAGGGTTATGGAACAAAAAAGTCAAGAGGTAGACCCAAAAAAATTAACCGGCCCTGAGCCGGAGGATCCAAATGGCTGTCCGTCAAGACACGGGACGATCCTCGGCCCAAATTATGCTTGTCACTGGTGCCAACTGCAGTCCCATAACCATTAGACGGCATCTGCGAGAGAAGGGTTTTGAGAAAAAAAAACGTCTTCAAAGGCCTCGTCTCCTTCAACGGCACAAAATTGCCCGTTTGGAGTTTGCACGAGAGCACCAAACATGAGACATTAAAAGGTGGAAAAAAGTTTTATTCTCTGATGAGAAAAAATGGAACCTTGACGGTCCTGAAAAAATCTGTGTTTTTAGCTCTACAAGATCGTCATGTGGTCAGTTTGTGTCAGTGAGGTCAATCTGAACAACACATATGAACTTACTGATGGAGGCAGCAGTGTTTAACATAAAACTACTATTTTTCACTATGGGCTTTGGTGCAGGGTGTGAGTGGTTTACAAGGCGAGACAAACGTTCCAGTCAGAAAAGCTAATTGGAGAGCTAAAGTAGTCAACATCTTCTTCACACCTGAGCTATCACTTTGTACGACTGCTGTCAGTGCATTGCTACATTACTGGAATTGTTATTGTATCAAACACATTTCGTTTTGCATATGCAGGTACCTTTAAAGTACTTGACAGTTTTGACTCGCAGCTCCAGCGTTGCGTCCTCGTCACAGACAAAGATGGTGTGTGGGTGCTGTTGGAAGGCTGACACCGTCCACATGTGGTTGACTCCCTCCTCTATGGCTTTGTACAGAGCAAAGGCTTTGTGAGCTCCTGTGATCAGGATCATCACCTGTGCACCGGACAAAAGCAGAGGTACACTACTGAGCCACCGAGGTAGAAACATTGGGTCCCATGCAGGAAACATTCCTACAAACACATTCTTGAAGGGTTAAAATCTCAAAAATATTATTAATATTTGATATGTATATTTCAGGCTGAAGTAGCTTTAAAAGATTGACTCATTTAAAGTGGAAAAAAATATTAATATATGATATTTTTACAGCAGGTTTTGGAAGGTGGCCTTTTCTGCCATTTGGAACAAATTAGAGAGTTTTTCAAAAAATCTGATACTGAAAAAAAACAACAACAAGGCATCAAAATCAATGTTTCTGCTAATCTTTGACCCATCCCAGGGCCTAATAATACTTATTATCAAATTCTCCTTAAAATATATTTTATGGAAATAATAAATAAATCTTTTGTTTTTTTCAATAAAAAAACAGTGGAGTTGTGAAAACAAAATGGCCTTTAAAGGGTTAATATTTCAAAAAATATTATTAATATTGTATATATATATTTCAGGCTGAAGTAGCTTTAACTGATTGACTCATTTAAGGTGGAAAAACATATTAACATAATATTTTTACAGCAGTTTAAAGCAATTGTTACAGTATATGTGCTAAATGACCATGGAGTGCACTGCACAACTAGTGTATACTGCACTTACCTAAGATGCGCCTGCAGTTGGGTGCATATTGTTAAATTACTTTTTAAAGTACTTTCAGATCATTTAATGAAAATTCGCCATTTTCTATTGGTGATTAAAGCTCTGTGGCTCCTTACAGACAAAGATGTGCTTCTACAACAAAGATCATACACAATTGCACTGTTACTACTAAGCAATTAAGTTTCCTTAACTAAACACCCTCTTCTGAAGCCAAAATAGCCAATGGCAAAATCTGAACGCAGTAGCTGGTGTTTGTCCAGAGAGAGGCAGTGGGGTAAGCTGATTTTATCACAATGTTTTATTTTAATACTGTACACCAGTAAACCTGGGTCAACAAATAACATTACTAGCCACAAATAGCACATAAAGTAAAGTCTATCTTGAAAACAATCAAATTGTTACTGGAGCACAATGGAGGAATAAATTGTCAGTCAGTCTGACCTCTTTGGCATCCATGACAGTTCCAACACCCACAGTGAGAGCCATGGTGGGAACCTTGGAGAGGTCATTGTCAAAGAAACGAGCATTGGCCACAATGGTGTCCTTGGCCAGGGTCTTCACTCTGGTCCTGGAAACGAGGCTGGATCCTGGCTCATTAAATGCAATGTGACCATCGGGACCGATACCTGCACAGAAAGAGAAGTTTTACCTGACACAAAGACATGAAACACATGTTTCCACTGGCTCAACTCGACTAGAATTGACTTGCCTCGCATTGACACTGCGCGGTTAAGTTGCATTTCCACTAGCATAGTACCTGGTCCATTTTTTTAGTACCTGCTCTGGCGAGGTTCCAAGCAAGCCGAGGCGGTACTATGCATGGAGGAAGTGGGACCACAGTGGAAATGGACCGTTACTGACATCTACAGCAGTCTCTGTTTTCCTGGTGACTACAGCAGACCAAATCTACAAAACAATCATGTGACTGACCTCCTACAAACAACTGGATTCCTCCGGCCTCAGTGATCTTCTGCTCAAAGGCCTGACATTCAGCCTCTAGGTTCTCTGCATTTCCATCCAGGATGTGAGCGTTGGCTGGGTCAATGTCAATGTGCTTAAAGAAGTTGTTCCACATGTAGGAATGGTAGCTCTCTGGATGAGCACGTGGGAGACCTATAATACAATCAACAATCAAACAAACATCCAAAACCGTCATTTAAGCTAACTTAATAAAATATTATATCACAATTTGTGACAATACAATTGTTAAGGTCCTTAGGGTAATGGCTTTAGATGGTAGTAATTGCCATTTCTTTTTGGTGTTTATTAATCTGGCGGTTGACCTAATAAGCTACAGGCAGCGTTCACTTGTTGTCATATCAACTGTAAACATCCTGTGTTAACAGAAACAGGCAACGCGTATATCCGGCTATTAAATCTGACGTAACACCCTTTCAAAATATGATTTCCGGGTCCAAACACTTTGTTGAATCAAAACAGACAACAGCGGACAATTATGATCACCTTTCTCCAGTGAGACAGATATACTGTTGTTTTTTTGTTTTTTTTCAAACTCAGATCTGTTCAAACAACGGGAAACCACGGAGCCCTGGAGGTTAGGCTACTAAGTCGTACAAATGCTTTACTATCTTGCGAGTGCGAGTTACACGGCATGCACGCTTTAAAAAAATGAAAAATAAATACCATCGATGTCACCTCCAGGGCACTGGAAAGACAAATGTTTAACAAAACTGGGTCATCTATGTAGTCATGTGGATGAATGACAACAACTCCCACAATGCACTGTGCTCACTAAAGGCCCTGGTATACTTCTGAACGCATGCCACGCGCCGAAGTGCGTGTCAGATATTGCTGACCCTGGTATAATCAAGCGTCAGGGTCCTGTAGTATCTGACTTGATCTGGATGCGGGGAATACCAGAGGTCTGGGTCAAGCAGCTCATCAGCTGAAAGGTCTGTCGGGCAGGGGAGTCGGGGTCTTGGATAACCATCCTTGGCGTCTACTTCTTCTGTTGTTGAAATGTTTTTTTTTCTGCTAGGTGAGCGGGGCCGAAATTCAGTTTGTGCATGCACTGTCCACACACACCCAACATGCTCTTTGCACGTGGTGGTTCCAAAATCTTGCGCGTTAATGACACAATTCGCGCCATGTTCATGATGCGCCAAAGTATACCAGGACCTTAACACAACCATAGGCCACAGCCCTGCTTACCGAGTGTGTTCAGAGCCCTAGTTGCGTAAACGAGGAATTTGTTGGCAAATACATTAGACTTGTAAATTACTCATGTTTTTTTCTCTCAATATGGTGCTAAATTGCTTTGTTCCAGAATGCGCAGTTAAACATGCAAATGACAAGCAGTATGTCGGAGATTCAGAGTGGTGCAAACAGTGGCTGCAGGCTAAAGCTATCAGCTTTCAGAGGACACTGAAATGGAAAAGAAATAGAAAAGCTGGAAACCCATCAATAGTTGCCCTTTTTTTCCAAATCTAAATGACCATGCTTTCATTTCTCATTCTTTCTGCCTTTCTCTTTTTAATTTCACACAGTGAGGTGTTTCACAGTGCACTTCTGAAGTATCTACCCAAATGCCAGGACTTCTAATTCCAGGGATTCCCTGTCCTGAAACATGATTTAATCAAGTCAGAGAGTGTCTGCTCCACCTCCCCTACTCCTTCAGCTCCGTAATACTCTAATGGAGAAACCCTAAGGCCTAGATAATAAACCACAACCAACATGAATTTGAATTTTTAATTAAAAATAAAAGATTTATGTCAAACTTATTATAGATCATCCTGAGCAGTAATAATCTTGTTATAGACAGTATTGCTTTTCAGGAGCCGAGTATTTTTTATTCTCATTTATAAAGCTTGCATATGCATACGTCACTTTCTATGCACGGTTTGGGATTTATAAAAAAAAAAAAACTTGACGGGAAACTTGCAGTCTTTTAAGGAAACTCATGACCCATGCATACGCACATTTACGGGAGAGAGGAGAAACTGTGACTCTGATGGCAGAAGGATGAATAACCAAAAACTGTTTAAAATGACACTGTAGAACTTTCTAGCAGGCAAAGCTATTTGTCTTTCATTCTATTTATCTGTTCATTGTTGTAATTGGTATCAAAGCGCCGTTGCCTTTAAAGTGCCTTTAAGGTGCATTGTCAAAGCCATGTTTTGTTATATATTGCCTTCGCATGCGCCTGTGTAAATCAGAAGGGAGTATTGAGCTGGAAAGACCAGCCAGCAGAAATCTGGACAGACACCACTGTGTATTATTACAATGAAATTATTACTGCTTACAACAAGATTTTATTTGCATATTGCATATAAATGCTGTGATTTTTAAATACTTCGTGGAATGAGGCACATTTTCTGGAAAAATAAGTTAAACAGTAGGACAGATTACGGATCTAGGTTAGAAGATCAGAGTGATTTTTCTATAATTATGTGATATTTAAATTTCTTGAGTTTAATTTAATTCCCACATTTTAATTTTATTGTGAAGAATGATGCAACAGTCATTATAAAACGGCACTATTTTAATTACATTCATTATTATCATCATCATTATGTCAAACCAAGAAATGCAGAGGAATTGTGGAATGTTGTCAAATTATCCTGCTGGAACAGATGTGAAGCAGTTCTCAGAAACAGTACAACTCAATATTAGTTCAGTGATTCACAAGAATGGGAAATCCCAAAGAGTTTTCAGTTCATACAGTAAATATTTGAGAGAGAGTGGCTTACATACTTAATTTTCCAATCTGAAAAGGCAGTCTGACAGTGAGTTAGAGACGTGAATATATTCTAAAATCTTGTGGACTGAAGCTGAAGTAGATAAGGCTTCCCTCTGGCAGCCATGTTTTCACTGAGAATGTCCATATGAGCTCACACAGTGGTCACCAACGTGGTGCCCGCGGGCACCTGGTAGCCCGCGAGCAGCCAACGAGGTGCCCGCGGGCTCATTTCACTTCACCTCACTTGTATGTATCCATATGATCACTGAGTAAAATGTCCTTGATATTGTTTATAAAAACTGTGATAATCATTAGGAGTAAGCACTGGAATTAATGTGTATGCAATTGAATGCATAATATTTATCATTTAAATGGTAAACTGCATAAAATCTTAATATGGTAGCCCTCCATATTATTCTCTAACCTTAAGGTAGCTCTCGGTCTCAAAAAGGTTGGTGACCCCTGCTTGACGACTGTACTTTCTCTCAAACACAGCAGGGCTGCTCACAAAGTTACACAGTTCTATGCTGAGGAGTAAAAGCCTGCGACTCACCTACATACTCATCCATGTTGAAGGTTTTCACATATTTGAATGAAATGTCCCCACTTCTGTGGTATTCTATCAACTTCTGGTAACAGCCATAAGGAGTACTCCCTGAGATGGAGACAGGACATGGAGATGATACTTTTCACTTGGTGTTAAAAACAGCACTGCAGAAATTAGAGCTTCAACAATCAATCAATCAATTATTCATAAATTAATCAACAACTATTTTGATCATCAATTCATAAGTTAGCATACACCATCTCTTAAAGATTGTTATATTATGTGCAATAAGAACCTTGCTGATTTGCACATCAAACTCTTAACATTTTATATTCTTTAAGATAATACTGCAATGTTTTGTACCACCTATGTACCTGAATGTGTGTGGGGTAAAGTGAAGTTATTCAGAATCTGATTTCAGCCTGTTAAATGTGAATGTGTTCTGGTTTATTTGCTCCTGCAGTAAAAAGTAAACTAAATTTGTATTTTTTTGTTTTGGATGTCATCAGGTTTGAGAAACAATGACATTTTTCCACAATTTTCTAATTATTTATATATAACCATAAATATAATAATTAGCAAGCAGAAGTGGGAACGGAGCTCACCTGTAGGCAGCCCGAGAGTGAAGTATCTGTCAGCAGAAGGCTTGAACTGGACGATTCTGTTGCGGATGTATTTCGCTGCCCACTCACTGGCCAGATCATAGTTCTCCAGAATGACCAGCCTCATTCCAATGGCTTTCTAAACAAGTGACAACATTTTCTTATGCAACACCTTGAAAAACATGAACATCCAATCCAACTTTATTTGTAAATCACTTAAAAACAACCACAGTGTACGTGTAGTAAGTGCTATACAGAAGAATAAATGATTTGTATTTATATTGAACGCGTTTCTAGTTTTGATAACCTCTCAAAGCTGCTTTACACTAGAGTTTTGCCATTCACACAATCATAAAGCGCATCTAATGTGCAGCGCATTTTTCATACCGCCATGGAATTTCTGACAGGTTGACAGCTGCACACAGCTTGTGTTGTGCTTTCAGTAAATGCTACTATAATAAAATACTAAAATGATTCAGTTGTGTTATTACTATCCCAATGATTTGTGTTAAGCTTGAATTTTAGTCATGATTAATATCCATAGGCACACGTCATCTATATTTATTCCAGTATTACATGAAATATTTAAAAAAATAATAACAATATTAACTAGAGGCTCCATCAAAAGTAATAAATAATCACAAAACTAGGACAAAAAAATCACTAAATAATACTACTATCAGTTCTACAACTATGTTTAAAAAATAAAATACATTTTCTTGTTTACATCAGATATGGGTAAATATACCCATACTCAGCGTTCTAGCTAGCGCATGGTAGCGTATCAGCCCTTTAAGCTACGATTTGCGTCCGACACACAAAATTGAGGACCATCGCACATCGGCAGGAATACCATCGACATGCAGCCACAAAGAGAGCAGAACAAAGGCGCTTGGATGTCAGTCACTGCATAGCAACTGCAAAGCCCATGGAAACCATCCCCAGCAGCATTCCATTAGATTCCAAGAACTAATCATGATGTTAGCATACATTAACCATATCAATTTCACTGGCGTAAACAACTTTAGAAGCATGATTCGCCCCATTCTCAACTTAAATGTGACAATTGCTCCGCCGATGGTTTTTTTCTCCTTTCATTCATTAGGTGAATATTTGGCAGGTTATACTTCACCTATTCCTTTTTACTTGTTCGAATAACTTTAAATATGTCAATACAACCCATGAAATGCTCATTTGCACATGCCATAATGTGATTGCTGCTCCTACCATGTAACCTAAAACATTGTTCTGCCCTATAATAAATCAATTTATTTCAATCATGAGAGTAATATTTGACAGGTTGTACCTCACCCATTCAGTTTTATTTGTTTGAATAACTTTAAATTGCCAGTACAACCCATAAATTGCTCTTTTGGACTTGAAATAAAGTGATTGCTGCTCCAAACTTGTGATGTAAAGTTTTTATTTTCCCTCACTTGATTGGTGCTTGGTTTCTGCACTCCCTTGCCTTTACCATTACGCTAAAATAAAATCTTGGCTATAACCCTGAAGCTGTAGTATGTTTTGGCTGATTAAGGCATATATCAGCAATCAGAGGGCAGGAGAACTGTAATTCAGGACTTCGAATTTGAGGCCCTCTGACAGGTCAGAGTTGTCATTAGATCGTTTAAAAGTGGGACTCTGTGTCTGTAAAATAATTATTTTCTTTACAATATCTGTAAATATCCATCATCCTGTCCTAAACCTGTATATGCATGCTGTAAAATATGTTATAACTTAAGTAAGGATGAAAAACCTTTCCAAAAGCAATAAATCCAAGTTTGTGCAACATTTAACACTAGACAGATACTAGATACTATTGGAATACCACCTCACATGTCATGTACTTGTCAATTCTAGCATTTATTCTTGTTTTCATACCTCTTCCTTAGCCCTCTATGAAAATATTGTGACCATACTTTTCATGTATTGACTTGATAAATCAATTGATTGTGAAAAATATGTGTTCGTTACAGCCCTAGTATTCAATGTATCACTTATGTTTTCTCACACTGTATTTTCAGTTACAAAGAGTAATATTTCGTTTGACAAGAAAAAAATAATTGCATGTCTAAATAAAATAGGTTCAAATGTACCTTTTACCGCAGACTCATGATTTGTATGTACATCTGTGTGTTCACAGCACAAATACAGTGGCAATTAATGTATGCGTTTATAAAAGAGCAATGCTGCTAAACAGGCATGGCAGTGAGTAGATGCCCTAATTACTAGATGAAGATCACCTGGCACTGTACATTTAATTACACCACACTCCAACTCTTAATATAATTTATGAATTCATTGAAAATGCTTGCATAATAATAACACCTTTTTTCTACAAGTTATCCAGTCTCTCGCGTCAGCGAAGAGAGGAAACTTTGGGACTGCGCTTCAGTTTGCCAGAGTTTTCAGAGTGATGCTAATGTCGCTCACAGTTCACAGAGGCTCAGTGTGGTGAAGATACGTTAAATGTTAGCATTAGCTCCACTGACTGGACACTGAACTGACAACGAAGCTATGATTGAAGTGACGGTTAAAAGTTGTTTTACCTGTAGAAGTCTGGGAGAGAAGTCAGCTGTTGCGAACACATCCGTTTGGTCGCGGACAACTGGGTCACATGACCAACTACCAGTCGTTTACGTCAAAGTCTTCTACTTCTTTGGTTCGTTTTATGGCGAGAGCAACCAGGCGAAAGTTGCATTACCGCCACCCACTATGTTGGAGTGTGGAACAAAGGACGTACCACTCATCCAAAAAAGGAATAAATAGAAAATATAATAATAATAATAACAATGAATAAATACGAATGAATAAATAAATAACAAAAAAGGAAAAAGGCAACTAAACTCTGTTTATCAGCCCATGTGCTTTTAAGAAACGAAATAAACTTCCTACTCTCTGATCAAGATCATGCTTTGTCCCCGCTGTGTTTCCATTCTTTAGTGATTCTATTTTTGATTATTGCTTTCATTTCATTTTTGCCAAATGGGATATCAATAATGTTTGTCTGTTTGTCATTCCTTTTTGTTTTTTTGTGACAATGTTTTACTTTTCAGAAGGTTAAATTAAATATTGCAGACAAATGTATTAAGTGAGAGAAGGGACAAAATGCTTCTCATTATTACATTATTAATAATTAACTTTGCACAGAAATATGACAACTAATATACTGTATAAGTGTGTGTGTAGGTCTACATACTATAGTAGATAAAATAAAAGTTGTGGCTCAAAACTCATAATAACCTAATAAAATGAATACACTACAACTACTAAAACACCAGTATACATCATCTCACAATTTTCAAAAAACATTTACCATGGCTAGATAAAAACATGTACAGAAAAATCTGTACACACAAATCACTATTGATGAGATTATTATTATCATGAGAACAAGCATCAGCGAACATTGACAAAGTGCGTTACTTACCAAAGACTACCCACATTTTTTTATCCACAAGTCAAAATTTATAAAAACCCAACTGATATTTACGTGCTTTTATAATGAGATCCAACTATACATAAAGTCCCTAAAATTTATGAAATCAAACTATGCCAAAGTCCTCTATGCTGTGTACTTAAAAATAAATCTTTATTAAATAAGTCCAACAATACATTGAAAAAACAACGAACACAAAAAATTATTCTTATTATTGTTATTAATAATAATAACAATAATAATAATACTACTAATAATAATACTCAAGCTAACTACAAGAACCAATAAATAAATGAAGAAACCAAACTGGGAGAGAAAATTGTAATCTTCAGTCAACATTAAGTTGAATTAATCACATATTCTTATAACCAGACCAGGTGTACAACATAAAAAGCCATAACTTATGATAAGACATAAACTAGGCACCTTTCAAGGTTCTCTCACTAGATACCAAGGGGCCAGGCATCTGGACGGGATACACTATCTCAAGGCTTACTAACATCAGTATCAGACCTGGCATGCCAGGATGATGTCGGACTGTTCCGATGTCAGGCATTGTCTCAGTTCTCCTAACATCTGAGCTGTTTTCATTCAAATCTTTTAACATAACTCATCACTGACTCTAGAGGTTCCATCATTGGTCATTGAATTGATTTGAACTATAAATAGTTGATTTTGCCAGGAATAAAATCAAGTTAACTATGTAATAATAATGTTTTGTTTTTGTAGATCATTAAAGAAGCCAAATTATACATTTACATAGTTGGCAAAGTTGGCGTTAATGTGCTGACAAGTTAAAACGGATCTCTTTCAATATAAACTGGTGTGGGCACATGACCAAAACACATGTTATGACCAAAATGAGTCGTCTACATAAGCGCTGCATACTCTTTCATATCGATTGACAGATATCGCTAAGTGACAATCTGAGTTTCTTTACTTGAATTCAAAGTTACTTCTCTCGGTGCAAGTAGAGATAGTACAAAGAAGTGTTGGTAAGACTGACCATATGGTAGAGGCCAACCCTTAACCCCTTGTCTAAAGACTTTCCTTGCCATTTTACCATCAAACCCTGTTTGCAAATGTTGATTTTCAGAATCCTGCTGCCTTGCCCTCTGTCTCCATTGTATTGTGAATAAATATCATCAGAACCAGTCACAGAACTGGCCTGTTAGTTTTAGTCTTCACATTGTTTTCATTTTACATATTATACATATACACCAGGGATGGGCTACATTTTTTCTCCAGAGGGCCACATTGACAGCTGAAGCATGCAAAGGGCCACAGCTAAAAGGTTTTAATGAAATAGTTATCACTGAACCCATCATGCATATAAAGATGCATTGCATTTACATTTTAAATGTAAACATGCTGAAATGAATTGTAATATCACTGGCACTGGTATTTTAACTATTCCCATTGTTAATGGGAGAAAGCATGGTGAGGCAGCTTTCATGTGTTACGCCCCATGTTTTTGGAACAGCCTGCTGGAGAACCTGAGGGCTGCAGAGAACTCATTTGTTTTTGACATTTACCATTCTACTTTTTTCTATTTGGATTATATTGCAGTACTAGCATCTACATTTAGCTTAGTTTTTACTTGTGAACTCCAGTGTTTCCTCAGCGGGAGCCCTCTGCATTGGTTGCTGTGGCGCTGGCTCGGGGGTCTGCTCTCCTCTGGTTGTGATGGGGTCCATAGAACCACTTTGCAGTCGCAAAGTTCTCTGCCTAGGGTTAGGTTGTGCTCCCTCTCTGGTTCTTCTGTGCCCAGCCATATCCGCCATTTCAATATTACCGGTTATATACTGTATAAGCACATGTAGTATTACATACTGGAATGGGCAGAGGGGAAGGGAGTGGCCTGCAGGTTGGGAATGATTCTGCTTTTATTATTTAAAGCACTTTCATAACAAATTACATTTTCATGTGACTATTTGAAATTAAGTCTGGCTGTTTCACTTATTGCTTTCAATGTGCATAACTGAAATGTTTGGTCTGCATTTGCAGTAGACTTGTGAAAGGATTGAGATTCTGAGCACCGTCTCGTCATATGACTTTGAACCGACTCTTATTTAAAAACGCAACATTATGAGGCATTGCTTGTTTCCACATTTCTCATCTTAGCTCCAATTTGGTCAGCGCCATTGCTAATATCACAAAATCGATCTGTCATGTCAGCTGAGTAAGAGTCAACTTGAGATAACCAAGTGAGTTATACACATTCCACCCCGCAGAGATGACCTTCCCTGAATGCCTTCTAAAAGTTCTCTAGGTTATTTGGACAGTTTGATGAGTGGTCTACATGTTCTTGTCCACAAACTATAAAAAACTGCATATAACAAACAAAATACCTGCAACTTTGATGGAATAAAAACATATTTAAGTGTTTAAGTGACATCTCACTAGGTCAACATTTAGAAATCAATCGAGTTTTCAGCTTCATTGTGGTGAATATTGCCCAGGGTTCTTGGCTCCTCTACACCAAAGAAAACAGAAAAACATTTAATCTTTGGTTTGTGGACATTAAAAGGACAATCCTTTTGGGATCTTGGTAATCCTTGGTAAAGCCTGTCTTCATCACTGTGTGTAGCTACCCGGAGATTTTTTTTCTTGTGTTGTTCTGTGAGCAGGAATTATTCTGAGCTCTCCTGGCAACGACCACACCTTCAGAGCCATATCCACAGGAGACAAAACACACAAAATAAATAACTTAAGTTTAAAATTTAATCAAGTAACATACTCCATCAGGGAAGTTGTACATATAATTTTAAATACATTATAGTCAGTGTTTTTGGGGTCAGTGGGTTTGTATCTGAGGTGTGTAGGGGAACAGTCCGTAAGACATTAGTCTCTTTCTGGAAAACTTGCTCTTTGCAGAACATGAATGGTTATGGTCCCTGGTTTGACTGGAGAGAGGACACTAAAAACACCAAACTGTTAAAATATTCTTTTCACTGCTTATTCTTGTAGTTCTCCATGTTGATCAGGACCCATCCAGATGGTCCCAGGATGGCCAGGGAGAGCATGCCAAGTCCAACGATGGTCTCCTGTACACACAGAGACAGTGGGTGATTCAGTACAAGAAGTAAACCGCATGAATGCTACATTAAACAAGATTTATGCATTTAGGAAAAAAATGTGGTAGGATAGAGAGCAGGAGTTAGTTTAACTAGCATACATGAAACAATTCTTTTATCCTTATTAATCAAACCAATTACTAAATTGACAAAAAGTTATATGCGATTAATCAGTTTGAGCGTTTTTTTTACTAATTAAAACAAGCTGTCTGAGAAATGTTATGGTATCTTTACTCCACGATGAATAATTTTGGTTTATGAACATCATTCCAAGTTTTGGGAAACAACACGTTTCCACATTTCATGGAACAAACAACTAATCAAATAATCACGAAAATAATGAACAGATTAATCAATTATTATATTCAACAGACAATCACTCTAAAACCAACAGTGGCTCATCTGTCATTTTCGGTTATGTCAGATCAGTTATGTCCGCTTTCTACCAATGGAGAAGAAGGAATAGAATGGAGAACATAAATGTGTAGTCCTAAGATGCACGCTCTCCCTTTACAGCTAGCGTAATGTCTGCCCCACAACAGCGGACCATTGAGTTTTTTGGTTACCCCTTTGCCATACAACAAAAAACGGTGATATCACATACACAATAGCCTTCAGACATCATTAAAGACAATAAGTACTGTCAAAAATAACAGGCTGATAGAAGTAATTGACCCAACTCCCTGGCTGTGAACATTAGTCTCAGTTCTTTGGCTGCTATATACACAGACTGCAGAGAGAGAATTGAAGAGCAGGGAAGTGTCATATTTTGCTTCCATGTTGCATGGTTTTCACATTGTTGAAACCTATTTTGAGCTCCACAAAGACAATTTCACAGCATAAAAGGTAGTTCCAAAGCCTGGCTACATTTCACCAGTATTGACTTAACAACAGTTGTAGCCTCAAGTGCAATAAGAGTTTTGCTTGTGAAGGTGGAACTACGAGTAACCTCACCAAACACTGCGCTAATGTTCATCGCCTTCAGACCGAAACATGCAGTGTTCGAAAGCTTAGCTTGAAGTTCATCTCACTTGTCCCCTTCCACCTCAGGTATGTTAAATGAACCAATAAGAGTTCGATAAGCAGTAGAGATGCACCGGAAATTTGGCGACCAAAACATATTGGCCACATGCAAAAACTGTAGCGAGCACATGCCTGTTTATTCCCGCTTAGAGCATGTCCAATAGCAGTTTAGAACACCTATAAAATTTCTTTACACAACAATAAATCAATTTAACAATAAATTAAATTGATTGTTGATGACCCAAATCATGGGTTTGTTTTAAAATTACTTATTTATCAAAAACGTGATTACAACAGGGAAACGGGAGCATCATCAGCTATATTTATTTCTTAGGATCTTACCACCTTATTATTAACGCATTATTAACACCATCAACCCGATTTCAAGAAACAGAGCGTGCTCGTTGGTCCATTCAGTACACTGTAGAACCACTGCAGAACAAAATGGCGTTGTCAATAAAGCAAGGGTCTTGCATAGACACATCTCAGTACAAAAGCTAAGACAATTATATAATTATTACTTTTAAAACATTTGAAGACTTGTACATACATACTTTTATATTATTTTCGATTTCAGCGAATAAAACCTACTGAATGTTAAACAAAAGACCTTTAAAAGTGCTGGAGCAGCTGTTTCAGAACGATGGCTTTGGTCCTAGCATCGGAGCTAATAGGCTATCTGCAAAGTGATAATTGCCCAAAGTAAAGTTCTGAACACGGTGTCTTAAGATGACCCGCTTTGTTATCTGAAACGCGACGGCATGTAATATTTTGAGAAATTATGCGACATGAAAAGGTTCATGTTCTGAGTTTCTTACAACTGAGAGTGCGCTAAGACACAAACGGCTAACTGGGCTAGCTTGAGCTTAACGACAATAAAAGATGAAGGAAAAAAAACTGAGCGGTCAGCGAAAATATTTTCCAACAAATCTGTCGTTTTAAATTCAATCACCTCCGTTGGCTTTCACGACCAATACTCAACAGTGACTGCTGAGAAAGTATCGGCTTTGACCTCGCCAAGGACACAAAATACGTTAGCATTTGGCTTGTCGTTAGCACTTTAGCGACCACGGTAGACTTACAACAACCCCAATCTTTCCCTTGGCAGGTTTGGAGGAGATAGGTTCGGTGGCGTAATGCGCCCTCTGAATCATGGTTTGCTGGCGCAGGGCTGGAGCAGCGCGGCTGGCCAGAGTTCTCAGGAAGGCCGGCATATTTTTGTCGTGTAGAGGAGACAAGTCTTCTTGAGCAAGGAGTTTGTTATCGCGTGAGGAGGAAGTGAGGTGCGGCTTCTTCTACGTGTTCTAATGCATTTCCGGCAGACTGTACGCCAACACGCGCAATGCTGCCCTCCATCGACATGAAACAGAATTATTTTGTCTAAAACAGAAAAATTACCACCACATTTTAGGGTATACTGCAGCTTTCAGTAAGGCACTGTGAGACTGTGTGCATATACAAATGTGAGTCTGTCTGTTATTTTCTAGTATGCTTTTTAAAAAGACAAAACAAAAAAATATATACTTAATGTTTTGTAGCACTTCAAAGGAGGTTTATTGACTTTCATTGAAGCCACATTGTGGGTTCTTCCTCACAATAATTAGGTAACATTAGCTCTTCCAACAGACACTGAAACATTCTTCCAGTTTTTTCACCTAAAATATATTTCTTCTTTTAACTCTGTAACAGATTCAGGAAAGACAAGTCCTATCTACCAAAAGTGTGGGGCACAAAACTGAACACAATTTTGATGAGAGCAATGAGAAAGCACAATTCCTGGCAATAGACCTACAACTGTGTCGTCCTCACGCTGTTTTACAGCTTATGGCATGCATTTTTGCAAGAGCTTTTCTTTTTAGTGAAATTTTTGAATTTTATATCTTTTATATTGATGCATTTTGCACTTTCAGAACACCTTTGTGGCAAAAATGTATATACTGTACATAGAATATGTTTTTAGACTTTTTTTTTAATAGATCACTTAAACAACTTCAAGTTGCTCAAAACTACCAAACATTGAATAATTTCAGGAATTAAAATCCTTTGAATGCCAGTTTAATTATTTGAATTATTAATTATTTATTACAAAAAACCCACAAAAAAATTGTATTTTGCATATAATAATTAGTAGGGGGATGGGACATTGGTGGTGATTAGAGGCTTAGATAGATTAGATTTAATTGCATTAATATGTTTTATGTCGTGCTAGATACTACCTCTGGACACCTTTGTGGCCAAAATGCCTAATTGGACTATTAAAACCACTTTTTTTTTTATCTCACTGCCTTTGACAGTTTAAAACCCTGCATTTCATTTTGAAGAAAAGTAGTGATACAGTATTTGACATTTTTACTGTATTCCACCAGAGTCAACCATTTTCCCATTGTAGGCTGCTGCATTTGTGTGTGTCTGATTCATCAATGTGAATATTTATTGTGCAAACTGCAACAACTCTATCTGTTTCATATTTGTGTTCATATTTCATATATTCTATATTGTGATTACTTGTGTTCACTCCCAAAAGGATTAATACAGTCTGTCACTTTTGTGGTTGAAGTTCAAGATGACAGTTGAAAAGTGAGTTCAAGACATTGTCAAAACTCATTACTGTTTTGCTGTAGCTTTAGTGGTAACAACATCTGGTCTGGCCCATGGACATGGGAACATGTCCCAGTTCTCTCTGCTCTCACTGACCACTGTTGTACTTTATTTTGTGAGTTTTTTGTCCAAGGGCTAAAATCTGACCTTCTCTTGTGTCTCCTCTAGCAGCCATATTTGTAGTGAGATTTGGTCATATCTCAGGCTGATTCACAGCTAAAAAAAAACCTGAACTATCCCATGAAGCCACAATGTGAGACTGCAGCATTTGCCAGATGATAATCCAGAATTAGTGTTGTGCACAGTGTGTGCCCTCTGTGAAGTGAGCAAAACTAAATTTCCCTTGAGTTTTGTAATGTTGCTCACAGGCCACTGCTGAACCCATGTGCAGCTACACGTGAGTGATCAGTGGCCAGTTCACATAATCCAGTTTTATGCTGCCCCCATAGCCCAGGTTTCAGGCTGCCTCCAGCTTATTGGGGACGGAGGAGCAGTGGAATGTAATAATCCCCTTCACGTTCACTCCCCACCACTACCCAAGTCCATAGAGACTTTAGACACAAACACTGGCTCACTTCTGTACCTTCTGATTTTTATTTCGTCTCTTTTGGTTTCATTCAATACTGCTGGAAACTGATTTTTAATTTTGAACTCAGAAAATGGGGATTAACTCTGGAGTTAATGTTTCGGATGATGCTGTACCATATGGGGGAAAAAGTGCCTTTACCCAACTGGAACACAACATAGTGGCTGGATATCTTATTACTGCAGGTAACAAACAGAAGCCAGTGGCATTTTCAATAGATATATTTCACTGTGACAAATGTTTCAGTGTAGTTTCCCTTCATTTCCGGATTGTACCATTAAGTATTAATATTAATGCGACTATCAGTGGTCAGTGGTATTAAACTTACTCTGTAATGGTTAGCCAACGGTCAGTTAATGACAATCCTTATCTCTGGCTAGGGTTGAGTGTGTATGGTTTTTCCTCTCATGCAAGTACATGCACTAAGTACATGCACCGATGTGCAAGAGGGCATTTTTCCCTAACATATGCAGGCGGGGAGTAAAAAAGGGAAATGGAGAAAGGAGAAAAAAACACTTACGGTTTTTCAATACCTTGTATGCTCACTTTATGCTTATGTGAATTTGATGTTGATTTTCTGTACCATTTCTAAACAACATTTTTCCCCGCTACATCTACTCCAACAAGTATAGGTTGTGAATCACTGTTCTATTCTTATAAAAAAAACTATAAAAAAAACAAGTATGCAGGAATATAAAGGAGAATAATAATTATAAGATTAATAGAAATACATGTACAGTATATAAACAATAATATACAGCATAAACAGTAACAGAAAAGCGTTTCATGTTGGTCTAAAACAGACATTAAACATTAAAAATGATTTAAATCTTCAGGGAAATATGTTGTCCCACTTTGTATTAATAAATGCCAATGGAAGTAAATGCAATTGATGATCTAACAATGGATCTTTAAATACACTGTTTTATATAATGGCCTAAGAATTGTTATTGTTGCCCTTAGAATCTTAATTGATTTAAATCAAGCGGCACCTAAATATTCTCACCCCTAATATGTACTGTATGATTAGTTCAGATCACTCAGGACAGACATTAATATCAGGTCTGAATGGGGTCTTGAATAAGAAATTGCCTGCTCAGCCTGTGTTTTCTGATAAAAATGAAAAGAAGTGGGATTTCTAGCTGAAATCCCGCACACTGAAATCCACACTCTGTTTCCTTCTTCTCAGGTGTGATAAGTTTGATAAGCAACATTGTGGTGCTGCTCATGTTTGTGAAGTTCAAGGAGCTCCGCACTGCCACCAACTTCATCATAATCAACCTGGCTTTCACTGACATTGGAGTGGCTGGAATTGGCTATCCTATGTCAGCTGCATCAGACATCCATGGCAGCTGGAAGTTTGGCTATACTGGTTGTCAGGTGGGTGAAACAGTGTCAAATATGTGGGCACTCCAGCCCTTGACCCAGCTATTTTGGCACAAAAATACTAAAGATAATATAGAAACATGACTTTACCTTATATATGTGTTTTCTTTCTCATTGTGATTTTTTTTTCTTTCAAAAATAGTGTTTCAGTGCTCAATGCTTAAAAATGACATGTAGGACTGTCCACAGTCAGCATCTAAAATTGCACTAAATTGAATTTCTCAAAGTCGGAATAACACAATCACACCCAGATGATGTGATTGGGAGTCAAGCTATTACTGCATGTAAACATTCAGTCGGGCCAAAGTCAGACTTGAGCTGACTCAGGTGCTTTGTGCATGTGCCACAATTCCCATTAGAAGAAAATAGTAAACAGAAGAATAAGACCACTGCGATAAAACATGGTGAAATTTGACCCCCAGGTTTGTGAGATTCTAGGTGGACCCTGGAAGCTGATTGGTTCCTGCACATCAAGTTCCAGTATAAGAAGTATGGGGCCTGTTGCGCGGGATTAAGCCGGGCTATGTCACTTATCCTGGCTGAACTTAGAATCAAGTTGTTTGCGCCAAAGCAGTGGCGCATGTTACCATGGCAATGCATTCTGTGTGGTTAGTCTGGTCCGGACCAGGCTAAACAACTAGAATTTGTCAACCCTGCTGCTCAAAAATAAACATGTTTTACAGTTATTCATGCTCCGTTTAATGAACCTTCATTAAAGTATTACAGTGATTACATGTGATTCAATGTAATTTTAATTAACATGAATAATGAAGAGTGGTGTTCGTATTTGATCAAAAGGTTTTTTATGTTAGTATTATCGCAGTTGTTGAGATGATTAGAAACGTCTGAGGATGTAAAGGTGGTTTCAATCAAGTGATTGACAAGATCAATAATATAAAATACTCAGTTTCTGTCACAGTGATGTTTTAGACAAAGCCATTAACTCACCACAGATGATCTGGCTATGTTTTTTTTTTTTCCAGGTGGCATTTTCTTATGCAGAAAATCTAAATAAAGGCACGATTTGCTGCACTATTAGAACTGTATGTCAAGAAGTCAATGGCTCATCTATTTTTGATTCCTTTGGTCACTGGACTGACCACAGATCCACATCAAACATCCTCCAGAAAACATGATCATGGGTTTTCTCTGCCCGGAGCCCTGTCGTGGTCAATTACTTCATACACCAGTTTCAGGGGTTCAATACCTGACACACACCATCTAAAGGTGTTGTAGCAAAAATAGTTGTCAAATTTCTGATAAGAGGAGTAATTCCATGATCTGGAATTCCATCAGAAATAGGTTCTGACGATGAATTTACTTGCACTCATGAGTTATCGCATGCAAACTCATAGAGGCCCTCACTTGGTCCTTGTGAATCCTTTTTTTACATGTGCACATACACACTGAGACCTGTGATGCGTCCTGGATGAGAGGCTGAAGAAACAGCCAAAGTAGGAAAAATGCTGACATTGTGGAAACGATAGGGCGATCATTCATCACATCTCCAGTCCATAAAACAGTAAAATTATTATGATGGATTTCTGTTAAGGTACAAATGTAGCCCTGTATTACTTTAAAGACTGGTTCTGATGGGATCCAAATTATTTCCACTAGCATAGTACCTGGTACCAGGTAATACTTTTAGTACCTGCTCCAGCGAGGTTCCAAGCGTGCTCAGTAGGTACATTGCGATGATTGGTCAGACTACCGTCACTGGAAGAGACGTCCGAGACAGAAATGAAGCCGAACAGTGCCAAACTTTAGATCAGATAAAACTACTTAACAATCCTAAAAACGTGGGTTAATCTCCAACAACTACCAGGAGTCTGGTGTATTTAGGGACAGCACTGCTGATCTCGACTGCTCAGCTGCATCACAGACCCTGCCGCTGTATTTTAGTCCAGTGACTGTGTCAGACAGAGTCTGTGCTCCGGTCATTGAGGAAGTACTGAACAAATATTTTTAATTAACTGATTCTAGTGATTTGATTCAGTTACACTGAAAACAAGTGCTTTACAAGTCACTAGTCACTCGTTTGTGTGTGTGTGTTTGTCACGTGTAAAACAAAGTCACCGCAGTTTCACTCGGCCATGCAGTGATGACTCCGCCCACGTTGAGCAGCTACTTTTGTAGTGGAGATGCAACCCAAACCGTGCCGTGTCGTGCAGTGCCGAGTAGAGCCGGTGGAAATACGCCAATAGATGACTTCCTTCACTCGTCTTTCAAACCATCTGTGTTCTGCATTCTCACTGTCAAAAAGAGTATCATTTGTTCAGACCCATAGCTGAAGGAGCTGGCTCTTCAATGATGTGACATGTTTATGCAGTGCATTATTATTTTTTTCTTTTGGTTTATGCACAAAAAAAAACTTTTTTTACAATGGCCCTGAAGGTCATAACAAACACATTGTGTTTTCTGAAATGTCATGTTTTCTGAAATGTTGTGTTTTGTGACATGTTGTTGTGTTTTGACCTTCAGGACCACCATACTTTTTACATCTATTATATTTTAGTCCTTTGTTTTTATATTTAACCTTGATTTCCCCCAACCAGTCAGTAACAACAGCAACAAACATATTCTACTACTGCTACTGCTCACTAATCTACGTTGTGAAACAACAGTGAAGAATTTGAGTTTTGGCTCAGGTCATTTTAGTTATCTACAGGACAATGTCCGAGCAGAGCATTATCATGAACAATCAATCCACTTTGTTTGTTTCTGTCTCCAGATCTATGCTGCACTTAATATCTTCTTTGGCATGGCCAGTATTGGCCTGTTGACTGTGGTGGCCATTGACCGCTATCTCACCATCTGCAGACCAGACATAGGTAACTATTTAGTACTCCTCTGCTGTACTGCATGTACACACTGTAGAAATTGAAGAAAAACACACTACTTTCACAGTTTTCTAAGTAAAGCTAACAGAAAATGCAAAACAAAACAGTTTTTATTGAAACTTCATGATCCCTTTTGAAATTGCTGTTTGTGATGCAGTTGATCTGCGTCACATAGACACCAATCTATATCAGCATGTATTGTCTACTGCTTTATCCTCCATATGAGGGTTGCGTCATTTTATGACTTTGGTGTTTGAAATCCTTTGTTTGGATTTGGACAGTGACATTAACTTACCAAATAAGGCAGCAGTAGACACTTTTTGTGCAGAGTGAGCGATTTACAAGCTTTAGTTTCAGTTTCCACACGGAACAATCACATTAACCTCTATCACTTTAACCTTTCGCCATTGCATTTAAAATGTTTTAGTCTCATGTCCTGCTCTATTTTTTGTCCATTAGGCTCAAAATTGTGAGTAAGGTGTTACTCCTATTTGCTCTTTGAGTCATCAGTCAAAAACAATACATTTGAACTTGAATGAAATTTGAATCTCCAAAACTTGTTTACTGACTCTCTAGATGTTCGTTGTTTCTTTGTCCAGGGCAGAAAATGACGATGCGCTCATACAACCTTCTTATTCTGGCAGCATGGCTCAATGCTGTATTCTGGTCCTGCATGCCTATAGCGGGCTGGGCTGGATATGCCCCTGATCCCACCGGCGCTACATGCACCATCAACTGGAGGCAAAACGATGCGTGAGTCATACACACAGATTTTATTTACACCTAACTCAATGTTTTAAGAACCAAGAACTGATAATTACGAAATACAGTATATATTACTGCTGCTACTGTGTGTAGAGTGTGAGTGAAAGGATTGCCTTCTGGTTCTGTAATAGCTTAAAAGGACAGTTCAGATTTTTTTTTGGTGGTTAGTTGTATGAGGGTTATCTTCTGTTTTTGACATATTGCACAGCTTAAATACTACACAGATTTTTGTTTATATTTATATTCACACTTCTCTTTTGTACATAAATACACTCTACTCTATTTTGCTTTAATATTTGTTTATTTGCTCATGTTTTGAACCTATGACCAGAACAAAGTCCTCGTATTGTGTAAGTTATCTGGCAACAAACCCAATTTTGATACTGATTGAGGTACTGACACACTCAGTACTGACTGTGCTGTGTGTGATACCTGTGCTGAGAACTGGTCAAACACAGTGAGGCACGCTCTCAGTGAAAGAGCCTGTCCTCCAACTCAAATGACCCTATTGTACACCTTAGCAGCCACATAAATAACAACGATCTGGTACCTTGGGTGTGATGCCATCAAATAGCTCCGACAAGGCATCAATATCACGCGACACACTCATTAAATTGGACACCGTAGCCAATGTAAATAAATGTTTTAATTAAAGTGTTATTGTCATTGTCTGTAACTTACTGAAGCCCAGGGGTGCCCAACCTTTTTGAAATCAAGATCTACTTTAAAAGTTTTTAGTCTGTCAAGTCATCCATAGCGCTCGCCGACAGCCTATCAATGACATATTTACATGGACACATGAAACTGACACATATTAAAAAAAAATAGTGTGTGAGTTGCTGAAACATGACAATTTGTGCATTTTCCTACTTGAGTGTGACCTCTGGCACTGGCATGAGAAAGCTAGTTTCTCCTAGTCAGGGCTTTGGCTAAGTACGATCAGGGCTCCAGACTAACTTTTTTTACTCGAAGCACAGTGGCCCCTGACTGAAAATTTTTGGGGGCCCAAGCAGAAAATTGACTTGCAATGCAAATATTCATATTCCCTCTCATTTTAACTGTATTACTAATATTAACTTCAATAAATACAGAAATCCTCTCCGGGAACCATCACCTTATCGTGGTGGAGAGGTTTGAGTGTCCCTGTGATCCTGAGAGCTGTGTTGTCTGGAGCCTAGTGCTCCTGGTAGGGTCTCCCAAGGCAAATTGGTTTCAGGAGAGGGGCCTGATGAAGAATGGTTCACAAAGACCCCATGAGACAACGACAGAGGAAGAGAGTGACCCTGCCCGGAGGAAGCCCGGGGCCCCCGCCCGGAGCCAGGCCCAGACAGAGGGCCTGTGAGCAAGCGCGTGGTGACCGGGTCTACCACGGAGCCCGGCCGGGCACAGCCCGAAAAAGTCCTGTGGCCTCTTTGTCATCCTCCTGTGGACCCACCACCTGCAGGGAGACCGGCTGGGGTCGGGTGCGCTACCATATGGGTGGCAGTGAAGGTCGGGGGTCTCAACGTACTGGACCTGGGTGGCAGAAGCTGGCTCTGGGGACGTGGAACGTCACCTCGCTGTGGGGGAAAGAGCCGGAGCTTGTGCGGGAGATGGAGCGCTACCAGTTAGATCTGGTGGGGCTTACCTCCATGCACAGCCTTGGCTCTGGAACCACACTCCTGGATAGGGGTTGGAAGTTGTTCTTGTCTGGAGTTGCCCAGGGTGTAAGGCGCCGGGCGGGTGTGGGGATACTCATGAGCCCCCGGCTGAGCGCCGCTGCGTTGGAGTTTACCCCGGTGGACGAGAGGGTCGCCTCCCTGTGCCTTAGGGTTGCCCCTGTCCAAGAGGCCTTCAACTCTCACCTCCGGCGGAGCTTTTCCTGAATCCCTGTGGAGGCTGGGGACATTGAACCTGAATGGGCAGTGTTCAAAGCCTCTATTGTGAAAGCTGTAGCAGAGAGCTGTGGCTTTAGGGCCTTAGGTGCCTCAAGGGGCGGTAACCCTCGAACATCGTGGTGGACACCGGTGGTCAGGGAAGCTGTTCGACTGAAGAAGGAGTGTTTCTGGGATATGCTATCCCGGAGGACTCCTGAGGCAGTTGCAAGGTATCGACGGGCCCGAAGGGCGGCAGCTCCTGCTGGGGAGAAGTTCGGAGAGGACAGGGAGAAGGACTATCAGTCGGCACCAAGGTGTTTCTGGAAAACCATTCGGGGCCTCAGGAGGGGAAAGCAGGGGACCATCCAAGCTGTGTACAGTGTAAGGATGGGACACTGTTGACCTCGACTGAGGAGGTAACCGGACAGTGGAAGGAACACTTTGAGGAACTCCTGAACCTGACATCTCTGTGGTGGAGGCAGAGAGGGAAGCTGATGGGGGATCATCGTCAATCTCCTTGTCCCAGGTGAAGGAGTTCAAGTATCTCGGTATATCTTGTTTACAAGTGAGGGGACGAGGGAGTTTAGCTTATGAGTCAGCAAAACTCTGTCTATAACTGAGAAGCAAACTGGGGACCATGGTCTGAGACTATGTCCTGTGGAAGACCGTGCAAACAAAACACATGAAACACAACCTCTGCCGTCTCCTTTGCAGAGGGGAGCGTGGGCTGTCTGACAAAATGGGCCTTCTTAGAAAACCTGTCAATAATGATAAGAACTACTGTTTCACCTTCTGAAGAGGGCAAATTTAAACTCAAAACCGTGAGGAACCACTTCACAGATACTGTACATCACAAACCTAAAAATGACTCACAACATATGAAGATATTATTGTGCTTTTTATGTCAAAATAAGGCAACTCCCCCATGTCCTTCCATTTGATTACATTATTGTCTATCTTGAACCATTATGGAGGTGACACTGACAAATAACTGCACTCGGCCAATGTGGCTCCTATGGTTGATGCTATGAACATGCCCAGTGATCCTGCAGCTCTGACTGTGGACAGTCAACAGACACCAACTCTGCTTTTCCTCCACAGCTCATTCATCTCATACACTATGGCAGTGATTGCTGTGAACTTTGTGTTGCCACTGTGGGTCATGTTTTACTGCTACTACAACGTGTCAGTCACTGTGACAAGACACAAGGCTGGCAACTGCCTGGACAGCATCAATATCGACTGGTCAGATCAGATGGACGTCACCAAGGTGAAAACTGAGCAACACTCAACTCGCTCTTCCTTTGACATATTTGTGTGTTCCATCGAGCAGAGTGGCCATTACTATGGTGGCAGGTCACAGTGACATATATAGAGAGTCATAGAAAGTCATACAGAGACAGTGGCTACTGATAAAGCTACATTATACATAGAGCAGGAATGTGTTACAGTTAACAACTTCATAGTTTAAAAGGTCTAGAATGACTGGATCAGGCTGATATCAGTATCAGACACCAAAAATGGTATTGTGCCAATTTTATAAATAATTAGGCAAACGTTGTCACATTAACCAGAATATACACACAGATGGATTACTATGTAATATACCCTAATGCAGTGGTTCCCAAACACTGGGTTGTGACCCACAAATTGGTCTTTTTTTTGGGTCCCAAAACAAATTTAAGTCTTAAATTTTCCCAACCTTTTAGTTCAGATTTAAATTAATCTATCAAACAATGATTTGTTTAGCAATTAAAAATGACATTGTTGACCTGTTACAGATTTACAAATTACAAATGTGCTCTTCTCATGATTTATGTTGTGATATAAATACAATGTCAGAGAAAAAAAACAATAAATTCAACCAGAACACGTGTGGGTGAGGTAGAAACCCATTATGGGCTTCTTTTAAGACCTCAACAATGAAGTATAACTAAAATATAAAAAAACATAAACATGACTAACTAACTAACTAACACAACCTGCCCACATTGATATTACAAAACTGATTCATGAATTAATAAGGTGTTTGGCCTCTGCTCGCTCAGAAACTTGAATTGTACCCTCATGCAATGTAATAAAGGGTTGTGTATGTCACTAAGTCAAAGTTACATTTTGAAGCAACTGAAAATTCTTCCTTATCTTCTGGACATTGCTGTAAAAAGCAAACCACACAAAACACAAAGACAGGTTAAGTTACATGTTGAATTGCAGGAAAATGCAGTGGTGCCTTTGATTATTTCTAGTAATTTCTCTAGAATAGTCTACAAACCTGGGTGATATGACAACTCCTGTGTTTTGCCTTATAGTGGGTGGCTGCAGTATGTGTTATAAACCCTGCCTTCTTCATTTTATCAAGTTTGAAACCAAACCAAAAGACTGACCCTATACATTATTTTAATTTATTTATTTAATTAAATTGTTCTTACAGTATTTTTCTCCCTTTGCTACTTTGATATGCAAACTCTGTTGTTGTGTCCATTGCTCACAGATGTCCATTGTGATGATTGTCATGTTCCTGGTGGCCTGGTCTCCCTACAGCATTGTGTGCCTCTGGGCATCATTTGGTGACCCCATGACCATACCTGCCCCCATGGCCATCATTGCTCCACTCTTTGCCAAGTCCTCCACTTTTTACAACCCCTGCATTTATGTGATTGCCAACAAAAAGTGAGTGGTTTTCTTTTTATTTTTCATTTTTTTCCAGCTAGCATGCCCATAGCTGTGTTTCCATCATGGTACAGTATGGTGCAATTTGGAATGGTTATGCCCTCAGTCAGGCTTGCACTTGCGAACAGTCCCTGTACTTGGAAGGCAGGGTGTGCGCTGTGCCCGATCGCACAATGTAGCAGCAAAAACATACGTACTCATAAGGATTATTTGGGCTGACAATATGGGTTCCAAGTGGGTTTGTCCATGGTTTCCATGGTGGCCCCACCCCGTTTGCCCACTTCAAGTCCATGCCCACCAAATGTACTAAGGGGGCATGGACTTGAAATGAACAAAGTAGGTCCCATATGGTTTCAGTAACATGGCCTAAATTGACCATAGGTGAGTGTGAGAGTGAATGGTTGTTTGTCTCTATGTGTGTGTGGCCCTGCGATGGACTAGCGAACTGTCCAGGGTGTACCCCGCCTATCGCCCTATGTAGCTGAGATTGGCAGAGCACCCCCCGCGACCCTCTGGTGGAGGATAAAGTGGTAGATGATGGATGGATGGATGGGACCCACATGAACATGAACACGTTGGCTGGGTTGTGATAAGCAGTTGTGTGCAGTAGAGAGGGTCAAGTGATGGTGTAGTGATGGTGCATATATGATATTTTCCTTAGGTTCAGAAGAGCCATCATAGGGATGATTCGATGTCAAACCAGGCAGCGAGTCACCATCAACACCCAGGTTCCCATGACAACATCGCAACAACCTCTGACTCAGTGAGATGAAATTGCTTATACGCTGACAATGAAAGCATTTTTAGCAGAGCTCTATGATGAAAAAACAAAATCACTTCCAGTGTTTACATGTTTTCCTGTCGAATAAACTGTGTATTGTGGCTTTTACTGTGTAAATTCCACTTCCTGTGACGCAGTAGTCATTGTTTTTGTTACTTCAATAACAAGTCTGTATTCTTCAATTACTTGTTAAAATCCCCAGTCAGACCTGGTACTAATGTCTGTCTTGAAATTATTCAGGTGTGAATGCACCCAAATGCTAATGAGTCTGCAATTCAAATGGCTCAGACCAAATGTATGTGGTCTGGAACACATGTGGCCACGTCACATTATCTTACATGAGTTAGAGATCCAGTGTGGAACACACACACACACACACACACACACTGAGACTAAATATTATGTTCAATTTACAAATAAAGATTGATGAATGTGTGTATTGTGTTATTCAGGAGAGAGTGCTGGGAAAATATGGCATAGGTTCGGTGTGCTTATGTAACTATGGCAAGGGGTGATTATGTGGAATGGGGAACATTCAAAGATTTTAATTGAGGTATATTGTTTTTTCAACGGTTTTTGGATGGAGCCGGTAGGAGTTAAAAAAAAATACTGCTGGAGGGCTGTGCCATAGTTACTTTGAAGTCATTTTAATTCAATTCAAAACAGTTCAAACGAGTGTATCAAATATTCACAATTGTTACTTGTTGAAAACAAAAATTAAATAAAGTGCTACTGGTTTAAGTGCCAGTATAAATATTCATGTGGTGATGATAACCAAAGCAAAAAGGATTGTTAGTCATAATACATTTTGAAGAAAATCATTCAGTGATCAAACGGCACCTTTCCCTAGCAATGTGATGAAAAACCACTGGTGAGATTAAAATACAATTAGTTTACATTAAATAGTCAAAAACTGTGCTTCATGACTTACACGTATTTGTGTCTGTATATGGACAACAGTAAAATATTTTTACATCATTATTTTAACATTTCTTCACATTCTGATTAATGAAAATAAACTATATAATTTATTATTGTTGACCACAGCCACAGACTTAGGTGAAAATATGAATTTTGCTACTGTGAAGAGCTCTTAGAGTACACTTAACATGATAAGTGTCCTCGTATGTGGCACTAATGGCCAGCACTGACTGTGCACCCCGTACTGGCCCCTAAGCCCAGAACCGCTTCAGACAAGCACTCCCTCAGTGAAAACATGGCTGACAACAAGATCACAAGGAAAACCAGATGTTAACCCCTAAACAAAAGGCTAAACTGATACAGTGTATGTCAGTTTAAGTCAAACAAAGTTAGACCCGAAGTTTAAACAGGTTTCTGACCAATAGGAATGTCCTGAGCTGACATTCATTCATGTTTTAATGGCTTCCCCTCTATTTGACTTTACTGGGAGTGGAAGAAAAGCTGTTAGTCAAATGTTTTCAGCGATTCTTACTTTTTACCACTTGGGACAGCGCTGAATTACGACGGAGTATTAGGGCTACATTGAGGGAAAAAAAATTCATTACTTTGAGAATAAAGTCTTAATTTACGAAAATAAAACCGTAAATTTATGGGATTAAAGTCGTAAATTTATGGGATTAAAGTTGTAAATTTATGAGAATAAAGTCGTAAATTTACAAGAATAAAGTCGTAATATTCTAACCTGTTGTTTTAGAAGAGGAGAGCAAGTATAAGGACTTTTCAAAGTCCTTATACTTATGACAATGTGATGCTGATGTGCCAAAAGATTAAGTATCTCCTTGTTTGTAAAACCCGTTGTAAAAGTACAATTCCACGAAATGCTCCACAGTCCTCATTTTAACAACTCTCCTGTTCTAAAACAACAAGGTTAGAATATTACGACTTTAATCTTGTAACTTTACAACTTTATTCTCATAAATTTACGACTTTATACTCCATGTCTGTGTAAGAAATTTTTTCTAAATGTGGCCCTAATACTCAATATTTTTTATTGAAAGGTTCGTCTCTGTGTTTTTGCCCTGCGATGAACTGGTGACCTGTCCAGGGTGTCAGCTGGTGTTAACACTTATGAGAAGGTGTTATAAAGTGTTAGACAATGAATTAATGAACAACAATAATATTAATAATAAGTTTAATCTATCTGGGTGAATTTTAAGATGCCTGACGAAATTCAAAGTTTTTGAACCGACATCGTTTAACCTGGTGTCTCACCAAATCTAACATTTGGCTGCTTGTTTATTCTCGCTCTACACCCTTGGTTCTCAACCTGTGGTAGGTGCACCACCAGTGGTACGCAACCTTTCCCTGGTGGTACTTGAAAATCAGAAATACTGTTCTTCTGTTTATACCAAGGTATGTGATCAGAGTAGAGGTGAAGAATTTTGAACGTGCGTAGAAATTGAAACAAATAAGAAAAAAAATAATAATAATTAGAGTCACCTTATCTCTCGCTCCATCTTGATCTAATTTCACTATACCAGTGTGTGAGGTATATGTGAGGAAGAGGAGGATCATGAGAGAGCAAATTATCTTATTGGGAATAAATCTGTCCGTAGCTGACTTTCCTTGGTTTATTTACACCACTGTATTTTAACGTTGGCGATAATGGTGTTGCACTGAAAGCTCAATATTTTCTCAGGTGGTAAAGTTTGACAACCACGGCTACACGAAGGCTTTATAACAAATGATAAAAGACACTGGGTGAACGTAATGTACTGTTGTGCATAATGGGAGATTACATTCAGCTTGCCATGCGTTTCCTGTAAGTCTTGAACCTTGAGTCACAAGTCAAGTCACTGATGGTGTGATTTAAGAGCAACTCATCTCTAGGGGACAAAGGAGTTCCTGATCTGCTGCTACCTCATGTGGTAATTGTATCACTTAGTTAAATCTGAATAAAGATCAAGTGAAAAATTAAACAAAAAGTGTAAAAGTGAAATTTAATAATTTCAAAGTCACAAAATAACACATTAACTAACACATTAACTTACTAATGGAGGCAGATCCAATATATCATTACTTTTATTATCAATGAAATAAAATGATACATTTGGTGAGTCTTTTGTTAAGGGGCTGAACTCTCTTTTTCTCTTGTGTCCCCACTAGTAGCCATGATTTCACTTAGTGTGAATGTCTCATGTGGTTCTTGGCTATGTGAGACAGCAGGGGGCGCACACAGAACAGACATGCAGGTTCTCTGTGTCAGTACCACATACATCCACACTTCAAGTACCTGAAAGTAAGAAAGAGGGTTTGTGTTTTCACATTGTTGATTCAGATTAGCAGCCCCCTGCATTAGCCCTTCGAAAATACTACAATCTCATCTTAAATGTCCTAACAAAACTAAAAAGACAATATTTACTGTACTGTGCATGTGCTCCACATCTACAGTGTGCTCTTCAGCCATGTTTCGATCTCATCCTTGTTTTTCTTCAACCATTCAATGTTGTTCCTCACTGTTTCCAGTGCCTGCTGCCTGGGCATCTTCCCAGCACCGGCATCTGGTGTTAGACTGAAGAAATGCTCCATCTATTAGACCAACATGGAGAAACATGTTACAAGAAACATGCCACTCAACTTAGCCACTCAAATGTAGGTGAGGCTTCAATCCATGAACAATAACCTTGAATGATGAATATAGTGACACAATGGTGTGAGCACAGTCTCAGTAGTAGGATAAATATTAATCAATTAATGATAATTTAAACTTTTTAATGGATCAAATCTGTGTAAACTGGGGATCTCCTTCTGTCTCCTTCACTTTATTAGTTGTTTGTACAAGCTGGTAGTTTATTGAGTTTAGTAAATAAATTAAAGACAGAGTTGTTCTTCCAGCTGTAAGAGAGAGCCAGTCTAGTAAGACAATGATGGCTCCCAAAACTGTCACATGCATTGTGATAACGTGGTCTTGTTTGTGAGCATGTTAATTACTATATCAACTAGATTCTACTAATAGATACAGTATCTACTATATCTATTTGTAGAATCTCCAATCTAGCATAGACAGTGCTCATAAATCTGTGTGAAACCAACACTCCTGGTGAACAAGCATTGCGCGTTCCTGTGCTCTGGAGGTGTGGCTTCAGAGGAAAGTCTTTGTAACTCATGATATGCATAAAATTACAAAGAAAAGAAAACACAATAAATACAAAATTGTATCATCATGTAGTATATGAAAAATATTGCATATTTTGTGATTTTTTTATGTTCAAAATTGTTCAGTTTCATTTGATATAGCTTAAAAAATGTTGTTTGTACATAAGGTGAAGACGGTTATTTATTTAAAGGTTGCATAAGGATAATTTGATCCCCTGTTTTTATACTGACGTTGAAACTTACAACGTGTTTTGTTGGGATCTGGTGATAAACATGTAGATTTTTTTTCTGGATTTAAAGAGCAGGGCCATTGGAAATAACATTCACACTCTCCATTGTTACATATTAGGCCTTTGAAACTATCTATAACTATAGATATTATAACTATATGCAAAATAAATAGAAGGAAGAAGAAGAAGAGAAAAAGTATGTACTTCAAACTTAACTCAAAGCCATTAAAGAATGTACAAGTGGCACTAATGCCAGTGCTAACCTTCCACAGCTGGACTTCTGTGTTGTATGTGGTGGTGATTTGATTAAGTAGACGACCAAGGTTCCTGTCATTGATGGTGTACCTGTTAAGAAAGAAAATTCATTATTTATTGGAGGGTTTAGATGTGTGTGACCCTGTGCCATGGTTGTACTAGCCATTAAACATAGTGACAATTACATCTTAGGGAAAGTCTGTAAGAGCATAATGGGAAGCAGAGCCTTCACTTACCAGGCTCCTCTCCTGTGGAACCAGCTCCCAGTGACCCACCCTCACACATACCTCAGGCACTGGTATAGTAATATTAGATTAAGATCTCTCTGTATTTAAAGTTATACTTTAAAGTTAGAGACTTAAAAATACACTCAGGGCATGAATATGACTTAATTATAGGTCGTTAACCTTGTTATTTTTCTCCATAGTTTGTGTCTTTCTTTCCTTTCCTTTCTCTCTCTCGCTGTGTCCTCATCTTGCAGGTTGCAGGATCCAGATCCAGTTTTGAGGTTATTATTATTATTATTATTATTATTATTATTATTATTATTATTATTAATAATAATAATAATGACATACAAATCATATCACCATCATTATTGTGCTATAGTTGATATCAGTTGAATTTTTTATCAACAATTTCTGCTGCTGCTTGTATAAATGACATTGTAGTTCAATAAACGTGTCATCACTGTCTCAGAACTGTCCCGTATAAACTTATAATTTGTCTGTGACTTTGTTTATGTGCACTCCTCTGTGTGTGTATGTGTGTCTTTGTGTGTGTGTGCGCTGCGCTCTTCTGTGTGTATGTGTGTGTGTGTGTGCCCGACTCCAGTCAGATGACTCTCACTGGTGTGGCAGAATTGTGCATTTCCTTCTCAGAAAGTATTTAAGTTAAATTGCTGGTTGCTTAGACAGGCTTACAGGAGAACATTTTACGGGATCCCCACAGATCCAAAGAGATGGTGAAGGTGAATCGCTTCTATGAAACATGCTCACAGTGAGCAGAAGAAGATTTAGCGACGGGAACAAACACAAGCAAAGTGATTTTGTGGGTAACGCTCAGTAAATAATGGACTCATTCTGACTGACATACAAGTCTGTGACGATAGCACAGCAACTACTTACATTACACTGCCTGTTGCTCATGCTAATGTTATGCTACTGTGGAGTTTGCATGCTCTCCTGGTGTGTGAGTGGGATTGGCTTGATCCCCCGTGACCGTCGTATGGAGGATAAAGTGGTAGACAATTTGACCATATTTCTGCTAAAACCAGGTGTATTACCACGTTGCTATAACCAAACAGTGACCAGTTACCTACATATGTCAGCTCTTTGCCTCATTGTACTGACCTGCTGACCAGATAATCCCAGTTCAGTGTGGTCCAGTCCCAGGCCATGCTCTGTCCCAGTGGGTTGTATGACACGTAGCGCACCACAGTGAACACATCCTGACTCCTCACCACACTCTCATTTTTCGTGGCCTCCAGGAGCCTTTAGGGCACAAAACACAGATGGTTTTCTTTCATCACAACCACAGACTACTGTGTTAGCATTGCCTTTGTCTATCCTGTAATAATCTGTTGCAAATATTGCTCTGCAGACAGAATAATACTGGCCCTGAATGAAAATGTAAAAAAAAATGTTTTAAATTACTTGAACAAAAGATCCACATCCCCCACGGAAGCCAGTCCATACAGAAGCTTGTCCTTCTCTTGAGCCAAAGTAGAATCTATGTACTTCTGGAACATTATCTTCCACTTGGCCTCACTGTTTGAGTTCTTCATGCCATATCGGTAAACCAGCAGCCTCAGGTTCACTGCTACGTCGCTGCAGGTTACAAGATCATGAAGGTTTTATGACCGTTTACCAATGATGAAAAGCAACAATCTGTGTGTGGCAGCTATAGAGCCACACACACGTTGACAATCAAAAGACAGTGTGTGCTGATACCTGAGACTTCCATCAATCCAGCTGTCAAAAATACGGGAGGCTTCAGCCAGAGCCTTCTCATCTCCCATCTGACATGCAATACTGAGCACGGTTTCCCTCAGTAACCTGTCAATCACAAGTTGGATTGTCACTGAGACACGAAAAAATAGATTTGTACAATCATACAATATACAATTCATTTCTAGTGTACTGTACCTTTCTGTCTGTGTGCCTGTATCATCCCATCCATATTGTGTTGCGATTGCGTTAACATGGCCAAGAAAGAGTTTCTAAAAGAAATAGTGATTTGGATAATTATAACCACAATCTGTTTCATCCTATTCCTAGTATGAACATCACTCCTCTTCCTTAAAACAATGTTTATACTGTGGTTATAGCATAAACATATATTATATACATATATGTATATATATTCAATTCAATTCAATTTTAGAGGTGATTCCACTTTGTTATGATGTGTGAAAAGTTAAATGTGAGAGCTAATTAGCAGCATGCTTACCTGAAACATTTTGTAGAGATCACCTGACAGCATGTCCCGAACATAGGCGATAGAGGAGGCCACACGGTCCCACACTATGTAGTCAGTCTCATTGGTCAGGTACATGGTCAGATTGAAGGCATTACCATAATCTATAATGTCTGCCCTGGACAGTGACATGAAAACACCTATTACAGTCTTTGTATGTGATTGACCACATACAGTAGGGGTTCAGACATTGTGTGTGTGTGTGGGGGGGGGGGGGGGATCTTACCTTGACAGTGCAAAAACGTCATCAATATAACTTGTACGATCAGCTGCATCAAACACCTGTTAACGAGGAGATTAACACACATAACAACACAATATTAAAGCACAGACATAATACTATAGACAACTTATTTGTTGTTTTTGGCTTCTTTTCCCATCTGCAGGTATATGTGACACCTAGGCTGCAGGATCCAGATCCAGTTGTGAGGCTATTATTATTAGTAGTATTTTCATCATTATTATGCTATGATTGAAACTGATATCAGCTACTGTTTACATTAATTAAATTGTAATAATATGACAATATCGCAACTGATATTACCTTGCCTACCTCTTTCCTTTGCCCCCCCACCAACCTTTCTGTCGTCCACCTCTTCTCTGCCCCCAATTTTTTCCTTTCTCCCTGCAGATGCTGCACAGGTTTGAGTGCGGTTCTGTCAGAAATTTCTTCTTCTGTTTAAAGCAAGTTTTTTTTCTCTCTCCACTGACGCCTGGTGTTTGCTCATTAAGTGAAATGTTGGTTTTCTCTTTGTAAAATGATAAAGATTTTGTAACAGTAGCTCAATGGTAGAGCAAGTCATCTTTCAGCTTGTATAGGTTGTAGTTTCAATTCCTGGCTCTGCTAGTCTACATGCCGATGTGTCCTTGGGCAAGACACGTAACCTTAGTGAATGGGTGTAAATGGCAAAAACTCTGGTTTAATGCAACTTTTAGTGGTTAAGACTAGAACTAACCCTAACCTAATTCCAGTCCCAATCCCATCTGACAAAGGGCCAAAGGCGGGGTACACCCTGGACAGGTCCCAACACTAACTATTTAGCATAATCATTTTTTGCGTAGTGTCACTTAAATAAATGCTCTCAGCACCTAAAGAGCAATGTTCCATAAACTGTATTAAACTATAGATAGATGTTCATTTATATATATAAAAAAATATATCTTATTTAAACAAATCATAGAAATCATTTGATAAACATTATTTTTCTCCATATATGAATATGACATATTGACTTGGGTTGATATTTATATATCACTTTTTTAAACAATGTTAAAACTTGTTAAACACAATGTCTTAGTTTTTCTCTCAAATAAATAAATAAAGTGACAGCTCTACCTTGTGGTTGCGCTTTAGTTGTTCACTGATAGTGTTCCACATATGCACATCATGGTTGACTCTGTAGAATCCTATGTGGTCGTTGTTGACCTTCAGCAGACCGTCCACTGTGGGTGTGTAGTTACTGATGACATGCTCTGAAAATCAGCACAGTCTGTGTCAGTGTGTGATATATGTTTGGAAAATATTATTTTCTGAACATCATCACACATTACTTATTATAATAATAATAATGATACCATTGCTGCTCTTGTCAAACATGGTCAGCATTGCCTTGTTGCTTGTTACAGACTGCCATTTTACAGGAATGGTCCACTTGTACCTGTGACAAAACACAGTCAATATAATTAAGGCTGTGATATACAAAAACAAAGTAAAATTTGAATGTCGGTTAAAGTGTAACTAATATTTTCAGGTGTAAACCAATGTATATGTGTATCTAGTGAAGTGAAGTATAACATTTTGCCATTGACTTTCTTAGTCCATGCTTGCATCACTGGTACAAGCTGTTGTCATCTTCTTGTCTCATCATTGTGAGGCTCCTGCTGTCGCTCATCTTTCTTTCTCCATCTTTTGAACTGCGGTGTGAGCGATTGAATGGCTTGTCTCACTGATTTCGCCCCCTCCACTACTCTACACTCTATCTTCCTCCTCTATCCCTTACTCTTACTTTTTGGTTTTGATAGGTCTCTGCGGACCGCATCTTTGAATATTTCACACTTAACGACCGCTAATCAAATGTCAATTAAATTGTATAGCATGAAATACGTTCAAGTACACAGCTGATTTTCTGGTCCACATGTGTTTTGTGGATTCAGAGAGGGCATATGTCCAGTTCCCCAGGGATGCTCTGTGGGAGGTGCTGCAGGAGTATGGAGTATGGGCATGCCCGAATCAGAAGGCAGCCCCAGGGCAAATACAGGACACGCTAGAGAGATTATATCTCTCGGTTGGCCTGGGAACGCCTTAGTGCCCCTCCGGGAGAGTTGGTTGAGGTGGCTGGGGAGAGGAAGTTCTGTGCCTCATGGCTGAGACTGCTGCCTCTATGACCCAGGCCCGTATAAGTAGTAAAAATTGGTGACAACTAAACTCAAATATTGTGCTGTTTCAACTGCTCCAGTGTGTGCATCCTGCAAATACTGCACATAGTCTTGGACCAATTATTAATGGTAGTTTTGACCTGTTATTTGCATCTCTTACTCAAGAGGTGAAGGGGGCATGCTAGCATTGGCTTTAGGATCCAGGAGGAAACGACTCTGTGTCAGTTTGGCATCAGTCTCTGACACAGACACATCAAGCACAGGATAACCCATCTGTTTGGTCCATGTGTCCATGACCTCTGCAACTGGCAAGCCACTCACCTAGATACACAAAGAGGACACATGGCTAAAGTTCAGAGAAAATTCACAGACAGAACTTAGAGGAAAAACATTTTGGGAACTTTGCCTTTGTCTATTATATCTGAGAGTGAGATTTTCAGAATAATTTCATATTTCATGTCTGTGTGTAAGGCTGTGTTTATACTGCATATTGTAAATGACCCAATATCACAGCCTTCACTCCACGGTTGCATGAAACTGCGGTGACTTTGTTTTACAAACACACAAACAAGTAACTTGTAAGTTGCTAAATCAAACACTAGAATCCATCCACCCATTATCTACCTCTTTATCCTCAACCGGAGGGTGCCGTGCCAATCTCAGCTGACATAGGGCGATAGGCGGGGTCAGTTAATTAAAAATACTTGTTTAGTACTTCCTCCATGACCAGAGCACAGACCCTGTCTGATACAGTCATTGGTCTGAAATACAGCGGCAGGGTTTGTGATGCTGCTCGCCGGTCGCGACCAGACTCCTCTATTAAATATTGAGATTTTAGACATTTCCCCAGTAGTTGTTGGAGATCGACCCACATTTTTAGGATTGTTAAGTCTTTTTAACTTATCTACAGTTTTGCACTGTTCGGCTTGATTTCTGTGTCGGACATCTCTGTGACCAATCAGTGGCCGGCAGTCTGGCAATGTCATGCATAGTACCTACTCAGCATGCTTGGAATCTCGCCAGAGCAGGTCCTAAAAAAAGTATCAGGTACTATGCTAGTGGAAACGCAACTTATCCATGCCGAGGCGAGTAGAGTCGACGGAAACATGGAAACAAATGTGTCGATCTGTTACAGTGAACATTCTGAGGAGTGTGTTTTTTGACAGAAGTGGTTTTCTACTATTTGTCAGACTGCAGATACAGTATGCCCCTTAAACACAGATATGACACATGATGCTCACATTCATAACCAAAGAAGATGTGCATTAGGCTCTGACAACTAATCTAGCCTTGCATGGAGAATTAGTATAAGTTCCAACATACATTGGCGAGAGATGCCCAGAAGTTGGCTGTTTTGGCATTCATGAAGTAGTAGTCTTTCAAATATTTCTGTTAGAGAAATGAAATAAACAGACAAACAAAAACAGGCAGTCATTACATCGACGTAGTACCTAAAATATAATTGAGTGTTAATTATATTTAATAAATTGTAAATCATTTCAATGTAGTTGCAGCAGAGTCTGACTTACTCGACAGCCATCTCTGAACATATCTTTGCCCATCCAGTCCTCCAGCATCCTTAGAATGGATGCTCCCTGAAAAGAAATGGATCATTTCCATTACAAAGTCTATTTTGTTGCATGTGCCTGTATCTCGTTGGTAATGAACCAGCCATCATACCTTGCTGTATGAGATGGCATCAAACACAGAGGTGATCTCTGCTGGAGTTGAGACATCAACAATGATTGGATGTGAGGAGAGGAGGGCATCATCCACCATTACAGGAAGGACATCACTGATGATCATGATGTCTCGCTGTGGACAAAGGGTGGACAGAAGGCTCACTTCAGAGTACAGAAAACTTTAAAGTGACAGTGTTACTATGCCGAGGCAACTCACCATGCCCCATGAAGGCTCAGCCTCCTCCACACCAATGTACTCAAAGAAACTGGCAAAGCCCTCATTCAGCCAGAGGTCATCCCACCAGTCCATGGTCACAATGTTCCCAAACCACTGGGAAAAGACGACGCAGCATAAGCATGTATGTGAGATTTTTACTTCTTAGATGCCTTAGATGGGAAATAATATCATAACACAGTATCCAGCGGCATCTAAGACATATAGAAAAGACACAGGCTCCCCATGGACATCTCTTGCCAAGGCAAACTCATGTGGTGGCAGCTTACCATTGCATGATGAGGAGCGAGTGGGAGCAGACAGGGGGAACTCTTGCAAAAATATTCTCAAGGTAATTATTAAAGATCCTAAAAGTAAAATAAATCCTTTAATTTAATTGTATTTATTCTGGCTGAGAATGTTTCATGGTTTAAAAATCACCCAACTCTAACATAACTTTTTAAAGAGAAAGAAAGAGAAAAAACCAAGATCAAGCCATTTGAAAGTGGTTTAAAATGGAATTCCACTCTGAAATTTACAGCTGTGTCCAAGTACTCTTTTTTTCCAATAAAATATCAAAGGGATGGACCACACATTGATGACATCAATATCAAGTATGACTCTGGTTATTAACAGTAGTTACTATAGCCACTCATAGTAAATATCCTGATTGTTGCGTCTCATTTCCAGTCAAAGATTGAGCAGCATCTTAAAGCATCGATTTTTAGGAGCTTTTCCTGCCAACGTGGCACTTTGAGCAAACCGAGTCAAGTGACATCCAAAGCCTTCAATTCTTCAAAGCCTAATGTGATGCTACAGATTTACAGAAACTGCAAACCACTGCTGGAGAAAGTCTCGTTCTCGCTCAGATTCCACATAAAACAAAGTATGGAATATAGTATCTGAAGCTCTTTGCTGCTTTTTACTGTTTTGTCATTGTTTTGCTCTGGGTCGGTGCGTTTCTATGTGGCAACGTTTGGCCAGTGTGTCCTTTAGACAATGACAGTGACGGGGAGGTGGGACAACCGGGTTATAGGCAGGTATCAGAAGCTGCAGTAATGACAGTCATGGCATTACGATATAGGAACATCCTCTCCCTCTAAACTGCCCTTTGATTCTTCAGTCTCATGCAATGCTACCTGTTTAGTAGCTGCAAACAAGGTCTAGAAGTCTAGTTCTCTTAATTATGCTGATTGATTGGAGTAAATGCTACAGCATAATGAGCATAATGACAATTCAGTTTCAGACTTTTGGCCCTGATCTGGAGTGCCATGACCTGAGGGGGCGGAGAATCATGAGTGACAGGATGACACAGAAGCTCAGGGCATGCCCCAGTCATGTTGCGTTCAGGGATCGTGGGTACATTGATGCATAGGACTCAACATCTTTAATACACTGTATTCACCTGATTAGCAGCAAATAAAGTGATTCTCAAGACATTGTGAAGTTTAACAATCTTTTTAGACTTTGGCAATTACCAACATATAAAAGCCGTAAAATATATCCGATGGTAAAGTTTACTGCTTTTGGAAGTCATGCTTTTGGACGTCAATGCATCCCAATATCGCAGATTGCAACAGGGGATATCTGCAGGCAGAGGTGCGCATGTGAGAATGCTATTTGCAGATGACCTCATCTGTGTAAAATTATATTAAATATCGTCATGCTGGGGGTGGACAGGAGAAGTGGATGCGAACTGGCAATCTTGCTGTAAGGCAACAGTGTTTGCCATTTGTGTGTGAACATCCTCTCAACTCGGCCTCTGATTGGCTTAACAGTAAATTTTAATCATTATTATTTATGCGGTTGTCCCGCCCCCCTCACCAAATAAAATAAAAGAAAAAAAAACTTTGCAACTCCTACGCAGCTGAGAGAGCCTGGTCAGACGTAAACAGCTTCAATGAGCTTAATTAGATTAGATTAGAGATTTTGTGATATCATGTCTCACTTTACTTTACCGCTCTTGCGTTTATCCTTTATTACCCACACATGCAGCTAACGCTGGGGACACATGACACAGCGTTCATTGTCGTTAATGATTTTGAAAAGACTTTGAGTACACATTAACAAACTGGTTTCAGCAGATTTTTTTTTTATGACGACTGAAACACATGATGAAGGATCACAGACTACATGATTTGTCAAACCAACTGACGTCAACTGAACGCATCAAACTCTCATGAGCGCGACCATGTCAAGTTAAAAGAAATCATCGGCATTATTGTTTTGACTTCCTGTCGTCGTCGTCGTCTTCTAATGCTATTTCCTGTGTCCCACCTGTGTTTGTAGCTGGGTCGGTAGTTAGTACATCTAATTGTGTCCAGAGTTCAAACCAGAGTTGGGTCAGGTCTGTTACCCTCACACACTTGCCAGTGTTTACCCCTCACACTCAAACAGATTTCTGTGCCAAGTAGTCTGTCCCCAACTCGTGCTGACTGGTGCAATCCAACGACATTTCAGTTTGTATTGTGCAGTAAGCAAACAAATGAACTCCTATCAATGTCTTACTGAGGCATCAACACAAGACTATTCGGTCATTATTGTTCCAGGAACTTTTGTTGGTTCATAAAACATTATTGACTACCTTGAGGTGTCTTATCTTTGGAAGGAAAAGTGCATGCATCATACATTATATAAAAAAAAAACTTTGAACAATAACTCAGGAAGCTTTTGTAGTCTTGAACTCTGAACTCACATTTTACTGCTCTTTAGTGAAATAAAGATAAAATCATCAAAGAATTACCAAGCAACAGTGACTTAGCCTGATATATTGTCACATGAGACTAAATTGCAACATGACCGTAAAACTATAACAATAAGATAATATAGTCTGTTTTATTACCTCCACGAACGAGGTTTTTTTTTGACTGCGTTTGTTGTCTGTGAGCAGCATAACTCAAAAAGTAAAAGCATTTAGGTGATGGCCTGATTAAACTTTTAAAGTTTTTAAAAATTAAATTAAATTAAATTAAATTAAATTAAATTAAATTAAATTAAATTAAATTAAATTAAATTAAATTTAATTTAATTTAATTAAATTAAATGAAATTTAATTAAACTGACTATGTATTAATACTATATACAACTACATTAAAACTGAATCAAACATTTGACTGGATGATGGGAGTCGTAGTCAAAGAAAAATAGGATATACTGGTATAAATACTTGCTACTACACACACAAATATATAAAGTAATATTTCTGATTGTGGTAATTTTTTGGGTGTAGAGATTTACCAGCTTTTATTGTAATATGTATATATTTAGACAGTGGTACCTGGTGCACCAGCTCATGGGCAATAACACTGGCCACTCGCTGCTTGTTATAGGAGGAAGACTGCTTCTCATCATACAGTAGGTTGGTCTCCCTGTAAGTGATGAGGCCCCAGTTCTCCATAGCACCAGTACCAAAGTCAGGGATGGCTATCTTATCTGGAATAAAACAGAATAGAAGAGAAGTTCTTGATTAACTACAATATTACAATCAACATTAGGAGGTCTTCACATAAGACTCCAGCAACAGTCCTTTTATTGGGCACCCTGTTGACCCAAGATTTAGAGTGTCCAATTAACCTCTACATGTCCTTGCTGTGTGCATGCAACAATGCTAGCCACTGCTATGTCTTGTGAATCTAGTTTTTCCATTCTTGACCCAAAATCTATAAGAAAGGGTAAACAAAGATGTTCATTTTCAATTTTTTACATAAATAATAACATAAATTGTACACTGTACATATTGGCCCCTTAATAGTATACTGTATTTGAAGCACTATATTTCACTTTTCAGTGTATTGTTTGTATTCCATAGTATTTTTGATTATATATTGTAGATTACCACCTGTCATGTAAATAAGCTAAACCTTAATTTCCTTTCTTATTCTTTCACTGCTAGTAAAACATGGAAAATATTTGGTTTGATCGCTGCCTAATGTAACCTAATCTGCATGTTTTTGGAGACTCACCACATCCATCATGCCTATATATCGACAGAAAAATATGATCATGTAAGATGGTCATGTCACTATGAAGTCAGAAATACATATATCATATAACATAGAGAGGAGAAGTAAGTGTATTCTGCTTACAGATATAATCAACAACTTAAATTAGATTAACCAATCACTCATCGAGATCGAAAGAATAAAAATGTTAAATATTACATACAAAGTATGTATTGTCTCTCCAATGTCTTGTATTCTTTGTGTGCTGATAAGTGCTCATTCATTAGGGCTGTTTAAGGCCATTAACAGGGACTTTTAGATTTGTTATTCTTGTTCGTAAAAACTCTGTGACCCCAAACACAAAGCCTATCATTCACTGTGATCACTGAGGTGGAAATTAGACACAGACACACTCATGACAAATGACACAAGGCAACTGAATGGCTTCGCCCATAATGACGTGCTATTGTGTTTATTGTCTGACTCTTCTGCGCTAAACTGGCAACCCGTCCAGGGTGTACACCTTTCACCCCATATACACATATATTGTTTTTCTCAACGCTAAAGAGGAAATTCAGAAGCCTAGTTCTCTCTCAGATTTACATTAAACTGGAAGCTTTGCATGGAATTATAAGTCTAGACTGACAAAAACATGTTGCCTACCCCAGGTTTAACAAAGTATAAATCAGTACAAAAAACAAATTATGTTAAAAAAAAAAAAGATATGCATTTGAAAACTTACCCAGTTTGGAGATGGAATAGTCCATTTTGAAATATTCTTCAAAGTAATCAAAGATGATTTTGGTTGTGTTTGCTGCATACTCTGCAGTTTTTAACTGCGTTGGCTGGGCATAGATTCTCAACTGCAAAGTCACAGGGAGAAAAAACACACAGTACATTTGGCAGTATACATCAGCTATGTGGTGGCACTGATTGTGACCCACGATGGTGAACTCACAGGAATTCCTCGAGCTGAAGTTCTTTCCACAAAGCCAAACTGGTGCACTGCAAAACATACCAAATAGGTACTCATTGGGACAGACTTCTCAAAGGAGGTCTTCAGCTTATTGCTAAGCAATTGTTGAGGGGAGCCCTAGAGAGGCAGAGAAAATCAAGGTTAATGGGTTACTGTGGATGTCAATCGGCCTGTATTGGGTGGATCCTCTGGCCCAGAAACACAGGCACAAGATTGATTCCTCTACTTGTTGGTATTCACAGTGTTTGCTCTGCACTGGACCACCTCTGTCTGTGTTTTCCCCATCTGTTTGAGAGTTTGAGAAACCGTACTTATCTACGTACATCACAACATGGGCAAGGAAAACCGAGCCGAAATAACGAGTTGATTTTCTTCTTTCTTCTTTGTGGTTTCCTCTACAATGAAACTCTTGGCTAACTTATGATAGCTCGTCAGTCAAAATCACTTGAATTGACGTGAATAAAAGGCATTTGTGTATAGCAAGGTCATTATTTGGGACCTGAAATGTGAATGCAGGATAAGGCAAGTAAGTGCAGCGAAGAGGATTTCAGGCAAAAACAAATACAGTCCTAGAGTTCATTGTCATCTCTTAACTCACATTGTTATTCAGACTGTAAACAAGAGAAAGCAAATGGGAACTTGACCTCGATATCTGTCTATTTGGGAAGCCTCAAATACAGGAGTCATTGCCCCAGAGAGGCTAATTTATCTTCAGACAATAAAGCTGATGTGGTTCTGGAAAAAGAGTAGGAGTATCTTTTTTTTCTACTGTGTTGCAGGAGTTTCCCAATCATTTTGACCACAATGACTGAACAGCAGTTGTTCTATTTCTGATGGAGCTGAAAGTAAATCTAACACAAAAGTCAAACACTGTATGAAGATCAACAGATAATTCTTAAATTTTTATGAGAAAAATATTAATTAAATACAATAGAGTAGGTTCTGCTTTCTACAAATTTTGGGGCCATAGTGTACTCTCTTGAGAAATGTTTAATGTACACCACCGCAAGTACTCCAGCAGTTAAAACATTGAAATAACATGATTTCAGAATGACTGAAATCTAGGGTCATACATTCTGTGTCTCTATGCTGAAGCGGTTCACTAGAGTCTGTGTGAGGTCAATTTCATTATCCACACTTAGATAGACTAACTGCACATGTTCTATGCTCCTCAACACTTTCCAAGAAACAACAAACACGTTGGAACTTGCTTGAGGTCATGCGAGGAGATCCACCAATACAAACACTGGTACAACAAGTGCTCAAAGACTACAAGGAAATACAAATGAGCGTGAACTTCTGGGAGGAAATACTGCCCCAAGATGTTGCTAAGATATTACTAGCATAACAACTGATATACAGTATCGTTGACTTGAGTCTTACCTGCAGTGGCATGTTGGACAGAGCGTTATAGTCTGAATCATGAATGATGGAGATGTTGTATGTGGCCTTCTTGTTGGGTTCGTCGAAGCAGGGAAAAGACTTGCGGGCATCTGTTGGCTCATGATCGGTTGCAGCAATCTTCCTGTGATCAAATAAAGGTCAGGATATGTTTGAGACTAGAGGCTTTACATTTAAAGACAGTTGCACATTAATTGACTATATGCATGGTCTCTTCCCGCTTTTCAATAATCCATCACAATTATTTCCGGTAAGCTGTCAGCCTAAAATGCAGACATGTTCTACTTTTGGTGTCTGCAGGAGTTACCCACAGCATCTATATCAGAAATTGTAATCGCTAATATTACCTTGCAATGTCCAGGTTTCCCCTTGGTGACAAATTACAAGTTAAGGAGCTGATTTATATTGTTAGTGGAAGTTGTAAGTGATGTTCTATGCATATAGTCAATTGCGACGCAATATATATAGTCATTTCAACACAACCCCTCTTTGAGAGAAACTTTCTCTACAGTCTGGTTTGACAACCTGCTAACACAAGCAGCTTTAGTCATTGTTTTATTAGGCTCACATAACAGATGTGCCACTAATGTATAATGTTTAAAATTCAAACCAAGAACAAGATATGCATTTCTATTATTTACTGTTTGAATTCCCTCCTATTGTGTAGACGACCTTGAGTCTGGATGATGGGAAGAAGGTTGCGATGAGACCTAGTGTTGTAGTACTCGAGATCGGTCTTTTTGAAGGTCTCGGACAAAGCGGACTCGGGATTTTATTTCAAGACCGGTCAAGACCACAACTATGGGGATATCAATAAATTGCCTGTGCATTTTTTGGTTAACTTATTAATATCATTACTGATGATTTTGCGTAAATCGTATTGCTTCGGGTACAACCAATAACTTGACTCATTTATCATTTGAAATTTTTGTCACCGTTAACGGCTGTCACCCCTCCCGCCCCCTTTCACACGCCCCCCACAAAAGTGCATGTGAGTGACAGGAGACGAGGCTGTGAGAAGATGTCAGCCAACTCATCTATAATGAAATTTGGTTACCTGAACCACAAAGACTTTATGTGCATAAATACCTCTGAAAGAAAACACAGCACAACGTGTAAATTCTGCAAAGCGAGGCTAACGGTCTTGGTCTTGTCTCGGTCTCGACACCTCAAAGTCTTGGTCTTGTCTCTGTCTCGATAAAGCCCAAAGTATCAAGACGTCATCCAGGAGTGCAGGGAGAAGGGGTAGCAAACAAGATGTTTCCTGTGGGGTGTAGAGATTTCCCTGCACAGTCTATGTGGACAGCGCTCACTGCACTTGAAATATCAGTGAGCATGCGGAATGCAGTTGTGCGCAGGTGTGGAGAAGCATCTTCACCTCTGGCATAAACAGGAGGAGAGATTTTGCCACCACTGTCGACCCTGCCAACTATGGTAAAGATAAGCTAACATTTATTGCAGTCATTACAGTCTTCGCGTAAAGTATAAGGCTGAATGAAATGTTCTATGGCTCAAAGGGCAAAAGATAGTGCATCATAAAATACAACATAAAACAGGACTACTAAAGATAGGTGTGATGCATGTGACTACAGGGAGACATGTGCACACAGTAAAATAACATGGAGTAATGATGGTATAATGAATGGCAATGGATGGTATAATGCTGATGCACTCTGCCTCATTTAGTAAGATTTTAACAAATTTGAAATTATTGATGTAGACTTTATTAGGTGGGCCTTTTGTAAAATCAGTTTTTTCTTGTGTCCCCACTGCCTGTAGTCTCATGGTAGTTCTCAAAATGGCACCACAAGTTCCAGAGAAACTCCTCAACACATTTGCAGTATAATCCAGATTTCTGCTTTCAGTTGATGGTAAATAGTTTGCATTTATAAAGCATTTTTCTAGTCTTGATGACCACTCAAAGCTGCTTTACACTATAGTTTCGCCATTCACCCTTTCACCCATTCACCCACACTACAGTGCATCTATGCCACGCATTTTCTATCACTCATCTTTCAAACCCATTCACACGCTGCCAGCATAGCTTTCAAGTGTCTTGCCCAAGGACACATCAGCATGTAGACTAGTGGAGCTGGGAATCAAACTTGCTTTGAACGTATAACCCATTGTAATAAACAAAGTTCACAATTAGAATTAGTTTTCATTTACACACACACATTGGTGGTAGTGAATTTAACCCATCCTTTTTTACACCAGTACTGACCACATACAAAACAAGTGCAGTAGCAGAGCAGTGAAGTGTCAGTGATTGGTTAAGTTGCAAGGGCAATACCCTTCTACTTGGCCATGGGCTGCCACACTAAGGTGACCTCTAGAAGTGTCAAACTTTGCCCCGTGGTAGGTTCGACCTTCAAATTACAGTATAGACCACTGCAGGTGACTCCTCCACCCCTGCCGTGTCTACACCAACATCAACTTGGCTGCCTTCCCTCTGCTGTCACCTCATCAACCCCCTGTCTCTAACAACTGAAGAGGTGGGTGCTGTGCTCAGGAGGCTTCAGCCAACGAAGGCGGTGGGACCAGATGGAGGCTCCTGAAGAACTGTGCAGGACAACTAGCTGTCCCTCTTCAGAGGCTCTTCAATATGAGCCTTCGGATGGAAAAAGTCCCAGTACTCCGGAAGACTTCCTGTCTCATACCGGTCCCCAAACTATGGCAACCGGTGGAGCTGAATGACTTCAGACCAGTGGCTGCAGGTTGCTGAGGATCTTGACCCCTCCAGTTTGCATATCAGGAACACATAGGAGTAGAAGACATGGGTCTGTGCATGCTGCATCGGGCAAATTTCTACCTGGATATGCTCGGTTCATATGTGAGGATCATGTTCTTCGACTTCTCGAAGTACGTTCAACACCTTGCAACCCCTGATACTGTAGGACAAGGTCCTCGGTATGGGGATTGCTCCCTCCCTGACATCCTGGATCACACACTTTCTGACGGCCAGACCACAGTACGTCAAGCTGGGGAGATGTGTTTCTGGGACACTGGAATGCAGCACTGGGGCTCCACAGGGGACTGTTTTGGTTCTCCTTCTCTTCACACTGTACACGTCAGACTTTTGCCACAACTCTAAGTCCTGCCACATCCAGTATTCAGATGATACAGCTGTTGGCATGTGTACGCCGTGGACCGGAGAAGGAATACAGGGACCTTGTGGGGTCCTTCACTGACTGGAGTATGAGGAATGGCCTCCTCCTGAACACCACCAAGACCAAGGAACTGGTGGTGGACTTCAGGAGATCTAAAACACCATGCCAGTCAGTCTGCATTGGGGGAGTGGAGGTTGAGACTGTACAGTCCTTCAAGTATCTGGGGGTCTATTTATCCATCAAACTACAATAATCTATTAATAATCATTAAATAATAACAGTATCCTTGTAAAAAAAATCAGCGAAACTCAAGGTGCACTCGTCACATCCTCCTAAAGCTTTCCACTGTTTCACACAGTCCTCATGATTTCAGCCCCAAGGACAGTGAGCAGATTTCACACACTGATGAAGGACATGTGAAGTTACAGCTCAGGTTCAGACCTTGACAAGCGATGTGGGACCTGCTTGTCTGCTATTCCCATAGTTAAATATTAATATTAAGCTTCCCCAGTGTTGTAATGATTAGTGGTTTCTTCTTGTTTTCAACATGTTATAAATTATAATGATAACAAACAGAAAAGATTCTTTAGAATGGTCTCACAGAAAAATGTGAATGAAAAGTCGCATAATGTACACAACGAAACATTATTTTTCCATACGTGTCATAGCAAGTGATATAGTTCACAACGGTGTAAGCATGAGGAAGAGGGGTTGGTGTGTAATCAGTGGTGAGACATCAGTGAGCAGCAGAGCTCAGTGTACCACTGCAGCCACGTTATTAAGGAGCTAAAACATTGAACCTTTTCATAAAAGTGCTGCCCCAAAATTAAGCTGAACACTTTTTATTATAGGGGCCACACGGTGGTGTAGTGGTTAGCACTCTCGCCTTGCAGCGAGAAGACCCGGGTTCGAGCCCCGGTTGGAACAAGGGCCTTTCTGCATGGAGTTTGCATGTTCTCCCCGTGTGTGCGTGGGTTCTCTCCGGGTTCTCCGGCTTCCTCCCACAGTCCAAAAACATGCAATGTGGGGATAGGTAAATTGAACACTCTAAATTGACCATAGGAGTGAGTGTGAGAGTGAATGGTTGTTTGTCTCTATCTGTGTGTGGCCCTGCGATGGACTGGCGAACTGTCCAGGGTGTACCCCGCCTATCGCCCGATGTAGCTGAGATTGGCACAGCACCCCCCGCGACCCTCTGGCCGAGGATAAAGCGGTAGATGATGACTGACTGACTTTTTATTATAGGGCCACACGGTGGTGTAGTGGTTAGCACTCTCGCCTTGCAGCGAGAAGACCCGGGTTCGAGCCCCGGTTGGAACAAGGGCCTTTCTGCATGGAGTTTGCATGTTCTTCCCGTGTCTGCGTGGGTTCTCCGGCTTCCTCCCACAGTCCAAAAACATGCAATGTGGGGATAGATGAATTGGACACTCTAAATTGACCCTAGGAGTGAGTGTGAGAGTGAATGGTTGTTTGTCTCTATCTGTGTGTGGCCCTGCGATGGACTGGTGAACTGTCCAGGGTGTAGCACCCCCCGCGACCCTCTGGCAGAGGATAAAGTGGTATGATGACTGACATGACTGATTTTTTATTATTATTATCAGTATTATACTAGTTAGGTATATATTCTGCTCTTGTCACTCTGCTGTCTATTTGAATTTTACTTGCTTCGTTATTCCTTAGCATCCTCTTATTGGAGTGAAAGACTGAAAGACACCTATACTTGTATTGAAACCTCTCATCCTCATCCTCATCCCCATCCTTCACCCCCACCTGGTAACTGCTGTTAATACACACAATAAAAATCTGTTTAGTTTTATAGAAATATGACTTCTAGCAGGTAGGGATGACTTCCTCATGTCACTATCTTATTAAGAAAAAAGTGTAAAATCAAAGTCATTTCTGAGTACTTACTTAGTGCGACCCTCCTCAGTGTATATGACTCTGTAGAATCCTACCACAGAGCCATTGAGCCAGCCCTGGAAGTCCAGGCTAAGCACATACACCTCTCCTGGGGCAGTGACGGGCAGCATCTCTGCAGCCTCTACCACAACGTACTCCTGAGGTTTGTATTCAAAGCAGTGTTTCACCTGCAGCTCCTTCTGACCCCCCTGGCTGTTCAGCAGCTTCAGCCTGGGCACCGCACTGACAAACGTCTCCCTGATGTGGAGCCACAGATGGCGAGTGGGCTTGCTGACTTCCACGTGGATGTCCACGGTGCCCGTGTAGGTGTCGTCGCCAAAGTCTGGCTCCAGATTCAGGTCATAGTGGATGGGTTTCACGTAGCTGGGCAGACGGAAATTCTTCCAGTCTCCGTTGGAGTCAGTGGACGGCTTGCAGGGCCCTCTGCCCAGCGGAGGAGGCAGTGTGGGCCCTGCTGTGGTGCCTGGCGTGGTGAAGTCGGGGAGGATGGTAGTCGTGTGTGGCTTGGAGAGGCCCACCCCAAGGCCCACCGCCAAAGAGCACACCACCACCGTCACACAAATGATGACCACATGCATACCACGGATGCAGTAACGCTTCTGCTGCTTCTCCAAATCCATGCTGTCAACCATGGTAGCCTCCAGACCTCAGAAGACTAAAGCACAACTTTATTGAGTGAAAAGGTGTAAATCTGATCTGAAGCCAGAGCTCTTGGCTTTGGCTCCTGGGGTATTTCTATTCGCTGTGTGAGTGGAATCCAACACTTCCCTCTGTTGTGCTGTGGGTTGGAGAGAAGAAGGAGGAGGAGAAGTGAAGAGAGGGGAATCTGTCAGACAGTGTAGAGAATCTCACTTTGAGCGAGAGATTTATTCTTTCCTCGGCTCTGTGAACACGCCTCCTCCAGTTAAACATCTACAAATCTGTCTGCGAATCAACAGCAGAACTTTCAGTGTTTGTGTGAATGCATGGTCACTGGACATGAACTTAAACCTCTACATGCAAGTGGGTGTGTTCTTGTGTTTGTTACCTCTTTAGGACCTTTTCTGTCACAAACGCTGTCAGGACCAGTGGTCCTCATGGAGACCAAAACCTGGTCCTAATGAGGCAGAATGTAATTTGTGAAGAACTGGTTAAGTTCAGGACTAAGATTTAAAAATTGTGGTTGGGATAAGGTTCGAGTTAGACTAAAGGTTATTGTTACGGATAAAACTTTGTTCAGGACGTCCAAATGAGTACTGCAGTCAGTGCAGTGCTCTCAGAATAGCTGCACAAATCTGTGTGTGTGCCTGTATTCCAGGCATTACTCATCTTGTGGGGACCTAAATCTGTTTTCAAACTCATTATTGGGCCTTGTCTTCCTTATAGGACAAAAACAAGTCACCATAACATATAATTATTACGTTTTAAGGTGAAGACATGTATGATTAGGATGAGGTTCAGAGAAGCCACCGAAGCCAATGTGTGTGTGTGTATTTCTTGTATTTCTTGCCTCTTAGGACCTTTTCTGGCATAAACACTGGCCTTGTCAGGACCAGTAGTCCTCATGCAGACCAAGACTTGATTTAATGAGGCAGAACCTTATTTCTGAAGAATGTGAAAGTTTAGCGCTAAGATTGGGGTTAGGTTAAGGTTAGGGTTATGAAAGTTTATGCAGTGTCCTAACAAGAATAGCTGTGTGTGTGTGTGTGTGTGTGTGTGTCCAGGTATTATTAATGTTGTTGGGACCTAAACCTAAACCACATTATGGGGAAAGCAAATCCCAATAACGTAAATTAATACTATTTTAAGGTGAAGATATGTTTTGAGGTTGAGGTTAGGGTTAGGGTTAGGATTAGGCCAGTAGTAATTATGGTTAAGGTTAGATTAAGTCTCCAGGAAATGAATGTAAGTCAATGCAATGTCTCCTCAAGTCATGAATGTCCAACGTGGGTGTGTGTGTGCACATCAGATTTATATTTCTATATTTCAGTGGGAGAGTGTGATGCTGTGGACTCTGCGCTGTTGACAGTGGATACGCAGGGGGCAGGGCTCTGTTGTTTGAACTGCCATCACTTTTGCTCTTTTGTCAACAGAATCATGATTGCAGCAGAGTGATGTGAGAACAGAAAAGCAAAGACAATGGCTGCATTGTGCTGCACCACACTAACAGGATTAAGCGTGGAGAAAATGATCTCCTTGTGTCAGTCTCAGCAGGGCCCGAGAACAGTGGAGCAGAGGAACGTCAAAGCCAAAGCAAGACCAGAAGTTTATGTACAATTGGAATAAACATCAAAAAGGTCACACATGAGATTATCAGGCTATATCTGTCCTTATATTCGATCTCCAGCAACTATGATTTACTGCCCTCTTGTGGTGGTGGCAGGCTATTGTGTCTAAAAACTGATTTGATTTCTCATTATTATATGAATTTGTAACGATGACTCCCATCTTCTTTTCACTGAATTGCAGCACCTTCCATCTGGTGGGAGATTTAAAGTCCAGAGGACTAGCACTATATAAACAGCTTCACTCCTGCTGCAATTGCTCTGTTAAATCAATCTTAGTCATTTATTTGCATTTTTTCTTACCTTACTTATTTATCTCGTTTTATTTATTGGATGGCTGACTTTTTTATTCTGTTTTAATTGTTGTCAGTACTTAGTCTATGTCCATGTTGTGTGTGGTTTTAAGCGGTCTCATGGTCTGTGTGTAATATGGATGCCTTCCTCCTGTTTACTGCAAAATAACACTACCTCTACTATATAGAGAACCACAAGTGTCACTGTGAAGTGCTGACAATGTGTCATGACCTCATAAAACCACACAAATACGTAAACCATTCTTTTGAATCATAACAATTTCAAATCTACATACAGTATATGCCCTTGACCTCTCCTGGGATTTGAACCGACTACCCTCTGGTTACAAGCCTAATTCCCCTCAGATAATATTGTATGCACACTGTAAAATATTTCCACAAATCTTTGATTAAATATCACAAATGTATTTGGAAATACATAGGAAACCAACAAATGATGTTTGATCTTTTTTATTTCCTTTAAATATTTGGACATTTCATGTTTTCATTGAAAAGAATACCCCAGTTTTGCCTTAAGTTGTGAGCAGACATGGAGACAGTGGTGCAGTCCACAGTGCTCCCCCTCTGGTGGTATATGAATCACTGAGTTTGACTCTCCAGGAATGCAATCCTACTTGCCAACAATGTATACGATGAAAACTGTATTTATTGTTTTTTATCTTCTTATGCCACAGCTCAAGTCGCTGTGAACTGGAATCATCAAGAAACATGAAGCCTGGCCTGGAAAGGATGTGCAAAAGTGTTGCAAGAATGAAGTCAGTTGGCCAGATGCTAACACTGTAATTACCCAAAAATGCAACTTTGGAAAAGCAGCAACCCCGACTCACTCATGAGACTTTGTGTACCATAAAAGGCATGATAGAGTTTTCATTTTTAACCATATACTCAACTGCTGCCACATATTTTAGTGAGCTGCTTAAACACTTTAGAATGGAAAAAAGATTGAGGTTATACATATTGACTATAACTGCAACACAAAGCAACTCATATTTCTCTCTGTGTGTTTTAGCACTCTGCTTTGTTACAGTAGTAAACATCTTACTCCTTATTACGGTTCATTACAGTACTGCAGTTAAAGATATTGATATAGTTCTGAAATACAGGATCTTTCTCATTCAAAGGGAAAATAAATGCTTAAAGTACTGGCCCCACACTTTTAGGTACTGGGTGTATTTTCTAGATTAAAAATGTAAGTAAAATGCTGTGCTCAGATTGTTCAAACTAAAAAACATTAAACAAAATCCTTTTTCTAATAAACTCATTTTTTAAAAAAAACATCTTTGGATACCATCTTAATATGCAATAAAAACTCAAATGTGTAATTTGTTGAATGGCATAGATCTTGAATTAATTTATAATGGAACAAAGATTTTCAGTGATTTCAGTTAAAAACATTTTTGCTCTTGTTCCCATTTTCCTTGTTAAAGATTTCCTACAGTATATGCAACCAAAAAGCAGTGTCATTTATGAGATATGATTTTGTCCCCTATCACAATAAAGGGATCTGGGAATAGTCAAGAAAAGGGAAAATTGTTCATATTTCATGTGAGCAACTTGATTTATTTAAAAGGGCCACAAGGGAAGTCTGCCTCTCTCAATGACGATTTATTACCAGGGTGGGCTTTTTTTTCTTTTTTCCAGAAGGCCACACTGATGTAGACAAACCAAGGGCCAGAAATAATGTTACCCGTATGTGATTTATATTTATATTATTTCTAACCTGCATCTGCAATGCAAAATATCCATGCGAGTATTCTCTTATATACATTTTGGTAAGAATCTTCTCAAAGATTCAAATTTTCAAGAAACCTTACCACCAGCCTAAATTTCATTACGAAATTTGGCAGCCATTTAAATATAACATGGAACGTCCCATTGAACAAGCTCAGATATGTAAATCTCATCTTAACAGATCAGGATGACTTTCGTCATGCTTTTGTAAAATGGTAATAGCTCAAGTCTTCTGGATCCAGTCGATCAAAATATAAATATTTCAGGTACCGGTACACAGATGACAAGTGTCTGTGCTCTCTGAGTGCTCTTTTTAAAAACTATTTTACAGTTAAGACAATTTGTCAGGATAACTTATTAACAAATTCAATTTTATTCTGCAGCACAGTGACACAAAAAAGCTCAGTATGTGAAAACACCAATGTCACAGACCTTGACCATCTGCATCATATTTCATGCATATTTCTAACAAAACAGATGTGGAGTTGTCTAATAACATGATGAATGACTCTTATTCTTTGTGTTTTTTGAGTCATTTAATGGTCTCATCTATGGGAAGTCCTTTGGACACTACATGAAGAACAGTCTGGGTCTTATTAAAAGAAGGTGGTGTGACGTTTTGGAGCATCTCCTTCTTCTTCCCTATGGGGGTTGAGACTGGAGCTGGATTTGGGTTCAGGTTCCTGTATTTAAACAATGATTTGAGTTTAGTCTTTTGAGATTTCTTCTTTGGGAGACGGGAGAGTCTTGTGACACCCACCACCTTTAGTTTAATCAGGGCTTCAGATGTTCCGGCGCCATTCCTCGCCTGGCAGCGATATTCCCCTGCATCCTTGTATGATAGGCCATTGAGGCTGATGATTGACCAGCAATCCCCCACTCGAGATACCTGCATATCTGAAACATAAAAACACACTTTTCTTAGGCAATTTACCAGACACCATGTAAATTGTCCTCCAAATTTGATGTTAGATATTTGATATTGCTTTTACTCCAGGACTGCTAACTGAGACCTTCTCCATATAGAAACAGAAATTACCCTACACAATATTTTCCTTTGTCATTTAAAATAAAAAACAGACATTTCCTGAAACAACCAAGAAACTCTGGGAACCACTGAAACACACATTTACATTTTCAAAAACAAAACATGAAACACTTTTATCAATCGCAATTTTTTTTTTTACAAAAGCCACACTCCATAGGGAAAGGGAATGAACCAAATGCTATTACCCGGAAGTGATGAAGTGAGTGTCTTTTTTTTTTGACAGTAAAACACATTATACTATTTAACATACAAACTGCCAAGACAGGGCTTGTGGAATGACATTTATTTTATTTTATAGAATTAATTAATACAGTGAATGTTTGATATAAAAAGTAGTAAAAAGCTACTTTGCAGGGATGAGATTATTAAATCCATTATTAACTAATGAAATGTAAGTGTTGAATAAAAATTCTTGACTCCTTCCATTCTTTAGCACCCTTCCCTTGGGGTAGCAAGTTACTATAATTATTCTGATTGACTGCATGCCGAAATAGCTCAGTTGGGAGAGCGTCAGACTGAAGATCTGAAGGTCCCTGGTTCAATCCCGGGTTTCGGCATTTATAATGGTTTTTGGGCAACCCGTGTCCAAGTGGAAAGTGAACTTGGCTTGTAACTGGAGGGTCGCCGGATGTACCCACCAGGTCTAAAGGTCCAGGCTACCCCTGAGCAAGGTACCCAGCCCCTATTGCTCCCTGGGCGCTACTCAGTGGCGCAGCCCACTTCTCCTAATTCTAGGATGGGTCAAATGCAGACAAATAATTTCCCTAAGGGGATTAATAAAGTATAATTCTTCTTCTTTGATTGTACCTGTTGCTTTTTCTTGGCCCCGTTGATCTCTATCACAATGCTTTCTATTATTTTTGAACTGAGGCAGTTTTTGAACTCTATCAGTTCATTCGCCCCACAGAGTAGGAGTGAAGTATTGTTTTTGGTGGCTCTGTGTGTGTGTGCTGATGGGATTTGAGGCAGACTGAGGCTTGCTGCGTGATGACTGGATCAAATTTGGCCATGAGCTCCACCTCTTTTAGAAATTTGCCATTGTCTGGTTTATTTAATGTGTCTGTGGACCCCCTTAAAGCTATGTTTCTTTCAGCTAAGGACTGAAATATTGCAATCGATGTAGAACGTTGCGCCACCTTTTTCTCTCAGCCTCAGCGAGTGTCATCGCTTGTTTATCTTTTGTGAGCCTTTCGCAAAACGGACCTCCAAGTCCTTCCATGCTGCCATGTGAGCATTATGCTCCTGGCTATCCTCATGGACCTTGAGCAAGTGGCTTTCATTTTTCCAGTCCGTTGGTCCTTCCATATTCAGTTTGTAATCTCTCTTGGAAAACATTTTGCAGCAGAAGCAATGTAAGCTTTCGTCATCCTTTTTTGAGTACATCAGCCAGCTTCTTCTGATTGTTTCCCCATTGACTAAGTGTCTGTTAAAATACTCATGTTGACACCTTCGTCCGTCCTTCTGTCAGCAGGGTCTACTGGTGCAGCCCTAATTACTGATGCTGCATCACTGGGTTCTTCGGAGGTGGAGGCGACAGGAGGATCAGTTGATGCCGTTGAAGCGGTGATGTCTGGCCCAGGATTAAGAAATGAAAAAAACAGCGCATCTGAAGAGAGAAGATGAGTAAGTGACACCATTGGGTGTTACAGTCTAATAATAAAAGAAATAATTGCAAGAATACAATTAAATTAAAAAAATAAAAAACATTAATTTCACTGTACTGTACATGAATACAGTGCCATTACTTCTGAAAAGCAAATTAGATGAGATTTAATCTTTGTCATTACAGTGAAATACTGATTAGCAGAATTCAATGAAGCAGTAAACTGCAGTATAATATAACATATGGGAATGCATTAACATTAAGAATGTGCACTTTAACATGGATGTAAAGTTTAACACTATAAACACACTTTAGATGTATATGTATGCTGAACTGTAACACAACAAACAACAAGGCTTACAACTGGTGTGTGAAAGGAATAGCATTTGACTGACTGTTAGAAGCAGAGCAAACGTTAGCTAACCAATAACAAATAAAAATAAATATGTAGACACACGTAAACACCTGCTGAATAGATCTAAATAGATCTGAATAGAGCTAATCTTTAGAAATGTCCCTGAGAATTTCTTAGGGACATTTGTAAAGACCAGACCTTATATTTCTTTGTGAGAAATACAGTATAAGGTGGGAGTATTACTATCTATAACATGAACTGACGCTAAAACGAGCTAACGCTAATGTTAGGCTAACGGTTACTGTCGTTCTGAAACAGAAAAATATTTTCATGACCTTATCTTTACTGTACCTCTGTCTTTGTCGCATTTTTCCTCCTCTTCTTTTCTTTTTTTCCTTCCTTGGGCACCGGAAAGTCTTGGTCGTTTTGACATTGTTGTCAAAATTCTGGGGGGGGGGGGGGGCGGACGTACGATGGGGGGCTTAATAAAGTGTTATTATTATTTAATAGGCTTTGCTATACAGTTAAATGAATGTGGACATTTTTTTTTTCATAGTAAGAAATAATATCACCTTATAGTTTTAGTATGAAAATATTGAAAGTCACACCTTTTTTTTTTCTTCCCACATTGTGGTGCCCCCTAGATGGTGGCGCCCCCTAGATCAGCGCCTTTAGCGTTTGCCTATATTGCTTATGCCATGGGCCGGCACTGCAGCCATAGCTCGTAGAAAACAGAAAACTACAACGAGCACATTTGTTGACACATTTTCCGTCACTCTATATACAGTATGTCATCCGGATCATTGGTCTGATTTGTTTTAGGTCTATCCAATTGTGTACAGAAGCATTTTGATCTATGTCTGATGGTCGCGCCTTTACACCCTTTCCAGTCCCATTTTCAATCTCTAATGAGATTGAGATGCAGTCTGGTGTTTCACTAAAGTGTAATCTTACTAATTGACACTGGTACTTTTGACACCCGAGCACAAGTTTCTGTGGATAAAAGTAAATGTACAGTTTACAGCACCACATTGCAAAGCCCATTCCCCTACAATGTAAAGCTTAAAATACAAATTGACAGAGACACAGTAGCACCACTTACAGCTGTCCAATTTCCTTGGTAACTGTTCAGAATTCTCAAGGAGGTGTTGCTGGCAACAATCTGCACAGAGAACCAAATTATTAGTGAGGGGAATGCTCTGACCACAGTAACATCACCTCATCACCAAAGAGCTGGTTAACCATGGATTGCTTACCAGTGTAAGATGAAGTTTTGATCCAAGTCAGGGTTGGTGTTGGATAGCCTCTAGCATCACAGCGGAGAATTACATTACTGCCCAGTGTTGAAATCACACTGGTGGTTGCAGGCTGGACTGAGGGCCTCATACAGCGGGACAGTTCAGCCTTGGTCAAGAGCATTGCTGACTGACCCTTTGACTCGCTGCACATCAGCAGCTGATCCATGAGAACAATGGGACTCCCCAGGGACATGGACAAGGATATCAGTGTGAAGATCTGACAGTCACACAACCAAGGGTTGTCGTGGACACCTGGGTATGCAGTACAATTTTGTCAAAAGCATTGTCATGTTTGAACTGTGTCATTGGGTGGACAATGCCATCGACACTTATGAAGCATGTGAGCACTTATCTGGATATAAAGCATCAGCCTGACAATGTCCAGACCTGTGTGTAGGATTTAGTCGTGAACTTTTTGCTATCAAGGTTTTGAAGAACAGCTAAGAAGGCCCTGGAGTCTTTCATGAGTAATGTTGAAGGAATTTGGTCAATGAGCAATTGGGATGGGGTACTATACTCAAAGGTATTGTACCCTGCACTCAAACCGATAACCCGCCGGTTACAAGCCAAGTTCCCTTTCTGCTTAGCCATGGGCTGCCCCTGTGTTATTTCTCGGCTGCATGAATTTATCTGCTTTTTGACTGCTCCTAAACCTTCTTCTTTCGGCTTCTCCCTTTGGGGTCACCACAGTGGATGATCTGCCTCCATTTTGCCCTTTCCCTTGTGTCTTCTTCTGTTACACCAACTGAACTGTCGTCATGTCCTCCTTCACAACATCCATGAACCTTCTCTGTTGGTCTTCCTCTTTCCCTTCTGCCCGGCAGCTCCATCTTCAACATCCTCAATCATTATCTCTCCTCTGCACGTGACTGAACCATTTCAACCTTGACTCTTACTTTATTTTCTGAGCTGTCCCTGGAATATTCTAATTTCTAATCCTGTCCATCCTGGTCACTCCCAATTAAAATCTCTGCATCTTCAGCTCTGCCACCCTAGCTCTACCTTCTGTCTTTTAAACAGTTCAATTGTCTCCAAGCCATACATCATAGCAGGTCTCATTGCCCTCTCGTAGACCTTCCCTTTCCCTTTTGCTCACCCCCTGCACCCTGCCTGCACTCTCTTCTTCACCTCTTTTTGTATTAAACTCACTGTAAAACACACTGTACCCAATATTCGTCGTTTTACTTGTCCTTCCTGTTGTTGTCCTGGGAGAGGAAGCCAGAGGTCCAGCAGCTCAGCAGGTAACATCGCCAGCCTGAGGAGTGACAGAGTGATGAATGATGAGGAGAAGAGAGACAAGGAAAGGCAACAAAAAGACACTTTATAAGACACATAGAACAAATAAGACAAAATATGGTTAAGAGGAAAGTAACAGTAACAGACAAACCCAAAAGCCCAACAACTGTAAAACACAAAAAACATTCTGAATAAGCAATATTTGGTGGCTAAAAAGGAATCAGAAAAAGAAAGAACAAAGGAAAGGAAAGGAAAGCTGAAGACTGCTGACAGCTATTTAGTGTTTTTTTTTTTTTACATATGTAAGCATGTGGACCCACCTGTTGCTGGACAGGTCAAGGCAGGTGATATTGAGGAGAAAGAGAGCAGCGTGAGCAGGAAGGCTGGACAAACGGTTGTTGTGAAGACCCAAAGTCTGGAGCTGAGGTGTGTCCCTTAGCCCCTCCCACGGGAAGGATGTCAGGAGGTTTCCGTCCAGACGCAGCTCTCGCAGGGACTTGAGGTTGACGAAGCTACTGGGGTGGATGGATGTGATGGAGTTGTAGACAAGCCACAAGAACTGCAGCTCTGAAAGGTTGTAAAATGCTGCCCGGGGCAACCTGGAGATCAAGGTTTTCTCCAGACGCAGTTTAACTGTGTCAGCCGGCACGTTGATGGGCACAACTAAGATTCCAAAGTCACTGCACTGCACCAGCCTGTCAATGAAATGCATATATATAAGGCCTTAAAGTGATAGTCCAGATGAAGCTAGTACTGATACAAAGTCAACAGTGACTTCAACATATGCACCCCCCCAAATCACTGCCAGAAGAAATACCTGGACAAGCCAGACACAGGAAGGTACCTCAAAAGTACAAGTATAGCTCTAAATCAGCTACAGAGGAATACCAAGCCCATGACTTAGAAGAGCACTACCGGGGAAAGGTGTTCTTCACCTTCCTTGACAAGATGTCCCATGAGTTACACCAAAGATTCAAGGGGAAAAATGAGACCTGACTTGATTCATACCTGCCACCTGGAGCAGCCCTTATGTCCTTGCTTTATCGTAGTGTGTTTCTTTTGAGGTGTCAAATTAATATTGTTCAAATAACAATAAATGTACTGTTCCCTGTTTGTTTTTATAACAGAGCCCTCTTGGGTGATGAAAACAAAAATTAACATGGCACCAGTCAAACCGTGAATCCTGAGGTTTCACCACAGGAAAGGCTCCATCCGTTTTTATATACAGTCAATGAGTTCACCCTGGACAGGTCACCAGTCCATCACAGGACCAAAACACAGAGACTCACAACAATTAACACACACGTTCACACCTATGCTCAATTTAGAATCTCCAGGGAACTTAACCCCAGTTTGCATGTAGTTGGACTGTGGGAGGAAGATGGAGTACCACGAGAATACACACAAGGAGAACATACGAACTCCACACAGAGGCCCCTGTCTAACTGGGATTTGAGGTGACGATTAGCCTGGCTAATGCTAGACTGCATGTCAATCTCATTTCAGATTGAGTATGACTATTTAGATAAAAATGCCTACACAATTGACCTACAACAAATCAGACGAATGATCTTGATGAAGTATGTGAAACGACAGAAAACATGTCAACAAACGCGCTTGTTGCAGTTTTCTAGGAGTGATGGCTATCTAGTAATTGTGTCTTACGGCAGTTAAAGTGGAAGCAACAGCCAAAGGACAGACTGACCATAGCTAAAGCCTGGACAGGAAACAGCAGAATTTCATTCGACAAGACCATATGTCATGTTGTGTGGGATACACAGTGATCCCCCGACTTTGAAAGCCATGTCGTGTGAATTTGGCGCATGTGGTGGGAGCAATACTCACCTAAACATTCATTTGAAAATCCCTAAAAAACACATCTATTACATAAACTCACTGTTTACCTTCATTAACTTACTGGCATATTCCTCCTGGTGATTGTATTTAGTCAGATGGCACATGCATTTATCCAAAGCGGCCGTGGAACAACAACTCTAGAAATGTCTTGTATGTGTCAGGGTGCTGTTTTAATTATGTTGGGTTTTTTCTCAGAATTCTGGATTAAAACTCAAAATCATGACTTGTCTTTTAAATTTTGTTTCCCAAAAACAATTTCACATGTAGCCTTAATCCATACTATCCATACTGTTATGTCCTTTAAACTGTTATGGTAGTGCAGTTGGCGCTACATTATATATTACATTATATTCTAAGTGGTATTTTGGTTTTTATTAAATTATTAATTTCTGATTTATTTATTGAAACCAATTTCACTCTTTTCAGGATGATTAAGAAGTCTTTAACCTTTTGACCTTTGTTTAGCCTCTGTCAAATGTTTGTGATAAACACTTTTGTCCACGATGTAAACTAATTTGCATGTGATGCTATGAAGTGATTTGCTAACATCTAGAGGTGTCATGATTTGAAAAGACAGTAACAGGCTATAATGACTTATATTCATGGGGAAACACTTGAACACAAACACAGAGATGAGAATGAAGTTAGTCTAACTCAACCTGAGCTGTGCTGTTCCACTGTTTCCATACGAGCAGACACATAGGGCTGGACAGGAGCGGATGGCCAACAGAAACGACTGGAAGATGTGAACAAGGAGCAGCAGATACATCCTTCAACAGACATCCGTTTTTCTGTATTACCACTCCTCTGCAAACTAAAAGTGCTCCCATAGTGCAGTGTGAAACTGAATCCCAGATTAGCTGGGATTACACTTCTTACAAGTAGAGTGTAATCCCATGCCTCACAGTCAGAAGAAGTCACAACATCAGGGCCAGCCTAGTCATTTGTTTGTTTACATTCACTTGAATGGTACAATCATTATGTATCTTTCATTTATCATAAAACATTTTAACATAACTTATATTTAATATAACAATAAAGGTAAACAAGGTAAATTAACAATTTCTAAAAAAAAAAAATGGGAACATTTAAATTTATTCAACCCATTTTTAACAATCTTTTAAAGCAGATAGAACAGCCTGTTGGAGCTACATGGACCCAACCTCTACCTGCCATTGTTTTAGGAATGAATTTCTTTGGGGAATAGAGCTGTGAAGATTACCAGACAATTGGCTATCCACCAATGCTTCTGGGTAAAAAATAAACATGCAATTTTTTTTAGATTTTGTGGTTTCATGATCATGACATAAGAAAAAAATCTGAAATCACTAAAACAATATTTTGACTGTTTCTATATCTTATTTTGTTTATTTAATATGTATTTGATTTTAGTTGTATGTACTTATTTATTTTGGTTTGATTGGTTAAATAACTTGGTCGCACACATGTCTAGTATATTGCTCATGGATTAAATAAAGTTAGGAAAAAACAAACAAACAAAACTATGCTTCCGGATTATTTACTACAGATATTAGGGTAAGAGTCTGATTTCAAAATAAAAGTAACTTGCTGATTGGCGCGATGTTTCACATCCTGTTAGCTCATAAATGATGAACAGTTAAATTCATGAGTTGGGCTTGCATTGGTATGATAAGGTATCAGCGTATACATTTATGATGTGGCCTGTTTATTGACGCACTATCAATCTATCTGTTCACTTCCAGCAAAAATCGTTTTTATTTTGAAATGAGTCCTTGCGCTATTGTACCGTAATGCCTAGTGTAGACCCGCAAAAATCAAGTGTCGGTTTGTTGTTTCGACCGTCACAGCTGTCAGTGTCTCTTCCTTATGGTAAAAATGTCCACTGTTACGCTGCCGGGAAACGACCAGCATGTCTTTCATCGACGTGACTTTGACGAGCCACCGTCAGTGAACCGGAGAGGAGGCGGACACTCTGCTCTGCCGGTCCCCAGTGCTAGGCAGCCCACACTCCAACACCAGCGACACCAGGTAACTGCGGCGACATGACATAGCAGAGCAGAGTTATGCTAACCTAGCCGTTCGAGCACGGGACACGCGTGGAACAAAGTGTCAAATCGTTTCTCCGTGTCGCAGCTAAACTTACTGAGCTGTTGGCTTCAGAGTGCTGGTAAACCAAACTCCATTAAGAAAATCCTGCAATCGAGTGTTTGATTACGAAGTCATACAGACCTCAATAAAGACCATGGCACAAGTAAATTAGGCTAAATTGGACCATGTCGTATTTACCTGTAATAACTTACTGCATGGGGAAGCTTAGCTTCGGTCTGTGTTCATATATCACTACATGTGTAATAAGAAGAGCATTATGGAGCCCGTTCAGACCTGGCATTAACATTCCATTCAGAGTGATGAGATCATATGTTGACATGTCATATGATGACGATAAGTTCTCTTTGTGCGTCCTTAGATCTAATCACATAAACTACATTCCTTAGCTGCACACAATACATAACACTGATGATCACATGATTTCTTATTCAAATGCATTTAATCTTATTTCATGTTACAGCAGTGTGAGCTTTGACACACACACTCTCTCTCTCCAGGGCATCTGCAGGCTCTTAATAAAACATGATGAACGTTACTATTACAAAGTTATTTCATTTTGGGGGAAATGTTTTTATTCATGTTACATTGTAATAAAACTACAAAACGTAAAAGAACATGGAACCAGTAACTACTAACTAACGTTAATTGTAGCCTGTTCTGAATTCATCGTTGCACAGCTAGTTCACAGTGAGGGGAAGTATTTTTATGATAATAATAAATGATTTAGTATTTGTAACAGTGAGTTAGCATCTACAAAGATAACTTGGCTTCTACAAAGAACACCTAACGTTATGCTAAACAGGAACTTAAAATAAATGAGCTATATTAAGTTACTCGCCTTGCACTGAATCGACTTCCTTAGATGTGATCTCACCAGGTCCGGAAACGAAACTAGGCAACAAACACCATGCAGTCCGATCTGCGGCAGCACTTTGCATTTTATCTTATGATGTCATCACATTGTTTCAAAGACAACATTTTACATTATTTTAAAAATACCAAAATCATCAAAGTATTTGATGATATGAATGCATTTTCATTGTCTAAATAAAATACAAATGACCAAATAATTGGCACCCTTTTAAATTGAACTTGCTTAAACCTGCAGATACGCTGTCTCTCTTGCTCTTCTACTAGTTAGAGCCCATGTTCTTCTCTTTTAATGGGCTGCAACAGGCAAGAAGAATCCAGGAGCAGCTCTGTTCATTATTAGAACTTTGTCTCCACAGGGCAATGTTAGACGGACACGACCTGGACCACCCAGTGACCCCAGTGCTGCGTGGCCCCATGTGGACGATCCCACCACACGGCCTCAGCTAGATGACTGTGAGCGCATGGGGACTCTGTTCGGGATGCTCAACAAGTGCCTGCGGGGGATGGGCTTCAGCCAGATGTACTTTGGGGACAAGATAGTGGAGCCAGTGGTGATCGTCTTCTTCTGGCTGCTGCTCTGGTTTCTGGGTATTCAGGCTCTGGGCCTGGTGGGAGCTCTGTGCATCATCATCATCTACATCCAGAAGTAATGAGAATGGATTACCAGTGGAGCCTGGTCTTTTCTTTTGCTTCATTACTTCTATACAAAGGCAGGATATTATGATTGGAACATGCAGTGGGTGTGTGCTTTTAGTGAGGCAGCTTTGTGAACAGCGCTGCGCTGCTCTGGTTTAGTGGCCGATGGACAGGAAGCAGGTTCACTCATCCTCTTCTGTCTCATTAAACAGAGGTGGAGCTGTTGTCCTGCCACTGCTGACTCGGCAGAATGGTGTCATGTGATTTGAAGCAAGGGGAACAAACCCCTTGACAAGGTTTGTTTGTGTTCTCGAGTCAAAGGCTACAAAAGTGAAAGCCAAGAGTCAAAATGCTCAGGATATAAAATTGTCTCCGTAAGGATCCTTTCACTTTAAAATACGGTACATCACTTAAAGCAACACTGTCTTTTTCACTCACCTCAGTTCAGCGTTGCTCTTGAACTTCCTGGGCCTAAATGTGGCAGTTTCAGTCTCTGACAATCATTAAAGGAAGGTGCCGTAGTTTTTTTCTTTTCTTTTCTTTTTTGGCTTTATTGATACATTTCCATAATAAGCTTTCAGCATCATGTCATCATTTTAATCAGTTGTAGTTTCAATCTGATCATTGAGCTTCTTAAATCTTAAATTTAATGCACCAAACAAGATTAATCGAGAAAATAATCCATAGATTAATGCATAATCACTAGTTGCAGCTCTACGTAGCCAAATTGATTTTTCAGTTTTTGGCTCACATGTGTCTCCTGGGCAGACACTTTTGTCTGTTAATCACAATCTTCCTACTAAGGCTGGAAATGAACCTTGGCTCCTACACACTTACTAAAGTGAAATAGTGCAAGGACAGAGGTTCAGGTGCAGAGTGTCAACGACAGAATCACCATCTACATGATTCTGTCGTAAGGAAAACAAAAAATAACGACCTATAATTAAAGGGATAGACTGGGATTTTTGAAGTAGAGGTGCGTGTTCACTGTGATTATGTCGTCTGACAAAAACAGAACACAGGAGTCTACTGCTGCCTCCATCAGTAAGTCTGTGGTCCCCTTTACACCTGGCATAAGGACGTGTTTTCTGTTACTGGACACAGATCAGATAGTGTGACGCCGCTTTCACGTTAACATTTTAATGCTGGGTCTATATCTTCAAAAATATATCTGTCAGAAAAATGTGGTTCAACGACGTGATTCAAATACTTGCTGATAGAGGCAGAAATCCTGAACTATCCCTTTAATTACAAGCGTACATCGTGTGTTCTTGTGAAACCATGCTGCGAAATGTTTACATGTCATACACTGGGGATTTATGATGAGTCACATTGATGGAAAGATGGGAAATAAGTTGGCACAAAACAGAACTTTTTTTTGTTTTTGAAAATGTGTTAAATGGATACAAGCTCCTTGTGCCAATTTATGTTGTTTGCTTTTAGTATAAAATGTATCAGACATTTATCATGTAGGCAAATCTTGATTAGCGCTGGGCGGGTTCATACTGAAAATTGTAATCGTTTTTTTCAGGATATGAATCTTTCATATACTGTAAGACCAGTACATAAAACTGAAGTGCATGCTAAAGACGTAGCTGTGGAAGTAATAGCAGGTGTAGAGTGGAGTGTTCCTAGAGGCGTCAACACAAGCAATTTACTCCAACACCTTAGTAGAAAACATGTGTTGGAGTGCTAAGAGATTATGCAGTTAACGCACTCATGTTCATGCATGAAAATAACACTTCTCTGTCACCATCTTGTTAAACCCTGTAGCGCGCCAGGGGTTTGTGATTGGTTTCCTTTTTAAGGAGATTTCTGTAGTCTTTGCCAGGCATGTATGCAGAGTGAAATCAAAGTGTAGTGTCTCAATGGACTACTGGATTGTGGATCAGTGGAAATTCCATCTGGATTTGAATGTGAATGGGATTTGTTGGATGTACAAACTGAAAATGAACATTGTTGACTTTAACAGTGTGAAATGAACGCTCGGGTTTGCCACTTTTACCCTGCTGTCGGCAAAATACACTGGATGTTGTTTTGAGGTTTTTTTGTAAAATGGTGAAATGCCTATAGTCTGAATAACAGTTGAACAAAGGTGTCTTAACCAGTCACTCCGTTTTATCCGAGTGGGATTAACATGAAGACCAAAGATATACTTGCTGATAACGACCTTTACACGTTCGCATCATCATGACTGTCTGACATATACTGCATTTGTTGTGCACGTCCTCAGAAATTCATATAACATATTGAAAATATGCAACACTATAAGCACTGGCGGCAGTAACAGCGAGGGCCTCACCTGGGCTGTCCATCATTCATTACTTATGAATTGTTTTCAGATTTTAATCAAATCCAAACTGCTATTGCTACTTTGACTACTTATTATTATAATAATACTATGTATCCACAAGCTTTTACTACTGTTATCATGTAGTTGCTGTAAGTTTTGTCCACTAGAGAGCAAATGTTGCCTCACATGCAATCTCTTCCACCATGTACTGCAGAAACGTATCACATGTGTATTTACAAAGCATGTGGTTTCCAAGTATATCTCTGAAGTGCTGAAGTTGAACAAACATGCTCACATTTATCATATCTATAGCATTACGTTTGCTCATATACTGAGCATTCGGTTGCATCTGAATGTATTTAAGGAAGCTGGTATGTGAAGGGTAAGTATGTGAAAGGGAGGAGTTTACTTTGATTTGACCTTTGATGGTAAATACAGTTTCAGGTATGTTTTTGCAGCCAAACATGTTTTACTTCTGTTATTGTTTATTTTGTATTAATGTTTACATCATGTAGTCCTGTCACTGATTTTTGTGGTTGAACTAGAGCAGAGGGAGACTGGTCTGTTTGTGTGTGAGTGTCATGCACATGATTAAAAATGCTTTGTTCACAAAACGTGTGTCCTTGGCATTATGTTATTATTAATTATTATTTTCATTCATTTTGTATTACTATCAGTATGTACAGTAGTCATAACTGAAGGGTTGGGGTACCCCTGAGCAAAGTACCCTATCCTCATTGCTCATTGTTAAGTGGACACTCTAAATTGGGGGACCACATCCACTGTTCTGACCTTGTGCCTGGTCCTATGACCAGATACACAGGAGGGTTGCATCAGGAAGGGCATCCGGTGTAAAAATCTGCCAAATCAAATATGTGGATCATCCACTACACTTGTCATGAACATGTGTGTTCTGGGTTTAAAACTGTGTTTTGTTCCATATGAATCACATTTTAAAATCAACCTGTGTTGATACAAGACTTAAAGAAATAGATTTAGGAATGTCATAAGCAGTTTTCATATGTGAACTCCAGAAAACATTATTTAGCAGCTATAGATGAACCTGATGTTGATATATTTGTGTTTCAATTCAATTCAGTTTTATTTGTATCGTGCCAAATCAACATACATATTCTCAAGGCACTGTATGGCCGTACGGCAGACCATACCTGAGTTTAGAGTTTAGTCTCAACTGGAACGTGGTGAACTTGGGGGTGATGTCATTCCCAGTTCCAACTTCCGATGTAAATGGAACACAGCATGACCGGTTACATTACTATTTATCCTGCTGGCATGCAAAAAATTCTGGGATACGGTTGGCAGAGAATGTGTCCGTCCAATGTGTTCAAACTTCTTGCTGTGACGCAACAATACTAGCCACTACATCGCCGTGTGAGTCATAATGGCGAAACCTCAACCAGGCGAGGCAGATGCTGCACATCTTTGAGTCTGGTTGTCAGAGAATTTTTTCTCTTGTGCCTTATGCTTGCTCATTGTGTGAACTGTTGGCTTTCTCAGTCAATAACACTCTTCATGGTATTATGTGACAGCATGTCTGCAGCTATGAATAAACAGTACTGTGTGTACCGATCGACTGTGAAACAAATATCACGTGCTGTACGAGGTGCTATTAACAGTAAAAGTAGCAGTGTGTGTATGGCGATGCCATGTCAGGGTTGCTCCAAGTTTGGAACGCACCATAAGGAAGCAAGCAAGAGTGCCTGACTTTCATCTCCTCTGCAGGATCCAGTCAGAGTCAAATTAAAATAAATGAAATAAAGTAAAACTAGTCTTTAAATTCAGAATGAGAGATTGTTGTGATTCATTGTGTCCTGGGTTTTTTTTTGTTTGTTTGTTTCATATTTCTTTATCTTTTCTTTCAATTATTATCAAGTATTTTAGTCTGTATACAGCACTTTAAAAGTGTTATTTTTACAGTTTTGTCCATTATCAAGAAGTAGGGTAGAAACCCCTTGAAGATGTTTTGTCACATCATCAGTGGGTAATAAAGCGCAATATAAATAGACCATTTACTGTCCATCTCTCCATGATCTACAGTCTTCAATTCCATCTACAGTCTAACTTGTTTTACTCTGACTCTGTTTATTCATAAAGGTGACTCAGTCACCGGGGCCTGTTGCACAGAACCAAAATAAGGCATTAATCTGGGATAGGTCAGTATCCTTTCTGAATATAGCCTGTATGAATTACCATGAGAGATTAATAAAACCTGCAGCTCAATCTTTTCAGTCACTCTATAAATATGATTTACAGTCACGCATGATCAATCTGGATGGATGTTATTCTTATTTTATTTGTGACAGAGTCAACTCAACAGACACAATCACAACCAACAGACTCACTCTGCATGAACCAAATCCAACTGAACATCAACAAACCAATATTCACATATGTACAATATTACACGTCATTGTCCAAGAAAACCATTGGAGGGATTACAGCAAAAGAAACAGCACAAGACACATATACAATAATATAAAAGGTAGAGTTCTTTATGAGGCATTGTTGTTCAATAATTACATAATACAATTTCACATAAATCAAGTGATCTGAGTGAGATCGGCTGAAAATGGATAGACTTAATCCTAGGCAGGACTAAATTTATTGTCAGCTCCAAGGGTCCGTCCTGAACATTTAAATATCCCTCTTCCTGGAACAAGCAACAAAATGGTCTGAAACTGAAGGATCTGGTCTCATTGAACACTTGTAAAGTATTGTTAACTGATTTGGAGGTAGAAACATCTGGCTTTAGACATTTTACAAAATTGCTTATGTGATTTTATACTTCACTTTTTCTGTCTTAAGGAGATTTGTATGTATATATATTTTTTAATTGAATTGTTGTCTCCATATCATGTCCAGGACACCATTTTAAAAGACTTTTAATCTTAATGAGTTTTAAGGTAAAACATAAATGTGGTTATTGGTCAGTCGCCATCCCACAATGTATATACTGAACTGTGGATGAAACTGAAATATCAACTTCATTTCCTGCAATACTGCCTACTGTAGCTTTAAAAGGGGAATTTCAGGACTGTTTAATCTACGTTTATAAATGTGTGTTAAAAAGGTAACAGCGCTTAAAAAGTACTTTTGATCCTATAAGGCAACTGCAATATTTTGCTTTAAGTCCACTAAAAGTTCTTATCCAAGCTAATAAATGGCTATAGTTGTTTTGGAGAGAGTCCAACAACAGCACTAGAACCACTCAGCTCTCACTCTGAATTTGAATTTAAATACTATTCACAAGTACACACACATTATATAAACATAAAGCTCAGGTTTAAAAGAAATCCCTTTAAGTTCAGTAAGATACACAAATATGCACTAGTTTGTGCTCACTTTCCAAAACCACAGACTGCAGTGTGTACACTTGAGAAATTGAGGCACTATCAGCCTTTTCCACCTTAATAACTGCAGATGATGTCACTTTGTAAACATTTGGCTTTCCCACATGAAAGTCTGTAGAGATTAAGCATCAAAGAATCTTAAACTGTAGACTTGGTTTTATTCCTCATGTCGCTTTTATCTGTCCAAATTATGTTATTTCTATCACTTGACGCAATTTAAAGGTGTTCCATTTCAGAGAATAAATCAGACTTCCGTGAGCAGTTCTCACTTTAGTCAAAGTTATTTTTCATGGGGTCTCCCCTCAACTGCAACATGTGTGTGACGTGGTTTAGGGAACTTTCAATGATGTCAACAGGTAAAAAGATCTAGAAACTATCGTCAAAATTAAACAACAAATGTTGTGGTGTGTTTAATTTATAGTCAGAACTCCAATGAACTTGGATTTCCAACTCTGAGCAGCCGCACAAACCCGGCCACGGGACTCCAAGACCAAATGAGCACTGCTATTTAACCATTAAAAGCACTTCTTGTTCTTAATTTAACGGTAGCCATGTTGCTACCTAGCATTGCAATTGACTGGTATTGCTAACGATAGCTAACAATGGCTAGCCTTTTTTTCAGACTTCACTCCCAGTTCTGTAAATGGAACACATCCTTTTTATCCACCTGACCTGAACTTAAAGTTAAATAATGAGCAGACGTGTACTAAAGCTTCTGATGTTGTCATTATAGCTTTACAGTATGTACAACTGTGACCAAAGGCCAGAACATAAGCCCACTCAAACACAATGGCTCAGTTGCGCGGTGGTGTGAGCTGATGGATGAATGAGTTTTGATTTCTCCTGGCTTTCTGTTGAACGCAGCTCAGTGTCCATTGCTGCCCTCAGACAGGATGCGACTTGGCTCAGTGAACTTTGCAGTGATAATATAGAAGAGGGCGGGGCCAGGCACGAGGGCTAACAGCGGCAGGTCCTGCTCCAGCTTGTCCAGTCGGGAGATGGAGATGATCCCGTAGGCGTGGAGCAGCCAGTGGCTGAACAACACCACCAGACGCTTCTTCTTGGCCACCAGGGTTTTAAAAGACTGTGGGGATGAATGAGAACACAACAGTGAGGTTAGGATTCATTTACACTGAGATGTGTGGGGTTTTTTTTTGTGTGTTTTTAAATAATAAAATGCAATGACAAGGTAGTAAATATCGATTTCATTAATAAACTTTTTTAACTTGAGATGGACTGACACAATGTGTAACTACACAACCACACTCCCTTAAAAATCTGACAATTTATTTTGGGTTTTTTTGCTTTTCCATGCCGAAAACCTGTGATCGTGAGCTGAATCACAACCCGTTCAGCCATATTTCAGTTCACTGACTGAGTCTGCGCTCTGCGTGGGCTTTGTAAATAAAAAAAAGAAGTCCTACTTGAACATAAATTTGATGGTGGATGGAAAGAAATCTTCAGTATGTTGAAGCACATATGCATACACTCATGTTACTGGTGTTTGTGCCTTACAACCAACAGTGTGCACAACCTATACACTGTGTGAGTAATCATTTCAATTTCATCATTATTTTTGAATTATTTATGTTTACCAGAAATTGCCCTTAAGATCCCGAGATTGGCTGCCACCATACGAACACTGCTACTTTTATCATTAATAGAACTTTTGTCATAAGTCAGTCATCAGATCATTTTTATTATTTAACTGTGTGCCCAAAATACCATGTAGAGTGTTATCACTTGGTATTGCTAACATAAGCCAACAATGCCTAGCCTGAACTTGGGGATGATGTCACTCCCAATGTAAACAGAGAGCAGCATGAGAACCAGCCTGAGAATAATAAGGTTGAGACAAGGTCGCTTTCTCTTACTCTCTCAGCTCTGACTATGTGTCAGTAGGTGAACTTTAACTTGAAGGACTGTCAAAGTATACAAGTAAACAAGAAAACATCCTATTTCGAATGAGAGGCGTTAAAATGTGTGCTGTTACCTGTATCTCAGAGGCGGACATGTAAACAGCCAGAGTGACCAAAGACAGCACCAGCATTATGTAGGGAAACGCATAGTCTGAAAAGACAAACACCGTCACTCAGTGCTGCACAGATATCACACACTTTTTGCTTCCATTCACTACATGGTGTGAATAATATTGGCATGTCTGCATATAGCTAGAGCTGCAACTAACCATTATTTTCATAATCGATTAATCTGTCGGTTATTTTCACAGTTTATCGGGCAATCGTTTGGTCCATAAAATGTCAGAAAAGATAAAAAAAAATGCTGATTAGTGTCAAACCTGGAAATGATGACATTCACAAATGTCTTGTTTGTTCCACAAACCAAAATGATTCAGTTTTTTCAGATTTCTTTGTTATATGGAGCAAAGAAACCAGAAAATATTCACATATAAGAAACTGAAAGATAATAGTTGACAATTAATTTAGTAATTTAATAATAGATTAATCTAATAATGGTTTCAGCTGTATGTTTCTTGCTATATGCAGACTATGCACAGATCTGTGCCGCTGGTAAATTGCCATGGGAACAATACACAACTCCTGACATGGACATCCCGGGGGTGTGTGTGTTTATAGTGTGTGTGTGTGTGTTTTTTCTTCTTCTTATGTGTTGTTCAATCAAAGTTACAATTCATTTTATATCAAATTTTTAGAAGTGATATAAAGTAGCAATAATTGTGCAGAAGTTACAAAATAGACATAGAACTGTGACATATTTCCAAATTTCACAAATTCAATCCAAATTTAAACATTTAGTACTTTTTGCTCCGGTGTGCTTATATAGTTGGTGAAAGTATTTGTTTTCGCTCCATCAGATTGCCTAGGTTGTGCTAGAAAAAAAAGGATATAAGACATTGCACATTCTTATGGCCTCGTATATACTGTACGCTTAAACATAGTAATGGGGAAAAAAACAGCCTAAATGCTCTGTGTTCTAAGGGTTACAACCTTTATATGCTTAAAAAATAAATGTAGGAAGTTGCAATGATAACGTGTGGTTGGTGTTTTCGTGGCATAATCAAGAAAACATGGGTTGGGGGTGAACTCACAGAGCAGTCCTCCTCCCACAGCCTGCAGCACAGTGAGGATGGGGAAGAAGTATAGCGCAGCATAGATGCTCTTGAAGCGGTCTGATTTGCCCAGACCACAGGCTATCTTCTTCACCAACAGGGGGCGCAGGAGCATCATCAGCACCAAGCAGAATGCATAGTAGATTAAAACAATGGTGTAACTGAGGAACAAACAATAGAAAAGGGCAGTATTATAGAGCTTGTCCCAGAGGTGCATTACAGACTTACAGATATTAGATAAATGAAATTGTCAAATGAATATATTCACATTTAAGAAGCTGAAAAATCAGAAAGCTTGTAATAATCATTACAAAAACCAAATAATTGAAATCAAAATAGTTGATAATTCATTTAGCAATCAATTAATCCAAATAATCATTGCAGCCCTATTCAGAAGTGTTCAATGCACACAGAACCATTTCTCTTTCTTAAGTTTCCACATTTTAACACTGTTTCCCTGCCATTTTTTTGGTACATATTAATTTTAGTTTAGTTGAAGAAAACGCGTACACGTCACAATGTGGGAGCACATACAGTTAGATGGTGTGACATTTAAAGAATTCATGAAGACAAGTTTATTGGAGTGGTAATAGTTGATAAACAAATGTAAATAAATAAATGTTGTCACTACAACGGTACAAACTTTCTGTATTTCTATATGGAGTGTCCAAGCATGTTCAAACATATGGTTTACATGAGGTAAACATACATTTTTTATATCGTTTACGTACATGTAAATGTGTATGGTGTGGGTATACTCACTTGTATACACTTTATGTAGCGATTTGTAAATAAGCATTACTATGAGTAATTAATAGTGATACTAAATAGTGTAGAAGAGTCCGACTCCTTTTCAGACATGTTTTCTTTTGTTTGTTTGTTTTTCATTTTATTGTATTATGTTCAAATGTTCATAATAAAGCATTCATTCATGAACTTACAGTGGGTAGACGGCCTCCTGGGTGCAGTGTATTGTGTTGATGTAGTCTGGACTAGGGTTGTACAGCATGGTGTACCAGTCTGAGAGCATCTGGACTCCACAGGAACGGACAGTGAGCTTCCCCACCGGCTCTGTGACCAGCAGAGTGACCACAGCTGACACGCTGCACTCCAACATGGCTGTGATGTGCTGCAGGAGAGCACTGGAACTAAACACACAACAAGGAAATATTATAATTCATGGTCCAAATTGATTTAATGCAGCCCGACACATAATATATAGTTATAATGAGTTATTCTTGGTAATACAAAAATAACATGTCAACAAAATTCAGCACACTGAGTCCAGCATTTTGATTCAGTACCTGAATACAACTTTCTTAACGAGTATAAATGACATTCAGCAGTCATCACTAGAATGAACAGTCTGCTCCGAGTGCTCCCACTTTCTGTTCTTAATCTAAAATATATTAATGTTACACCCAGTAGTTGTTTGTTGATGCAAAAAGCTTAATTTCTCATAATTGATAGAAACACAAGTCTGTCAACTTGATTTGGATCGAGCGTGGCTATTTTATTGTTCGCTCATGAGAACACAGCACACAGTGGGGGAGCCCTGGGTGCTTTGTTCATTCTGCTCTTTTCTTTCTTTTTTTATTAACAATTGTTTTTGTTTTTTGTTCACACACAAATACAATTACCATTTCTGTGTATCCGTTGTGTGTGTGAAAAAGAGTATATGGGAAACTAGAACCTACTTAAAACATGGACATTGTGTGTGACCCCCACCTCTTTTTCCCTGAGTACCACTCAATGAAGAACCAATGTAGAACTAGAGGCAACATGGCCATGAATCCCAGATAGAGCCAGTCGTAGAGTTCAGGTGACTCAATGCAGCGTTGGCATATCTTCTGGAGGTTGGCCCGCTCTCCACGAGGGCACACCTGATAGGACCAGAGACATTACACAGAAGAGTCAGACGAAGAGTAAATGTCCATAACACCAATGATGGCCAATTACAACACAACTACCCACTTCCTGCCAGAACCCAAAAATCTGCTTTATAACAACCCAACCTGAAAGCACATCTGTCTGTGTTGTTGACCTTATGCAAGTCACAGTTTGCATCATTTGTGACTGATGGATGGACTTGGAACAAGCATGAAAGATGAGAATAGCAAGCTAATAGACAGGATTGTATAAACCTAGCATTAGTTCAAGATCAACAGAGAAGACCAAACATGTTTATGAGGCGATGTCGGATATATTTCTACCACGACAGAAAAATCTGAAGGCTGTCCGTCATTTTGACAGATTGAACACAGAGGTCAATCGACCGTAACATGAAATAATTCACACACAACACTGTCAACCACTTGGTAGCCGTGATCCCATAGGTGATCCTGCCGGTGTCGTGCCTGTTTGGCACTTTTTTGTTCCATAACCCTCAGGATCTTTTAAGAAGTTTAAAATGACTGTCTTACTGCGTTCAACCTCAGATGCAATGGCACGCTGCGAGAGGCCATGCTGATGCAGCTCAACAATCCGACCACGTTCAAAGAGAGAAAGCTTTTTTGCCTTTGCCATCAGGAGGTCATGACAGTGTGGATACCTGACAGAAAATGGCACTGAATCCACATTTTCTGCGAAAATTTAGGCTTTAAAAGGCTGTGGTCTTAAACTTTTAATCAGCTGATGAACAGCCTATTTCAGTTTAATGGTTATTTGCAAGAAATTTCTTACTCAATTTTTTTTTGTCTCACTCCCATTTCTTCTTTTTGCATTTTGAAGAACTACTTGGAACGTTCTTAAGATCCAACAGTGCAAAATGTAAATTCTTGCAATTTTTCAACTGGTCTTAAAATTTTGAGTGTATTTGATTAAAGAGGGTGGTTCTGATGAAACAGGGGCCGAGAGACTGGATCTACTGAGGTGATAACATTGTAAGATTTTGCCATATCTCATAGGTACCAGATAAAAAAAATACCACTCTCTGAGAAATAATAGTCCAGCAAAGTTCTGGTTTGTTCTGTCATTGGTGGGCTTTTTGTGCGTGAGTGTGGCTCTTGTGATGGCAAAATGAACAGACGGAATTCTGTGTTTCCAATACATTGACCGCTACTTCTGACTCTCTCACACATACACACAGACTAACTGAATACAGTAGACCACACTACATTGTCAGGTATGACAATGCAGCATTTATAAAAACAACAACAAAAACAGTGTTCAGGAATCGGTCAGGTTGTGTGCGGCATGGAACAAGACCTCCCACACCTACTTTGAAATGGGGTTGTTTGCGATATTTAGAAACTTAAATTGGCTGACCTGTTCACTCTGTTTAGTGAAAACTCCAAGTTCATGATGTTGAATACACAATGTCTTGATAACAAGTTTATGAATTCCACTTGAATACAACAGTAAACAGAAATTAGTTGAAAATGTCTGAAGGAAGGCGACTCTCAATACAATTCTTTGTCTAATAAAGCTTGAGATAAGGACGGCTGAAGTATTGCATGTTGGACCTTTAACAAACAGTGCCAGCTAAACCCAGACTACAACTATCAGTCGCTCATGAACCTCATGTTGTTTAGTACTCACCCCACATTCTCCCTCCACGGATCCATTGATCGTCATCCTGCCACAGTACAGGCCTGGACATGTTGAGCTTATGGCCACAGCTGCAACAACATACAGCCATTTTAAATAACAGTCACCAAAGACAGAAGTGTGGCAACACAAGCACTTTCTTACAAGTCATTTACTGATTCAAATGTAATCACATATGATTCCAAAGTAGGTCGCGAAAATGTATCATTTAAAATGACATATTCATTTAAACGCTAGGAAAAATGAGCTGTTAAGGTCCACAATAAGTACATGTCATGAGAGTAATTGGGGGTATAAGCGTTCTGTCAGTCATGACTTCTGTTGTTTTCATACTGGTACATACAGATGACGATGGTTGTTTATTTAAATAAGTTAGGTACGGTGTTAGGGGCCTTTCTGCATGGAGTTTGCAAGTTCTCCTCGTCAGTGCGGGTTCTCCAGTTTCCTCCCACAGTCCACAAAACATGCAGATTTCGGAATTAGGCAGAGTGGACACTCCCAATTGACCGTAGGTGAGAGTGTGAGAGATGGTGGTTGTTTGTCTCAATAAGGCCGTGTGATAGACTGGCGACCTGTCCCCCGCATTTCGCTCTATGTCAGCTGAGATCGGCACTAGTGCCCCCCGCGAATCTATTGTGGAGGATAAACCGGTAAAAGATGGATAGACGGTACGGTGTTTCATATTATAGAGGTTTTAGTATAGTGCAGGAGGATGCGTTTAGCTAGCTTCACGGGTAGCTAGTATCGTAGTACCAAACGGTACCAAATAATGTGGGGCAGCATTATTAACGTAACAAGAATATAGTTATTTTAAACGCGCAACTACTGTCATGAAAAGAGAAAATTTAACTTACTCATTTTGGGTCAATACAGCTTGGAATCAACCTCCTTGTCTCTGTGTTTTCATTCGTTACCTAAACCGGAAGCGAAAGAAAAGAAAGTAACACACACAGGAAGTATTTTTTTTCCCTATTCTGTTGAATTTATCAAGCACATCTTAAATTTGTATTACCATCTACTGGACTGGATGTATGTTTGCGAACTTCGAACGTACCTTTTCGACCGTAACTTTTCCCTTTCTTCCCGTTTGTGTGTCCTATTATGACAAAGGCTAAGTAGTGTTTTTTTCCCCTTTGAGTTCCTGCTCTGCAGAGTGTTCCTATACCTACACATACTTTACATTTCGACTTCTCTCTTGCTGAGTGGTTATTGTATATCTTATTGAAAAACCTTTAGCCCCTGAGTTAAAGAACATGAATGGTGCAGATTATAGGATATGTTAAGTTTCCAATTTGAAACTTCATTTTCAAAGGGTTAATATTAAACATTATTAAGAATTAGTACATTTCTGATCTCTGGCATGGAGAATCAATCTCAATAATGCTTAATGCTATAATCCTCTGTGTTTATTCCTAAAACCAAAAACAAATGGTGTAGTACTGTCCCTTTATGTCCTCTTTCAGATCTCCTTTCCTTGCACTGTCTTTCTTTGAATAGCCCTCTACACTCACTGCTTCAAAGCCATTTGACCTGTAAGGTGCAGTATAGAGCCTGAACTAGTAAAAGTGATACATAACTCAACTCTCAACTTTATTTATAAAGCGCTTTAAGCAACCGTAGCTGAGACAAAGTGCTGTACAAGAAATAAAACAAAAAGTAAAACAATAAAAATACTAAAACAATAAAAACAATAAAACAACAAAAATGTTAAAACAATAAAAACAATAAAACAATAAAGATATTAAGAGAATAAAAACAATAAAACACTAAAAACAAGAGCATAGTCTCATGCTGAGTTGAAAGCCAAGGAATACAAATGGGTTTTAAGATGAGTTTTAAAAAATGGACAGTGAGGGGGCTTGTCTAATGTGGAGCGGGAGGACGTTCCAAAGTTAACTGATAAATACCAGGCCAGGGTTCCAGTGGAGCAAGTCCTGGCAGCCATGTTTTCAGTGGGAGTGTGCCTCCATGTCTCTTGGTCCCAGAGGTATGGATAGTAAAGAGTGTCTGTGCCTCATATAACAACACTTCAAAACTGAACTATCCATTTAACAAAAGCCCTATAAACAAATTGCCACTCACTGAATTCAGAGAGAAAAATCATACAATTCACCATTCACATACACAAACAATAAAAAACAATCACCACAGTGTTTCTACTGGATAACTAACCAATACTGTTACAAAGCCCTGTTGTATTGTGTTCTTTGTGAGTTTAAAATCAGAAAATATTTTATTTTCTTACTGACTTGATGACAGTTGTGAAAAGCATGGTATTTTCTTTTCAGCATGTGTCAGCCATGATATAATATGTTATGTCTTTCCTGTTCCTCGATATCTTGCTCGTAAAATAAGTAAACAAATTAAATGTGGACTTTGAGAATACAGAGACGGAACCAGAGGAATAATATTGGGGGAAGAATATTGCAAATTAGGCAAAGTAAAATAACCTGCAAAACACACTCAGCACTCCACACCCTAGCAGTCGACAGAAAATTCCCCCTCATCACAAAGGATCCTACTCTCCACCTCTAGTATAAAGTCCAAGAAAATATTTTACCACAACTCCTTCATTCACACTGTCATGTACATGTTAATGCAGGTAACACCCCTTCAATAACATACAGTATAAGCAGAGTAGCCTAGCACCATCTACTGGCCATAGGCTGCTATAGCACACAAATGTCACTGAATCACCTTCACTGGCCACATAATATTGTGCTACATGCAAGTCACATACACTGCAGATTTCATAAAACACTTTCTTCTCTTATAGAAAACTCATGTTACAGTTTTCTCTCGTGTGACTAGACTGAACACAGATCCACATCAAATGTCCTCCAGGGAACATGAAGGAAGTTTACCTCTGCAGGTAGTCTTTAAAGTGCAAATATGATGGTTTCAGTGGAGCAGTGATAAGTAATTGAGGAGCTCATTTGCAAAAACTAATAAGAACAACAAAGGGAAAAGGTGCTTTTTATATATTAGGTTTACAGTTTACAGTATAAAACAAGTTATTTTGCTAAAATGAACTCTGTAAGTATTTATATTGTGTTCTGTCTGTCTTTGATTATCTGCCAGGCTTTTTCTCTGATCTTATTAATATTTAATAAGTTAAAGTTTTGTCATCTTTTTTTTATGAATCAAGTGTTTCATCTCTTCAAAAGTTTCCATTATAAGCTGTTGTTTGCTTGCTGATCAACTTCAAAGAGACATGAATGTGAATTTACCAGGATTACACCTAGATTGACCAAGCCCCACCTCCTCATCCTGGTTTGATGTTTGATGTTTGTGTTCCTCAGTCAGGATGAACTTAGAAGCATAGGTTAAGTCCTACTTTCTAACATTTGCCAGATATCTTAATTCTACTTTCATGCAACAGGCACCAGTTTGTTTACTTACCTGTTTTTATGTGTGTGTCTGCTAAATGACATGTAATGTAATGTAATGTGTGTGTGTGTGTGTGTGTGTGTGTGTGTGTGTGTGTCAGCTCACAGTCTGTTTCTCTAGCTTCTCTATTTACTTTCAATTTGGTTTGACAAAGAGGGTTAACATAGTGATATTAAAAGAGATGGGAAAACAAGTAAATGAAATATTTATTTAGAATTTTGACTTATTTGATTTTTTAAACATTTAAATAATTCTAAACTAAAAACTAAAATCAGACCAAAACAATGCCAATAAGAGTGATAGATCATCTTTGTGTGTTATGTTCATAAAAATTTACGAATAACTTTACATTGATATTATATTTCTACTTTTGCTAATGATCAATGAAAAACTATAAATTGTAAAATGTCTCTGCTGTAAACATCATGAGACAGAGAAGAGAAGCTTCACTGATGGATTCCATGCCACAGTGCATCATATGTGTAACCTCTTACGGTAACCTTTACGGTAATGATTTTCTGTGTTTGCATATCCATCACTGTGTGCAACATCTGACTGACAGGGAAGTTTTCTATAGGCCTTTTTTCCTCAATGACATCGAGGTTTGACCATTAAAGAACAGAGTAGTGAGCACAGGCGTCTTTTTATCCCTTCTTCTTCTATTTTTGGCTCCTGTGTCATGTGAATTGTGACCTCCGCTGTGAGTGCCTGTGATGCTCTGGTGTCAAAACTGTTCTTCATTCCTTGAGGAGACAATTTTGTCTACATGTGCCCTTGTTGGCCTAGAAGGTGGAATTCATGAGTCATATGGTAGAAAAGAAAAGGATAAAAGGGGGTGATGTAATGTAAGATTTATTGTGATTTATGATGTGTTGATTACATTGTTTCAGCTCTAGGTATCAGCAAAGAAAGGCCTCCAAAACCCGTTTAAATACCTTAACTCTGGGATTCACAGGCAGACTGATGGAGGATGCCCAACTATAAACTATCTTCTTGTTCATGTTTGGCATTGTTTCAGTTCTCTTCAGATCTGAGCTGCTTCCAATAAAGCTTTTCAACTTAATTCATCTCTGACTCCAGAAACTCCATCCTTGTCAGCTCACCTGATAATCAAATCTCCACAATACACATGCCACAAGTGACCTATTATACTTTGAAAAATCAGTAATAGTACATTAGTAATATAATAAATATTCTGCATGGCTTTTTAAAACTTAATATAACTGTCAAAAGAAGTCATTCCTATGTCTTAAAGTCATTTAAACGTCCAACAACAAGTAGAAACAGTTTTAAGACTACAATGATGGCGCCAAACCAGTTGGCGAAACAACAACGTAACACCGCTCAACCAGACACACATGTCCCATTCCAGGGACTGGACCCTACGGAGTGTGGATTTGTCGGCCGGGTGTCGTCAAAATGCGTCACCGCGCAGCGACGTAGGCTGTCCCAATTCAAATGGTCTACGTCGACTCCTTCGTATCTGGCCGACGTATGTGGCCGACGTTAGCTTGTTTGGGAAGGATAGGTCTGGTGTATCCTTCTCAGCTGACCATATCCCATAATTCCTTGCACGCGAGCGGCAAATCTGTTCCAATACAAGCAAGATGGAGGAGGGAAGCGTCTCGAGTGGCAGCAGCGAGTTTGTTGTAAGTATGACAAATCAATCAAACAAAACAAATTAAACGTGTTTTCTATACTAAAAGTCGTGCCGCTATTGATGTAATTAATAAGCACAAGTCACAAGACTGGCCGCCGCATTTGCTGTTCGCTGTCTGCTGTTTGCAAGCCCTGGGAAAAAGTCGTTTCAATCACAGCGTAACTTTTAAACTTTTGTTTTAAAGGGGACATATTATACCCTATTTCTCCAAGTTAAAATAGTTCCCTGGTGTCCTAATGAACATGTCTGTGACATGCTTTGGTCAAAATACCATAAGGAAGAAGCACCATAGCAGTTCAATAACCCTGCCAAAACCGCCCCTTTCAAAACGCTTGGTTTTGTGCATGGTCCCTTTATATGCAAATGAGACACAGGCAAACACACACCCACTTCTTCCAGGGGGTTTCTGATTCCTCTCATTTCAAATTAGCATGTAGAGCAAGAGTTAATCTTCCACTGATATTAATGCATGATTTCAAACAGTCCGAGTTATTTTTTGTGCCTGGTTCTCTTGATTAGTCATAGTTTACAGTTATAATTTCTATAGGAATATTAATTTTATGAAAGTAACAAACAGTAGGTGTCAAGAAATGTGCTTGGACATACATTAACATGTAATAACAGTTAAGTTTTTGTCTTCACATTATTATTTTGCACATGGTAACCCAAGTGAGTATGCAAACTGAACTTCTGAGAATAAATGTTTGTTTATCCTTTGGTGAATATTGTTTTTGACCAAATTCACTATACATCCCTTTAAAGGGTGGGCATCGTCATTGGATTTGTGTGTGATTATAGGCGAAAGTGCTAAAAATTGGACTGGCAGGTGTGACAAACAATTTTATTTAGAATCTTATTTTATGAAGCTGCTGGCAACGCACACTGAAGGTTTGGATGACGCTCTGTTTTTTAGCTGAGATACTATAGAAATGTCGACCCCTTTCCTTTATTGCATCAAAGCTTTACTTTGTGACCACCGTAATGTTTTAGTTCTGTATGAAAAGGAAACTATAACGTTTTAAAAATGCACAAAAGTCATATCTAATTCTTGAGATATATACGTTGTCATTCATTCATGTATTTATTATTATTCCTTCTTTATGAAGTGTTTTATCGCCTAAACTTACACTAAGGGAGACCACGAAAAAAGGACTGAGTATTCTTTTTCCACACTTTGGCGACTGGAAGGGCCTCCAGAGTCCCAAATATAAGTATTAAAATGATTAAAAAGTTGATTTTGCATAATATGTCCCTTTTAAAAAAGACATTTGAGAACATCAGTAGGAAACACTGATCAACATTTCCGTCATTTTATGGAACAAACAACTAATCAGTCAACAAAATAATGGACTGATTAATCGATGATGAAAATAAAAATGTTATTAGTTGCAGCCCTACACTCCACCTAATATTATTAGTCGTCTTTCAACGGGAAGATTGTGGGTTTGATTGCAGGCTCCACTAGTCTACATGCCGATGTGTACTTAGACAAGACTCTTAACTTTACGTTGTCCCTGACAGCTGTGCCGGCAGCGTGTGAATGGGTATGAAAGATGTGTGATAGACAATGTGCTGCACATAGATACACTGAAGCTGTGAGTGAATAACAAAACTAGTGTAAAGCAGCTTTGAGTGGTCATCGAGACTAGAAAAGCGCTACAGACTATTTACCATACCATGGTCTCAACTTAAATCATTACATTTAATGACCCTCAATTGTTCTGTATCTTCAAAGTCAGATTATTGCCAATTTACAAGAAGACTCAACTAGTTATTTGTGAGCTTGACCACTGACTTTATTCTACCTCATCATTCGGCTAATTGTTGTGTTTGCTTGTGTAGATCGAGTGCCACGAGTTTCCCGAAGACGTCAAACGTTTGGCTCTGAGAGCAGAGAGTGGACTGGAAGAGAAGAACATGTGAAGCCATACTCATGACATTGTGTATCATGAATGTAGACAGATTGCATGCACATGTACAATATTCGCACATCCACATACAGTACATGCAAACATTCAGTTTGACTTGACTTAGAAGAGTCCATCTGATAGGGGTCATGCCTACCTGCTGTGTATTTTTTTATCAAGTGAATGGAAGTAACGGACTTACATCAGCTAAATCTGGCAACTAGAATTATGGGGTATTATATGTTTTAAATTGCACTCATTCACTGGGTTCAAAGGAAACAATGACATAGCTTTACATTTGCAGCGTATGAAGTAGTGGACTGTGAATAGACTGGTTTTCAAAATTCCTCTCATTTCAAATTAGCATGTAGAGCAAGAGTTAATCTTCCACTGATATTAATGCATGATTTCAAACAGTCCGAGTTATTTTTTGTGCCTGGTTCTCTTGATTAGTCATAGTTTACAGTTATAATTTCTATAGGAATATTAATTTTATGAAAGTAACAAACATTAGGTGTCAAGAAATGTGCTTGGACATACATTAACATGTTATAACAGTTAAGTTTTTGTCTTCACATTATTATTTTGCACAAGGTAACCCAAGTGAGTATGCAAACTGAGCTTCTTAGAATAAATGTTTGTTTATCCTTTGGTGAATATTGTTTTTGACCAAATTCACTATACATCCATTTAAAGGGTGGGCATCGTCATTGGATTTGTGTGTGATTATAGGTGAAAGTGCAAAAAATTGGACTGGCAGGTGTGACAAACAATTTTATTCAGAATCTTATTTTATGAAGCTGCTGGCAACGCACACTGAAGGTTTAGATGACGCTCTGTTTTTAGCTGAGACACTGTAGAAATGTCGACCCCTTTCCTTTATTGCATCAAAGCTTTACTTTGTGACCACCGTAATGTATTTGTTCTGTATGAAAAGGAAACTATAACGTTTTAAAAATGCACAAAAGTCATGTTATTCTTAAGATATATACGTTGTCATTCATTCATGTATTTATTATTATTCCTTCTTTATGAAGTGTTCAAATTGATTGCTGTATCAGACTTAATTCATTGTGTTTGTTCATTGTGTATCAGCATTTTTATTTAAAGATGCTTTGGAACAAGTGTTTTCTCCTTTTTTTAGTGACATGAAGAAAAGCTCCCTGCTGCTGATTCAGCTCAGAGAAAAGGAGACTCAGGAGCTGAGACAAGCCATGTTCTCTCTCGTGGTACCACTGTCTGTTTTAGACACAGCAGCAACCTTCCCTTTTCTTCTATATAACTGAATTACTGAACTAAGTGAATCGTTTGATATTTTGTGGGTTTGAGTGTTCCATTTTCTTGGAGCATGTCTTTTGTGACTAAAAACATCTGCCCACTAGTGCTCCACTCGGGCGGCAGCCGATGAAATCGACACCGTCCTGAGGGAACTGATTCAGTCAGTGGAGCTGAAGCGCTGAATTGAGCGACACGATCGAAGCCCAGGAGAAGATGGCCGGGCTGAGCAGCTGCTGGGCAAGATCCAGAGGGAGATCTTGGAGCTGAAGGAGAGCAAGGCTGAAATGGACATATTGTCCCAGGCTGAGGACAATTTCCTTCCCATCCATTTCCTTCAGGTAACACACAACTTGTCAATTCATTTGAAGGGGAACACTGGGATTTTTGTAAAAATCCCACATCCCACACAAATCAAGCCGAACAGCGCCAAACTGTAGATCACTTAAAACTACTTAACAATCCCTAAAAACGTGGGTTACCAGATAAATCTCTATATTTAACAGAGGAATCTGTGTATTTAGGGACCGCTGCCGCTGTAGTCTGTGGAGTTATGGGAGCAGCTGAGAGTGTGTCCCACCAAGTGTTTTTAACTGATTTACAGTTCGGCACTGTTCGGCTTGATCCTTGTGTCGGACGTCTCTTCCTGTGTTTGCACGCTCTGTGAAAATCAGTTAAAAAGACTTAGGGACAGCACCACTGATCGCCACTGCTGATTGCCAGCGGCGAGCTGCATAAACTGCCGCTGTACGTGACTGTATCAGACTGAGTCTGTGCTCCAGTCATGGAGGACGTACTGAACAAATATTTTTAATTAGGATGTGTCAGAATGGTCAGTCATGAGTTCTATTTGACCTTTTCTTAAAAACACGTTTGCTGACTTTATCCGGCACATTAGCTTCATATATAAAATGTATCCACTGGACACCAAATCCTCTGAGGCTGGAAGTTTGTGTACAACACTGTGCTCCACTGTGCAGCCACGAACAGCACACTTGTCCTTCCGTGTTGACATAATACCGCTCTTCCTCCCTCACCTCTCGCATTTTATAGGGACAAGGTGGAGCTAAGGTGGAGCTCTCGGTGAAATGCGCATGCTGCCGTCATAATGCACAGGGAATTCAACATTGTGTGTTTTATCGCCTATACTTACAGGGGGACCACGAAAAAAATATTCTTTTTCCACACTTTGGCGACTGGTAGGGCCTCCAGAGTCCCAAATATAAGTATTAAAATTATTAAAAAGTTGATTTTGCATAATATGTCCCCTTTAAAGATCCCATAGCCCGGAAGTGCCAATTAAGGCTGTGTTTTTGTGTGTATCTGCGTCATTACCTCGTTTATGAAGCCCTAAAAGTCCATAACAATCAGTTCAGTCACTGCTGAGAGCGCAGGGTTTGAATGTTTTCCTGAGCTCTACGAAGCGGAACGGCACTTCCGTTACGTAGTTACGTAACTGGCGAATTTCACCACTCCTCTAAACAGCAGCGCTTCCTAGTCCGGGCACATCCGGTGACGTACTTTCAGCCATAGAAGAAGAAGAACTACTTTCGTTGTAGCTGCTGAGCTCTGTACAACCGATACGCTCAGCAGCTCGGTAACCACAACGTTATCCAAGCTACCTTTTACTTTTTTTTTACATCAAAAGGGGCCAAGATAAACCCTTGTAAATGCCAGAACCCAGGATTGAACCAGGGTCCTTCAGATCTTCAGTCTGACGTTCTCCCAACTGAGCTACTTTGGCATCTTTGGGAAGTCCAGTGAGCTTGTGGGTGGAAAAATCACAGCATTATCACCCAAAAAGGCTGTATTTCATTTTTCATTCTATTTGGACAATAAGTACAGCCTGCAACACTCTGTACCTGATGTACCTGATGATAACGTTTGGCAAATGCAAACTACATATTCAACTTTCACTATGTGAGAGAGGGAAGTCTTGGGCTAATGGCCAAGGCTCTCTTTTGACATATGGGGCTTTATGTGGCTCCCAGACCAAAAAGTGCACAGCAATGACACAGCACAAGTGTCATTGCTAGTTTCCAAGCAACACACTTGTCATTTTCGTGTCCAGTGCCCAAGTGGTGTACAGTAGGTAGCAAATCCACTTGCTGCCATCATTGTGCTTGTGGGTGTGTTGGTTCTAAAATGAAGAATTAGCGGGTCTCTTTAGACCAGTGGCTAACAAAAACCAGGTCACAGTCAATGGTACCGTATTTTCATGCTTGTTTAAAGAGTCCTCCACCGTGTTGACAGTAGTAATGGTTGTGAGTATACAGAGCTCTACCAAGATCAACCGCTGCGGCTAGCTCGGCTACCCCTGAGGCCTCGACTAACAGCAAAATGCTCACATCTAAGATGCTCTCTGACTCGCTCAACTTCATCCAGGATTCAGTCTGTGGAAAGTTTGGGGCGGCCATTCAGACACTGCAGGAGGATATTAAGCTGGATATTGTCTTGGTGAGGAGCGAGCTGTCGGTGGCGGTCAGTAATCTGCAGGCCTCGTTAGCATCACATGATAACTGACTGAAGGAGCTGGAGAGAGCTGCCGACTATACTGGTGACTGTACTACTACCAAGTTGATGTGGGGGAGCTGCGGGCAAAATGTGAAGACTTGGAAGGCCGTTCCAGGTGGAACAATTTGCGGCTTATTGGTGTTGAGGAAGGGCTTGAGAATGGCCAGCCTACACACTTTGTGTCTCAACTTTTGAAAGATATACTAAACCTGAGCGAAGCCCCGCTGTTGGACAGAGCCCACAGATCACTACGAGCAAAATCAAAACCGGAGGACCCCCTGTGTGTGTTTATCATGCACATGCACTACACACATATGAGGGATGAGATACTGCGAAAGTCCACTCGGGGCCCCCTGATGTACAAAGGAAAGATGCTCTGTATTTATCCCGACTACACCACCACGGTTATGAAGAAAAGGGCAGCATTTGGAGACTTGAAAAAGAGGCTGAGATCCATAGAGGGAGCCAAGTACGGGCTACATTTTCCGGCTACGCTCCATGTCACTCTCCCTGGGAGTAAGGAGCGTACTTTGGAGGAGCCCACCTTGACCTGGGAGTAAGGAGCGTACTTTGGAGGATCCCACCTTGGCATTGGACTTCATTGCATCTTGCACTGCATCTTCCTCACCCGGATAAGAAGTACAGCCGCTAATTAAAACAAGCCATGTGTCAACGATGTTTTTTTGCTGGCCGTCTCCTTTGGACACTAATTTCTGGGGGCCTGTCGCTATGGAACTGTAGGTATAGCTGCCGTTAGATATCGACAGTAGGCAGGTACGTATGTTTCTCCCTCCTTTTTTATTCCTGTTATCATCCATTATAAGCTACACATATGGTTCTGTGTGGCACTGTGAGATTGATAATATTACCAGCAACCGGGACTATTACTGTATACTACCTGGTGCACACAATGTTTGACTGTGCACTGTAATGTGGAATGTAATGAAACACATACACTTGAGTGCTGTTACATGCAGAGTTATGTTGTTCACAGTTAAATTTTTTAGCTGAATTTGTAACTATAGTAATAAGAGAGCAAAACAGGTTTACTTTTTTTTGGTCTATATTCATTCTTTTCTTTACAGTTTTTGACCGATTTACGGATAATGGTTAGACCAGACCTTGGCTTGCAACTCTTTTGATTGATGTTTCTGCAGTGGCAAAACAGAGGACTGCGCACGCAGCAAGACCTCTTCATAGATGGTTCCTTTGTCTCCTTTCAACAATTGCGCACTAAATTCAATTCAATAAGATTTGGCAACCTTTTCTGAGAAACATTGTATGTTTTTATTGTTTGTTGTCTAGGCCTATTATGTCATTTCTTATATTTTATTTATCTTATCTTGTTTATCTCTGTTGTACAGCACTTTGTTTCAGCTGTTGTTGTTTTTTTAAAGTGCTTTATAAATAAAGTTGGATTGGATATGTGGAAGAGAAATCAGAGCTGCATGAATCGAGTTAATTAGTACAACCAATGATTTAATTGTGTTTAGATGACAATCCGCTTAAATACTATTGAATATGCAAAAGAGAAAAAAAATGATCAACAACATCGATGGTTCATGTTTGGTTTAATTAAGAGACTACAACAAAAGGTACAGAAAGAGCTGACAGAATATCCATACAATCAAGTTTGGTAAACACCACTGACCGATAGCACAGCCTCTCCACAGCTCTGACCTCTGCGGTTGAAGACAGCCATCCAATGTAAACAAAGGCACAAGCAAGCACATCAGAGACTGTGCTCTATCCGCTTATGTAAAACCATGCTCTGCTGGAGTTGAAACTGCAGGCATTTATAAGACAGACGTCGATTATAAAAACATTAAAATACATTTTGTAACTCTGAAATGGTGGTTCAGTTCCCCAGTGAATAGTGAATGGTCTGTATTTATATAGCGCTTTTCTAGTCTTAATGACCACTCAAAGGTGCTTTACACTACAGTTTTGTGATTCATTCATTCATACCCATTCACTCACATGTTCATACAGTGCTATGTTCATTTATCATCTTTCATTGCTCATCTAAGTGCAGCCGCTTTTCCTTATCACACATCTTCCATACCCATTGACATGCTGCAGACCCGGCTGATCAGGAACGGCTGTTGAGTGTCTTGCCCAAGGACATGTGGACATGTAGTAAGACGACTTGCTCTACCACTGAGCCATACGACAACAAACTCCAGATTCTCAGATGCATCATAATTATCTCTTCAACAATAATGACTCAATGCAGACAAATCAATTAACAAAATGATCAACAAACATGGTAGAGTGGTGGCTAACACCAAACAGCAAGGTCTGGGGTAGCAACCGAGGGCCTTATTGCTGAAGTTTGCATGTTCTCCGCATGTGTGGGTTTTTTCCTGGTTCTCCAGTTTCCTCCGAAGGTGTTTTCATCCACTGGAATGGTTCAGTTTGGTACAGTATTATTTATCTGACTGCTTATAGTGCTTAAAGTGGGCCGGTACTGGCCAGTACGCAATACTGGCACTTATCTCAAAGTCATTATAACGTCCCAGAATATTCATTTCCCAGGCTGCAGTACATGACGTTCATCCATTCTCGCAGAAGTCTAGTGTTTGTTTCTGGTGTCCAGAGTTTTTATTTTTACTGTTAAATAAATAATCTATTGGGAGTTTTTGAAAATGGTCACTAATGTTTAGTTATATTCAGTGACTTCTTGACACCAGATAAAATGGGGAAAAAAACATAAATCATCGTTGGAAATGTTACGAATAATCTAAATATACAAATTACAACATAAGTCCAGTTTTTCATTTTTGGAATCTGGACTAAATATTAAAATAAATAGGTGTATGTTGTGAACATTAATGAAATCTTCTGGAACCATTTATTAACTGAAAATTTTCACAATTAAGGGTTTAATGATTTAGAAATACTGACACACACACAGGAATGGAATCCCTGTCATGAATTGCATTAAATAATTTGATTGAATAATTGAATCTAATCCAAATCAAATCAAATTCTAAAAGGTTTCTTATTGGAGAAGTTTTTCTCTAGGTTGTTCAAGCATCTCAACAAATGGCAAATTATACAATTTTTACAGAGAACAGCCTAAAAATTAAATAATGTATACGTACTGTATGTTTCTAGCATGGAAGGTCTAGGATTAAGAAAATATCTGTTTTCCAGATCCACATTCTTTATCAACATACGAAAAGATATTGTGTGACAGCACATAAACAAACATATATCATGGCAGATCTGTTTTGAGCACATGCAGGCTTAAACCCAGAAGTCCTTGAAGATGATTTCATGTGTCCTCCCAAATTAACTTAACTGTGAAGGTTATCAGTCATTCAGGTCTTAGTCGAATCCTGTAGAGAGCTGTAAGCAACTAGACTTGTTTGGGTGATGTTTGAAGACGTTTCACCTCTCATCCACGAGGCTTCTTCAGTTCTGACTAACTGGTGGAAAAATCCAAGTATTTAGCCTCTGAAGGCTGGAAACCTGTCTAGAGAGTTGTTTAAGGCCTGGTATACTTCTGCACACATGCCTCGTGCGCCACATTGCACGTTACATTGCGCACCGCATCAGGGTCCTGTAGTATCCCACGTCACCTTCAGGTGGCAGTACAAGTCTAGACGTAGGGTATAAGGAGGCACTCATACAAGAGAAGAAGAGGATAAATGTAGAGAGCTTAATTGTGCAACCATGGCAATGAGAAGAATACTAGTAGAGGAAGAGCTGTCCAGCGAGTAAGAACGTTAGTGTGACCATGTCAACGAGAACAATGCTACATGATGAAGATAGAGATGAAGATAGCGACAGGAGGGCTCTCCTGGATGTACAGCGAGTCAGAGGCCCAAGGGCTTCTCGGGCAGCGATGGTGGTGTGGGACAACCTGAAGACCTTCTTCCGTGGCAGGATGCAGTCGGTGGGGAGGCCTCCTCGATTGACTTTTTTTTAATTGCAAATATGTTGTTACAAATACAAATATCGGTCAATCAACCTATTTGTGTGAACTGTCAATTAATGTCATCAAAGCATGTGATTGGTCAGAACAAGCCAGTAGAGGAGGCAACATAATGCAGCAGCTTCATAAAGTGTCATGTGTTAAGTTTGAGTCAGTTAGTTTAGTTTGTGTACTCCTGGTTTTATTTTGGTGAAGGGTTTTTCTGTTTTGCTATCTGCACTTCATCTGTCTTGTCTAGTCTCGTGGAGTTCATGCTCCTTAAATACGCCCTCCTCCATTTGTCTCGTGCCAGTGTGTCTTGTGTGTCTCCTCGTCCTGCACCTCACGTTTCCCTTTTGGATTACCACGTCTGCTTCATCTTGTTCCCTGTGCCTGGCTCACTCTCGTCTGACCCTGTTTTGGATTTATAACTTGACCTTGAGTAAGCCTTTGCTTTGTTAAAATAAACTCCTTTTTGTTTAAACTGAGATCTCTGCCTCCGCCTTGTGTATTTGGGTCCACACTGTGTTTGAGTGCGTTACGGCCGTGACATAAAGAACCAAAAGTCAATAAAGTAGCGCCTTTTATTAAGTTATGTCCTTGTAACTTTTATTACGTTTTTAAGTCATTAGAGGGGTTGTGCTGTCCAGATCAAAAGAGAATGCACAAAAAATAAAAGGTTCAGGGGTTTTCAATATTTGTATTTTCATGCTTGTGCTAATGAGCTGCACAGAGCCACACATTCGAGCAGCTCACAGTTCAGCCACCCGAGACTTGTCAGGACTCTGTTGTCTTCCCTAGTGTCTGTGCCACCTCCCTCCAGGAGGTTAAATTCAGTCCCCCACCCAGATTTTCCCACTCTAGAATCTGGTTTCAAAAAATAGCGCTTCTAAAAAAAATAGGGCTCCTCCAATGCTGTTTCCTTGGGAATTAAATGTCAATACAATAAAAAACATAAGTGGATTCCCCTAGACTGGTTTTTGTGAGGACAGCCCTGAGTTTCACCTGTTTTTTCCACCAGTTATTCAGAAATCAAGAAGCCTCTTGGATCAGAGGTGAAATGTCTTCAGGCTTAACTCAAGCAAGTCCAGTTGCCTACAGCTAACTCCTGAAGATAAGATGATGTTTGTTTCTGGTCAAATTGTTATTAATATCATAAACCCTTTTTTTGACATTCTGTGATCTGATGAATCTGGAGTTTCCAAAGGAATGTCACAGGCTGGTGTCAGCAGTCTTCATCTTCTGAGTGCTGACAGAGTTGGGTAGCGTTGCAGTGTCAGACTGGGCGTCCCTGCAAAAGAACACAGCAGGGTTTTTACAGGCCCACATTGCCACCTCTCCTCCTTTTCCAGGGCTAGAACTGGAGAGGCGGCTGTTGTTATTAATCCCTACACGGCTCACGTAACGGTCCCTTATTCTCTCTGCCTGATTAAGTCGGATCTCACGGTTCTGGGTTTGGCTTGAGAGGTACGCAGCGATATTTCTTGTCCGATAACCCTCCTCTCTGCTCCGGCCCAGTAACATGGATATGTTGGGGTTCCTCAGAGCGTAGATCAGGGGATTGATGGCTCCATTTGCCCAGGCGAGCCAGATGGCCACTGTATCCATTGCAGGGTTAAACGTGTAGTTTCCCATTGCTGTAACCAACCCCATTAAACAATATGGCCCCCAACAAAATATAATAAAAACAATCATGATAAGAACTGTGGTGGCCGTTCGCATTTCACTGTAAAATCGCAGTAAGTATGCGTATGTGGTCACCGGCCTGACTCGGATCTCTGAGAGCCGCACTGTCTTACAGATGTTATAATGACAAAAGCACATGAGGGAGAAGGGCAGTAAATAACAGATAACAATCATGCAGATGCTATACACCGTCCCCATGCGTGACGTCCCAGAGTGGAACACATACATACAATGGTAGAACCCTCGCTTATGGATTTCTGTTGGTGTCCGAAGCAGCAGATACCAAGGTATAGAGAAAATGACTGCAGTCAACCAGACAGCTATCAACAACTGAGTGGCTTTCTGACGCCCTATTTTAGCCTGTGGCTGTCGAACTATGGCGTAATACCTATCAAAGGAGATCAAAGTCATTGTCAGGGTGGAGATGATCCCGAAGCAGGTATTGAAAAAGCCATTGGCCACACAGAAATGATCCCCAAACATCCAGATGCCGTCCTTGCTGAAGAGCATGACAAAGGAGAAGGGCAGGCACAGGACAGCTGTGAGGAAGTCCGACAGCGACAGTGACATAATGAAAGCATTGGTCACTGTGCGAAGCTGCCTGTGTTTGATGATGACAATGACAACTGCGGAATTACCGAGGCTGGAGAGGAGGAAGATGGAGAGGAGCACCAGAGCCTGGGCTGCCACTGTGATGCCCTGCAGGGCAGAGTTACTCTCTGCAGTGCTCACCAGAGCTGGCGTCGATGCCTGATGGGTTTGACCAAGCTCAATCCCTCTTTCATCTCTAAAGGCCGATAGGTTTCCTGTAGTTCCCACTGTAGCCTCGGTGGTTGAGGTCACCAGGCTGGTCACTATGGAAACAACCCTAAAGAGCCAGAAGAGATGAGATGGTTTAATCATTGCAGAGATCAAATATGTTCTCACACTTACCAACAGTATTTCATGTACAGCATATCAGTAGATTTTTTTTATGATGGCAAATTGTTATGCAGTTTATAAATCATGCAATCAAAGAACAGGTGTGTAAATCCAAGCTTTGAACTCAATACACACACACACACAGTCTTCAGATGATGTAAACATGTAAATCCAAAACAAATTTCATTCCAAATGAGTTGGCTGGTATGTGTTCATATAAACAGTCGATCTCATCATGACATACTGGATTGGTGCTATCACTTCTGATCCACACAAAGGTATTTCAAATGTGTTACTGCTGTATTTCCACAGACACAAAATAAATGGACAGGGAAGGGGACGAGCAAACACATTGCAGCATTTGTTTTCTATAGAAACCAAAGTGAAGGTTCTTCTTCTGCTTCTTCTTCTGGAGAATTAGACAACACTACACATTCTGGCTGAACGCTTGATGCATATATGTACACCACAATCGGATAATTTTAATTTTGTGTCCATGTAAATGTTGGAATTTGAAATTCAACTGGAACAAATCTTTTTGCAATGAAGAAATTTGTATGTATATACAGCTACTGATGCCCGTTTCCATGAGTCAGTTACATCTGTTTCATTCATATGTCATTAGGTGTTACATTTTTTTCTAAGTAACATTGTCATTAACAAATTAAATCATTCTTTATTTCAATTTAAACATTCTCAAGCATGTTTTGACAGGAATGCATGTTCCTGAGGTACGTACCTAACGCCGCACAGGTTTTTGTTTCAATTTATCTTCACAATTCTCTTTTCTCAACAGTGGTTGTGATTGTTGGGGAGTTTGCTGATACAACACTTTTCCATTATACAGTTCTAGCACTACTTGGCTCTACTGTACTTTTTTGGGGGGGTTTTTGTTTGTTTTTTCCATTAGAGGTTAGTACCTGCGACCTGGTGTTTTTTTTTGTTCAGTCATCTGCCTCGACCGGTTGGGGTGAAAGGAAAAATGCACACAGTGATTCAGAAAATTATGTTTCTTGTGAAACTGTGAGGAACCTTGGAGTTATTTTTGACCAGGAAATGTCATTTGATTCACACATAAAACTAATTTCCAGAACAGCCTTCTTCCACCTGCGGAACATTAGAAACATTCTGTCCTTCCAGGACGCCAAAAAACTAGTTCATGCTTTTGTTACGTCAAGATTAGATTACTGTAACTCCTTATTATCAGGATGTTCCAACAAGTCTGTTAGAACCCTTCAGTTAATTCAAAATGCTGCAGCACGAGTTCTGACAGGAACTAGAAAGAGAGACCATATAACTCCAGTGTTAGCTTCTCTACACTGGCTCCCCGTACAGTTTAGAATTCAATTTAAAATCCTCCTCCTCACGTACAAAGCACTTAATGGTCAGGCCCCTTCATACCTGAAAGACCTAGTTTTACCATATCACCCTAACAGACCACTTAGGTCACAAAATACTGGTTTACTTGTGGTTCCCAGAGTCTGTAAGAGCAGAATGGGAGGCAGAGCCTTCAGTTACCAGGCTCCTCTCCTGTGGAACCAGCTTCCAATGACAGTTCAGGAGCCTCTCTCTGTATTTAAAGTTAGACTTAAACCTTTCCTTAAAGCTTATAGTTGAAGCTGGCTCAGGGAAACCTGGACCATCTCTTAGTTATGCTGCTAGAGACCTAGACTGCTAGGGGATTTTCCTGTGGTGCACTCACTCTCTCACACTTAGGGTATGAATATGATTTTATTATATGTCATTAATCTTGTTCTCTCTCTCCCTAGTTTGTGTCTTTATACAAATAAAAATGAATTGAATTGAATTTAATTAAGTGTAACTCAAGCTAGTTTGGCAATTTGAAAAATATATTTGAGTCATAGGTTGGTGTAGCTGTGGGGAATGATTTATGAATAGTGGAGGTGTCAGTGAGCACCTGCCCCATCACCCCATCTGCAATTTTTTCAGCGAGGTTCAATGAATCATAACTTGAGCCTGGAGCCCCTCATGCAAATGCCACTTACAATTCAGTGCAGAGCAAAGACAGTGGGATGGAAGGTGCATGGACAGAGTGAATTACCTCGGCACAACAGGTGAAGAGGTGCCTAGCTGGTTGGTGAAGCTTGGCCTGGAGGTGTGGGCTGAGTAGTTGCTGCCCCACAGGGCTGTGCTGGCAGATGAATCCATAGATGATGTGCAAAAACAACACGACAACAATTCATCCCTTCTCTTACACACATCCAATCAGTCTATGGTCTGTCACTTTGGGTTTCCTGGATTCTGCTGATTGGCGTCTCCTCCCCTGCATCCTAGTGTAGTTGACTTTTTTAATGATCTCCATATTCATCTAGAGAAAAAACTGAAAAGACAAAGAAAGGTCAAGTCTGTGTTCAAACTGCAGTCAGTGAAATGTTTTAGTTCAAATCACCTGTGTTAAATAGCTCTATACTGTGTCAGCTTTCACTGATCTAGACCAGTGGTTCACAAACACTGGGTCAGGACTCTTTGGGGTCCCCAACAGAATTTGCAGAAATTTACCAACCTTTTAGTGAAGCTTCATGTGTATGTGTTTTATATAATCTGCATAAAATATCTTTGAAATGATCCATTTACCAGTTCAAAATGGCATTGGGTGTTACAGATATGGCTGTAAATGACTTACAAAATCATGCACACACTTGCTATTGATTTGGGTCACAACAGCTTGCAGTTTTAAAAACATGGGTCCCCATAGGAAACGTTTGGGTAACGCTGATCTAGAGTGTTTACTAAGTGACATCATTCTCTTAATATCAGACTCTGACAATAACTGTGCCTCTTCACTAAAGGTGTTAATGAGGTGATGTACGGAGGAAGGAGGGAAATGCTTGCAGCTCCAAGTTCCGACACACGGTGGATTTGTGGCAAGCACTGTTGCCTTACTCAATTAAACCGTGGGCCTTTCTGTGTGGAGTTTGCATTTTCTCCTTGCGTGAGTGTGGGTTTTGTACAGATTGTCTGGCTTCCTCCCACAGTCCAAAAACATGCAGATTAAGTTCACTGGACTCTAGAGTGAATTGTTTGTGAAAATGTTGGCCCTGTAATGGACTGGCGACCTGTCCAGGATGTGAAATGAATGAATGGACAGAAAGGTAACACAGACTTTACATAAAAAGTGAAAGTATCAGTGGGCTTCTCAGTTGCTACTTCTCACTTGATCATATATCAAGATATAGAAGTAGTAGAAGCAGCAAACATCTAATCCTAAGGATTTGATATCTCATTCAATCGTCTTTTCTATAGAAAATGATGTACATTTTGTAAATGATTTTGCCATTTAGAGGAAATAGACAAAGTATGGCATGTATGAGTGGACAAACGTGTGTGAACATTTGTTTGCGAACCCTCAATAAGCAATAGCAAATATTGATGCTTCAAAATGGGAGTTTCAATACCCACGTTAGGGGTGGGCGATGTTACGATATTATATCGTGAAGGATCGTTGCCGATCTGCCAAAGCACAGAGATGGTAGTATGGTATATAGGGCACATTCTATCCATTTCTGTTCTATGCTCTTGTGCACACGCATCAGTTAGTTTTTCCCTCTGCCAAATCACAATATTTGCTTGTTCGCTTGATACCTGCCCTAGAGAAACATTGACCAGTCATTGCGAACTACAGGCAGTGTCCTGGATTTTTCATTCCCTACCCTGTTTCATTCAAAGTGAAGTGGGTGAAGCCATGGCTGAAAATGAAAACAAAGAGTTTGACACCTCTGTTTTACACCAAGTAGAGTATTTGCATATTAATTTTAAATTGCATTTCGAGATATTTATAATTATTTATTTTTTTTTTTTTTCTAAAATCTAACCTTGTGATTTTTGCCAGTATCAGACCAATGCCAATACTGGATAATGATATTGCACCACAGTATCATATGGCCTAATTCCTAGTCATTTGTACATTGAATATTGTTTACTAAAATCTTGATGATGATAACAATGTTCTGATGTGTTGAAAATCATAGAAATACTTTCAACAAGCATTTAAAAATAATACAATGTTGTTAAAATAATGTTATTATTTCCTCCCTTAGTGTTAACACATGAAGTGAGACACACACACACACACACTCGCTCCGTCTCAGAGACACATCAGCCCGTGAACACACAACACCAGCCGTATTGTTGTTATTCCCACCTCCTCATCAGTCATGTCGCAGCTGTACAGCTGTGTATGGGTTCAGGCCTGTGGGAGAAGAATCCATCGCTGGTTCCTCAGCTGTGGTCAACACCGCCAGAAGAGAGTGAGTGTGTGTGAGAGAGAGAGAGAGAGAGAGAGAGAGAGAGAGGAACACAAAACGAAAACAAACTAGCAAAAAAACTCGTCTTGATAGCGTTTCTCGGTCTCTCCATCAGTGGCCACAGCTGTTTGTGGGCCACACAGTGTATTTTCTGCCCGTCCTCCTCCAACATGCCGACAATCGCTCTCACAAACCACGCCCTCCGCGTGAATGAGCTCACGGTTTTCGTCTGACGTTTAATGCAGTTGCCATGGCGACGGGTGAAAGAATTTTGCATCAATGTCCCTATGAAATGATAGGTGTTTGGACAATGACCCGATCAAAAGTGTATCAGGTTTCACCACAGACCTATATATTCAGAATACTTTTGCATTAATATTGACAAAATGAATAAGCAATATATCAATTGGACCACTGGACTCTGGGGGTACATGAAAAAAGGATTAATAACAATTAATGATTAAACCTACAGTTTTAACCCATGTCATTGATCAATAATTCCATAATACATTTCAGCATAACAAACAGTTATGAGTAAGTAGTTATGATGTCCCAAGTACCACTTGAGGGTGCCCCACAGCTGAGAACCGAGGATACAATACAATATTGTGTGTTCCTCCTAAAAGTCAGATATATAGATATATTTTAAACTCATACAAACATTGACAAAGAATATATACATACATTTGAAAATTCATGGATCCCAATAATAGTTATATTTTATTTAAAAAAATATATAATTTCAGTTAAAGAGCTTCTACATACTGATGTATTAACCATTACAGAAACATAAACAATGATTTTGATAATTACCAATGCTGTTATGTTTGTGTTTTGCATAAGCAAACTAAGCGGCTGCTTAGGGCCCCGTGACAACCAGGGACCCCAAGAGCAAATAACTGTAAAAAAAAAAAATCAATTATTATTTTTTTTGGATGGGGGTGTCCGGTTATATTGCCCACATTATTATGAGTCCCACATTAGTTATGTTAAAAGGAAAGGAAAAGAGAAAGGTCTGAGCAGAATGTTTGTTTGCTTGTTCATTTGTATTACTTAAACTGTACATTTGAAAATAATAATATTGATAAATAGAGAGAAATTATGCTTATTTGATACATGGGTTTCTTAAAAGGAAGAATATGGAAAATATGTTTTCATACAAAAGGTATTTTCTGAGTGTTTCTTAGATACAGTTGTTTTGTTTGATACTGTATGAAACTCTAGATTACAAGGGGGAGATGTCACGTAAACCTGTTACGAGCTGTGATTGAGCATGCGTCAGTATGCACGCTAACATAACATAACATAAAAGAGGGGATTCACGTGTATTGAGTTACGACTTGTTGGATGAAAGTTGAGCTAAAGAAAATCCACCTTCTCCTCATATATAACATATTACAGCAGTGCCGGCCCTGAGTAATTTGGTGCCCTAGGCAAGATTTTAGCTGGCGCCCCCTTGTATCGCAGCAGTCAATTTCACAATCAACTTTCATACAATCACAGAGAAACTGCATGTGTGTATTCAAGATTTTATTTCTTTGAGTAAAAAATATCACAACAAATAAAAACTAAAGAAAGAAACAAGTGATAAAATTGAAAATACAAAATAAATAAGGCAAACATATTAAGCCGAACACTGCACACGAAAACAAGTGACATAAAAGGAATTAAAAATACAACATAAATAGGGCAAACATATTAAGCCGAACACTGCACATGAAAACCAGTGACATAAAATGATTTAAATATACAATATAAATATGGTATTGCACAAAATAATAAATTATGAAACCAGTGCAGACATAACAACACACACTATTGCACAAAAAAAATGAGAGACCTCTTGATTCACCACTATTTACATGATTCCAAGAGAGGGGGCTGTGCTGTGCAGAGGTAGACGGGACAGCAGCACCTGATGCTGTGTCACTGGGGGTGGTACTGAAATATTTTAAAAGTGCATCTGAAGGGAGAAGAGAAGTATATGTGACGTCTGCATGTTACATTTTAATAAAAAAACAGATGCTTGGTGTGCTATACATGAGACTAATATAGACTAATAAAGAAAATGTGATGCGATTCATTCAACTTGATTGTCATTGCAATGCAATTCAGTCTAACCAGAGTGCAAAAACCAGTAAAGTGCAGTGAAAGGAATATATATGTTTATATAGCCTATGAATGATATGGGAAAGCTAAGGTATGAAATATTAACAGTAATACACTTTAACTGCACTTTAACACTGATGTAAACTTTAACAAACATAAACTGTGACACATAAAACCAAAGGCTTACAACCACCCTATTACAAAGGGGATGGACAACTAAAAGCATTTTAACTGACATACAAGCAGGAAAGACACCTGTAAAATAACACCTGAACAGGCCTAACGTTAAGTTTCCAAACGTCCCTGATGAATTTATGGTAACATTATCATTATCATTATCATTAACATTAACACACGTCGACTCAGCTATTTATTGATTATTAAACAATGTTGCTATCGTAGTAAGCTAGCAAGCTAACACTCTGCTCCAACAACGGTAACTACGATGCATTAAACTATTAATTTCATGCACTTCATCACATTGACATTACTGTACCTCTATCTTTTTCACATTTTTCTTCCTCTTCTTTCCTTCTTTTCCTTCCTTGGGCACCGGATGGCTTCAGTCTTTTGGACATAATTATGATACAGTGTCATTAATCTTTTTCTTCGTCTCTGGGTTATGGTCCGGTCAGATTCAGGCAGCTGAACCCGCCCCCCTCACATAGGGCAGGTACAGAGCAACGGCTCGTTGCACCCAGAAAAAAGGTTTCTGCATTATTTAATAGTCTTTTCTATGACTTTATGTTGCTGTGGGCTTATATAATATTTCGAAATAATAATAATCATGGCACTGGTAAAAAAAAGAAGTAGTATTTATATATATATATATTTTTTTTTTCCGTTTTCGGCGCCCCCTGCGGATGACAGCGCCCCTAGCATATGCCCAGGGCCAGCTCTGTATCACAGTAAGGGTCTGCAGAATCAGATGTCTATCAATGATAGTCCTATAAATGGTTCCTCTCTTTCGCTGAGAGCCTCTGGTTCCAGAGATCAAGTATCTTTTGGGCCACCTGGAAAGACGGAAGCCCTACGAAAGAGCCCAGGACCTGTGCATCATTCAACACCATCCACCAGCCGCTGCAGGGTCAGCTTTCCAGACAGAGTCAGTACCGTAGTCAGGCCAGGTGTTCTGTGGTGCATGGAGTCTGGCTCCGATTATCAGTGGTTCTCTTAACAAGCAGTGTAGCGAGTGCCATTTTATGGTTAAAAACGGCCAATGAACACCTAGATAAAAAGGAGGAAGCTCACTTAATTTTAGAAATTTAGAATTCTTAAAAACAGAGCATCATTCAGAGGAATGCAGAGGGCCTCTGTCCAGATCTAGCATTCGCCAACCGCCGATTCGAGCCTTTATGGACGATCTGTCAGTCACAGCGACATCAGTTCCAGGGTGCCGCTGGCTCCTCAAAGGACTGGAAAGGCTAGCATCAGAATGACATTCAAGCCAGCCAAATGCAGCTTCCACATGGGCGGACTCCAAATTTCATCAGTGACAGAGAAGCCTGTGAAGAGCTTGGGGAAGATCTTCAACGCTACTCTGAGAGACACAGCAGCGATCCAAGCAGTGCAAAATGAGCGGAAAACCTGGCTATCAGCAGTGGACAGGTCAGGCCTGCCAGGGAAGTTCATAGCTTGGCTATATCAACATGGCATCCTGCCAAGACTTTTGTGGCCATTGTTGATGTACCAAGTCCCAATAACGACAGTGGAGGCCTAAGAGCGAAACATCAGCCAGTTCCTGCGCAGCTGGCTGGGCCTGCCAAAGAGTCTGAGCTGCATTGCCCTGTATGGGTATACTAACAAACTGCAGCTTCCTTTCTCTTGCCTGACAGAGGAAGTCAATTCAAAGATTTCAAAGAGCCAGGGAGGTCTTACTGTACAGAGACTCATCCGACACCAGAGTCTCCTCTGCAGGCATACAGGTCAGGACTGGAAGGAAGTGGCGGGCTCAGGAGGCAGTCCAGATGGCGGAAGCAAGGTTGCGGCATGGAGTTTTGATGGGCTCAGTGGCAGTTGGACGAGCGGGGCTTGGTAGCCATACAACACCACGCTACAACAGAGCCCAGCGGAATGCACTGCTGTTATGAGGTCCACGTCATCCCCAGCTACAGCATCAGCATCCACATCCACATCATCACAGGATCCTGGAACTGAAAGACCTGGTAATTGTATTTCCTTGTATTTAAGGTCAGTCTTGATTAATTATGACTCTAACACAATGTGTTTATGCTTCTCAGGAAACAGACTGTGGCGTTACCTCGATGCCACAGTGCAGCAGACGCAGAGCAACCACAATGTGGCTGCAGATGCTACAGTTGAGGTCCAGAGGTACTTGGCCGAACCCAACATTCCAAGGACAGAAGACCCCCTACAGTATTGGGAGAGGCAACGCATCATTTACACAAACCTGTACAAGCTTGCTATTGATTTTCTATGCACCCCTGCCTCATCTGTGCCCTGCGAAAGGGTGTTCTCTAAAGCAGGAGAAATTGTATCGAACACTGCCGACTATGACAAGATAAAGCCCCTCTACAATCACATGGTGGACGCTTGCATGGCCAATTTTCAGCCACATCAAAATCTGTCTATTGATGCATGAAGCAGTACATCAAGAACAAGCAGTACATCAAGAACAAGCCCACAAAATGGGGGTACAGACTTTTCGTGCTGGCAGATTCCTCAATTGGCTACATGTGGAATTTTTATGTGTACACGGGAAAAACACACTCCCCCACAGGCCACGGTCTGAGTTACTTTGCTGTGATGGACCTTATGTAGATGGACCCGTCCTCGGGAGTGGCTACATACTATACACAGATAACTTTTACACAAGTCCCACACTTTTCAATGACTTGTCCCAAAAATATATTGGCTGCTGTGGGACTATCAGGAAGAATAGAGTGTTATGCCTTCCAAGTCTAATCTACCTTTAATTTCAACTTGTGTTGGCAGAAGACGTCTAGTGCCTCAACTGGTTCATCTACAGAAGATGAAGAGTCTGACAAAAAGTACTTCACCCACAAATTTCCTGAGCAATCTTGTTTTTTCTTCATTCCACACAAGGAATGGGCAAAACTTCGGAACACCCAACAGAACCACCAGTTCAAAAGTCTGCATTGGACAAATGTTATTGCAAAAGGGATTCAAAGTTTACATCCATACTGTAGCTTTGCTTTTCAAGCGTTCTCAGAGAACCACCCCACTTTTTACCTGCGCTGGGTAATGCCGCTTTGATGACTGCCGTGTTCAGGTAAACGTTACAGTTGAAAACGAGTCATCCCTCAAGGCTGTTGTTCACTTCCAGGGGGGTGATGTGCGACACAGCAGACAACAGTTGAGATGCAGGTCAATAAGAGGCGAAGAAAGACCACTGATTGCAGACACTATGACCTCAAGAACTCCCAAGAAGTGTCTATTTGCAGAGTATAAATAAGCTTGACGAGACTGTTGTGCAATCTGGTTGCAGAGATGAGGTGCCAGCTACTGGAGTAATGAAGATTTTATCATGGAGTGAAAGGAAAAAACAAAGGCAACAATGACATGATCAGTCTGCAACTGATGTGGTATCATCCGGGATGAAACCCTCAACATGCTCCCTGGACCCTCTTCCCACTCCCCTGATAAAAGCTAACGTCTTCGGCATTAGTCCTCTCATTACCAAAATAATAAATCACTCTCTCCAGAGCGGCCAAGTCCCGGGCCTCTCACAGCACGGAAACAGCCCTGGTCAGAGTCACCAATGACCTCATGGTGGCTGATGACCAGGGCTCTTCATCACTTCTCATCCTCCTGGACCTTACTGCCACTTTTGACACTATTGACCATAATATTTTCCTCCATCCTCTTCAGCACATTGTTGGACTCTCTGTCACTGCTGTGGATTGGTTTGGATCCTACCTCACAGATAGGGCTGAATATGCGTCCCTGGGGGACACTAAATCGCAGCCCCACACTGTCACCTGCGGGGTCCCACAGGGGTCATTCCTTGGTACGACCCTCTTTAACATCTACATGCTCCCCCTGGGCCACATCATCGGAAAGCATGGAGTCTCATTCCACTGCTATGCCGATGACACTCAGCTCTATGTGAGATTGCACCCAGCCTCCCCTACACCCCCATCAGCACTCACCTCCTGCCTGGAGGAGATAGAGGTGTGGATGTCCAACAACTTCCTCCATTTAAACAGCATCAAAACAGAAGCCATCCAAATTGGCACCCCTCATCAACTCTGCTCGTCCGCTTTAAACTGCATCTCTTTTTCTGGCCACTCCATCACCCTCTCCCCTTCTGTCACAAATCTGGGAGTCAAATTTGACCCCCATCTGTCATGTCATACCCATGTCCACCACCTCTGCAAAATTGTATTCCTTTCCTTTCCATTCTCCGGACACTTCAGTGGCTCCCCATCCACCACCACACGGACTACAAAATCTGCCTACTGACTCACCAGTGCATCCATGGACACGCCCCATAATACCTCAAAGAACTCCTCACACCACAGTCCGCATCAAGAAACCTCCAATCCACAAATACACACCATCTCTGTCCCCCCCAGACCAAACCAGAGCCTGCCCTGGGCATAGGCAGTATAGGCAAATCATCCGCAGGGGGTGCCGAAAATGGGGCAAAAAATAAATAAATAAATAAACATATATATATATATATATATATATATAAATAAACATATATATGTATATATATATTTATATGTATATATGTATATATATATTTATATGTATATATATATATATATATATATATATACATATATATAAATATATATACACATATATATATATAAATACTACTGTTTATGGCACACTTTTAAAAGACAGACATCTGATTCTGCAGACCCTTACTGTGATACAGAGCTGGCCCTGGGCATAGGCAAATGCTAGGGGCGCCGTCATCCGCAGGGGGCGCCGAAAACGAAAAAAAAAAAAAAAAAAATATATATATATATATATATATATATATATATATATATATATATATGTATATTTATATATATATATATCTATATATATATAGATATATATATAAATACTACTTCTTTTTTTTACCAGTGCCATTATTACTATTATTTGGAAATATAATATCAGCCCACAGCAACATAAAGTCATAGCAAAGACTATTAAATAATGCAGAAGCCTTTTTTCTGGATGCAACGAGCCATTGCGCTGTACCTGCCCTCTGTGAGGGGGGGCGGGGTCAAGAGGCCACCTGCCTGAATCTGACCGGACCGTAACCCAGAGACGAAGAAAAAGATTAATGACACTGTATCAGAATTATGTCCAAAAGACTGAAGCCATCCGGCGCCCAAGGAAGGAAAAGAAGGAAAGAAGAGGAAGAAAAACGTGAAGAAGATAGAGGTACAGTAAAGTCAATGTGATGAAGTGCATGAAATTAATAGTTTAATGCATCGTAGTTACCGTTGTTGGAGCAGAGTGTTAGCTTGCTAGCTTACTTCGCACGATAGCAACATTGTTTAATAATAAACTGTGTCACAGTTTATGTTTGTTAAAGTTTACATCAGTGTTAAAGTGCAGTTAAAGTGTATTACTGTTAATATTTCATACCTTAGCTTTCCCATATCATTCATAGGCTATATATACATATATATTCATTTCACTGCACTTTACTGGTTTTTGCACTCTGGTTAGACTTAATTGCATTGCAATGACAATAAAGTTGAATGAATCTCATCACATTTTCATTATTAGTCTATATTAGTCTCATGTATAGCACACCAACCATCTGTTTTTTTATTCAAATGTAACATGGAGACGTCACATATACTTCTCTTCTCTCTTCAGATGCACTTTTAAAATATTTCAGTACCACCCTCAGTGACACAGCATTAGGTGCTGCTGTCCCGTCTACCTCTGCACAGCCCAGTGACACAGCATCAGGACTAAAGGCTGCACCTATAGACCCTGCTGACTGGCCATCTCTTCTTACAGACAAAGTAAGAAGAGCGTTAGTTCACAGAGGACCATTTCAAACAAAAAACAGTTACACATTTCCCCAAAACAACGATGGGAGAAGGTGTCAACATGAATTTTTTAAAAGAGTCTTAGTTAATGGGGAAAAAATCAAAAGGAGCTGGCTGATGTACTCCAAAAAGAATGATAGCTTGCACTGCTTCTGCTCCAAAATATTCTCTACAAAAGATTACAAACTTAATAAAGAGGGACTAAAGGACTGGAAAAATGCAAGCCAGTTGCTGAAAGCTCATGAGGATAGCCGGGAGCACAATACCCACATGGCAACATGGAAGGATTTGGAGGTCTGTTTTGCAAAGGGGTTAACAATAGATAGGCAAGAGATGGCACTCGCTGAGGGTGAAAGAAACAGGTGGCGTGATGTTCTCTCTCGATTGGTCGCAATAATTCAGTCCTTAGCTGAAAGAAACATAGCTTTAAGGGGGTCCATAGATACATTAAATAAACCAGACAATGGCAACTTTCTGAAAGAGGTGGAACTCATGGGCAAATTTGATCCAGTAATGAAGCAGCATGTTTGGAGGGTGGAAAGTGGAGCTAGCAGTCACACACATTATCTGGGTAAAACAATTCAAAATGAACTGATAGACTCCATCAGCTCCAAAATACTGGAAAGCATTGTGGATGAGATCAAAACAATGAAATATTTCTCTATTATTCTAGATTGCACCCCTGATCTGAGTCATAAGGAGCAGCTCTCTGTCATTGTCAGGACAGTATCACTAGAAGACTTACCACATGTTAAAGAAAATTTCTTGGGCTTTCTTGTGGCAGAGGAGACAACAGGGGAAAGATTGTCATCTCTCATCCTAAACAGGCTGGAGGAGCTGAACATCCCCTTTGAGAACTGCAGAGGACAATCCTATGACAACGGTGCCAACATGAAGGGAAAGAATAAAGGTGTTCAGGCTTGGTTGCTTCAGCAGAACCCAAGAGATTGTGGTGCCCACACTTTAAATCTGGTGAAAGCTGATGCTGCAAAGAGCACAACAGAAGCCATCAGCTACTTTGGACATTTAACAAAGCTATTCAAGCTCTTCTCAGCCTCCACCCAGAGATGGGATACCCTGCTGAATCATGTTAAAACCACTTTGAAGTCATGGTCAGAGACGAGATGGGAAAGCAGGATAAAAAGCATTGAGGCAGTAAGGTACCAGGCTAGGCAAGTCAGAGGGGCTCTTCTGGAGGTGAGGGAAACTACTTCAGACCCTGTGGTGAGAGTTGAAGCCCAGTCTTTGGCTGAGGAGATCTTACAGATTTTCCATTTGTACAGCCATATAGTATGACATCCTCAACCAAATCCAGCATGTGAGTTAACTGTTGCAGTCACCCTCCATGCAGCTAGATGTGGCTGTAGACTTGCTGAAGAAAACCAGAGATTCCATGGCCTACTACAGAACCACTGGGTTTTCTGATGCACAGACAACTGCAAAGGAGATGTGTGAAGAGATGAACGTGGAGACTGTACTGAAACAACAGTGGTTAAGAACCACAAAAAAGCACTTTGCATATGAGTCTCCAGATGAGCCTATCAATGACGCACTTAAGAAAATGGAAACCACATTTTTTTAATGTGGTCGTGGATACAGTTGTCTCTTCACTCGATGAGAGATTTCAGAACCTTGGAGAGGTAAAGGACAAGTTTGGAGTGCTCCTCAACTTCCCCAACTCAGCAAAAGAAGAGCTGCTACAACAATGTCAGACCCTGAGCACTGCTCTGACCCATGACGGGCAGCAAGACATTAATGACAGGGAACTTTGTGTGGAAATGCAAAACTTTCCACCTTTGCCAGCAAAGAACATGACAGCCATGGAACTTCTGACTTTCCTGCATGAGAAAAAGCTAACAGAGATGCATCCCAATATGTGGGTTGCTCTGAGGATCTCCGCCACTCTTCCTGTTACAGTGGCTTCTGCGGAAAGAAGCTTCTCTAAGCTCAAGCTTTTTAAAACCTACCTGAGATCAACGATGGCACAAGAACGTCTCAGTGGGCTTTCCATTATAAGCATCAACCATATTGTTGGAAAACAGCTGTCATATGATGACATTATAGATGACTTTGCATCAAGAAAGTCAAGACGAGTAAGGCTGTAAAGTGAGTTTCTTGAGGTGTTGTTGAGGCCTTTAATACAATCAACATGCAGATAGGCCCCTCTGTTGGAATCATGTAAATAGCGGTGAATCAAGAGGTCTCTAATTTTTTTTTCTTATACTGTGTGCAATAGTGTGTGTTGTTATGTCTGCACTGGTTTCATAATTTATTATTTTGTGCAATACCATATTTATATTGTATTTTTAATTAATTTTATGTCACTTGTTTTCATGTGCAGTGTTTGGCTTAATATGTTTGCCTTATTTATTTTGTATTTTTAATTCATTTTATGTCACTTGTTTTCGTGTGCAGTGTTCGACTTAATATGTTTGCCTTATTTATTATGTATTTTTAATTTTATCACTTGTTTCTTTCTTTAGTTTTTATTTGGTGTGATATTTTTTACTCAAAGAAATAAAATCTTGAATACACACATGCAGTTTCTGTGTGATTGTATGAAAGTTGATTGTGAAATTTACTGCTGCGATGCAAGGGGGCACCACCTAAAATCTTGCCTAGGGCACCAAATTACTCAGGGCCGGCACTGGACCAAACTCTACATAATGGGAGATTGAGCTTTCTCAGCTGCTGCTCCACGGCTCTGGAATGCTCTTCCAGACAGCCAGAGAGCACCACAGACTGTGAAAACCTTAAAAAAGGAACTGAAGACATTTCTTTAAAAAAAGAAATGTTTTAAATAGGGCTGCTCCTGGCTTATGATGTATTTTTAATGTATGTTTTATATGTCCTTTAACCTGCCTCTGTAGCACTTTGAGGTTTTTTTTTTTTTAAATTGTAAAGAGACTGTTTCAAATTGCATTCAAATTCAAATTCGCAAAAGGCCACCCATGTATATTTGTGATGGTTCCACAGTTCTGATGCAGTCAATTGTTCATAACCTATGCCGCCTAAGTCTGAATGAACTATTATCACAATACTATGACATTGTGACAGGACAAGGAAAGGACCATGCATTTGCACATCCTATCCTACACAGGTGCCTCAGCCAAAACACCAAGGACCTCTGCAAAAAACAGTGAGTAATGGCTTTGACTGAATATTAGTTGGTATATTACAATGCAGTGGCATACAAATAACTTATTCTGTATAATTCTTCCTCATAGTGCTGCAAAACACTGTGTTCTGTGCATGCATGTCTTCGGGCTGATGACTCAGGCTACTATTCTGAAACAGCTTGATGAAGTAGTAGTTAGTGCCACTGTGCTGTTCACAAGTCCACGTAGTGGTGAAAATGTTGAGAAACAACATATCCCTGTATTTATCTCAAATAAGTTTTTTGCCAAAGTAGATAAATTAATCTTGCATTTTCTTTGGGGCAATAAACCAGTGCGCAAGCGGAAAAATATATTGCAGCCCCCTAAACGGTCTGGGGGGCTGGCCCTCCCCAATTTTCTACATTACTACTGGGCTGCTAACATTCAAAAACTCCTATACTGGACAGTCGATACTGCTGCCAATCAGCTGGCCTGGTTCCAATTAGAATTTTCCTTTCTCTAAGACTTCATTACAGTCATTGTTATGCTCCCAGCTTCCAATGTCAGCTACTGATATTAGCGCTAACCCTGTAGTCATGCAGTCGTTAAAAATATGGATGCAATTCAGAAAGCATTTTAGCCTGCAACATTCCTCTATCCAGGCCCCAGTATCCCATAATCATAGTTTCAAACCATCTGTTATGGATTCTGCCTTTCAACTCTGGAGTGACAGAGGTATCAAATCTATCAAAGACCTCTATGACAATGATACCTTCAAGTCCTTCACTGACCTGTCAACAAAATTCCAACTTCCATCCGCTCACCTTTTTCGCTTCTTCCAAATAGGCATTTTGTTCAAAGAAACTATCCTGATTTTCCAAATCTCCCTCCGGAGACATTGGTAGATTCGCTTTTCAAAGTAAACCCCAATCAGAGAGGGGCTATTTCTTGTATCTGTAAAACCCTTGACGCACTTTTTCTGATTTCCCCCAAAAAACAAGAGACTTATGGGAGCAGGACTTGGGGCATAATGAAGAAGACCAATGGGACCGTAGTCTGGAGTTAGTCCACAATTCCTCCATCTGTGCCCGGCACGGACTGATTCAATGTAAACTTATACATAGGACTTACTACACTAATCACAGATTGTCCAAGTTCTGCCCCAATGTTGCAGATGCCTGTAATAGGTGCAACCAGTCTCCTGCAGACCTCATTCATATGTTTTGGTCATGTCCAAAACTAGCTGACTTTTGGTTTAAAATATTTGACACTCTTCACACAGCCTACCATTGTGTAACAAACCCACATCCCTTGTCTACCCTTTTTGGTATACCACATGGCAACACTCTAACAGCTGAAGCACAACACTCTTTGGCCTTCTGCACCTTGCTTGCCAGGCACTAGATCCTACTTAACTTGAAGCAGGCCCTGCCTCCGTCATATGACAGATGGATTAAGGAAGTTCTATATAATCTAAAACTTGAGAGGCTAAGATTCCCCCTCAGAGGCTCCTTGAGGAAATTTGATAACACTTGGAACCCCTTGCTCTCCATCATAGACTCCCTGGACATTATGCCTGATGGGTGAAATTAAGCCTTTTGGATTTACAGTGTAACTAACCACCAATTCAAAGATATATATAAACATTTTTTTTAAATTTATTATTATTATTAATTTTTATTTTTATATTGTTTTTTATTTATTTATTTTTTGTTATTGTTTCTCTGTATGTTGGGTTTTTGGTTTGGCTTTTGTTTGGTCCTGCTTTCCCCTTGTTTGTATTGTGTCTGTCACCTAGGAACAGGGGGCATCAGGGTGTGGGACTCCGTGTAGGGGATAAAGATGGTGTACTGTGTTTCACCACCATCATAAACTCCTCCCTCAGCTCTGGTATTGTTCCTCCCACTCTCAAACTAGCCACCATCACACCCCTGCTGAAAAAACCTGGCCTAGACCCCGACAACCTGGACAACTTCAGACCCATCTCCAACCTCCCACTCCTGTCAAAAATATTGGAACGCGCCATCATTTCACAGCTCCAGCAATATCTCCTCAACTCCCAACTGTTTGAAACATTCCAATCCGGTTTTCGCCCCCATCACAGTACAGAAACAGCCCTTCTAAAAGTCACCAACGACCTCCTCCTTGCCGCCGACTCTGGTTCACTCTCCATCCTCCTCCTCCTCGACCTCAGTGCAGCCTTCGACACCATCGACCACAGCATCCTCCTCCACCGTCTCCAAACCATTGGCTTCTCCGGCAAAACACTCTCCCGGTTCTCCTCCTACCTCACCGACCGCCATCATTATGTTTCCATAAACAACTTCAAATCAAATACCTTCCCTGTCTCCACTGGTGTTCCCCAAGGTTCGGTGCTCGGCCCCCTCCTCTTCATCATCTACATGCTTCCCCTTGGTCATATTATCCGTCATCATGGACTTCATTTCCACTGTTATGCCGACGACACCCAGGTGTACATATCCACCAAATCCATCACCCCAGTCATTCTTTCCACCATCACACACTGCCAAGACATTAAAACCTGGATGGACCATAATTTCCTCAAACTCAACAGCAACAAAACAGAACTCATCCTCACCGGACCCAACTCTCTCCTCCATTTTTAAGAAAGTCCGTAAAAATGCACTCCTGGGGAGGGTGGGGTAGACATGGATACTGAGCTTTGGGGCAGTTTGGGTTAGGGGGAGGGTGGTTTGGATTATGTCTTGTGTATGTTGTGCCTTTCTTGATTGTTGTTTGCCCTCTTAGACTGTTGTTTTGTCTAATTTGTGTGTAACAATCTTCTAAAAGAAACATGTAATGCTACGCAGAGTGCCTTTTTCAAAGACATGTTTCTCAATAAACATATTTGAAACAGTAACAAATCTATTATTTAACAGAATTACACTACATATAATAAAACCCAGGGGATCATGAAGAAGAGCCAGTGGAATCTGAAAAAGATTTGCTTTCAGTAAAAGAGGCTCACATGACTTGACGATTTTGTGCACACATACAAACTCATGCATGATACAGAATACCAAGACTCTCTGAAAACAAAGAACAAGGTATGACAAAGAACAAGGTATGACATTTTTGTCACTGTCCAAGAACAGGCAAGAGAGAACCCAAAAGCACGACAACAAGGCAGTCAAGTTTGTGGAGGAAAAGGCACTTTACTTTGTCCAACAGAGTCAAAACCAGGAAATCAGTCCAAAAACAGGCAAACAAATCTGACAAGGCTAGGCAGTAATCCGAAGTCCAAGACGGGGAAACAGGGTCAGAACAAAAGGCAATCTAGTATATATACACAGAGGGACTAATGTGCAAATGGACTGCAGGTGAGGAGATAGGCGGGAAAACCAGGTGAGGGAAATGAGTTGATTGCATGGCATGGAGGAAAGGCGGGATCTGAAATGACAGGAGAATTAGTGACAAGACATGGACACAAATTAAAAAGCAAAGCAAAAGTAAGAGTGTTAGTGTGACTATGTTACAATTTTTATACTTTTCTCAAGTATTTTCTGTCCTTGTTTTAAGTATCATAACATAATCAAAATAACAACCTCAATTTAAAGCTATATTAGTTCTGTTACATGGAAAAGATTGTTGCTGAAATATAAACTCAATGCTTGAGTATATATTTGAAGATAGAACGGTACTGTGACGGTCGTTACTTTATTTTTAATACCTTTTTTTTATTACATGCGTGATCTATTTCTCTCCCTGTTGGCTATGGCTGACAAAATCTTGCCAATCAAATGCAGCCAGTTGAGTCACATGACAAGTGTTGTCTTGTGACTCCGTGCCACAGCATCAGCTGTTAGCTGCAGATTTCGGCTCCAAGTGGACTCAAAACACACCAGCGGCTCGTTGTTTACTGTGTCCGACACCGAGGCTCTGGTCTCCAGTCTCTGGGTTTCTGTTGTACACTCTGGACGTCGGGTTTCAGCTATCAGCTGTCAGCTGAGTGCACTCTAAGAAATGATTCATGGGGTTAGTTAGTATAGCTCAAAATCAAGAGCTTTTTCTGCATAGAAAAACAAGTTTGTTATGTGTATACATTATAATGAGTTCATAACTTAATTAAATAAGTTGGTCTAAATGAAAATAAATAAAATAGTTTTAACTCAATAAAACATGAATTTTCAACAGATATTTTTGCCTTAACTTAACATAGAGGTGTATTGAGTTAGCACAAGTTTAAAATCCGTGTCCAAGTTTGTTAAAAAGCTGAGTACAAGGCTGACCTGCCTGGACATGTTTGGCGCGAACAGACCATGCCTGTTGGCAGCATAAAGTTCGAAGACACTGGAGAAACATGGCTTGCAAACTTTACGGCTTGGTGAGTACAATTTTGACTTGTTTTATTCACAACAGCTAATAACTGCATCAGCAGACAGTTCAAGAAATTGTTTTACACAACACAAGATGCTTTTTCTCGGTCATCAGTGGTAATGTGTAAGCTAGCAGTAATGCTAATAATTCAGTCTGACATGGTTTTATGGTGGCAGGTTTTAATTGGCACTGGTTCTCAGTAGTTTAACTTTGTTTCTTTAAAATTTGTTGTAGTGTTGAAGGTTTGAGCAGCAATAGCTTCATGGCTCGGCCGTTGAAGGTGACTGAGCCCACATTCGGTTTGTTACTCAGCCATTGGAGCAGCAAGAGCAGTCTAAAAAACCCTGTCGAGGAAACGAATATTGTTGAGACACCACAGCAGTGGTCATACCATTATTAAGCTAGTTGTTATAACAGCACAAGTGTGCAATTGCCCACTGCCCATTTCTTTGCAGTACTTTGCATGCATTTTCTCTTGCTTTTCATCTTGAATAGTCAAAAATAGTTCTACTGTACTTAAGTTGCACAAGTTGTAGGCACCATAGCCTTCTTAATTACTTAAATTCAAGTAATTTAAACAGAACCACTAGTTTTTAAAATGAAGTGGGCCTGTAAAATGTGCAAATTTGAAACACCAAGAAAGACAGATCTGTTAAAGCATTATAGACTTAGACATGGTCATGGTGGAGAATCTCTCCCTTGTCTTTATTGGGAGTGCTATTGCTCATTTAAAACATGGGGCAGCCTGCGAACCCACCTGTCAAGAAGTCACTCCACCCGTGAGACAGTGACATTGTCCACTGTACTGTCATTTCAATGTCCATGTTGCCCCTTAAACACTATCTCTACAGAAAGAGAATACTTTGAGCATATTGGCCATCATTTAAAGAAACAGGAAACTGTGTGTTGTGTTTTTGAAAATTGTCTTTTCAAAACAAACATTTATGGAACATTTGCTTCTCATAGGAGCCGGAAACACACTCCTCATACTATTGATGACTTCAAGCCTGAGCTTTTGAAGAGGTATGTCAATCCCCTAAATGCAGGGGACAATCCTGTGGACGAGGGTCACACTGAGGGTGCAGTAAGTGAAGATGCTGAAGATAATGAAATGAGAGAATTGCCTAATTTAATAGAAAAACATGTAGCCCACCTGCTGCTTAAATTGGAAAGCATATTCAATGTACCACAACGGTGTATTGATGAGTTAGTTGAAGAACTACACTTTATTTCTTCATCAGCTTCAGGTCCTATTTTAAAAGACATTTTACAGGCATGCTTAAAGAAGCATAATTGTGAGGTTGATGATGTGGTCATCTCAGAGATGATGACAAACCTATGTGAGTGCATCCCAATTACATTAGCCTTAAGAAGTAATGGTCCTCTTTCCACCTCCTACAAAAGAAGGGAGTATTTCAGGGAGCATTTTTCTGTGGTAGAGCCCATTGAGTATATGCTCAGTGCCAGGGAGCAGAGAAGTTTCCAGTATGTGCCTATTTTGAAGTCCTTGCATGACGTTTTGAAAAAAAATGAAAACCTGGATTGGCTCACACACAACTGTGAAACAGATAGCAGTTCTGAAAGTCGATACAATTCATTTCAGGATGGCACACATTTTAAAAACAATACATTGCTGTCAGAAAAGAATCCAGCTATTTCTCTCATTCTGAATGTGGATGATTTTGAAGTGTGTAATCCACTTGGCACCTCAAGAAAAAAACACAAAATTACTGCTGTGTATTGGGTTTTAGCAAATGTGCCACCACTGCTCAGATCATCACTGACATCAATATACCGTGCAGTTCTCTGCAAGGCTTATGATATCAAAAAGTTTGGCTATAGTGCTGTGTTAGAACCATTGTTAAAAGATCTTGCCAGCCTTGAAGAAGAGGGACTTCACATTCCTTCATTAGGCATTCAAGTTAAATGTACTGTCTATTGTGTTGTTGCAGATAACCTTGGTGCCCACTCCATTGGAGGAGTTGTGGAGAGCTTCTCAGGAACACACGTCTGCAGGTTCTGTCTTGGAGAAAGATCCCAGTTCCAAGTAAGTGAAGTTAGAGCTGGTGCATTTTATCCTAGGACAGTACAAGAGCACATGGGTCATGTTCAGACAGCACATACGAGTGGGTCTCATTGTTATGGAGTAAAGAGACAGTGCCCACTGACTGAAAAACTAAAACATTTTGATGTTTTATCTGGCTACCCACCTGATTTACTCCATGACCTATTTGAAGGTATTGTACCTTATGAGCTAGCACTGTGCCTGAATGCCTTGATCAAAAGTAAATATTTCACACTTGATGAACTTAATAAATTGATCAAGCAGTTTCCATACAGATGGGCAGATAAATCTAATGCACCACAAGCAGTTCCATTGACTTTTGCTGCAAGAAAATCTGTTGGTGGGAATGCCCATGAAAATTGGGCTTTGCTTCGCCTGCTTCCCCTGATAATTGGAGAAAGAATACCAGAGAGTGAACCCTCATGGCTGGTCCTTCTGAACCTTAAGGACATAGTTGAACTTGTCCTTTCTCCTACTCATACAGACTTAACTATTTGTTACCTTGAAAGCAAGATTTCTGAGCACCGACATAGATTCATGGAGACTTTCCCTCAGGAAAGACTTATTCCAAAGCATCATTTTCTAGAGCATTACCCGCAGCTGATAAAGGCTTTTGGTCCACTTGTGTCACTTTGGACAATGCGGTTTGAAGCAAAACACAGCTTTTTTAAGCGTGAGGTCAGGCATACCCATAGCTTCCGAAACATTCTGTTGTCTCTTGCAGTAAAGCATCAGTTAATGGTTGCACACCATCTACATGGTGGTGCAGTTGTTCCACCGTCTCTCCAGGCAAACAAACTGTCAATGGTGGATTTGACTGTGCTGAGGGAAGACATACAAAAATCACTACAAATGAAATTCCCCGGCGTGTCGTTTGTCCAGATATCAACCACAGTGTGTTGCAGTGGCACCAGTTACTCCACTGGAATGATCTTGGCACACGGTTCAACAGGTTGTCTTCCAGATTTTGTGGAGTTGATTCAGATTGCTGTTGTAAATGGGAAGGTTGGGTTCATTGTTAAATGTTTAAATGCATGGTACATTGAACATCTTAGAACCTTTGAACTCGAAAACACAGGAAGTGTTAAGGCAATTGAGCCAAATGAGTTGTCTGACATCTTCCCAATGGCAGCATACACTGTGGCTGGGAAGCGTATGGTTACCCAGAAGCGCTACATTTATGTTGATATGCAGTGGTTAACACCATATCATTTGTTTGACTTGGAAAATGCACAATAAGAAATGGTATTCTGTTATCATGTAATTTTTTGATATTTGTAGATTTGCCTTATTACATTATGTTTCAATGGGAAACCTTAAGAAAAATGTATTTTATATTACATTTATTTGCCATAGAAATAAAGGATTCAAACATTTAGTCAAACTAAAAGAAGATGTGTGGATGCTCAGATTTGCAGGTGTCCAGTTTTGACAAAAAGAAGAAATACAATGTATACAATGTGTAATGTGAAAGCTAATGATTAGAGACATAATAACCAGTGCAATTCCTTATTCCATGCAAGTTAATATTGCAAAGTTGATGAAAAGTCTCGACCATATCACTGGTAATTATCAATGTCAATATTCCCCTCTGATACATAATGTTAAGCAGAATTTATTCTGTAAGTCAAACTAAAATGATGTATTTTCTCTTACAGATACCCCAATGTCTCATCCAGCCAAACTTAGGGTATTCTTCAGGACCATGAAATTCGCAAACTTGACTTACCTCATGGCATCCCTGGGACTGTGGGTGAACTTCAGTCGATTGTTAGAGAGACATTTGAGCTTCAAGATAACTTTACTTTGCATTACAAGGATGCTGATTTTGGAGAGGAATATTTTAGTCTTGTCTCAACAAGTGACATCAAGGACAAAGACACAATAAAGGTGGTTAACATTGTTGAACCTCCCACATTTACTCTGAACTTAACTGAAGTGAACGCTTCCTTTGAAAGTGAATCAGAAATCTCCATCCCAAGTGAAGCAGAGAGTACTTCAGTGACCACTGTTCACAGCAGTTGCTCTTCCAGATCCCAGGATACACTGATTCTATCATCACCTGAACATGGGATTCAGCGATCAGAGCGGTGGCCAACTGAAATTCCTGTACCTCGCTTTGCGTATGACACAGAGCTGATGCTCACCTCAGGGAATGAGGCTTACAAGAACAATGGTATTCCGCTCAACTTCACCTCAATCCTTACTGACATCCTTGAAAGACTGGCTGAAAGTATCTTTCAGTATGTTGCCTATCCATCAAGCTCACAGTTTGCAGATGTTGCTGAGGCGTTGATTCTGAAGCATCCTTGCCTAAAAGAAGCAGGATCCTACAATGGATGCTATGGATGGCAACAGCGACTGAAATATAAAATGGGGAACTACAGAACCAAACACAGAGGGCTAGGTTGCCCTGAACTCGATGTCAACTCTCAGAAAGAAGAGACCATGTGACAAAGTGCCTGCAAAGAATGTCAAAAAGCCGAAAAAGTCAGAAGTTAACTATTTACCCCCTCATCCTCAAGGAGAAACAGAGGAAAGTTTGGAAGGTGAAAGACTAGAGCTCCTTAATGAAGTGAAGAAGAAGAACAACTGGCAGATCATTGGTAAAAAAATGGCAAAGACATTCTCCATTCGCAGGCAGGAAGTTGTCAATCAGGAACCATCAGTCAGTGACCTGAAAGAAAGATGGCCTGCTCTTTTTGATGCAGCTCAGGTAAATATTTCCCCCTAATTCACAGAATGTTATTTTAGAGTAAATTGTATAAATTAACATGTGCCTATTTGTGCCTTTATTTTTTATTCAGATAAACCAGGATTTCAGACAGATCACCACTGTCAGCCTGGAGACAACATTCATAGCAAAGCTGGACAACTACTCCTCGAAAATTATGTCTTTGCTGTCCTCAAGAGGGGGGGGCAGCAAAAGTGAAGATTCAGCACTTACAGAACATCCTCCTACAGGTGTGAATAAATTAATTAAAGTTACTTCCAAATAGGTGTTGTTAGATTTTTGAACATGATTGTACAAGTGACCAGAAATGCAATTTAACATAAATTGTAAGATTGTTTATTGTCTTCTAGATGTTTACAAGTCTAATTCATAAAAGGGAATATCATTTCAGATCATTGTTTATGGCTTTGCCTAAGGAAAAAATATAACTTAAAACTAAATTAAAGGTCAGATGGTATACTTTAGGGCTCATAAAGTTCATTTTTATGCAATTATCAAAAACACTTCTTCCTGTTCCTGTTCTTATTCACAGGACAATTCTGTGGAGGCAAGGAGGGAGGTTGCCATCTGTGGCTTAATGGTGTACCTTAGGGAAAAGGAGGACGACCTCTTCAAAGAGGAGGTAAATCAGATACCACTGTACTTTGGGTTCACAGAGACAGAGTGTGTTTATTACAGAGCTGCGTATGAGCAGAGCAGGGCAGCTACTCTCCCCTAGTGGACCCACAGTGGTGCAATCTATGGACATAAATGTGAATGTTTTTAGTAGATAACTTGAGGTGCTGTGTAATGTGTTCTACAATTAAACAAAAAACAGCGGGGACGTGATTACATAAAAACTGTGCGTCTATGTGGAATTTTCCCACTACAAACCCTTAAAACATTTATATTAATTCTGACCTACCAGGATGGTGATGGGGATATTACGGGTGAACTGATGAAGATTGTCACAACACGAGGTGGTATACCTGCAGCCCATGCAAAGATCGTCCTGGAGGGAACAGAGGTCCTAACGGATGTGGACGTTCCCAGAGCCTGTGCCTTGCTAATGGGGCTGATATACGCACTCAACCTCAGCTACCCAAAAGAACTGAAAAATACTTTTGAAGTGTTTCAAAAGATATTCCTCGAGTTGGATGATCTGAAAGCAAGTCCTATGCTGCTAAAAAATAAACTGCTGTGCTAAAACAAATGTGAGGAGTTAAAGAGACATTTAAGCTGTCCTCAAATTAAAGAGGAAATGTTGCATTTGTTATTTGCAATGTGTTACAATGTGTTACATAATGTGTAGGTGTACTGTTAAGATTTTATTAACTACACCCAGTTAAAAGTAATGTACTTTTACACAAAAAAACTTCAGTGTCAAGAGCATGATTGTAAAATTGGTTCAATCTTTCTAAAACAGTTTCACAGGGCCATTTTATGTTGTAAGTTTCTTTATTTATTTTATGAAGGCTACATTTGTGTTTGCTATTAAAATGTACTCAGTCCTGTTACTGTAAAGTGTTTGAATAAACAGTTAGATCATAAAACTGGAATTTCAGTGTATGATTTATTCTGACTTAGATAAATAAGTTATTGTACTAAAAAAAATTAAGGTACTAATGTGCATGGACATTTCTGAGTAGAATGAAAGAAAAAGAAATAAGTTAGAATAACTAAAAGGAGTAATTTTAACACAATTAAAATTAAGTTGGTTCAAGTTAAATAAGCTTGTAGAGGAAGAGGCAAATCATGTTGCTTGTACTAAAGTAATTGAGTTGGCCTAACTAGAGAAGTTTTGTGGCATGTACTCAATACTAACTAAGTTGAAATAACTCAAAAATATCCATGCAAATTGTTACATCATTTTTTTTACGTTGAGCCAGCACATCATTTATTAGAGTGTGGCCAACCTATACTTTTGCCGATTTATCTGAATAGGATAATCCATATTTATTGTACTTTTAGTTTAATTTCCCAAATAATTTACGTATTATTGTTTTAGTTCAAGGGTTATTTATTTTATTATAAAGACCGCATTTCTTGTTTTATTTAAAATATTATTATATATTAACATTAATTAATTTGAACATTGCTGTTTTATATTATGCTGTGTCCATTTTGTACCATTTGTGTTGCTCTGAATATTTCAAAAATAAATCCGGAGAAACTCTGTACTTGTACTCTTGAGTATTTGAGTAGTCTTTTCACTGCATACTTTTTTACTCTTACTCGAGTAATTATTTTCATGAGTCATTTTACTTCTACTTGAGTAATTATAGGATGGTCCTATCTCACTTATATGTGATATATGGAGGTGTACTTAGAAACGTAAAGTCGTTTTTATGGTCAAAAACCTCCTAGTCGCTGCAAACGAGCCAATGTAAATGTCTCATCACTGACACTCTCATCAGCCGCACTGCTTCAGACCAAAACCACACCCGTGGAACACGGACTGTCTTGTGATTGGCCAGCCAACGAGAGCTTTCCCACTGTCTTGTGATTGGCCAGTTACCTGGAAGTGACGTAATTGGCATGTCGGCTCTCGGACCCGCAGCTCCCCTTCTGGAAAGGTGGATGCACCGCTAGCAATTATCAAAACTTTGAGTAATGTTGTTGTCACAACCCCTCGCTGTAATCCCTTACGCATTTGATCCGGAGTCTGACCCAGAGTCAGAAGACACTCTGACAAGTGAACCACCTCCATCGCGAAGACTGCTGCAGGACGCCTGTAGCTTGGATAATGTTGTGGGTGGAGATGATAAACACACATAATGCAAATGAAACACGAGCAAACGTGTGTAGCTTAGTCTGTAGCCGGCTATTGCTAATGCTAAACGACAAAACAAGCACACAGACAGTTTTACGGTCTGTAAAAATTGTAATATATGTATTGTTGGCCGTGCTCCTTCTTTTAGGTAAGGTTTGGTGCTGTGTCCTGCTTTATATTGCTACTCTCAACAGTAGAAGAAGAAGAACTACTCTTGTTGTAGCTGCTGAGGGTATCAGTTGTACGGAGCCCCAGACATGACATGGTAAAAAAATAAAATAAATTTTACCCATGAAATAGCTAAAATGTGCGCACAAAATACTACTTCGTGGCCACAAAATAAGTATAACGTGCGCACAAAATACTAGTTAATATAATATTATTATTCCTGGACACCTGGGTAAGAAAATTGAGCGCTGTTGTGTTGTACCTGCGCTGTAAAGAAACCTGCCTCTCAATATTCTGTTTAAACGCCTCTCGGTAATAATGGTTCCTTGCAATGACCTGCCTTTCTGAATGTCTTTGTAGCTCATTCCAAGCCTAAAATAAAACTCTATCACGCTATCTGTGTACATTGTGTAGCTTGGGCCACTCTACTGCCACTACCTTTGATCTTAGAGGAGGTGCGCTCGATTTGCTTACCCAACTGTCCAGGAATGATGATATTATTTATTAGTATTTCGTGCGCACATTATACCTACTTCGTGGCCACGAAATAGTATTTTGTGTGCACTTTATAGCTATTTTGTGGGCACAATTTCATTTTATTTTTTTACCATGTCATGTCCGGGGTCCGTACAACCGATACGCTCAGCAGCTACAACGAGAGTAGTTCTTCTCCTTCTACGGTTGAAAGTACGTCACCGGATGTGCCCGGACTCTAGTGCCCGGACTAGGAGGCGCTGCTGTTTAGAGGAGTGGTGAAATTCACCAGTGACATTATAAGTCAACGGAAGTGCATTTCCGCTTTGTAGAGCTCAAGAAAACAATTAAACCCTGCGCTCTCAGCAGTGGCTAAACTGATTGTTATGGACTTTTAGGGCTTGATACAAGGTAATGACGCAGATACACACACAAACGCAGCATTAATTGGCACTTCTGATTTTTCTGGCTACTCTACCCACCTCTGTTAATAATAAAGTAAAAATAATGGCTGGTGTGTAAGTATTTAGTTTATTGAGTTTTCTTTCTTATCTCATTGCGCATTACATCCTATTACAGGCAATAATCACTTCCAGGACTACAAAATTAACCTCAGGCATCAGCACCAAAGCCATTATTACAAACATTCACAAACCATTGTTGATCAAATGGCCATTTATCAATACATCACAGAATTGACTCATATCTTCTAATCTACTGTCATGGTTGTGCTGTGCTTCACCTTGTGGAAATGGCTCCTTCGTTCTCACTGGCTCCCAGCGCCACTCACCCTGCACACCTGTCAATGATCAGCTCATCACTGCTCCCAGTCTGCACACCTGCCTCTCATCAGTTCACCAGATTGTTGTTTCAACCAACGTGGTAGTGTAGTTCAGGCCAAGCTATTTGTTGCTAATTTAAAGTGTGTTTGTTTTGTGTCTAAGACTTGTTCTCTTCATCTCCCAGGATCACTACTCACCTGCCTCCCGTCTGCCAGCCACCGCCTGTTGCTCCCTCCTGAGCACTCCAGCTTCGTTTTTCCAGCACTGCCCCTCCTTCCAGCCGTCACCAGATCTCTGCCATATTCTCCTCATTAAACATTCTCCACACCATATCCTGTCTGTATCCTGCAATTGTTTCAAAAGTATAATTCCTACAAAGATTCACTTGCAAATAGTAACTTCCGTTAACAGTAAGTATATCTATTGCTCTCTGTCAATTGTAATCTAGACTCACATGGTCAAGGTCGAAAAATGGAAACAGAGGAAACACAGGAGGAGAGGTGTATGTTTCACCAATCACAAAGCCTTTGGATTCTAAGAAACATCAAGAAAAGAAGGTAAAGTAAAGATTATCTCAAGGATCGTCATTTCTTTAGAGTGACACCTGCTATTTGTTTCACTGAAATAATAATTGTGATTATCAGGTTTTGAAGACTCTCAACCTATCTCTGTCCACGTCCATCATCCCAGAGGTACTGAAAGCTGACCCAGACAGTTTTGCCACAGTATTTCAACATCACACACCATTTTCAGTTGTCATACATGTTGCTACATTTATTTTCAACTCTACTTCAATTGTAGTTGTTGAAGACAAAATTGTATTTTTAACACTTGAAAGTTGGAATGCTTTTTGTTAAATATTGTTGTAAGATGACGCTTTGACCTCAGGGCTTTTACTGTGAAACTCACCTGTCGTGATATGTTACTTCCCCCGGAAATGTGTTTCTCTTCCTGTGTTGACGCGATTGCGGGATATGTCAGGTGGATGTTCACTTTGCCTAAATGTTACATTTATCAAGATGAATAAATATGCCAGTTGGCTGAAGATAACCCTTGTCTATTCCTATTACGCAAGATGAAGATTGCGCACCATGCTTAACAGGTTATGGGCCCAGACGGAGTTGGTCAAGGTAAAAGCTTAACGGCGACCACAGCGTGGAGAAGAGAAGTTTGCCGCGAAGTATTACACGGAGCTTCTACAGACGATGTGGGCTTGGAGATAAGTAACATTCATTTTGTGAAAAAGAAACTCGGCGAAGTATTACGCGTGAGTCAGAGGTAAAGGCGAACAGATAAGCGCTAGCTAAAAACAAGCGCCAAAATGCCGAACACAGGAGCGGCTGGAATGATGCCGCCACAACTCTTCTTTGATGGAACCGAAGAGAAGTATGATCTTTGGGAAACAAGATTTCTTGGACACCTGCACATCCAAAAATTAAAAGAGACCATCCTACGTGAACCTGGAGAGGTTAGTGAGGAGCAGCGAGCCACGGATGCACGGAAAAATGCCGACTGCTATGCCGAGTTAATAAGACTTTTGGATGATAAAAGCCTGTCATTAATAAGGCACGACGCTGCAGATGATGGTAGGAAAGCCCTTAAAATATTGAAAGAGCATTATTCTGGCAAAAGCAAGCCACGAATAATTAACTTGTACACTTCGTTTACAAAGTTACGCATGGCTGACAACGAGAGTGTTACTGACTATGTAATAAGAGCAGAGAATCTGATCACAGCTCTAAGAGATGCAGGTGAAACCCTGAGTGATGGACTTATTATAGCCATGATACTTGGCGGACTACCAGACTTTTTCAAGCCATTAGCTGTCCATGTAACACAAAATGAAGATACTGTTATATTCACAGACTTTAAGAGGAGACTGAGAATCTATGAAGAAGCTGAAAAAATGAAAACTGCTGAATCTACGGACAATGTGATGAAAACTAGTGTGAAACAAAGCATCAAGACACACTTTAATAAAAGGAATGAAGTTGTCATCGTCATATGTTACAGATGCGGAACAAAAGGACACAAGGCAAGACAATGTACCCAAAAAGTGTGGTGCAGTCATTGTAAAAGTAATACACACAAAGAATCACTGTGTAGAAAAAAGGGAGAACAAGATGGTGCCAGAAAAGTTGCAGAAGAAGAGCAGAGAAACAACGTCGATCATCTCTTCATGGCGAAGTATATGAGGGGTGAAAGGTCAGCAAACAACGTACAAATGAAAGGCATCATGGTGGATGGAGGAGCAACATCCCACATTTTGAACGACATTGACAAGTTCAACAGCTTCGATGACACATTCCGACCGGAGTCACATTCAGTAGAACTGGCAGACGGAACCAAGTGCAAGGGAATAGCACAACGCAGAGGGACAGCGGTGATTTATCTTCTAGATAACGCTGGACAAGAACACACAGCACAGCTACGTGATGCACTGTACATGCCATCGTACCCACACAACATCTTCTCAGTGGGGAGGGCGGCAAATGGAGGAGCAACAATCACTTTCAAGAAAGAGGACAGTCACATGATCACGAAGGACGGTAGCAGGTTTGACATTTATGAAAGTGGTAATTTGTATTACCTGCCGACTGTTGAGCAAAATGTTGACAAATGCAAAGCATGTCACGACATGCAAACATGGCATGAAATTCTGGGTCACTGCAATTATGAAGATGTACAAAATTTGCAAAATGTTGTAAAAGGGATGGTGATTAAGGGGAGTACAGTCAAACCAGCTCAGATATGTGAAGTGTGTACGCAGGGCAAGTTCACACAGACTAGGAATCGAGAGCCAGACAGAAAAGCTACAAAACCTTTACAGCTGGTTCATACTGATTTGGCAGGCCCCATGAAAACCCCAAGCATTGATGGGCACAAATATGTACAATCTTTTACAGATGACTATTCAGGTACCTCATTTGTGTATTTCCTAAAATATAAAAGTGATGCGATACAAGCCACAGAGAGATTCCTGGCAGATATAGCACCATATGGAGAAGTAAAGTGCATTCGTTCAGACAATGGTACAGAGTTCACAAACAGAGATTTCCAGGAACTGCTAACCAAGAATAGAATTAGACATGAAAAGTCTGCACCCTATTCACCCCACCAAAACGGCACAGCTGAGAGAGGTTGGCGAACCCTCTATGAGATGAGCAGATGTTTACTGTTGGAGAGTAAACTTCCAGATAAACTATGGAACTATGCTGTGCAGACATCAGCCTATGTAAGGAACAGATGCTACAGCAGACGCACTAAGAAAACACCATACGAGTTGTTCACTGGTATGAAACCCGATGTTTCCAAACTGCAGAAATTTGGATCTATGTGTTTTGCCTACAAACAGGAAAAAGGGAAGTTAGATCCCAGGTGTGAGCAAGGTATTTTTATAGGTTATGACAAAAACAGTCCAGCCTATTTGGTGTACTACACAGACACAGACAAAGTCCAAAAACACAGGTTGGTGAAGTTCACAACCAAAACTGCTAAAGAAAAAGAGACACAAACGTGTGAGTCATTCATTGAATATTGTGATAGAGAGGTACATCCCGTGGTTCATGAGAGTGAAGAAAAAGATGTCTCTGAGATTTTGCCAGAACAGCCTGAAGTGACAGAGCGAGAAAAAGATACTGAGTGTGCAATAAGAAAGAACCCACAGAGGGCAAGGAAAAAGCCAACTTACTTACAGGATTTTGAGACTGAGGGAACAGCAGATAAGCTTCAGACATGTATAGATTTCTGTTACAGAGCAGCATGTGACATCCCTCAGACCTACAAGGATGCTATAGCATCAACCAATGCAAGTCAGTGGCTAACTGCAATGAACGAGGAGATGCAATCACTCAAAGAAAATGAAACCTTTAGCCTTACTCGACTGCCACCAGGCAAACAAGCAGTGGGGGGCAGGTGGGTGTATGCCCTCAAGAGTGATATTGATGGATCAGAGAAATATAAAGCAAGATTTGTAGCGAAAGGCTACAGTCAAAAACCAGGATGTGACTATGAAGAGACATTCTCACCCACAGCTGATATGACCAGTGTGAGAGTGATCATACAAAAGGCAGCACAGGAAAACCTGATATTACATCAAATGGACGTTAAAACTGCGTATTTGCATGCACCAATTGACTGTGAACTGTACATTGAACAACCAGAAGGATATGAAATAAGGTCAGAAGCAGATCAAAAGCTTGTGTGTAGATTACATAAGTCACTCTATGGTCTAAAACAATCCGGTAGAAACTGGAATACTATGTTGCACACATATATTAGCAAGAATGGTTTTAAACAGAATCCTGCAGATCACTGTGTGTATACTAGAGAAAAACATGATGAAAAGGTAATCCTTATCATATGGGTTGACGATCTAATCATTGCAGCCAGCAACAAATGTGTACTGAAAAATGTCAAAGCAATGCTAACTGAACAGTTCCAAATGAAAGATTTGGGAAGGTTGAAACATTTTCTGGGCATAGACTTTGAGCAAACAGAAGGTCAAGTTGTAATGTCACAGAAAAGTTATGTGAACAAAATACTAGAAAGATTTGAAATGACAGACTGCAGGTCCAGAGAGACCCCATGTGAAGCAAAACTTGATTACACAGAAAATGCTGAAAAAATGACAAACCCAAGGAAGTACAGGGAAGCAGTGGGAAGTTTGATATATTTGTCCACATGCACTAGACCAGACTTAAGCTTTGTGGTTAGTAAACTATCCCAACACTTTGATGATCCGACTGAAGAACACTGGAACAATGTAAAACATGTTTTCAGATACCTTAAGGGTACAGCTGAACAGGGATTATGCTTCAAGAAAAATGACACGAGTAAACTAGGCCTAAGAGTATACAGTGATGCTGATTGGGCATCAGACAAAGCGGACAGGCGTAGTATTTCAGGTTATTGTGTCAGTCTAAGTGAAGGAAGCTCTTTGATCTCATGGAAGACAAGAAAACAACCAACAGTAGCTCTGTCTACCTGTGAAGCAGAATACATTGCTTTAGCATCAGCAATACAGGAATGTATTTACTTGGAGCAGCTACTCAAAGGGATTGATAACAGTCAATATGCACAAACAAGAGTGTTTGAAGACAATCAAGGTACCATAGCACTTGCCAGAAACCCAGTAAACAGGCAAAGGTGTAAACATATTGACATCAAGTACCATTTCATAAGGGAGACTGTAAACAGTGGTAGAGTATTTCTGGAATACTGTCCCACTGAGCAAATGCTTGCTGATGTGATGACAAAACCAGCAACTAAGCTGAAACTAAAAAGGTTTGCTCAGGATATGTTTGGCACATAAAAGTGCACAATTTTGTGTTTATTGTTTACATTCCTAAGGTACAAGAGGAAAATCTATTTTTGATATGTCTACATGGAACATAATGAGTTAAAAGCGAGTGGGGGTGTTAAATATTGTTGTAAGATGACGCTTTGACCTCAGGGCTTTTACTGTGAAACTCACCTGTCGTGATATGTTACTTCCCCCGGAAATGTGTTTCTCTTCCTGTGTTGACGCGATTGCGGGATATGTCAGGTGGATGTTCACTTTGCCTAAATGTTACATTTATCAAGATGAATAAATATGCCAGTTGGCTGAAGATAACCCTTGTCTATTCCTATTACGCAAGATGAAGATTGCGCACCATGCTTAACACTTTTTGTCTCCAAAATTTGTGTTTATCAGGATCATTATCATTCTGTCTGAGGAGCATGGCGGCATCACCCAGCCATCTGTCAGCCGTTACATGTAAAGTGCATAATTAGGATAACAGCAATGTTTGAGAAACGATGTTTGTAATGCCCACTACATGGTATGACAGTGTCAAACCATGTCTTTATCTTTTAAGAGTCAACTGGGGTTATGTTTCAATTTCCTGGAATGATCTCACATTGTTCACATCTTAATTCCTCTCATCAATGAACATCCGTCATCAGTGATGCAAATGAACAGAAGCCTTCTTAAGAACATCATAACTGAGTTTTACAATCAAGTTCTCAGTTAAAAACATTTTTAAAAAAAAGGTTAAATTGTAAGATATAAACTGTAGGTACATTGTAGATGGTTCGGACGCCTAAAGGACCAGCTGTGGAATGTGAAAGCAATTTGTTTGAACACAAAGCTAAATCTCTACAGGACTGTAGTGTTGAGTGCCCTTCTATATGGACTGGAGGTGTCAACCCTGTACACCCGCCATGTCCAACGACTGTCTATCCTGGTTCAGCGACATCTACATGGTCTGATGGGCATCACCTTGAAAGATCACATCTCCAACATTGAAGTCATGAGGCAGGCGAGCATGCCGGCTATGGAAGCCTTGATCAGCCGCTCGCAACTCAGATGGGCCGGACACGTTATCAGGATGTCTGAAGAACGACTGCCGTGGGCCTTGCTGTATTCTGAGATACATTTATAAACAATTTCCTTCGGGATAATAAAAGTATTCTGATTCTGATTCTGATAAATGAGGGGTCAAGGCCCCAGGGCTGACCACGACTGCGTTTCAAGGACACAAACGTCGTATGGGGCTGGCAGGCATCAGCCACCGGGAAAACCGGGAAATCGAACAAGGGCGCCGACGACAGGCAGCCGCTGCAGCTAGACAAATCCCCGGATATGCACTTGCATGAACTCTCCAACTATACGTTGGATAATCCATACCTCACTGTTCACCTTGTGAACAATGATGATCCATCGGTCAAGGAAATGGAGAGAGCCTGTACAGGGATACTTGGTATTGGTTAAAGTATTTATATTTTGGCATTTTTTATTGAAATATCAAGTAAATGTTATAATTTCACTGGCTTACTGTGCAAAAACAGTGCATCACAGATGACATATTTCATTTTGTGTGTTGGTACAGATGGCACCCAGAAAGGAGATGGCTTCACTATTCTTCAAGTAAAGGCAGTTACTTGTTATTGAAATGATGAATGTGTATTAAAGTTATACAATCAAATACATCATAATTGCCTAAAGCATGTAAAATTGCCCCATTCAAAGCTACATACATATCTAAGACGAACCCATAACCACCACAGATCAATTCATATTTCAACACAAACCAGATCAATAAACGTCAGTGAAATAAAACTTGTTTTTAGTTAAAGAATAACTTATTCCTCAGTTCCTGCTGCAATAACATACTCATCTGAATGCTGCCAATATATAGCATGGAAGAGGAAAAGGATGCAGAATTAACCAGGCAAACAGAAACATTGTGATGTTATTTTATTGAGGAAAAGACTAATATAATAGGCAGTGTGACAGGCAGGCAAACAGTCGTAGGGGCCTAGGTAGGCTTGTTGGTCCAAAGAGGACGAAATGGCCGATTTGATGTTTGATGTTGATAATTGTCATAATAATAACCACCAAATCACACACGATGGATCCATCCAAAACTCATTCAACTTTTGTTGATCCCTTCAGAGATCACAAGCTGTAATTTCTAGTATTTCTGGCATTTGACTGCACTGCTGCTGCCAGAAAAATGTATACATATACAGTATGTGTTAATAAAATATTAGTTTCTCGGCAGTGTTTGACATGGAGAACAACTGTGCAATGTGCTCCTTTGCAAAGCCTCCAGGATCTAGGCTTACCACCACTGATTGGGTGAGTGTTACTAGTGTAGTTATAATTTGGTTTTATCATAATATTATAGTGTAAGTAAATGGTATGGTGTGACATCAATTGTATTAACTGTAGCATCACTGGGTCTATCAGTAATATCAGTAGTACCACGTGTATAACATGTGTGGACATTATATATATGAAATAGTAATCATGAGCCAATTTATCTCACCTGTTCAATGTAATTATTCCACCCTCGTAAAGAGTAACCTTCCTTAACTAGACAGACAGATAACTCCTTCCACACACTGTAGTCAATGATCCACGGATTTATTGAGCACCACTGCTTTATATTGACAGCATGAGAATGGAGTAAAACTGAAATAAATAAAAGCAATGTTGAGCATAATACGTTTTTTCATCATATAAACTTTGACTTCATAAAGTCCATTTCTACGTACATGGTTAATCATTTAGCTAGCTGAATTAACATTAACATGTCAAGTCATTTGCTTGGCACTGAAAACACATGAAATAAAACATGGCCTAACAGAGTCATCTACACAAAATACAAACATCAAAGCAAACATAGGCATCTTATCAACACAGTACTTAAAGACGATGCTTCTTAAAGTAATTCCAACAGAGGATGGATGTAGATGCTTTTACCATCCATGTGCTCTCTTTACCAAAGTGTCAGGGAAAAACAAGATGGCCGCCCACAGGACACTGAAGGTAAACAATGAAGGCAATAATACACAAACAGAATGAGCACCACCTAGTGGCCTCTTTCTTCTGCTGGATGGCTTCCAGCATAGCTTCAAGCAACGTCTCTTGTACCTTAAGCTGAGCCTTTTTACTTTCATGTCAATCTCTTTTTGTGCGTAGGATCCGTGAGCTTCTACTGCAGCCAAACTAGCAGCTGACATACTGGAGCATTTTGACAACCTTGATGATTTCTATGAGCTTGAGCACACTGATCTAGCCTCATGACTTTTTCTCTCTGCAGCTGACATCTTGGTTGACGTGGATGAAGAAACTGAGTAGGCTTGATATACACATGTGGACAAAATTGTTGGTACCCTTCGGTTAATGAAAGAAAAACTCACAATGGTCACAGAAATCTGACAAAAGTAATAATAAATAAAAATTCTATGAAATTTAACCAATGAAAGTCAGACATTGCTTTTCAACCATGCTTCAACAGAATTATTTAAAAAAATAAACTCATGAAACAGGCCTGGACAAAAATGATGGTACCCCTAGAAAAGACTGAAAATAATGTGACTAATGGGACATGTTAATTCAAGGTGTGTCCACTAATTAGCATCACAGGTGTCTACAATCTTGTAATCAGTCAGTTGGCCTATATATAGGGCTACTGTGCTGTTTGGTGACATGGTGTGTACCACACTCAACATGGACCAGAGAAAGCGAAGGAAAGAGTTGTCTCAGGAGATTAGAAAGAAAATTATAGACAAGCATGTTAAAGGTAAAGGCTCTAACCCTGGATTTCCACTGGACGCGGAACGGCCGCGGAACGGCCGCGGCGCGGTTCTGCTTCGTCCTCTCCCAAACGTCAATCCCCACCGGGCGCGTTACGGCAGCGGCGCGGAGCCTTGGGAGCCAGCGGTATTCACGGAAGATCGCGCGATAATCTCGAACGGACGCGAGATCCCGCGATAGACTGTGTGTATAAAGTAAACAACAACAACACAGCTTCTTTCATTTCTCCACTTCCATAATCAGTCTCTCGTCGTCCATTGTCTCCGAGACCCTCGGATCAAATGACTGTTGACCTGGGAGCACCGGTTATGACGTAACGTTGAGGTGAAGTTGTGACCTGCGCATTGTGTTTTATTTTGAAAGGGGGGCGGAAGTGTTTTACTTTGATACTGTGTCGGACTTCCTGTCTTGTGCGATCTGCTTCGTTGAAATTTACGAGGTTCAGCAGCGGCAACGGAAAAAATAGAACTGATTCCTATCGATAGCGCTGCGGCTGATCCGCGCCGCAGCGCGGCCGGTGGGAATGCTCACATTGATTAGAATGGAAGCGATTTGCAACGGCTGCCGTTCCGCGGCCGTTCCGCGGCCGTTCCGCGGCCAGTGGAAATCCAGGGTTAGACCATCTCCAAGCAGCTTGATGTTCCTGTGACTACAGTTGCACATATTATTCAGAAATTTAAGATCCATGGGACTGTAGCCAACCTCCCTGGACGTGGCCGCAGGAGGAAAATTGATGACAAATCAAAGAGACGGATAATACAAATGGTAACAAAAGAGCCCAGAAAAACTTCTAAAGAGATTAAAGGTAAACTTCAAGCTCAAAGAACATCAGTGTCAGATCGCACCATCTGTTGTTGTTTGAGCCAAAGTGGACTTAATGGGAGACGACCAAGGAGGACACCATTGTTGACAACAAATCATAAAAAAGTTATTTCTGTGACCATTGTGAGTTTTTCTTTCATTAACCGAAGGGTACCAACAATTTTGTCCACGTGTGTATATCCACCGAAGATGAAATTACCGGTGAGTGCGTCTTTCAGTTTTTGTTAACTCTGTCCAACAGGATAAATTTACACTTAATGTTTATTATCGAGCTCACAGTGGGTAGGAATGTTGTACTGGAGTGAATTATATTGAAGGTGTCCCTAACTTATCAATTAATAGTACCACAAAGTAAAAAGATTATAGTGACCGTAAACTCCCAATGGCAGTGATAAAATGGACAGTTTGTCCCATAAACTTAAGTAATATGAAGAACTGTTCTTTAATTTCAAAAAAGGCTTTAAAATGAGACCTTATATAATTTGTTGCAATAATTAACTTTTAACATTGTAAAGTGTAACATTGTTTCATAAAATATTGATAGTTCTAAAATGAAGGATCCTCACAGAAAGATGAAACGTGTGGTTCTCCTGCAGAAATCCCCAAGTGAATTTGAGTTGATGGATGAATGTGAAACAGGGCGTATATGTCACCAGTCTTTGAGGCATTATGCTAAAGACTATTTGCTACATGTAATAAAGTGGACATAATACGCCATATAGATATTCATTTATTCATTCAGCTCCGCATGCTTCTGAAGGTACCGTGGCGCCTCTGCATACGGTTCTCTAGGCCGGTCTGGTCCTGGCTGCTTCCCAGGCGGGAGGTGGTGGGGGTCGGTTCCCTCAGTAGGGCAGCTGGTTCCAGAGGAGGCTCCGCCCTGGTGATGTGGCCGAAGAGATGGAGGCGGGCCGAGCGTATTTTGTTGAACAGAGGAGGCTGGTTGGTGGTCTCACGCAGGACGGCGTTGGATACATGGTCGTACCACCTGATCCCAAAGATCCTTCATTGGCACTTGGTGTCAAAGGCATCCAGGCGGTGTTCATGGGTAGCTGTTATAGTCCTGGTCTTGGCTTCATACATGAGGATGGACAGCATAAGGCTGATGGACAGCATAAAGCTGTTGTACAGCCTGACATTTGTATGGACTGAGAGTTTCCTGTTGGACCATGCACTGTCAAGGCTTGCCATTGCAGAAGCGCCACAACTGATGTGGAGCTGGATGTCTGGATGTCGAGGGCTTCAACGTGATGGGAGTTGATCACTAGTACTACGGGGGGTGTCTCGTATTCACTGAGGCACTGGACTATGTTTTTTTCCCAGCTGACCAGCAGGTTGGGTTTCTGTGTCTATGGCCTGCAGGGCAAGTTGAAGCGTTTCCAAGACAGCTAGGATTGCCATGTCGTTGGCGTATTCCAGGTCTGTGATGATAACATTGCCAAGGCTAGCACCACAGGCACACTGAGCCACAGTTCTTAGTTGTTGGAGCTGGCCTGCTACTGCGGCTCCACCATGCAGTAGCAACTCTGGGGCAATGCCATCGGTCCCTGCGGCCCGGCTGGGTTTGAGTTTCCGTATGGCCATGACCACTTCTACTAGGGTGGGGGGATCAGTAGGGACAGAGTCGTCCTCCCTGGCCGAGGCAGCTAGTTCTTCCACAGCTGAGGGGAGGGGAGTGGATTTCCTTTTCAGTTGAAGACGGACTGTCTTCAACTGTGGTTGGAGTTTCTTAGCTCAGCACTGCGGTAGACACAGCAGTTGGTTGAGGTAGACACAGCAGTCAGTTGAGGTGTGCCAACGTTGGCTGGATGTGGTCAAGTTCCTTCCTTGTGTGGCCGTTGTTGTTGATCCAGGTCACACTGTGTATAAGCTTGTGCGGGAAGAAAGAGCGTTCTGTTCGTTGACAAAAGTTGGAGCAGAACTTTAGGAGTCTTGTGCCGTTGTTACAGGAACCAGTTCCATGGGGTGTAGAACCTGATAATGTTATAAATCCCTGATAATGTAATAACCCCGATAATGTAATAAAAAATTGCCCTTGAGTCCATTGAAAATTATATAAAACCTGATAATGTAATAACTTTCTGATAATGTAATAAAGTGCATTTCCCAATAATGTAATACACTTTTTACCAATAATGTAATAAGGTATTACATTAACAGGAGGTTATTACATTATCAGGTTAGCCTTCATTTTGCAGGTCCTGATAATGTAATAATTAAATAATAAAATGTAATAACAGCAAGTGGTGATACTGTGTAAGCAACGCAAGCTCGAGAGCTCTAGCGCCACCAAAAGGAAAAAGTTGGACATGCATGTATGTACATTAACTTGACTAGTTCATCCATTTTTCATAAACGATGTATCACTGGAACCCTTGGGCCAAGCCGAGTTCAACCCATCCGTAATGTTTTTTTCGGCCATATTTGATTTTCTGCCATCTTTGATTTGATCCATAACCTTTGAAACGCTTCTCTTGTCACACATTTTGTGTAATCTTCTCAAAACATGGTTCAGATGATCTTCAGACCATGCCACACGAATGCATTCAACATCTTGAAATTCAAAGGCACTTGGCCGTGGCAGCCAATCAAACATGACATTGAGGTCACCAAACAGGAAATAAGCCAATTTCTCTGCAAACCTTTAACATATTTTAACCACACTTGGTACATAGATTCGTGACATCATCATTTGGTGACCTTTGACCTCTGGGGGGGATGTTAAACAGGAATTTAGCTTATAGCTCTGCAAGGTTTTTATTTATCCAAACCAAACTTGGCACATAGTCTTATGACCCCCATCCTGATGATGCACTAATAACTTGGTGAACTTTGACCTCTATAAGAGCATTATAATCACAGTGAGTGTGATCATATCACAGTCGATCTTTTACTTATTGATTATGAAACTGATGTTAGCATGTTCCATCCAGTTCAAATGCTTGTGCTTGGAGACCACAAGGAGTGGTGGAGGCCTGGATGCTGAAAGAAAGTTCAAATCCATGTTAAAAATAGTCATGATGAAGACATCAACCATAGAGTTCTAAGTTCTAAAATGATGGCTTTAAAATGAGGTTGCTTTTCTGGATATAAGTTACTTGTGTGTTGTGTGTGTACTGTTGTGTGTTGAAATCAAAGGGGACATATTATGCAAAATCAACTTTTTAACCATTTCAATACTTATATTTGGGACTCTGGAGGCCCTACCAGTCGCCAAAGTGTGGAAAAAGAATACACAGTACTTTTTTCGTGGTCCCCCTTAGTGTAAGTATAGGCGATAAAACACGCGATGTTGAATTCCCTGCGCTTATGACGGCAGCATGCGCATTTCACCGTGAATGTTACCACCCACCAGTAAGTTTACCTCGAGAGCTCCACCTTAGCTCCACCTTGTCCCTATAAAATGCGAGAGTGCAGGCGAGGGAGGAAGAGCGGTATTATGTCAACGTGGAGGGACAAGTGTGCTGCTGGTGGCTGCACAGTGGAGCACAGTGTTTTACACAAACTTCCAGCCTCAGAGGATTTTATATATGAAGCTAATGTGCCGGATAAAGTCAGCAAACGTGTGTTTGTGTGTTCGCACCACTTCGCATTAGACTGCGGCCAGCGGTCGCCGTATTTAGTCAGCGACCGTATTTCACCGTTGACAAACACACACATTTTTAAGAAAAGGTCACATAGAGCTCATAACTGACCATTCTGACACGTCCTAATTAAAAATATTTGTTCAATACGTCCTCCATGACCGGAGCACAGTCTCAGTCTGATACAGTCACATACAGCGGCAGTTTATGCAGCTCGCCGCTGGCGATCAGCGGTGGCGTTCAGCGGTGCTGTCCCTAAGTCTTTTTAACTGATTTACAGTTCGGCTTGATCCTTGTGTCGGAGGTCTCCGGAGCACAGACTCAGTCTGATACAGTCACATACAGCGGCAGTTTATGCAGCTCGCCGCTCACCGCTGGCGATCAGCGGTGGCAATCAGCGGTGCTGTCCCTAAGTGTTTTTAACTGATTTACAGTTCGGCAGTGTTCGGCTTGCAAGAACAGTGGCACTCTCGCTGTTTTCCGCGCACGCTGCCATGTTGATATTGTCAGAGAATTAGTGGAGGGAGGGGGAGAGGAATGGAGCGGAGGGAACAGGAGCTGAGCGAGTGAGTGCTGTAAAAAGGACAAATCAGAAACCCCCTGGAAAAAGTGTGTGTTTGCCTGTGTCTCATTTGCATATTAAGGGACCATGCACAAAACCGAGCGTTCTGAAAGGGGCGGGTTTAGCAGGGTTATTGAACTGCTATGGTGCTTCATCCTTACGGTATTTTGACCAAAGCATGTCACTGACATGTTCATTAGGACACCAGGGAACTATTTTAACTTGGGAAATAGGGTATAATGTCTCCTTTAAGTAAACAGTTTAAACACAGTGCCCCCAGAGGTCAAAGGTCACCATTTTTTGTGGTATCCCCTGGATGATGTCATGAATCTATGTACCAAGTTTGGTTAAATATGTTTAAGGGTTGCAGAGAAATTGGCTTACTTCCTGTTTGGTGACCTCAACGTCCTGTTTGATTGGCTGCCACGGCCAAGTGCCTTTGAATTTCAAGATGTTGAATGCATTCGTGTGGCATGGTCTGAAGATCATCTGAACCATGTTTTGAGAAGATTACACAAAATGTGTGACAAGAACAGCCTTTAAAGGTGACATAGAATGCTTGTATCACACATATATGTTAGTTATGGAGGTCTACTGTTGTTTTCATGATTAAAAACCTCCTAATCACTGCAAACGAGCGGATCAAAATATCTCCTCACTGACGCTCTCGTCAGCCACGCTGTTTCAGACCAAAACCACACCCCCACAATGTGGACTGTGTTGTGATTGGCCAGCCAACAAGAGCTTTCCCACTGTCCTGTGATTGGCCAGGTACCTGGAAGTGACGTAATAGATAGGCCAGCTCTCAGATACACAGCTCCCCCTCTGGCACGGTGGATGCTCTGCATCTCAGCAGCTACAACGAGAGTAGTTCTTCTTCTTCTGCGGTTGAATGTACGCAACCGGATGTGCCCAGACTAGTGCCCGCACCGGGAGGCGCTACGGTGGTGAGAGGAGTGGTGAGGATTTCTGATGACGACATCAAATTGGAAGTGCCGATCCGCTTCGCAGAGCCCAGGAAAACAATACAACACTATTTTCTCAGCAGTGGCTGAACTGTTTGTTCTGAAACTTTAGGGTTTCATAAACGAGGTAATGACGCAGATACACACACACAAACGCAGCGTTAATTGGAGCTTCCGGTCTATGTGGGCTTTAAAAGGTTATGGATCAAATCAAAGATGGCAGAAAATCCAATATGGCCGAAAAAAACATTAAGGATGCGTTGAACTCGGCTTGGCCCAAGGGTTCCAGTGATACATCGTTTGTGAAAAACGGATGAACAAGTCAAAAGTAAATGTACATACATGCATGTCCAACTTTGTCCTGTTGGTGGCGCTAGAGCTCTCGAGCTTGCATTACTTACACAGTATCACCACTTGAACCCAAGTAACGGGTGGTCTGCTGTTAAATTATTACAATATTGGGGAATTATTACATTATCAGGACCTGCGAAATGAAGGATAACCTGATAATGTAATAACCTCCCGTTAATGTAATACTTTATTACATTATTGGTAAAAAAGTGTATTACATTATCGGGAAGGTATTACATTATCAGGTTTTATTACATTTTCAGTGGACTCAAGTGCAAATTTTTATTACATTATCGGGGTTATTACATTATCAGGGATTTATTACATTATCAGGTTCTACAAACGTCACATCCCTGCCTCACCAGAGGAAGTTGTAGTCATTTGCTGCATGTGTGCCGGATCCGGACCAGTGTACTGTGAAACCTGCTACTGCGACAATGAGACGTGCCAGTTTGTTGGCGACTAGCTCTGATCCTTCCCTGTTCATGGACAGTACGTTTCAAGTTGCAACTCTTGTTGTTGCAGTTCTGTTCCGGTCCATGGTCAGAATTCCATTAGGGTCAGTCCGGTTTGGGTTCCATATGCAAGGTTTTGTAGCAGGTTTGTTTTATGTGGGGTGTTGCTAACCCAGCGTACAACCTTGGCTGGATTTATAGGCTGCCCATCAGGGGCAGAGGCGGAACCGTCCCACCATGGTAGAATCTGCCAGGAGCGGAGGGAGCCATTGCAGGCAGGCCTGCTGGTTCTCCAGCTCCAGGTGGTATCGCAATCCAGGGTCAGCAGCCATTGCCTGGGGAAAACCACTAGCATGTTAGCACTCTGCTAGCCCCCATATCGATATCTAAAGACAAAATTACCATAAAGAATGATTGCCTTGCCCATAACGGTAAATTATTCTCTCTTGTATCTACTCCATTATCTCTGATAAAAAGATCAATTACATTTTGTAATCACTTTTTTGTTTTGTGTGATTTCAAATTTAAATATCTAGATGTATATAATGAAAGGTGTTAATTGAAAAAGACAATCTTTAAATATACTTTGACATATATTTTTTAGTAGTATTTTGTATGTGTATTATTAGTATTTTTTATGTACAATAGATCATTCTAATTTAAGAGATACTTGTATGTGTGTTTTTGTAACATCAAAGCAACCTTAGGTAAGTTGAACATCGAAAGCCAGAAACAACAGTTGTTTGAATTCCTTGTTACTCCACAGGCACCAGCACTCAACAAGTCGCTGTCACTAGCAAGACAAGGGCCGTTTCTCAATATCCATACTTGTGCGTACTTGTGCGTACTTGCGTACTTGCGTACTCCCGTACGAAAACGTCATCAGCCTCAGTGCAAGTGCTGTTCCAATTCTCAAGTTAGCGAACAGCGAGGACGGTTCTCAAACCCGGAAGTGTTCTCGCTCCGCCCATTTTTACCAAGTATGCATCGGAGGTGACTTAAGCGTACTTGGGATGGCCATGTATCCCAGAATACATTTCGGCGATTCACGATGGAACACAGAACGCACAATTGTAAGTAAAAAACCTTAAATAAAACTGTTCTTGTACCGCAGAACGCAGTTTTAAGATCATTACTGGCGAGAAAGTAGTCATTTAGAATTCAAACATGTGGTTTGTGTATTAAAATTTCAAGTATTTATAGTTTGTCAGCGATGTTTTCAGAGGTGAAGAGCTCCACTGTGCAGACGCTCAGTGCTCACAGAGCAGCGCTACCTCGGCCTGAAATGATGAATTATCCGCTTTCTCAGACGCTGGTGTGATCAAGAGATTTGTTGTTGAAGCATTATTCTCCTTCTAAAATGAAGTTATTGATATGAGCCGAACGTTTGGATATATTTACATGTAAATGCAGATTGATATTAATGAATGTACTCTTTTTAATGATTATTCTAAATATAAGCATTTGTTGTATTACTAATACTACCACTGCTGTTACTTTTGCACATACTATTATATCTTACATACATGTATATGTTACACATATATATATATACACACGTGGACAAAATTGTTGGTACCCTTCGGTTAATGAAAGAAAAACTCACAATGGTCACAGAAATAACTTGAATCTGACAATTGAATAATAAATAAAAATTCTATGAAATTTAACCAATGAAAGTCAGACATTGCTTTTCAACCATGCTTCAACAGAATTATTTAAAAAAATAAACTCATGAAACAGGCCTGGACAAAAATGATGGTACCCCTAGAAAAGACTGAAATAGTGTGACTAAAGGGACATGTTAATTCAAGGCGTGTCCACTAATTAGCATCACAGGTGTCTACAATCTTGTAATACTGGGGCTACTGTGCTGTTTGGTGACATGGTGTGTACCACACTCAACATGGACCAAAGAAAGCGAAGGAAAGAGTTGTCTCAGGAGATTAGAAAGAAAATTATAGACAAGCATGTTAAAGGTAAAGGCTCTAAGACCATCTCCAAGCAGCTTGATGTTCCTGTGACTACAGTTGCACATATTATTCAGAAATTTAAGATCCATGGGACTGTAGCCAACCTCCCTGGACGTGGCCGCAGGAGGAAAATTGATGACAAATCAAAGAGACGGATAATGCGAATGGTAACAAAAGAGCCCAGAAAACTTTTAAAGGGATTAAAGGTGAACTTCAAGCTCAAAGAACATCAGTGTCAGATCGTACCATCTGTTGTTGTTGTTTGAGCCAAAGTGGACTTAATGGGAGACGACCAAGGAGGACACCATTGTTGACAACAAATCATAAAAAAGCCAGACTGGAATTTGCCAAACTACATGTTGACAAGCCACAAAGCTTCTAGGAGAATGTCCTATGGACAGATGAGACAAAAATTTAACTTTTTGCCAAGGCACATCAGCTCTATGTTTACAGACGAAAAAATGAAGCATATAAAGAAAAGAACACTGTCCCTACTGTGAAACATGGAGGAGGCTCTGTTATGTTCTGGGGCTGCTTTGCTGCATCTGGCACAGGGTGTCTCGAAATCTGTGCAGGGAACAATGAAATCTCAAGACTATCAAGGGATTCTAGAGAGAAATGTGTTGGCCAGTGTCAGAAAAGCTTGGTCTCAGTCGCAGGTCATAGGTCTTGCAACAGGACAATGACCCAAAACACACAGCTAAAACACCCAAGAATGGCGAGGAAAAGAGGAAAAGAGGAAAACACTGGACTATTCTAAAGGGGCCTTCTATAAGCCCTGACCTAAATCCTATTGAGCATCTTTGGAAGGAGCTGAAACATGTTGTCTGGAAAAGGCACCCTTCAAACCTGAGACAACTGGAGCAGTTTGCTCATGAGGAGTGGGCCAAAATACCTGCTGAGAGGTGCAGAAGTCTCATTGACAGTTACAGGAATCGTTTGATTGCAGTGATTGCCTCAGAAGGTTGTGCAACAAAATATTAAGTTAAGGGTAACCATCATTTTTGTCCAGGCCTGTTTCATGAGTTTATTTTTTTAAATAATTCTGTTGAAGCATGGTTGAAAAGCAATGTCTGACTTTCATTGGTTAAATTTCATAGAATTTTTATTTATTATTGCTTTTGTCAGATTCAAGTTATTTCTGTGACCATTGTGAGTTTTTCTTTCATTAACTGAAGGGTACCAACAATTTTGTCCACGTCTGTGTGTGTATATATATATATATATATATAGAGAGAGAGAGAGAGAGAGAATAGTATATACATGTATAATACTTTACACTGTTGTAATGAACTTATTGTCAACATGGTTCTGTGTATTTTAATTTAGGGACAAATGAAGAAACCCAGGCTCTCATTGAGTGGCGGGTGGCCAATGAGAGCCTGTTCACAGGGAGGCGAAATGCGTCCCAGACTGGATGGGAGTGAGTAATGATCAGTGGTCATGTTATCTGTCTGTGAAAGTGATTGACAATCATTTCGCCATTCAACCTATATATCTTCATGAAAGTAACAGTGCATCACTCTGTGTGCTTATTTTGCTCAGTGTCTTTGTTGCCACTTCTGGCCTGCACATCACTGCGAAGCAGGCCAACAAGAAGTGGAACAATCTAAAAGACAGATACAAGGTAATCTGTTTTACTTTTTTTTCTCTCAAAGGATACTTCTTATTTTTACAGTCTGTATTTATAATAATTCATCACAGACAAGCACTGGTCGTTATCTTCTGGTTTTACTATTTAATAGTTACACACTTTTCAGGAGCTCAGACATCCTCCCACTGGTAAAGGGGTTGATGCTGGTAGTGTGACCCCTGCCACTTGGCAGTGGTACAGTGCCATGGATGCTGCACTCCAGGGGCAGCATCCAATTACTCCACCCCTGGTTGTTGCAGCAAACACCACTCCCACCACGGGTGGTGTGCTGACCACACCACCTGAAACAGGCACGACCAGTGGTGTGGTCAGCGCATCAGCATCTGCTCCCCCTGTGGAGGAAGCTAGAGCCAGTCAGCCATCCAGAAAAAGGTCCAGAGATGGTGAGGACATTCTGGACTTCTTGAAGGACCAGGCAGAGAGGGAGCGAGAGGCACTGGCAAGACAGGAGGAAGCAGAGAGAGCAGCAGCAGCCAGAGCTGACCGCTTCCTCTCTCTATTTGAGAAACTGGTTGAAAAATTGTAAAATAAATTGCATGAAAAAAATTCATTGCAGTCCATTATTTCTATTAAGTGTAATATTAGAACAGATACAACAGAATTTGAGCCAAACATAATATATGTAAACATATTGTTCACTACAACATTAGCTTTTATATATACACACACACAGGTAATGGAAAAACATGATAAAAGACAGCAGTGGAGACAGATACCATTTATATGTTTTGTTTTATTCAATTATAATCATGTTCATGTAAAAAATGTGGCAACTCAGTGGGTGAGGAAACCTGTGCGGCAATCCTTTCCCTGGTGCCATTTCCTGACAGGTCCTCACCAGGGGCTTCATCCTCACTGTTGCCCCCGTCCTCACTGCCATCATCGTCCTCCTCCTCCTCCACGATGTCTCCTACACCCATGCAGATGTTATGGAGGATGCAGCAGGCACCGATCACTTTCGGGGTGAAGAGAGGTCGGACTTCAAGAGCCCGCAGAAAGATATTGCGCCAGCGGGTCTTGAGTATCCCAAAGGTGCGTTCGATTATAATGCGGGCCTTGGCATGGTGGTAATTAAATCTGGATTCAACTCTGGCTGTTAAAACAGAAAAAAAACGAAGAAATATTCACACAAAAAACCCCACAATGAACTACATTTCTAAGTCACCAAAGTATTAACCGACATTCTCTTTTGTGTTATTTGTGTGTTCCATGACTCTTACTGGCTACGGGCTGGCGGTATGGTGTCATGATAGCCACCGGATGCTGCAGACACGGGTACCCTCCATCTCCCAGCAAAAAGTATCCAGCTAGTGGATACAGGGCCTGTCGGAACATGGGGGATCTGCGGAGAACCATCAAGTCATGGACCGATCCTGGATTCCCTATGTAGACATCTAGGAACTTTCCCCCAGCATCACAGACACATTGCAAAATAACTGATGGGAAGAGTTTTCTGTTCATGTAACACCTCTTCTGTGGGTCTTTAGGGGGAAGAACACGGATGTGGCACCCATCAATGGCTCCAACAGCCCGACCAAATGCCTCATGATCAGCCAGACGGGCAAAGCCAGACCCCACCACCTCCAGTTGCCCTGTTTGGGGAAATGGATGACCTGGTGAATGATCGTCATCATGTTGTCTACAGTCTTGTGGACGATCCTGCAAATGGTCGACAAAGGCATATCGAAAATATCCACTGTCCCCCTGTAGGAAGCTCCACAAGCAAGCCAGTACACAGTCACCAGCACCTCAACCTCATGACTCCAGCCATGGGACTTGTTATGGGACAGCCTTTGAAAAAATATATCCAAGCTGTCCCTGGATAGTCTCAGGGCCGGCTTTGTGTCTGCTCCAGACAGAAACATGCTGATGATTGGCACATTTATATTCATCTGTGCATATCTCTGCATGTGTTGTTTCTTCTGTGGAGAAACAAAACATATTTAAAGTGGTTGTAATATAATATGTACACATATATATATGTATATATATATATATTGCTTGCAATGGTTCAGTAAGTGGTTTCTTCAGTTCTGAAGAAGCCTGAGAGGGGTTCCCAAAGTTTTTCATATGGCTGTATATATATGCCATATGAGGCGATAGATGTGATTATTAGTTAAAGTGATGAGTTGTTCTTACCTTGTTCACAAGATATGCTAGAAGGGCAAGCCTCCTCTCCCTCCTCTGCAATCTGGCTCTTCTTTCCCAGATCCTCCTCCTCAGGTCAGCAGCCTCCTCTGCGGCCTGCCGGTAAAGCATCCCGACGGCGAGAACAGCAACACATCTTGCATCCATTTTAGTTAGTATTTATTTTCGTACTCCAGCTCACCTATACTCAACCTAACCTCCTCAACTCCAGTGCCTCTTAATCTAGCCCGGCATTTTATAGCCATTGCCCTGCTACAACACACCTGATTCAAATGAACATATGGCTTCTGCAGAGATTGAAGACAAGCTGACCATTTAATCCAGGTGTGTTAGAGCAGGGTAACATCTAAGTCATGCAGGACAGTGGTCCCTGAGGACCAGATTGTACAACACCATCAACCTCCCACCAATGGTCTGTTATCTCTCTCTCTCTGGTGGTCTGCCGCAAGACAGGTCTGGACCCTCAAAGCATCCTTCCCTCCGCCTGTCTCTTAACTCGCTCGTAGGAGCCCTCCACCCGCTTTACATCGTCGAGAATACCACATCTTCTTCTATCCGGGGGCCTCTTGCCCTCCACTCTTCCTTCGAGCATTAGAACAAGCATATCTCCGTGCCGGAGTGTGTGTCCGAGCCATGCTTTCTGTCTTCTTCGAATAGTATCAACCTGCGATCTTTCTTCCCCAATCCGCCTTAAAACTACTTCATTCGATACTTTGTTGCCCAAAATGTGTTGAATATAAAAAACGACATGAGTTGAGGTTGTTTTTTTATATATTATAGCTTTATTGTAAGTGATTTAATGTTATATATATGATTACATATGTTTATATGTGCATAGCATATATACAGTCTATGCATTAGGTGGCGGTAATGAGGCTGCAGCACTTGGCGCCAGCCACCATTCGAACAGCAGAACAATACATACATACTTGCTTACTTGAGTAGTGACACACGGCCACATACTTGTGTACTCCCGTACTAGGCAAGTATATACTCCCAGCGTACTTCTCAAGTATATACTTCCCAAGTAAGCAAGTAAGTACTTGTTTACTTGAGTATTGAGAAACGGCCAATGTCTTGCCCTCCTCCTCATTGCCAACTTTCTTGCCACAAATCCAGCTCAATGTGAAAGTGATAAACTACTACTTCAGCAGTATGAGTCATGGGCCCTTTCTCAATACTCAAATATACAAGGATGTACTTGCGTACTTGGGAAGTACGTACTTGGGAAGTACGTACTTGAGAAGTACGCCTGGAGTACATACTTGCCAAGTATGGGAGTACACAGGTATGATTCTTCAATTGGAACAGCGTACTTCCTTGTTCTACTGTTTGAATGACGGGTGGCGCCAAGTGCTTAAGCCTCATTACCACCACCTACAGTGTTGATAAATTAACATGAAATACTTTAAATAAATGCATATATTATTAATTTCACATTTTAAATATTTAACTTAATGTATTAATATATTTTTATTGAAATATACAGTACCATGTGGAAAATAGATATATTACAGCAGTGTAGAGTAATATATATATATATATGTATATGTATAAATACATACATATATGTACATATTATATTTAAATACAGATGCAATGACTGTGCGACTAATATAAATCTAAAAGTCAAAGTTAAAATGAATAAAACAATAATAATATACAAACTTTCTAACATCAAACAGGTCAAAACATTTACATTAAATACAAATCACATCAACAACAAATCTATCGATCACACCAAGCATCTAATAACAGGGACATTGAGAAACGGCCATGGACTACTTATGGAAAATAAGTTTTTTATTCCACATCAAATCTTGCCCTCTGGTCAGGATTTTGACAGAGGATTATTTAAAAAGTACACAGTAAAAGTACTTCATATTATGCATGCAGGTAGTCTAGGAAGTACTTAGTTCAGTGGTATATGTATCTTGAACTACTCAACTTCACCACCAGCAGCTCTTCAGTGCGGTGTCATTACGATTACTGTAAATGCTGGTATTCACGCACTAGAAACGCACTGATTTGACCAGGTAAACGCGAACCAAGACTGGCTTGACCGCAGTAGGACAGGCATGGTCCACAATCAAAAGTCAGTCCAGAAATAAATGCTGGAGAGTCTTGCATGGGAGCTCAGAACAACCTGGCGAAGGAGTGAGTGAGGAGTTGGAGTACATAAGGAGAGCTGATGAGTAGATGAGGAGCAGCTGTGATCACAGGTGAGTGGTGTTTGCTTGATGAGTGTGTCTTGGCAGGTAGAGTGGGGTGGAGTCAGGTGAGTGGAAACTGCTGATTGAACTGTGACAAAAGGTGCTTTTGGAGTAAATCAGGAAATGAGGCTGATAATAAACTTGGTTCCTAGTTAAAAACACACTAGGACATCCTCATTACGTCAAAAAATAACAGAGAGTATGGAAGAAATGAATGAAATGTTGCAGCTCCAAAACAGGTTTTGAAGACTCAAGATAAGTGATTTGTACAGATTGTAACAAATCTAAGTACTAACTAAGAACAGTCACAGCATGTCATTCACAAATGTACCTGTGGTATTTGTGGAGGAGAAAAAAAGGCCTGATGGATTGTGATAACACAATCTGTATTGCAAATGATCCAGCTTGTCAAAAAAAAAACGACAACAAAATAAAACCTGTGCATGCAGGCACATACAGTAATTAGTGTCACTGCTGCTGTTACCTAGCAGCAGAGTTCTGACAACTTAATCACCAGGATGTGTCTGCAACTTGTGAAATTATAACCATAAGCAGCAACAATCAGGAAGGTGACAGATGCTTCATGCATTGTCTGCCGATCCTTTCTTCTAATCACTGGCAATGTGCTAATTATAGAGCATGTTTATGTGACTTCAGTTGCTGTAGCACCAATGCTAGTTAGGGAAGTCAAAGTTAGTAAGACTAGTTGTGATGGGCTTTGGAGCGGTGAATAACCTGCTGAATAATCTGCTGATCATCTAATCAGACACAGTGTAGCTACTACCGCATGCACACACACACACGCACACACACACACACACAGTGGGTGGGCGAGGCTTGGGTGTGACTGTCCTCCAGCAGGAATGCAGTCATGTGTGTTTTGAACTTTCTACATACTGTACAGTCTCGCTCAGGCTGATCTGTCAGATATGCACATTCTGCCTGACAGACACTGAAGACACTGATCAACCCTCATGATCTTGGCAGAAAGGAAAACTGATAAACAGAAAAAAATGAAGAAGACTAGAAGAAGAATACAAAAGTAGAGATACCAGATCAGTGTGGAACTATGTGAGGATTGGCATTCCTTTGGACACCTGGCACATTTTTGCTTGACTTTCAGGAAATCCCGCTCTGAATCTCCTTTCTCTCGTGGATTTTCTATTTATCTAGTTTTAACTTCAAACCTCCCGTGGGTTAAGACTGTGGATTTATTCAGGATTCATCAGCTGAAAGTGCCACAAGCTGATTTAACTGTCGCTTGTTTGCTCTTCCAGTTAAATCTGTGTCTCTGGAGTTGGATCATTTCTCGTCTGCTTCTTTCCCTTTCATGTTATATAAAACAGTTAACTGAAACTGGTTCTCATTGATTGCCATCTGGTACAATGTCGGAGTGACGTTGGAGCTGTGGTGACAGCAGAATGAATGATGTTCTTCTGACACCTGACTGATGCTTCACTCCCTGCCGCTCAACATGTAATCTCACTGGATCACATAGACGTGGATCCCAAAGGTAAGAAATCTATGATCCGCTGCACACTCACAGCAACATAACACCTTTCTGTTCTTATTTATACATGCATTTTTGTCATGGGGTGTCATTCACTTGCGAAATGCAGGAAACAGACATACAGTAATAATGATAATTTTCACTTACAACTTGTTCTTTCGTATATGTAACAGTGAGGAAAACCTTATTTTGTTAAAGAAATGTCAAGGGTTAAAATTGAAAACATGTAAAGACATAAAGACATAAATAAATGACCCAGCAATACATTAATAAATGAATAATTAAATTAAATAAATAAATAAATAGAAATAAATACACAAATAAATGAATAGATAATACATAATAAACACAATTTATTATCAATTGATAATGAAATATGCTACTTCTGCATTGCATGTATTTGTACATTCATATATTTTACATGTACTCATTTATTACTACATTATTTTTGCAATTATGTAAAATTATACATACACAGTTACAGTAATAACCAATGCAATAAATAAAATAGAAATCCACAGAAAGAAGAGGAAGAAGAAAAAAGGCAACCCTTCTTGAATTTTCTTACTCCAGACAATCCATACACAAATAAGCTGATTGGGTTTTATTATGTTTTTTATATTTACTTCTGTGTCGATTATCAGGCTTTTATCTCGATTAAATCTAAACTCAGAAAATGTGTAAAAACGGTTGTTCTGTATACACAACATCTATTGCATGTCTGCCCTGGAAGAGCAATCCCTCCTTTGTATCTATTTGTGAAAATGATTAATTTTTTCCCTTTTAATCTTCCTAATTTTTTTTTTTTTTGATCAGACTGAGGAAGCCACTATATGTAGTTACTGTAACTCTGATCTGGGAGTTTTGGCTGCACTTTAACCTGGAGAACAAATACAAGAATGACACTATCTGGCAGCATTCTGGCAAGTCCCCTACACATGATTGTAGGTCTCTTGCTCGACTTAAGTGGCTCATTATTCCCAGATTTGTAGCTTTTATTTCACCCTGCTGTTCTCCAGCATTTGAAGTTACATCTGAAGTCCATGTGAGTGTGCAGATATTTCCCCTACAGCCTCTCTGTGCCACAGTATTTTACCGACCTGTGTTTGGATTCTCAAGAGTCGAATGTTCAGTTTCAGAACATGTATCTAAAACAGTCTTTATGAAAAGGCGGGTTGTGATCCAAATGTATTTAGATTTTGAAGGACATGGATTTTCTTATTCTAACAGCAAAGACAACTGTCATGACCCCTGGATTAATATAGCCCTTTTCAGTTTATTCAGTTTGTACTTTTTGTTTTCTTTACCTGGGGTTTACCTTTTGCTTTGTTTCTGGTACCTTTTGTTTAACTTCCTGTCCTTGTCTGTCCAGTCCTAATGTGATTCACTGGTGCCCTATTTGTCTCACCTGTGTCTGATCATCCTCCCTCATTTTATTCCCCTTGTTCCCAGTGTCCGTGTTTTGTTAATTTCAGTGCACTTGTTCTGTTTCCTGTTCCTCGTTCCTTCATGCTTTTTGATAAGTTTCTATTTATTGAAGACTTCTTGTTTGTTTCCATGTTTGTAGCAACCTTGACAACAGTAGTGTCAGTCATGAGACTGAGTCAAGCATTTGTAAACATGGTACAAGTTTTTGGGGATTTTTTTACAATGAGCACAGCAGAGCCACAGACAAAACCTCATTGTGTGGTGTGCAGTGCAGTGATTGCAAGTCACTGAAGCCATTGAAAATTAAACACCAAAACACTTAGGAGCACAGTTGTTAAACACTATTGTTTACAAAATGTCATAAAATATATGTGGCAGATAACATCTTGGTAATGTGTATTTGTTGAAAATGTCGGTGAACTCTTAAGACTTCTAATGAACAAACAACCATGTCTTCAGACCAGGTACAGTCGTATGTTATGGCATTTTATATTTTATTGTTTTATTTTTATAGACATTATAAAGAAAAACTAACCCCCCAAAAAAACAAAAACGAAATGACAATGCTTTATTTTACGTAGCCTGCGTTTTCAACCCGGTTTATACAGTATAACCTATTGCTCAGTAACAGGACGAGGTCTTCCTTGGTCAAATTTCTCTCCACTAGCAGAATGAGACTTTTTTTACCGAAAGTCTTACACCATTAGACGATATGCAGCGTTGCGTTCAGGTGCAACTCCAAAAAGGAGGACAAGGCATTTAAATTCCGGACTGTCCGGCCTAAAATCGAACGTATGGCCACCATAGTTGCTGGTCTTTCAAACAGGGTTAGCTCATTTCAGGCTAGGCTACATTATGTTCAATGTAGAAAGAGAACAAAACCAACTAACATATTTCTCAGAAACATGCTTTGATAACATTTTTACTAAAGACAGTATTTTTGTTCATCGCAGATGCTCGCGTTTAGCCCATGGAAAGTGGGGCGAGGGGTAGCCATGCGATTCCACTACTTTACGGCGTACAGCCATATGGTACACACATGTTATTAAGTTAAAACGTATTAAAATTTGTATTACAAATTTGAATATAATTTGAATATTAAAAATAACGAGGAATAGATTTCGAATGGGATTATAGTGTTACCATTTACCACTGAGCTAAATAATCAAATTTAATAGAATATAAGATGTAGAATAATATAAAGAAATAAAACAGAGTGTGAGATCAGGTATATGGGTATAGAACACCAGAGTGGCATAGTCCCTAATTTTAAAGAGAATGGAACTGAGGACATGTACTGTACGTGTAGCTATGGTTGTATTGGTTTAAGTGGTGGTCACCCTGTAGCCTGGAGTGCTATATGACAGGACTACTGTTCTGTTGCTAACTCTGACCTTTGACTGCTGTGTGGAAGAGGGTCAAGAGAAACTGCACTTTCCCCTTAGTGATCAATTATATATTGATTCAGCCCTGCAAACTCTGAGCTTAGTGGTTAACCAGAGCATCGGCAGAAATTACAACACTGTCATCAATCTATATACAAACATGCACACAGTGCTGATCATTGGTTCAGTCCTGCAGCAAATGTTATGTAAAACCATGTGCGACTGCTAGGATACAAAATGGCTAGGATATTGGATGGATGGTTGGGGGAAAGATAGGTATGTAGGCAACATAGTTAGCAGTTATTGGATGCAATATTTTTATATAATTATTAAGTACTGTTCCCTCATTTCAAAACATAACCAGACTTAGTTTGTTTGTATCATGTAAGTGTTATCACATTGTCTTTTGAAACCAAGCAATGGATGGATGTCTCATTCAAGATGAAAAGTAAGGAACATTTTGACATCATCTGCACCTGCAGAAAATTACATTCAGATCTACACTACCAGTCAAAGGTTTGGACACACCTTTCCATTTGCTTGAACGAGGAAACTTTTGACTGGTAGTGTACATCCAATTTCCTTCTTCGACCTTCACATAACCATCCATCCAAAAGTTTAATAACTTTTGTGGTTATAAAAACTTAAAAATAGCAAGTATAATAAACTTGATCTTTCTAAGTGGTACCAACATAAGTTAGCAAGTTAGTCAGACTTACGTGAACAGTTGTGTTTACTTAGTGGAATCTAGGAAACCAATTGCACTAAGCAAGCAGAACAAAGAATGATAAGTTTGCAGGCTTATTTTATTGGAACAAAATGTAATTTTGTGCATATTAAGCCAAGGCCACTCAGTTTGTGGAAACAAATCAAATGACACAATAAAACAAATATGTAAGCCTTGTAAAATAATCTTTTATAAGCAAATCTTTCTAAACAAATGTAGGAACATATATTTTTCTCTGACGTTACTTAAGACTTCAACAAGGCTCCTTTTATCACAATACCATTTAATTAAGTTTCAGCCAGCTTTCAAGTTAAATGAAACACAAACAATCCATATGCTTTGAACTGTAACAAACAAAACAAAATGCAAAAATGGGTGGATTTATACAGGCAATCTGGGTATTTGAATTTCCCAAAACTAACAACTTGCAGTAGAAGTATCCCTAAAGATTTTGCAAGCACTATCCAGCATTTAAAACTGGGTGTATTAAAGCTTGGTTATATTAAAGTATGGTCTGCATTCTAAAGAAAAGGCTGCCAAATTATGCTCAAGTTGCCTCTCCAACGCATCAGTATTATCTGCCGTCAAATCCTCTTCTTGAAAATCAGTTGCGTCTTCAACGACACTTTCATTTTCAGTTTGGACAACTCCACCCAAAGTTTCTGTATGTGTTAAAATTTCCGGTTTAAGCTGCAACTGGCTATGTATCTGTCTGCCATCATGGTTCCAGCTTTTGTGGGCATTAAATGTAGTGTAGGCGCAGGTTTCAAAATTACAGTCCTTGTAAGGGCACTGTAGTTTTTGGTGCATCTGGATATGTGTGAAAAAAAATCTTTTTCTACACATGGCTCATTGAAGTCACAAAGCTGACATCGGAACACATATTTTGTCGCATCACAATTATCATCAATCTGGGAGTGTGCTCTTGATAGGACTTGAATGTGCAGGGGCACTCTTTATGAACACATGGTAATGGTGATATTCTTGTGTAACCACCATTTTTCAATCTATAATGTTTAAGTAGTTGCCCTCTCTTTTCACATATGAAGTTGCAAAACGGACACGTCCACTGCATCAGTGTTGGTTGTCTGTGTTCAAGCTGTAAAAAAAAAAAAAGTCACAAAAGTTGCAGCAACTACTTTAAGTGAAGACACTTGAGGTCAATGAATTTGTAATATCGTGTGAATGGCATGATAATGGCGGTTTTAGTTAGCTTGCTTGGCTAATGTTAGCTAAGAATAGCATTAGCCTATCTCCAGAGATATATGCTATGTTCAGAACAAAATTTCCTGCCAAATTGTTAGTTGTACGTTAAGTAATGAAATTATAGCTGACAATTTAAAGACTTTCAATAACTTACCAAGAGACCCAGAAAATGTGGTGTTCTTCCAAAGCTTTTGTCCACGGCTTCTGGAAACTTCCCTTGTGCTGCTCTACTGCGCATGTGCACTGCCGAACCTCTGTGTGAACTCCAGGAACAGAATGTTACAAGTCCAGTTTACTCAGATGAACTTAGTTTTAAACCTCTTTAAGGAAAAATGAGGACATACTTATATTCCATGAGTTAAATCAACAGGATAGGGACAGATAAGTAAAGTACACTATTATGATTCAAGTAAGCATAGTTATTACTTACTGAATAATCTACTAACCAAACATGAGTATCTCAAACTTACATTTTAGAAGTACTGAACAATGTCCGGTCTCCTTTGTGTGGCTCTCAGATGTGGCCACAGTGGACGGGGCTGTGTGGGCAAAGGCTTGTCTGGCTGCGCTTTATTTCTTGTTCATATATTTTATTGAATTTCACTTGCCGAAATGATGTCACACACCTTTTCAGGTGTTTAAAGCAGGGTTCTCCCTGCTGCTCACAGGCACATCCCTCTGCTCTTCAGCAGTCTGATGCAGCCCCACAGTCGCCCGCATGTAATTGGTTTTAATTATGTCACCTGTATTCTGGCAACAAAAGAAAAAAAAAAACATTCACCATATCATATGTATTTTAATGTGCTGAATGTTTAAATGGAGATTGCTTTATTCAACTTTGGATGAAAGTTGAATAAAAATTATGTAATGGTTTCTAAAGGTACAGTTTGTAACATTTAGCAACATTTATTAATGAAGTTGCATGTAACAGCAGAAAATCCCTCACCTCAACCTTCTCTTCCAGGTGTGTTGGAGAACCTACTTAGCCTTCAGTTAGGATCGAAACTCAAAAGATGTTTTGTTTGTCCATTGTGGGCTATTGTAAAAAACGAGATGGTACAAAAGAATAAATCTGGGGTAATTATAATAATAATTCATACAATCGGGTGATTGCACAACAATTAAAAATAATTATTTATCTTCAATTTCTGTAAAATAAAAAAATATTTCACCTAAATTTTACACACTGGGCCTTTAAATGATACAAGCATGTATCCTTATGGATACATTTGTTCAGCAAATAATAAAGTACATATAAACGTTCATTCTCATTTGAAATTATTTATAGGTCTATGTAACCAGTGAAGCGTTAGTTATCATTGGGTATCTATGTTTTTATAACTACAACTTTCCTGCTATAGTGGTGGGTGTGCCCCTGCCTGCCTGTTTCAGCATTCTTCATGCTACACGTGTGCTGCTCTTGAACCACTTGTTGGCCCAGTCTGTCATTTATACTAACCTGTTTTGTAGTGTTTTAATTACTGACACTCATTAATCAGAATAATCTGGACATTTCTAGGCTAGACTGGCATCATTGTCACAAGGAGAAAGCAAAATAAGGTATGTTAGTAAATAGGGGAAGATTTATCATTCTTTACAGACAAGCTTTTATATTAAATGATACTTATACAGTATTCATTTCAGCTTTCTACGTTTTTGTGGAAAACAAAAGACAAAAGTTCCCCTTACATTACATTTCATTTACATTAGTCAATGAGTGGATATGTTTAACAGAAGGAGGCCTTAAACCAAACCAAGTATGGTGTAAACATTACATCGTTGAAATAAACCAAGAAATCAAGTTAGGTATAACCTCAGGAGTTAAGGCAGTAAGTGCTAAAATAGCATGTTAGTGTTAGAAGAGGAAGGGTGTGCTTTCAGAGAGACGAGTCTTCAAAAGGCTGGGGTGTTTCAATTGATACCCAGCCATTGATAGCCATGAGGTGGAACATGTGCCCGTTTGAAAGAATGCCAACCAGAAAGGCATTGCAGTGTTCAATGCAAGAGATGAACATGACAGGAACCTAAAAATCGCTTATATACTGAGTCATTTAAGTCTTTGGTGTTGGGATGAGAGATGAAGAGATTATTTTGATGTCCATGTCATGCTGGAGGTTGATTGGCTGTGGTGACCAAGACTTGAATCTAGAAGAGGTCTAGTGGAGGTACTATAGATGTGGATAAAGCTGAGCAAGACGCCAATATTTATAGTGTTACTGTGGGGTCATTGTGGAGGAATGACAGGTGAAGTTGGATGTCATCTGCATAGCAGTGATATAAGAAGTAATACTGTAAGAGAACTGGATCCAAGGAAGTTGTGCATGTAGCAAAGAGAAGGGGCCACAGCAAAGAGCTTTGTGGGTGTATATAACCTGTTTCATGTCATGAAACATTAGAGGAATGTTTAGTGAGAAAAGATTCAAATTAATAAACCACTTTGCCTAGGATTCCTATATTGGAAGGAGAGCAGACCAAACCTTGATGTTTCATAACCATAAATAGACTCCACATCACTGCAGGAAACAGACAAAATGGCAGATTAAGTTAATGGTACATATGGGATCCTGCAGACAATATCTAAGAATTCCCACTTACATTTAGTTATTTTTGACCATACACTCACAAAGGGACACACCTTTAAAGCCTGTTCTGGACGTGCACAAATAAATACATTATCAATCTTTGAACACCATATATGCTTAGTATGAGGTCAAAGAATTGCTTGACATTCCTCAAACCTAAAGTTCAATGGTGAGTGGACCTCCTCTGCAAGCACTCACTTTGTGGGACAACCAACCTGAGGAAATCTTCATTTAAATTCAAAGACACTTTGTGTAAGAATTGTAGTATTTAAAACATGTATTGCTTTTATAATGTTTGTTTGTTATTGAGATTTTGATCTTTTTTGATCCTTATTGTGTGCTTTAATTGTTTTATTCAGTTTAGTGTCTGTTTAATGTTTGTCTTAAATTGTTTATGTTTCCCTTTTATTATGTGTCCTGTAAAACACTTTGTAATTATCTTTTGTTTGAAAGGTCCTTCACAATATTATGATTATTATTAATACTACTACTAATATTTGACATACTTTTCAGGTTACCAGGTTAGGTGTAGATTGTCACAACACAGAAAGAAAAACACACACAACCCCAAGATACCACAAAACAAATCACATAGTAAATTGTGTAGAAATATACTTGAAAAAACATATTCAGTGACTATGAAATACTATTGGTACCACGACTCAGATCAAATAGCAAGTACTAATATAAAGCTGTTTAGCCAATACAATGAAACTATTATGTAGTGCAACAAGCTAGTGCTGTGCTGTTTCTATCATCAATCTACTTCCTAATTAAATAGCCAAACACAGGGCTGTGTTGTCAGTGCACTGAACCACACCTCATGACTAAGATGTACGAGCAAGGGCTGTTCCAGTTGAGGCTTGTTCATCACACCCAATTGGAGTGGTGTGTCTCTTTGTGTGTGTGGTTTTTCTTTTCTTTCTTGTATTTGTTACCTCAGGACCTTTTCTGGCATAACCACTGACCTTTTCAGAACCAGTAGCCCTAATGGAGACCAAACCTTGTCGTTCTGAGGAACAAGTTTAGGGATATGTCTTAAATTGTGGTTATGTTAAAGTTAAGATTTGGTATTCAGTGGCAATGTTTGAAAGGCCAAGAGAACAAGAGACATGATTATTAGTATTAAATGCTTTGATTTGTTTTTACTTACAAATTAAATTCTTACCAAGTGGAACAACATAAAATATTACATTAACTACACTAATTTGTAATGTTTATTGAAAACTTGAATAACCCAAATTTGTTCTAAGATCAATATATTGTCAATCAGATTCTGATTCTAATCCAGAGTTCATGTTTTAAAATGGCTTTAAAATCTGTCCAATTTCGACTGCCTATATGTTTTCACATACTTGGGTTTTTCAGTTGTGCACTTTGATTAGTTTGTTCTTTTTTTCCTCTGTAGTTTCTTTCCTTGTGTATTGTATTGTTTTTCTTTTCCTTTGTAGTTTCTCACTTCTTGAGTTACTTCCTTGTCTCTCTCTCTATCCTGCCCGTGTATTTAGAGTCTCTTTGTTGAAAGGTCTGTTCTCTGTACTCTGTGTTTGGTGTTTCCTCCAATTTTGTTTCCCCACTGCATTCCCAGTGTTCCTGCATTGATGAATCTTTATCTACCCGCCTTCTTCATTTGGACTGTAATTAAATGATATACTTGCTGTATTTCCTTGTTCCTGGATCTGTATTTGTATCCTGACAGAGGATACCCCATTTCAATGGAAATGTTAAAATGCTCAGTATATTCCACTGTATCATGTGTCAAAGTGAAAATTATAGTCCAATGGCAGTCTGATGATAACAGACTTGATGTAGGGAATCAGTTCAATGGTTTATTCAAAAAGCAGGTGGAAGACTGGAAACCAGTCCAAAGCAACAAGCTAATCCAAAGTTGGCAGGTCAAAAGTCAAAACAGACAATAGTTAAAAGCATTTGAAAAATGCTTAAAATCTATGCACTGAACCATAGGTCTCAAAACTTGCAGCCTGGGGAACACATGTGGCCCCCAATCAAATTAATGCAGACTGCCACTTGCCATGGTTACAGGTTACAAGGTTATCAGGTTACAAGGAGTCATTTATATATGTTTTTGTTATTTCTAGATTCATTTTGCATCAAAAATATATTTTGTGTATGTATTGTTTCTTAGCAAAACAAGCTCTTTTTCACAAATTTTACTGCAATATTTTTGATGGAAGTGTGAGAGTGGGTGGTTGTTTGTCTCTGTATGTGGCCCTTTGATGGACTGGTGAACTGTCCAGGGTGTACCCCACCTATCGCCCTATGTCAGCTGAGATTGGCACAGCTGGAGGATAAAGTGGTAGAAGATGGATGGATGGATTTAAATGGAATATTATAATGTAAATCACACCCACTGAACAGTTGTTTTTTGCCAAACAGTTTGCCTTTTTCACTTGACAGGCCCTCTCCAAATCAGACTAGACACTTATTGGTCCTCAGGCCATTTGAGTTTGAGACCCCATGCAATAAACAAAGAAGATCTGACAAAGAAAGAGGAAGATATACAAAGAGAGAAGGGAAGACAACAAGGCACAGGGGATACACATTAGAGAGGAGGAGACCATCACATAAGCGGGAAACTTCAAAATAAATGATAAGAAACAAATCAAGGGTTTCAAAGAAAGCGCTAATAACAATCAACATGAATTCAGGAAGATTGGTGAGTCATGTCACTAGGAGGGTCAAGCGTTCATCAAAAATACTAACTAATAACTACTAAATAATAACTACTATAGCCTAAAAAAGTCATGAACATATCCATGCCACTTAGAAAAAAACATCCTTCCATTATCTACTGTTTAAACTATGAGGGTTGCAGGCACAGTTTGTGGTAATCCCAGTTTAAAGTGGGTTGTAGGGTTTACCCTGTACAGGTCACCAGCCTATTAAAACAAATGTGCTAAAACTGTTTTCCAGTTAGTTTTGAAACCTAATCACATTTGTGTTATCTTATTTTTCAATTCATGAAAACATAATAATGGATATGATGTGCATCGATAACAGTTCCTGCTTTTAAATCCTAACAGCTAATACTTCTGTGGAGGTCCTCCTGTAACCATGGCGTCCCGAGTGAAGCAGCCACAAGGGCGTGGCCTGTCCTCTTTCTTTCCTTGCTGCTTCAAAGGAGATGATCAACCAGAGATCACCTACTGCCATGATAATGTTGTGTCAGCACTGGAGCCCACCCTGCCCATGCCTCCTCTTCAAGAACTGGACTCTATGTTCACTGAGCTGGTGGTGAGTATAAAACCAAAAGTCAATGGTCCTACTCTCTAGAATTTCATGACTATTTATTGGCTTTCTTCTTCTTTTTCACATCCTTCCTTTCCAACCTCACTGTCTTCTTCTGCCCCAGGATGAACTGGACCTCACAGAGGAGAACAGGGCTGCCATGTTTTCTTTACCAGCAGAGAAGAAATGGAACCTCTACTGCAGTAAGAAAATGGTAAGAAACTGTTTGGGTAACCAAAAGAGATACTGTATATCCCGCCACAGTCAGCAGGTTCATCTTCTTAAGCTCACTGCTCATAGACTTCTGTGTCTATGTTGTTTTCAGGAGGCCGAGGAAAATAAAGGAGCAACCACCTGGCCAGAGTATTATATTGATCAGCTCAGGTCCATGGCTGCGGTGAGTCACACACAATACTGTGTCTTTGTCATGGTGTTGTGATGTCTAACATGAATACTGCCAAGCTTTTTAGTGGGGTTACTAAAGCTTTTAGACAAGCTTCTTGTTTATCTGAAAAGCAAATATTTTCAGTGATCAGTCTTCTTAGCATTAATTTGACATTAATTTGATTGTATTGTACATATATATATATATATTATCATATTTCTGGATAATGGACGTTTTGGTGTTTTATACTAAAATTGGTACCACACTAGCACGACTGGTCCTCAAGGGGACCAAAACCTGTTCCTAATAAGGCGGTCATATTTAGGGCTAAGCGTTAAGGTGTGTTTGGAGGTGTTTCGAGTTAAGCATCAGCTGGTTAGGGCCAATTAAGCCAAACTATTAATTATTAATTAATTATTTAGCCAAATCATTTCTATCACTTGCCCTGAGTGACTATGTAACCTATTTGCAATTCTGTTTCCAGAGGAAATCACTGCTGACACTGGAAAATGAGGATGAGCAGGGAAGACTTAAAATCGTTGATGGTCTTAAAACGGCCCTGAGGACACAACCGATGAGGTACAATGTACAAGTGAATATTTCCTGAAAGCTCTCTTTCATTTTCTCCTGTGCTCAACTGACCTCAGGAATAACTGCCACCTTCCACCCTGACTGATGTTCCTCAGGTTTGTGACACGATTCATCGACTTGGATGGCCTGTCTTGTATCCTGAATTTCCTCAAAACAATGGATTACGAGACTACAGAGTCTCACATCCACACCTCACTGATTGGCTGCATCAAGGCTCTGATGAACAATTCTCAGGGTAGAGCTCACGTCCTGGGTCACTGTGAGAGCATTAACATCATTGCACAAAGTCTTGCCACTGAAAACATCAAGACAAAGGTAGGAATTACATTTTCTGGAACTATGGGAATTAGTAAATGCAGTTTTTGTGTGTGTATGCTTGCTTGAGAATGTTCACTGAATGGACCTATGGGTCAATGGGGCCATGGTGGCCTGTGTTTCAAATGATAGTTCAGGTTTGTGCTGAGAACCAGGCTGAGACCAGTGTTGCCAATTTAGCAACTTTGTTGCTACTTTTTAGACCCTTACCTCTTTTATAGGGGAGGATAAACTCAGTAGAATTAGCATGATCCATGTTCATAGATCAAAGCAGTCAGGAGGTTTGCCTGTTAGTTTGTTTCGAGATGAAAGAAGAACCAGAAACGCCACAATCGACACCTTCTTTGAATGATCATGGTGTTGAGGAAGGAGACCACCCCTGGCCCTACTTAGAGTCTGTGTTTTCATTTGTGGGCGTAAAAGACCATTCATATCGAATGAAATGCCTACTCGGCCTCTCAAAAGATTGTGAAATAATGGCCTTCAAAAATTCACCTTCGAATTTGAAGAAACATATCAAGGTAACTTAAAAAAAAAAACTACATAACACAATACTTCTACTACTAGTACATTTTAAGAGTAGTAGATTTTAAAATGGACTACTTGCAATAAATACAAAAAACATTGAATCCTTTAGTACTTCCACTTAAGTGTGGTGCTTAAAGAACAAAAGAACAACAACAGTCCCTTTTTCTATAAAAGGCTTTTATAGATCTTTAGGTAACCCTTTATTTTACAGTCCACTAATTACCTGGTATTTACTGAGAAACTAGATGGTAACAAAACATAGTTAATAGGAAAGTTCCAAAATCATTTTATGTAATTACTAAGTTAGTACCTATTAAGTACATGGAAACATACTAGATAGATACTAGAAACTAGATTGTAATACAATCTATGTATTAAAAGTACCCATACAGAAAAGATAGTAAGTACTATGTTATTACTTAGTAAGAACATGAAAAACTACCAAGAAACTAGATGTAATACAATCTATTTACTAAGAAAGTACCCATACGGAACGGATGTAAGTACAAAGTTCTAACATACTAAGTACATGGAAACATACTAGAAAAGTAGATGGTATTTCAATATACATATTAACAAAGTACCAGAAAGAAAGATTACAAAGTTATTACCAAATAAGTACATGGAAACGTACTAGGAAATTAGATGGTAATACAATACACATATTAAGAAAGTATCATAGTAAAGGACAGTTAGTACTAAGTTATTACCTAGTAAGTATCTACAATACAATATGACTCCTAACAGGAACCTCTTGACAACGAGTGAGATGTTGTAGCTGTAACTAAACCCCATGTTGCTCCTGATGGCTGTGCTGGCAGCATATAAATGGGTATGAAAGATTGGTAAATGGGTTAATAACAAAACTGTAGTGTCAAGCAACTTTTAGTGGTCATCAAGACCAGAAAGGCACTGTATAAATGCAGACTATTAACCATTGTTCATTAAATTAAAATAGTATCTGTGAAGATAGGTTTTGTTTTCTCATCCCTTTATTTATATCAATCGCTTTACTAAAGGCACTAACTAATTGAAATAAAAAAAACATGCTTATTAGACCATGGTGTGTTCTGATGACATCTTGCAAAATTTCAGCGAGTCCTGTGTCCCAGGAAGCACAGAAGTATTACACAATTTCAGTTTTCAGTAAGAAATGTCCAATGCTGAGATAAAGCAGCAAACATATTCTTAAGATATTGTACACTGGAGCTGGCAAAGATTTTATAAGGTGAGTTTTTTGTTAAATGGCATTAATCTGTTTTCCCTTGTGTTACTGCTGGCAGCCATGTTTTCCGAGTGGGTAATCATTTCTCAAGCTTGTTTTCAGCACTCAGCACTATCGTTTTTTTTGTAACTTCAAAAATGGCCTACACACTTACTCCATTTCCACAAAAGAACATTATGAGTGGACCTGTCTAAGGTGAGAAGGAATGTTCAACAACCAGTAAAACAGGTAGCCTACAATGTTTTGCAAAAAAACAAACGCAAACATAAAACACCACAAAATGGTATGCGAGGTCAGTAGGTATTAAGAGATTCTGAAGTCCGCCAAAATGGCGTCCTTGCCAGAGCAAAATCAATTCACTGGTAGTCTCGGCTGGGTTCACCCACTTAAAACATTCAAACGCCCTATAGGCTTTATCAAAACCTGAATAGATTTACCACCCACTTATGGCAACATTCCTCATCAGTAATCACTGTTGTCATCTTATTATGTGTAACTGAAATTGGTCTCTCTTCACAGGTTGCAGTGTTAGAGATCCTCGGAGCAGTTTGTTTGGTGCCAGGAGGCCATAAGAAAGTACTAGAAGCTATGATACACTACCAGAAGTTTGCCTCTGAGAGAACACGTTTTCAGGTCTGCTGCTGTTTATTTAATATGTGGGCTTCTTTAACATGTTTATGGAGACATAATTACAATAGGACAAAATTTGAATAAGGAAGGATCTGATATCTTGACACGATGGACCCAATGTCCAAACAGAAAGCAATAGATTTCTTGAGAAGTCACTTGAGTTTCCATAAAAATCCTGAACCTGATAAAAATGTTAAGTGCATGTCAAAGCATGGTATTCAAAGCTTTCTTTGGTCATTAATTATTTAAAGAGAAAGTTTCAGACTTATACTGCAGCAATGACGATAAATGTGGTACAGGATTACCACATTAGTCATTTGACCAACGAAAGAAAACAGGATTACATGACATCACTGCTTGGGAAACTTAGTGACTGAGGTTTAAAATGTCACAGTGATGAATTCTAAACTAAAGTGTTGATGTATAGCTGTAACATGTTGCCAGAAGGAGGAAATCAAATGCATTGCATTTTCTTTGGTAAAACATAACTGATCAGAATGTGAATGGCTGTACACACAGTAGATTTCCAAATCCTTTGACAGTCACACTAAGCACTAGTCTACTGTCAGTTAGTTAATGAAATTAAATTATCCTTTATTTTCATTTCAACAAAATTTCTAGGTTCAATAAGTGTCAACTGATTATCTGTTGACATTACTGTATACTGAATACATTGTTGATTACTGCAGGGGTCTCAAAGTGGCGGCCCGGGGGCCACATGTGGCCCTCCAATCGATTTCATGTGGCCCTCCAAACAATATGAAGTTGTAATGAGTCATTTCTATATGTTTTTATTTTTAAATGAATAGATCAATTTTGCATCATAAATATGTTTTTTTAATGGTTGCATATTAAAACAACCACTTATATTTTGAAATTATCCAATCCAATCCAACTTTATTTGTAAAGCACTTTAAAACAAACACAGTGGACCAAAGTGCTGTACAGAATAATGGATAAAAGACAGAAGAAGTAAAAGACGGAAAAGCTCACACGAGGCAATAGAGTACATATATAAAAAAAGGAATTAATATGCAACTGTTGCTTTTCCCAAAAAAGTTGGGCTTTTTTTTTACTTGACTGGCCCCCGACGGACCAGACGAGACCGTCAGTTGGCCACAGGTCATTTGATTTGATTTGGTCGTTTGAGACCCCTGTGGTAGAGAGTCAACAAAGGACTATCAAAATAAAGTGATACTAATTCATTCTAAAACCTTGAGGTTTTCTGGTTTGTGGGCAGACCCTGCTGACAGACTTGGACAGATCCACAGGCCGCTACAGAGATGAAGTCAATCTGAAGACTGCCATCATGTCCTTCATCAATGCTGTGCTCAGCCAGGGAGCAGGAGAGGTAAAAAAACCCAATCCATCTCTTTTTTTCTTTTAAATGGATCTCTGTATTTTCAGAACGATCAGTTTCTCATGTTACTCTGATATCAGTTGGATAGTGATGCAGTGTAAGGATTCTTTTGGTGTCTTCCCTTCCTTTCATGTGCATTCTTCACAAACTCAAAAACCCAACAGAAAACCAGACAGCACTGCTGAAAGTGGCGATCACGAGTGGGATCACAACCCATTCCGCCTTATTTTTGTTCAGTGTCTGTGTCAGACGGAGTCTGTGCTCTGGTCATGCAAGAAATACTGAACGATTCTGTGAAGAAATCAATTTAATTAACTGACTTTAATGATTAGGTACACTGAAAACAACTGCACTAAGTCACTAGTTTGTGTGTGTGACATATAAAACAAGGCAATCAGGCATTCACGCAACAAGCCCTTTTTTAGAATAAAAAAGGGTTATTCTAAATTCTAACAAGCCTTTTTCGGCCTCTGTTGCTCATATTACAAGCAAATGCGGAAGCGCACACACATAAAAACAGACACAGAGCCACCAGAAAGCCAAGCTATGATGACTCCACCCATGTTGAGGAGGTACTATAGCAATGGAAAACCATCCAAAACCGTGTCTGACGTGCCGTGCTGGAACTGTATAGTGGGAAAAAATATATATATATTAAAACTAGTGAGTGATATGAAGTGATCATTACATTTCCATCGCTCCATTTTTCTACATTCGCTTTGAGCTCGTTTTATGGCAATGACCCAAATCTGCTTTGGGGATGGGGTAAGATGCTCCCTCCTTTGCTTGTCTTCAACTGTTGTAATATTTTGGGGCACATCAGCTTTTCATTATATTCACTTGACCTTTTGTAGAAAATGCTCTGTCTGAAATGAGGAACCTGGTACTAAACTAGTTGTATAGTTGATCGTGTTATATGTCTATGTTTTGATTCAAACTGGTATGTAAAAATGAAGGGCTTGACCATTTATATTTGGACTTCTTACATCAGTTTGAAGCAATAGAGTTTATGCCCTTCATCCAGTTCATCAGGCTTTTATAGCACATGACCATGTCCCCAAGGACTTAAAAATAAGAAGAGTCAGCAACTTTTCAAAATTACCATCCCCCTTTCCATACAACACAGAGGAGAAACACAAATGGACTGTATGACACTTTTTTAACATACAGTATATTAACTTGTTTATCGTTATTGTTTTAAATGATAAGCTAAGATAAAATGTTCTACTTGATGTTTATCCTGCTGATGTTTGAGAACGCTATCCTTCCATTTTGTTTTGTTAAACATAAACTATATGTATCGTAACATTGAGTTCGTGTGCGTGTTTTTCCTTAGACCAGTCTGGAGTTCCGTGTCCATTTACGCTACGAGTTCCTGATGTTGGGCATCCAGCCAATCATCGACAAACTACGTTCCCATGAAAATGCCACGCTGGACAGGTATGTCAGCTGCACCGAAAGCTGAAACTCTGAAATATAATTGACAAATAAATTGCAAGACAATTTTATCCGTGTCCTGAGGTCACTTGTTACAGAATATTGTTGTCTTCCAGACACCTGGACTTTTTCGAGATGTTGAGGAATGAAGATGAGCTAATGATCTCCAAACAATTTGATGCTGTAAGTAATCATAACCTTTTTTAGATTTCATGATCTAGTACACACTCTGCCTGGGCCACACAGGATAAATGAGCAGCGAGTCACAGACCAACTTGCTTTTCCTATATCTGAGTATCAGAAAACACTTGCTGCATAATGTAGGCCAATGAAATGTGTTGCTCTTAGATGAAGGTATTTTTGGTAGCAAAACTCCTGCCAATAAATTGTGTACTTGTATACAATTGTCATACATGTGTATCATAAAATTTGAATTTTTTTTCTACCCTGTAAATACAACACAGAAGTCACAAGTTCACAAAAAATTAATTAAAGCTACACAAATCCTGTTCTGTGCATCACAAGTTAAAAAAAGAGTTTTACGCTTACAGTTTTGCTCATACCACCTCAGTATATTTGGAGCAAATCACATTTGCACTCAATTTCTACCTTTTTTTCTGTCTTACGTACAGTACAGTACAGTACAGCATATGAAAGTAAGACACTTTTTGAACATATAAACAGATAGATAAACTAAAAACATTGAAAAAGACAAAGAAAACAATATATATATATATACATATATATATATATGTGTGTGTGTATACAAAAATAACCCAAATGATAATATATATAAAAAAATGATATCCAATCAAAAGGTTTTGCAGTTTCTAACTGCAGTGCTGGAAGTCCATTAACAAGTAGAGTCGACCAAACAACATCTTTAGCTAACTACTTGGTTCTAAAGGTTTATTCCAGCCAAATACATGCAATTATTATTATTACTATTATTGTTATTGTTATTATTATTATCATAAGATTTGCATGTATTTGGCTGGAATACAAGTGTTGCATGTGGGTAATTAGCTTGTTAACAGGTAAAATGTAGAATCATAGGCTATGAAATTTGCAATTACTAGATCTCAACTCGACATTTAAACAGTTGTAGAGAGGAAAGGCGCATGCCTTTTATTTTTTTTTATAGTCACACATAAACAAACATGTAATAGACCCTGGGTCTGGCAATACAACTGAACAGAACTGAAACAAGCAAACAAATGAACAAAGAATGCAACAAAATGCCTTAAACATTGGGTTTCTACAGTGCCTTGAGATAATGTTTATTATGAGTTGGCGCTATACAAATAAAATAAAATTTAATTGAATTGAATGATGTTGCTGCAGCACTGAGCCTAGGCATTCTAGTAAGCACAGCCTATGGGCAACGAAAGGTAAAGATATAATTATTTTGTGGTGTTTCTAATGTGTTGTGTATGAGATGTTAGTCATTTAACATCTCATACAGCTATGTTGCATCAATTCACATGAAGGTTTACAAGTGTACAAAATGTGATTTGCACCAAATATACAGCATTGGTATGAGCAAAAAAAAGTGTATAACTATTTAAACTTTAGGATTTGTGTTGTTGTAACTGCTGTGTTGTACTTTTCTCTCCCCCCACAAGACACAGTTTCCCACTTTCTTATACAGGTGTTTTTCACCAAATATACTGCGATGACAGTAGTAAAACTTTGAACTTTGAAGATTTTCATTTGTGAGGTGTAGCATGGATTTGTGTAGCTATAATAAAGGATTTGTGAAATTGTAACTTTTGTGTTGTATTTCCAGGGCAGAAAAAAAAATTCTGTGACTTCAAATGTTATGATACATATTTATGACTTTTGTATACAAGTACACAGTTTACTGACATGAGTATGCAGGAGTTGTGCTACCAAAATACCTTCATACTCTTATGTTTTGCTCACATTTGATGTGTGTCTCCATAAAAAAAAAAATATGCATGTATTTGTGCATGCATATTATGTCGCATGTAAATAGCCCCTTTTTGTAAAATCTCCCCATTGTTCTCTATGTTTCTGTTGCCTGAATCCATTATTTTTTTCTCAACAGGGCTTTTATAGTGAAGTTGAATACTGATTTAAAAAATCAGTCAGTTTTTAAAGGCAAGCCTATGCAAAACATGGCCGCAGCTTGAGGTGCGTGAGATGCATCAGATCAGTAACATAGCCCTCACACACTGCATAAGCATCCAGTGTGGCCCAGCAGGCATAAGGGGAAACCAAAATTACTAAATAATAAATGTTACATGTTATTGTTGTATCAGTATTATTATAAGTTTCATCTTATTACACAACCAAGGAGTAGAGTTGTTTTCAGTTTCTGAAGCAGCATATTTACATTTCTCACTTGACATTAAATAATAGTATTAACTGTTTTTTGTTTTTGATATATTGCCTCAGGTCCATATAGAAACTAAAAGTGCCAGCCAGATGTTTGAGCTGATCAAGAAGAAGCTGAACCACACTGAAGCTTACCCTCACCTCCTGTCCGCGCTACAGCACTGTCTCATGATTCCATGTGAGACTTCCTTTCTGTCTGTTAGCCTTCTCGTTTACTAAAAGAGCTATGACTGTGACACTGTCTTGATACCCCTGTCTATGTATCTGCAGATAAGCAGAACAACAACACACTTCAGTACTGGGTATTGTTGGACCGGATAATTCAGCAGCTGGTGCTGCAGACGGACAAAGGTGAAAACCCTGATGCTGCTCCATTAGAGGACTTCAATGTTAAGAATATAATTCGCATGTAAGTGTACAGGCTTCCATCAGCCCATTAATGTCTGGTGATGTAATGAATGAATGAATGACTTAATGGAGTAATACTCTATACTAGACGGGCCTGGAAATTACAACCTGACCCGACCTGGCCCGCAGGTCTTTAAGCCCAAACTTTACAGACCACCGGTGACTTTTCTTTCTTCGAAAAAGCGAATAATGACAAATCTATTAACTTTCTTTCATAAACCTAAATACCATTCTGCTGCGCAAGTGAGATCCATCTAACTGTATTTACTGCAGGCAGAGAGTTGGACATACATAACCACCCAGAGAAGCGCTGTGTAAACCCTGTTAGCCCATTATAAAACTCTTAAATATTGTATTCAGCATGTCCACATTCTGCAACCCCTGGGCCAATAAATTAGCCTTGGCCCAAGAACTTCTAATTACAGTTTATTATTAGGATTGTTGTACTTGATTTTCAATTTAAAAAACGCTCAGCTCAGTATGGGCTTTACAAGGTACCAGTATTCTATCGCGGTCTGAAATAAAAGGATCAGTCAATAACCGCCATATACGGCCGTGTATGTGGAGCCGACACAAGCACTTCCGTATGATGGTGACATCACGGACCAATCCTTGGGCTGATGCCTACAACAGAGATTAGCTTGAGTTACGTTTTACTTGATGGAAAGATAGCAGAGGGTGAGGAGGACGAATGAATCAGCTTCTTGGTAATTGCCTATGAAAGCACAATGTTAAATGACATGAGAAAGGCTATAGTAGCCATAAACAAACAGATACAAACGTTGAACTTGATTCCCAAAAGCCTTACATATACTGTAAGTATAAAAACATGTCATGATTTAATTAAGCTGATGAGAGTTGATCCAGTGTCATAGGCATAGTTCAAAAATAAATATAAAAGAGCAGTTTGGAGCAGGTCTTTATTCTTTTGATACTGTGGTTTGAGTTAAGTTATTGAGTTAAATTGCAGTTTGTCCTGCAAATGTGCCCAAGTTATTGAGCATACCCATGAAAATACAGGTGTGTGCATGCACACAGACACACACACAAAGTTTGCGGCTACACGTTGCAGCTTCTTCTTCCATAGTATTTCCATAGCATAGTAGAAGTGAGATCAGCTTCGGCATTACCAGTAGCATCTGTCTTTGTTAAGAAGTACAGCCAAAGATCGGCACTGTAACAGCCACGATTCAGTTCTCCTGTAAAGCGTTTTTCCTTGTCCATCTTCATTCAACTGAGAAAACACACGCAGTGTCTCGAAATAGCAGTAGCAGTAATGAGCCTTTGCAGGGGTGGCTGCATATTAAGTAGCCATGTGTTATGTCTTTGACGTGCAGCTGATTGGCCAAAAAAACAACAAAAGCACTGGAATGTGATATCACCACACCCCAACTAGGAATTGGTTTACAGCAATCAAACAACCCAAATTAAAATACAAAGTCTATGGTTTTAAGACCCCCAATGAAAATGGTCTCCCAACCTACAAACAACAAATCTTCATAATGTCCAAATGTCTTCTGACTGAAGATTATGCTTTAATATTATGAATAATTTCCATGTTGTTTCTATTAGGCCAAAAAGCATATAGTCTAGCTTTAACCAATGGGTTAACATATTGAAAAAATGAAGGCCGAGTGAGATGCACAGGTTCTTTTAATGCCCAGGGGTAGATGGATTAAGTCAGCACAGATATTATGTTCTTTATTAATGAAACACTTCATAGTTGTGAGATAAAGTCAATTGTGTTGCTAATCTAATATTGCACTGTTTGTGTGTAACTTTGCTTTTAGGCTCATCAAGGAGAATGAGGTCAAACAATGGAAAGATCAAGCAGATAAAATGAGAAAAGGTAAACACACACCCATGACAAGCATGAACATAGACAAATTTAATCTAAGCTATAACTAGCCTTACTTTAGGTAATATAATTTATGTGATGTTTCCTAATTCAACTGGCATTGAAGTAGTGAAAAAGGTGTGTGAACCATAAAACACATTATATCAACAGAAGATGACTCGAGTCAGCAATGTGTGATGCTGGAGACCAATATGATCAGAGCTACTTTGATTCATAAGAGGGCTTGACGGCAGTTCAGTGGCTAGCATTGTTGCCTCACAGCAACTGAATGCCGGTTCAGCCAGATCTTTCTGTGAAGAGTTTGCATGTTCTCCCCATGTGCGTGTATGAGCTCTCTTCCGGTACTTTGGTTTCCTCCCATAGTCCAAAATATGCAGAAGGTTAACTGGACACTCTAAATTGACCATAGATGAGAGTGAATGCTTGTTCATCACTGTGTGTTGGCCCTGCGCAGGACTGGTGATCTGTCCAGGGTGTGACCCCACCTTTTCCACATGTGGAGGATAAAGTAGTAGATGGATGGATGGTTGAGTCATAACATCCATCCATCCAACTTGCCACAGAATATGGGGAAAGAGCGGCAGACTGCTGACGTGATTGAAGCCTGACCTGAAATCTTCAGGTGTGAGGATTTGCTGCTGTACCTCATTCCTGAAATGTGGGCTTCACTACTGTCATTCTGGCTCCACTCTGTTCTGCACCTCGGATGGGCCTTGATCGTTCCACCTTGTTGACAGCACCAGGTGTGGATGCCATTCTTCTGCTTCACTCATGGTGCTGTATGAATGTAGCCCATCTCTGACCACTATGCTCCACCTCACAAGGCAGTGCAATGTGACGTATTATGGAATGGGGTGGATTGTTGATCGGTATCTTGAGGCCAATGGCTGACAAAAACCAGGTGACAGTCAATGGCACCATATTTTCATGCTAGTTTAAAAGGTGCATGTACTCTCTGCCTGTAACCCAGGAAAAAGCTCCAGGAGTCCTCCTCCTAAAGCATGTTTACAGTCCTCCTAAATGGTGTTGACAATGGGGCGCACATCACCCACATCAACCATTGTTAGGCAGCAGACGAATGAAACGTTTTACTGTTATTTTACATCAACCGCTATACAGATGACCGTAGTAATGGTTGTGAGTATGCAGAGCGAAACCAAGATCCGCCATAGGTAGACTGTCGATGATTGAGATGTTTCACTGTGACTTTAGGTCAACAGGGGCCAAGATAAACCCTTGTAAATGCCGAAACCCCGGATTGAACCAGGGACCTTCAGATCTTCAGTCTGACGCTCTCCCAACTGAGCTATTTCGGCACTTTAATGAGCACCTGTGAGCTTGTGGGTGGAAAAAGCACAGCATTATCACCCAAAAAGGCTGTATTTCAATTTTTCATCCTATTAGGACAATAAGAAAAAAGCCTGCAACCCTCTGTACCCGATGATCACGTTTGGCAAATGCAAACATGTTCAACTTTGACTATGTGAGATAGGGAAGTCTTGGGCTAATGGCCAAGGCTCTCTTTTGACATATGGGGCTTTATGTTGCTCCCAGACCAAAAAGTGCACTGTGCAGCACAGATAGTTTCCAAACAACACACATGTCTTGTTTGTGTTGAGTGCCCAACTGGTGTACAGATGACCGTAGTAATGGTTGTGAGTGTGCAGAGCGAAACCAAGATCCACCATAGGTAGACTGTCGATGACTGAGATGTTTCTCTGTGACGTTAGGTCAACAGGGGTCACGATAAACCCTTGTAAATGCCGAAACCCGGGATTGAACCAGGGACCTTCAGATCTTCAGTCTGACGCTCTCCCAACTGAGCTATTTCGGCACTTTTGTGAGCACCCCGTGAGCTTGTGGGTGGAAAAAGCACAGCATTATCACCCTGTGCTGTATGGGCTGTATTTCAATTTTCATCCTATTAGGACAATAAGAAAAAAGCCTGCAACCCTCTGTACCCGATGATCACGTTTGGCAAATGCAAACAACATGTTCAACTTTGACTATGTGAGATAGGGAAGTCTTGGGCTAATGGCCAAGGCAAGTCTTGGGCTGATGGCCAAGGCTCTCTTTTGACATATGGGGCTTTATGTTGCTCCCAGACCAAAAAGTGCACTGTGCAGCACAGATAGTTTCCAAACAACACACTTGTCATGTTTGTGTTGAGTGCCCAACTGGTGTACAGATGACCGTAGTAATAGTTGTAAGTGTGCAGAGCGAAACCAAGATCCACCATACGTAAACTGTCGATTAATGAGATGTTTCTCTGTGACGTTAGGTCAACAGGGGTCACGATAAACCCTTGTAAATGCCGAAACCCGGGATTGAACCAGGGACCTTCAGATCTTCAGTCTGACGCTCTCCCAACTGAGCTATTTCGGCACTTTTGTGAGCACCCCGTGAGCTTGTGGGTGGAAAAAGCACAGCATTATCACCCAAAAAGGCTGTATTTCAATTTTCATCCTATTAGGACAATAAGAACAAAGGCTGCAAACCTCTGTACCCGATGATAACGTTTGGCAAATGCAAACAACATGTTCAACTTTGACTATGTGAGATAGGGAAGTCTTGGGCTAATGGCCAAGGCAAATCTTGGGCTGATGGCCAAGGCTCTCTTTTGACATATGGGGCTTTATGTTGCTCCCAGACCAAAAAGTGCACTGTGCAGCACAGATAGTTTCCAAACAACACACTTGTCTTGTTTGTGTTGAGTGCCCAACTGGTGTACAGATGACCGTAGTAATGGTTGTGAGTGTGCAGAGCGAAACCAAGATCCACCATAGGTAGACTGTCGATGACTGAGATGTTTCTCTGTGACGTTAGGTCAACAGGGGTCACGATAAACCCTTGTAAATGCCGAAACCCGGGATTGAACCAGGGACCTTCAGATCTTCAGTCTGACGCTCTCCCAACTGAGCTATTTCGGCACTTTTGTGAGCACCCCGTGAGCTTGTGGGTGGAAAAAGCACAGCATTATCACCCTGTGCTGTATGGGCTGTATTTCAATTTTCATCCTATTAGGACAATAAGAAAAAAGCCTGCAACCCTCTGTACCCGATGATCACGTTTGGCAAATGCAAACAACATGTTCAACTTTGACTATGTGAGATAGGGAAGTCTTGGGCTAATGGCCAAGGCAAGTCTTGGGCTGATGGCCAAGGCTCTCTTTTGACATATGGGGCTTTATGTTGCTCCCAGACCAAAAAGTGCACTGTGCAGCACAGATAGTTTCCAAACAACACACTTGTCATGTTTGTGTTGAGTGCCCAACTGGTGTACAGATGACCGTAGTAATAGTTGTAAGTGTGCAGAGCGAAACCAAGATCCACCATACGTAAACTGTCGATTAATGAGATGTTTCTCTGTGACTTTAGGTCAACAGGGGTCACGATAAACCCTTGTAAATGCCGAAACCCGGGATTGAACCAGGGACCTTCAGATCTTCAGTCTGACGCTCTCCCAACTGAGCTATTTCGGCACTTTTGTGAGCACCCCGTGAGCTTGTGGGTGGAAAAAGCACAGCATTATCACCCAAAAAGGCTGTATTTCAATTTTCATCCTATTAGGACAATAAGAACAAAGGCTGCAAACCTCTGTACCCGATGATAACGTTTGGCAAATGCAAACAACATGTTCAACTTTGACTATGTGAGATAGGGAAGTCTTGGGCTAATGGCCAAGGCAAGTCTTGGGCTGATGGCCAAGGCTCTCTTTTGACATATGGGGCTTTATGTTGCTCCCAGACCAAAAAGTGCACTGTGCAGCACAGATAGTTTCCAAACAACACACTTGTCTTGTTTGTGTTGAGTGCCCAACTGGTGTACAGATGACCGTAGTAATGGTTGTGAGTGTGCAGAGCGAAACCAAGATCCACCATAGGTAGACTGTCGATGACTGAGATGTTTCTCTGTGACGTTAGGTCAACAGGGGTCACGATAAACCCTTGTAAATGCCGAAACCCGGGATTGAACCAGGGACCTTCAGATCTTCAGTCTGACGCTCTCCCAACTGAGCTATTTCGGCACTTTTGTGAGCACCCCGTGAGCTTGTGGGTGGAAAAAGCACAGCATTATCACCCTGTGCTGTATGGGCTGTATTTCAATTTTCATCCTATTAGGACAATAAGAAAAAAGCCTGCAACCCTCTGTACCCGATGATCACGTTTGGCAAATGCAAACAACATGTTCAACTTTGACTATGTGAGATAGGGAAGTCTTGGGCTAATGGCCAAGGCAAGTCTTGGGCTGATGGCCAAGGCTCTCTTTTGACATATGGGGCTTTATGTTGCTCCCAGACCAAAAAGTGCACTGTGCAGCACAGATAGTTTCCAAACAACACACTTGTCATGTTTGTGTTGAGTGCCCAACTGGTGTACAGATGACCGTAGTAATAGTTGTAAGTGTGCAGAGCGAAACCAAGATCCACCATACGTAAACTGTCGATTAATGAGATGTTTCTCTGTGACGTTAGGTCAACAGGGGTCACGATAAACCCTTGTAAATGCCGAAACCCGGGATTGAACCAGGGACCTTCAGATCTTCAGTCTGACGCTCTCCCAACTGAGCTATTTCGGCACTTTTGTGAGCACCCCGTGAGCTTGTGGGTGGAAAAAGCACAGCATTATCACCCAAAAAGGCTGTATTTCAATTTTCATCCTATTAGGACAATAAGAACAAAGGCTGCAAACCTCTGTACCCGATGATAACGTTTGGCAAATGCAAACAACATGTTCAACTTTGACTATGTGAGATAGGGAAGTCTTGGGCTAATGGCCAAGGCAAGTCTTGGGCTGATGGCCAAGGCTCTCTTTTGACATATGGGGCTTTATGTTGCTCCCAGACCAAAAAGTGCACTGTGCAGCACAGATAGTTTCCAAACAACACACTTGTCATGTTTGTGTTGAGTGCCCAACTGGTGTACAGATGACCGTAGTAATAGTTGTAAGTGTGCAGAGCGAAACCAAGATCCACCATACGTAAACTGTCGATGACTGAGATGTTTCTCTGTGACGTTAGGTCAACAGGGGTCACGATAAACCCTTGTAAATGCCGAAACCCGGGATTGAACCAGGGACCTTCAGATCTTCAGTCTGACGCTCTCCCAACTGAGCTATTTCGGCACTTTTGTGAGCACCCCGTGAGCTTGTGGGTGGAAAAAGCACAGCATTATCACCCAAAAAGGCTGTATTTCAATTTTCATCCTATTAGGACAATAAGAACAAAGGCTGCAAACCTCTGTACCCGATGATAACGTTTGGCAAATGCAAACAACATGTTCAACTTTGACTATGTGAGATAGGGAAGTCTTGGGCTAATGGCCAAGGCAAGTCTTGGGCTGATGGCCAAGGCTCTCTTTTGACATATGGGGCTTTATGTTGCTCCCAGACCAAAAAGTGCACTGTGCAGCACAGATAGTTTCCAAACAACACACTTGTCATGTTTGTGTTGAGTGCCCAACTGGTGTACAGATGACTGTAGTAATAGTTGTAAGTGTGCAGAGCGAAACCAAGATCCACCATACGTAAACTGTCGATTAATGAGATGTTTCTCTGTGACGTTAGGTCAACTGGGGTCACGATAAACCCTTGTAAAGGCCAAAACCCGGGATTGAACCAGGGACCTTCAGATCTTCAGTCTGACGCTCTCCCAACTGAGCTATTTCGGCACTTTTGTGAGCACCCCGTGAGCTTGTGGGTGGAAAAAGCACAGCATTATCACCCAAAAAGGCTGTATTTCAATTTTCATCCTATTAGGACAATAAGAACAAAGGCTGCAAACCTCTATACCCGATGATAACGTTTGGCAAATGCAAACAACATGTTCAACTTTGACTATGTGAGATAGGGAAGTCTTGGGCTAATGGCCAAGGCAAGTCTTGGGCTGATGGCCAAGGCTCTCTTTTGACATATGGGGCTTTATGTTGCTCCCAGACCAAAAAGTGCACTGTGCAGCACAGATAGTTTCCAAACAACACACTTGTCTTGTTTGTGTTGAGTGCCCAACTGGTGTACAGATGACCGTAGTAATGGTTGTGAGTGTGCAGAGCGAAACCAAGATCCACCATAGGTAGACTGTCGATGACTGAGATGTTTCTCTGTGACGTTAGGTCAACAGGGGTCACGATAAACCCTTGTAAATGCCAAAACCCGGGATTGAACCAGGGACCTTCAGATCTTCAGTCTGACGCTCTCCCAACTGAGCTATTTCGGCACTTTTGTGAGCACCCCGTGAGCTTGTGGGTGGAAAAAGCACAGCATTATCACCCTGTGCTGTATGGGCTGTATTTCAATTTTCATCCTATTAGGACAATAAGAAAAAAGCCTGCAACCCTCTGTACCCGATGATCACGTTTGGCAAATGCAAACAACATGTTCAACTTTGACTATGTGAGATAGGGAAGTCTTGGGCTAATGGCCAAGGCAAGTCTTGGGCTGATGGCCAAGGCTCTCTTTTGACATATGGGGCTTTATGTTGCTCCCAGACCAAAAAGTGCACTGTGCAGCACAGATAGTTTCCAAACAACACACTTGTCATGTTTGTGTTGAGTGCCCAACTGGTGTACAGATGACCGTAGTAATAGTTGTAAGTGTGCAGAGCGAAACCAAGATCCACCATACGTAAACTGTCGATTAATGAGATGTTTCTCTGTGACGTTAGGTCAACAGGGGTCACGATAAACCCTTGTAAATGCCGAAACCCGGGATTGAACCAGGGACCTTCAGATCTTCAGTCTGACGCTCTCCCAACTGAGCTATTTCGGCACTTTTGTGAGCACCCCGTGAGCTTGTGGGTGGAAAAAGCACAGCATTATCACCCAAAAAGGCTGTATTTCAATTTTCATCCTATTAGGACAATAAGAACAAAGGCTGCAAACCTCTGTACCCGATGATAACGTTTGGCAAATGCAAACAACATGTTCAACTTTGACTATGTGAGATAGGGAAGTCTTGGGCTAATGGCCAAGGCAAGTCTTGGGCTGATGGCCAAGGCTCTCTTTTGACATATGGGGCTTTATGTTGCTCCCAGACCAAAAAGTGCACTGTGCAGCACAGATAGTTTCCAAACAACACACTTGTCTTGTTTGTGTTGAGTGCCCAACTGGTGTACAGATGACCGTAGTAATGGTTGTGAGTGTGCAGAGCGAAACCAAGATCCACCATAGGTAGACTGTCGATGACTGAGATGTTTCTCTGTGACGTTAGGTCAACAGGGGTCACGATAAACCCTTGTAAATGCCGAAACCCGGGATTGAACCAGGGACCTTCAGATCTTCAGTCTGACGCTCTCCCAACTGAGCTATTTCGGCACTTTTGTGAGCACCCCGTGAGCTTGTGGGTGGAAAAAGCACAGCATTATCACCCTGTGCTGTATGGGCTGTATTTCAATTTTCATCCTATTAGGACAATAAGAAAAAAGCCTGCAACCCTCTGTACCCGATGATCACGTTTGGCAAATGCAAACAACATGTTCAACTTTGACTATGTGAGATAGGGAAGTCTTGGGCTAATGGCCAAGGCAAGTCTTGGGCTGATGGCCAAGGCTCTCTTTTGACATATGGGGCTTTATGTTGCTCCCAGAACAAAAAGTGCACTGTGCAGCACAGATAGTTTCCAAACAACACACTTGTCATGTTTGTGTTGAGTGCCCAACTAGTGTACAGATGACCGTAGTAATAGTTGTAAGTGTGCAGAGCGAAACCAAGATCCACCATACGTAAACTGTCGATTAATGAGATGTTTCTCTGTGACGTTAGATCAACAGGGGTCACGATAAACCCTTGTAAATGCCGAAACCCGGGATTGAACCAGGGACCTTCAGATCTTCAGTCTGACGCTCTCCCAACTGAGCTATTTCGGCACTTTTGTGAGCACCCCGTGAGCTTGTGGGTGGAAAAGGCACAGCATTATCACCCAAAAAGGCTGTATTTCAATTTTCATCCTATTAGGACAATAAGAACAAAGGCTGCAAACCTCTGTACCCGATGATAACGTTTGGCAAATGCAAACAACATGTTCAACTTTGACTATGTGAGATAGGGAAGTCTTGGGCTAATGGCCAAGGCAAGTCTTGGGCTGATGGCCAAGGCTCTCTTTTGACATATGGGGCTTTATGTTGCTCCCAGACCAAAAAGTGCACTCGGAAGCACAGATAGTTTCCAAGCAACACACTTGTCATGTTTGTGTTGAGTGCCCAACTGGTGTACAGATGACCGTAGTAATGGTTGTGAGTGTGCAGAGCGAAACCAAGATCCACCATAGGTAGACTGTCGATGACTGAGATGTTTCTCTGTGACGCTAGGTCAACATGGGTCACGATAAACCGTTGTAAATGCCGAAACCCGGGATTGAACCAGGGACCTTCAGATCTTCAGTCTGACGCTCTCCCAACTGAGCTATTTCGGCACTTTTGTGAGCACCCCGTGAGCTTGTGGGTGGAAAAAGCACAGCATTATCACCCTGTGCTGTATGGGCTGTATTTCAATTTTCATCCTATTAGGACAATAAGAAAAAAGCCTGCAACCCTCTGTACCCGATGATCACGTTTGGCAAATGCAAACAACATGTTCAACTTTGACTATGTGAGATAGGGAAGTCTTGGGCTGATGGCCAAGGCTCTCTTTTGACATATGGGGCTTTATGTTGCTCCCAGACCAAAAAGTGCACTGTGCAGCACAGATAGTTTCCAAACAACACACTTGTCATGTTTGTGTTGAGTGCCCAACTGGTGTACAGATGACTGTAGTAATAGTTGTAAGTGTGCAGAGCGACCTTCAGATCTTCAGTCTGACGCTCTCCCAACTGAGCTATTTCGGCACTTTTGTGAGCACCCCGTGAGCTTGTGGGTGGAAAAAGCACAGCATTATCACCCTGTGCTGTATGGGCTGTATTTCAATTTTCATCCTATTAGGACAATAAGAAAAAAGCCTGCAACCCTCTGTACCCGATGATCACGTTTGGCAAATGCAAACAACATGTTCAACTTTGACTATGTGAGATAGGGAAGTCTTGGGCTAATGGCCAAGGCAAGTCTTGGGCTGATGGCCAAGGCTCTCTTTTGACATATGGGGCTTTATGTTGCTCCCAGACCAAAAAGTGCACTGTGCAGCACAGATAGTTTCCAAACAACACACTTGTCATGTTTGTGTTGAGTGCCCAACTGGTGTACAGATGACTGTAGTAATAGTTGTAAGTGTGCAGAGCGAAACCAAGATCCACCATACGTAAACTGTCGATTAATGAGATGTTTCTCTGTGACGTTAGGTCAACAGGGGTCACGATAAACCCTTGTAAATGCCAAAACCCGGGATTGAACCAGGGACCTTCAGATCTTCAGTCTGACGCTCTCCCAACTGAGCTATTTCGGCACTTTTGTGAGCACCCCGTGAGCTTGTGGGTGGAAAAAGCACAGCATTATCACCCAAAAAGGCTGTATTTCAATTTTCATCCTATTAGGACAATAAGAACAAAGGCTGCAAACCTCTATACCCGATGATAACGTTTGGCAAATGCAAACAACATGTTCAACTTTGACTATGTGAGATAGGGAAGTCTTGGGCTAATGGCCAAGGCAAGTCTTGGGCTGATGGCCAAGGCTCTCTTTTGACATATGGGGCTTTATGTTGCTCCCAGACCAAAAAGTGCACTGTGCAGCACAGATAGTTTCCAAACAACACACTTGTCTTGTTTGTGTTGAGTGCCCAACTGGTGTACAGATGACCGTAGTAATGGTTGTGAGTGTGCAGAGCGAAACCAAGATCCACCATAGGTAGACTGTCGATGACTGAGATGTTTCTCTGTGACGTTAGGTCAACAGGGGTCACGATAAACCCTTGTAAATGCCGAAACCCGGGATTGAACCAGGGACCTTCAGATCTTCAGTCTGACGCTCTCCCAACTGAGCTATTTCGGCACTTTTGTGAGCACCCCGTGAGCTTGTGGGTGGAAAAAGCACAGCATTATCACCCTGTGCTGTATGGGCTGTATTTCAATTTTCATCCTATTAGGACAATAAGAAAAAAGCCTGCAACCCTCTGTACCCGATGATCACGTTTGGCAAATGCAAACAACATGTTCAACTTTGACTATGTGAGATAGGGAAGTCTTGGGCTAATGGCCAAGGCAAGTCTTGGGCTGATGGCCAAGGCTCTCTTTTGACATATGGGGCTTTATGTTGCTCCCAGACCAAAAAGTGCACTGTGCAGCACAGATAGTTTCCAAACAACACACTTGTCATGTTTGTGTTGAGTGCCCAACTGGTGTACAGATGACCGTAGTAGTAGTTGTAAGTGTGTAGAGCGAAACCAAGATCCACCATACGTAGACTGTCGATTATTGAGATGTTTCTCTGTGGCGTTAGGTCGACAGGGGCCACGATAAACCCTTGTAAATGCCGAAACCCGGGATTGAACCAGGGACCTTCAGATCTTCAGTCTGACGCTCTCCCAACTGAGCTATTTCGGCACTTTTGTGAGCACCCCGTGAGCTTGTGGGTGGAAAAAGCACAGCATTATCACCCAAAAAGGCTGTATTTCAATTTTCATCCTATTAGGACAATAAGAACAAAGGCTGCAAAACTCTGTACCTGATGTACCTGATGATAACGTTTGGCAAATGCAAACAACATGTTCAACTTTGACTATGTGAGAGAGGGAAGTCTTGGGCTAATGGCCAAGGCAAGTCTTGGGCTGATGGCCAAGGCTCTCTTTTGACATATGGGGCTTTATGTTGCTCCCAGACCAAAAAGGTCTGGGAGCACAGATAGTTTCCAAGCAACACACTTGTCATGTTTGTGTTGAGTGCCCAACTGGTGTACAGATGACCGTAGTAATAGTTGTAAGTGTGCAGAGCGAAACCAAGATCCACCATACGTAAACTGTCGATTATTGAGATGTTTCTCTGTGAGGTTAGGTCAACAGGGGTAACGATAAACCCTTGCAAATGCCGAAACCCGGGATTGAACCAGGGACCTTCAGATCTTCAGTCTGACGCTCTCCCAACTGAGCTATTTCGGCACTTTTGTGAGCACCCCGTGAGCTTGTGGGTGGAAAAAGCACAGCATTATCACCTAAAAAAGGCTGTATTTCAATTTTCATCCTATTAGGACAATAAGAACAAAGGCTGCAAAACTCTGTACCTGATGTACCTGATGATAACGTTTGGCAAATGCAAACAACATGTTCAACTTTGACTATGTGAGAGAGGGAAGTCTTGGGCTAATGGCCAAGGCAAGTCTTGGGCTGATGGCCAAGGCTCTCTTTTGACATATGGGGCTTTATGTTGCTCCCAGACCAAAAAGTGCACTCTGCAGCACAGACAGTTCCCAAGCAACACACTTGTCATGTTTGTGTTGAGTGCCCAACTGGTGTACAGATGACCGTAGTAATGGTTGTGAGTGTGCAGAGTGAAACCAAGATCCACCATAGGTAGACTGTCGATGACTGAGATGTTTCTCTGTGACGTTAGGTCAACAGGGGTCACGATAAACCCTTGTAAATGCCGAAACCCGGGATTGAACAAGGGACCTTAAGATCTTCAGTCTGACGCTCTCCCAACTGAGCTATTTCGGCACTTTTGTGAGCACCCCGTGAGCTTGTGGGTGGAAAAAGCACAGCATTATCACCCTGTGCTGTATGGGCTGTATTTCAATTTTCATCCTATTAGGACAGTAAGAAAAAAGCCTGCAACCCTCTGTACCCGATGATCATGTTTGGCAAATGCAAACAACATGTTCAACTTTGACTATGTGAGATAGGGAAGTCTTGGGCTAATGGCCAAGGCAAGTCTTGGGCTGATGGCCAAGGCTCTCTTTTGACATATGGGGCTTTATGTTGCTCCCAGACCAAAAAGTGCACTGTGCAGCACAGATAGTTTCCAAACAACACACTTGTCATGTTTGTGTTGAGTGCCCAACTGGTGTACAGATGACCGTAGTAATAGTTGTGAGTGTGCAGAGCGAAACCAAGATCCACCATAGGTAGACTGTCGATGACTGAGATGTTTCTCTGTGACGTTAGGTCAACAGGGGTCACGATAAACCCTTGTAAATGCCGAAACCCGGGATTGAACCAGGGACCTTCAGATCTTCAGTCTGACGCTCTCCCAACTGAGCTATTTCGGCACTCTTGTGAGCGTCCCGTGAGCTTGTGGGTGCAAAAAGCACAGCATTATCACCCTGTGCTGTATGGGCTGTATTTCAATTTTCATCCTATTAGGACAATAAGAAAAAAGGCTGCAACCCTCTGTACCCGATGATAACGTTTGGCAAATGCAAACAACATGTTCAACTTTGACTATGTGAGAGAGGGAAGTCTTGGGCTAATGGCCAAGGCAAGTCTTGGGCTGATGGCCAAGGCTCTCTTTTGACATATGGGGCTTTATGTTGCTCCCAGACCAAAAAGTGCACTCGGAAGCACAGATAGTTTCCAAGCAACACACTTGTCATGTTTGTGTTGAGTGCCCAACTGGTGTACAGATGACCGTAGTAATGGTTGTGAGTGTGCAGAGTGAAACCAAGATCCACCATAGGTAGACTGTCGATGACTGAGATGTTTCTCTGTGACGTTAGGTCAACAGGGGTCACGATAAACCCTTGTAAATGCCGAAACCCGGGATTGAACCAGGGACCTTCAGATCTTCAGTCTGACGCTCTCCCAACTGAGCTATTTCGGCACTCTTGTGAGCGTCCCGTGAGCTTGTGGGTGCAAAAAGCACAGCATTATCACCCTGTGCTGTATGGGCTGTATTTCAATTTTCATCCTATTAGGACAATAAGAAAAAAGGCTGCAACCCTCTGTACCCGATGATAACGTTTGGCAAATGCAAACAACATGTTCAACTTTGACTATGTGAGAGAGGGAAGTCTTGGGCTAATGGCCAAGGCAAGTCTTGGGCTGATGGCCAAGGCTCTCTTTTGACATATGGGGCTTTATGTTGCTCCCAGACCAAAAAGTGCACTGTGCAGCACAGATAGTTTCCAAGCAACACACTTGTCTTGTTTGTGTTGAGTGCCCAACTGGTGTGCAGCACAGTGCAGCACAGATAGTTTCCAAACAACACACTTGTCATGTTTGTGTTGAGTGCCCAACTGGTGTACAGATGACCGTAGTAATAGTTGTGAGTGTGCAGAGCGAAACCAAGATCCACCATACGTAAACTGTCGATTATTGAGATGTTTCTCTGTGACGTTAGGTCAACAGGGGTCACGATAAACCCTTGTAAATGCCGAAACCCGGGATTGAACCAGGGACCTTCAGATCTTCAGTCTGACGCTCTCCCAACTGAGCTATTTCGGCACTTTTGTGAGCACCCCGTGAGCTTGTGGGTGGAAAAAGCACAGCATTATCACCCAAAAAGGCTGTATTTCAATTTTCATCCTATTAGGACAATAAGAACAAAGGCTCCAAAACTCTGTACCTGATGTACCTGATGATAACGTTTGGCAAATGCAAACAACATGTTCAACTTTGACTATGTGAGAGAGGGAAGTCTTGGGCTAATGGCCAAGGCAAGTCTTGGGCTGATGGCCAAGGCTCTCTTTTGACATATGGGGCTTTATGTTGCTCCCAGACCAAAAAGTGCACTCGGAAGCACAGATAGTTTCCAAGCAACACACTTGTCATGTTTGTGTTGAGTGCCCAACTGGTGTACAGATGACCGTAGTAATGGTTGTGAGTGTGCAGAGTGAAACCAAGATCCACCATAGGTAGACTGTCGATGACTGAGATGTTTCTCTGTGACGTTAGGTCAACAGGGGTCACGATAAACCCTTGTAAATGCCGAAACCCGGGATTGAACCAGGGACCTTCAGATCTTCAGTCTGACGCTCTCCCAACTGAGCTATTTCGGCACTTTTGTGAGCACCCCGTGAGCTTGTGGGTGGAAAAAGCACAGCATTATCACCCAAAAAGGCTGTATTTCAATTTTCATCCTATTAGGACAATAAGAAAAAAGTCTGCAAACCTCTGTACCTGATGTACCTGATGATAACGTTTGGCAAATGCAAACAACATGTTCAACTTTGACTATGTGAGAGAGGGAAGTCTTGGGCTAATGGCCAAGGCAAGTCTTGGGCTGATGGCCAAGGCTCTCTTTTGACATATGGGGCTTTATGTTTCTCCCAGACCAAAAAGGTCTGGGAGCACAGATAGTTTCCAAGCAACACACTTGTCATGTTTGTGTTGAGTGCCCAACTGGTGTACAGATGACCGTAGTAATGGTTGTGAGTGTGCAGAGTGAAACCAAGATCCACCATAGGTAGACTGTCGATGACTGATATGTTTCTCTGTGACGTTAGGTCAACATGGGTCACGATAAACCCTTGTAAATGCCGAAACCCGGGATTGAACCAGGGACCTTCAGATCTTCAGTCTGACGCTCTCCCAACTGAGCTATTTCGGCACTTTTGTGAGCACCCCGTGAGCTTGTAGGTGGAAAAAGCAAAGCATTATCACCCTGTGCTGTATGGGCTGTTTTTCAATTTTCATCCTATTAGGACAATAAGAAAAAAGGCTGCAACCCTCTGTACCCGATGATAACGTTTGGCAAATGCAAACAACATGTTCAACTTTGACTATGTGAGAGAGGGAAGTCTTGGGCTAATGGCCAAGGCAAGTCTTGGGCTGATGGCCAAGGCTCTCTTTTGACATATGGGGCTTAATGTTGCTCCCAGACCAAAAAGTGCACTCGGAAGCACAGATAGTTTCCAAGCAACACACTTGTCATGTTTGTGTTGAGTGCCCAACTGGTGTACAGATGACCGTAGTAATGGTTGTGAGTGTGCAGAGTGAAACCAAGATCCACCATAGGTAGACTGTCGATGACTGAGATGTTTCTCTGTGACGTTAGGTCAACAGGGGTCACGATAAACCCTTGTAAATGCCGAAACCCGGGATTGAACAAGGGACCTTCAGATCTTCAGTCTGACGCTCTCCCAACTGAGCTATTTCGGCACTTTTGTGAGCACCCCGTGAGCTTGTGGGTGGAAAAAGCACAGCATTATCACCCTGTGCTGTATGGGCTGTATTTCAATTTTCATCCTATTAAGACAATAAGAAAAAAGCCTGCAACCCTCTGTACCCGATGATCACGTTTGGCAAATGCAAACAACATGTTCAACTTTGACTATGTGAGATAGGGAAGTCTTGGGCTAATGGCCAAGGCAAGTCTTGGGCTGATGGCCAAGGCTCTCTTTTGACATATGGGGCTTTATGTTGCTCCCAGACCAAAAAGTGCACTGTGCAGCACAGATAGTTTCCAAACAACACACTTGTCATGTTTGTGTTGAGTGCACAACTGGTGTACAGATGACCGTAGTAATAGTTGAAAGTGTGCAGAGCGAAACCAAGATCCACCATACGTAAACTGTCGATTATTGAGATGTTTCTCTGTGAGGTTAGGTCAACAGGGGTAACGATAAACCCTTGCAAATGCCGAAACCCGGGATTGAACCAGGGACCTTCAGATCTTCAGTCTGACGCTCTCCCAACTGAGCTATTTCGGCACTTTTGTGAGCACCCCGTGAGCTTGTGGGTGGAAAAAGCACAGCATTATCACCCAAAAAGGCTGTATTTCAATTTTCATCCTATTAGGACAATAAGAACAAAGGCTGCAAAACTCTGTACCTGATGTACCTGATGATAACGTTTGGCAAATGCAAACAACATGTTCAACTTTGACTATGTGAGAGAGGGAAGTCTTGGGCTAATGGCCAAGGCAAGTCTTGGGCTGATGGCCAAGGCTCTCTTTTGACATATGGGGCTTTATGTTGCTCCCAGACCTTTTTGGTCTGGGATAGTTTCCAAGCAACACACTTGTCATGTTTGTGTTGAGTGCCCAACTGACCGTAGTAATGGTTGTGAGTGTGCAGAGTGAAACCAAGATCCACCATAGGTAGACTGTCGATGACTGATATGTTTCTCTGTGACGTTAGGTCAACATGGGTCACGATAAACCCTTGTAAATGCCGAAACCCGGGATTGAACCAGGGACCTTCAGATCTTCAGTCTGACGCTCTCCCAACTGAGCTATTTCGGCACTTTTGTGAGCACCCCGTGAGCTTGTGGGTGGAAAAAGCACAGCATTATCACCCAAAAAGGCTGTATTTCAATTTTCATCCTATTAGGACAATAAGAAAAAAGGCTGCAAACCTCTGTACCTGATGTACCTGATGATAACGTTTGGCAAATGCAAACAACATGTTCAACTTTGACTATGTGAGAGAGGGAAGTCTTGGGCTAATGGCCAAGGCAAGTCTTGGGCTGATGGCCAAGGCTCTCTTTTGACATATGGGGCTTTATGTTGCTCCCAGACCAAAAAGGTCTGGGAGCACAGATAGTTTCCAAGCAACACACTTGTCATGTTTGTGTTGAGTGCCCAACTGACCGTAGTAATGGTTGTGAGTGTGCAGAGTGAAACCAAGATCCACCATAGGTAGACTGTCGATGACTGATATGTTTCTCTGTGACGTTAGGTCAACATGGGTCACGATAAACCCTTGTAAATGCCGAAACCCGGGATTGAACCAGGGACCTTCAGATCTTCAGTCTGACGCTCTCCCAACTGAGCTATTTCGGCACTTTTGTGAGCACCCCGTGAGCTTGTGGGTGGAAAAAGCACAGCATTATCACCCAAAAAGGCTGTATTTCAATTTTCATCCTATTAGGACAATAAGAAAAAAGGCTGCAAACCTCTGTACCTGATGTACCTGATGATAACGTTTGGCAAATGCAAACAACATGTTCAACTTTGACTATGTGAGAGAGGGAAGTCTTGGGCTAATGGCCAAGGCAAGTCTTGGGCTGATGGCCAAGGCTCTCTTTTGACATATGGGGCTTTATGTTGCTCCCAGACCAAAAAGTGCACTCGGAAGCACAGATAGTTTCCAAGCAACACACTTGTCATGTTTGTGTTGAGTGCCCAACTGGTGTACAGATGACCGTAGTAATGGTTGTGAGTGTGCAGAGTGAAACCAAGATCCACCATAGGTAGACTGTCGATGACTGAGATGTTTCTCTGTGACGTTAGGTCAACAGGGGTCACGATAAACCCTTGTAAATGCCGAAACCCGGGATTGAACAAGGGACCTTCAGATCTTCAGTCTGACGCTCTCCCAACTGAGCTATTTCGGCACTTTTGTGAGCACCCCGTGAGCTTGTGGGTGGAAAAAGCACAGCATTATCACCCTGTGCTGTATGGGCTGTATTTCAATTTTCATCCTATTAAGACAATAAGAAAAAAGCCTGCAACCCTCTGTACCCGATGATCACGTTTGGCAAATGCAAACAACATGTTCAACTTTGACTATGTGAGATAGGGAAGTCTTGGGCTAATGGCCAAGGCAAGTCTTGGGCTGATGGCCAAGGCTCTCTTTTGACATATGGGGCTTTATGTTGCTCCCAGACCAAAAAGTGCACTGTGCAGCACAGATAGTTTCCAAACAACACACTTGTCATGTTTGTGTTGAGTGCCCAACTGGTGTACAGATGACCGTAGTAATAGTTGTGAGTGTGCAGAGCGAAACCAAGATCCACCATACGTAAACTGTCGATTATTGAGATGTTTCTCTGTGACGTTAGGTCAACAGGGGTCACGATAAACCCTTGTAAATGCCGAAACCCGGGATTGAACCAGGGACCTTCAGATCTTCAGTCTGACGCTCTCCCAACTGAGCTATTTCGGCACTTTTGTGAGCACCCCGTGAGCTTGTGGGTGGAAAAAGCACAGCATTATCACCCAAAAAGGCTGTATTTCAATTTTCATCCTATTAGGACAATAAGAAAAAAGTCTGCAAACCTCTGTACCTGATGTACCTGATGATAACGTTTGGCAAATGCAAACAACATGTTCAACTTTGACTATGTGAGAGAGGGAAGTCTTGGGCTAATGGCCAAGGCAAGTCTTGGGCTGATGGCCAAGGCTCTCTTTTGACATATGGGGCTTTATGTTGCTCCCAGGCTCCCAGATGGGGCTTTATGTTGCTCCCAGACCAAAAAGGTCTGGGAGCACAGATAGTTTCCAAGCAACACACTTGTCATGTTTGTGTTGAGTGCCCAACTGGTGTACAGATGACCGTAGTAATGGTTGTGAGTGTGCAGAGTGAAACCAAGATCCACCATAGGTAGACTGTCGATGACTGATATGTTTCTCTGTGACGTTAGGTCAACATGGGTCACGATAAACCCTTGTAAATGCCGAAACCCGGGATTGAACCAGGGACCTTCAGATCTTCAGTCTGACGCTCTCCCAACTGAGCTATTTCGGCACTTTTGTGAGCACCCCGTGAGCTTGTGGGTGGAAAAAGCAAAGCATTATCACCCTGTGCTGTATGGGCTGTTTTTCAATTTTCATCCTATTAGGACAATAAGAAAAAAGGCTGCAACCCTCTGTACCCGATGATAACGTTTGGCAAATGCAAACAACATGTTCAACTTTGACTATGTGAGATAGGGAAGTCTTGGGCTAATGGCCAAGGCAAGTCTTGGGCTGATGGCCAAGGCTCTCTTTTGACATATGGGGCTTTATGTTGCTCCCAGACCAAAAAGTGCACTGTGCAGCACAGATAGTTTCCAAACAACACACTTGTCATGTTTGTGTTGAGTGCACAACTGGTGTACAGATGACCGTAGTAATAGTTGTAAGTGTGCAGAGCGAAACCAAGATCCACCATACGTAAACTGTCGATTATTGAGATGTTTCTCTGTGACGTTAGGTCAACAGGGGTAACGATAAACCCTTGCAAATGCCGAAACCCGGGATTGAACCAGGGACCTTCAGATCTTCAGTCTGACGCTCTCCCAACTGAGCTATTTCGGCACTTTTGTGAGCACCCCGTGAGCTTGTGGGTGGAAAAAGCATAGCATTATCACCTAAAAAAGGCTGTATTTCAATTTTCATCCTATTAGGACAATAAGAACAAAGGCTGCAAACCTCTGTACCCGATGATAACGTTTGGCAAATGCAAACAACATGTTCAACTTTGACTATGTGAGAGAGGGAAGTCTTGGGCTAATGGCCAAGGCAAGTCTTGGGCTGATGGCCAAGGCTCTCTTTTGACATATGGGGCTTTATGTTGCTCCCAGACCAAAAAGTGGACTCTGCAGCACAGATAGTTTCCAAGCAACACACTTGTCATGTTTGTGTTGAGTGCCCAACTGGTGTACAGATGACCGTAGTAATGGTTGTGAGTGTGCAGAGTGAAACCAAGATCCACCATAGGCAGACTGTCGATGACTGAGATGTTTCTCTGTGACGTTAGGTCAACAGGGGTCACGATAAACCCTTGTAAATGCCGAAACCCGGGATTGAACAAGTGACCTTAAGATCTTCAGTCTGACGCTCTCCCAACTGAGCTATTTCGGCACTTTTGTGAGCACCCCGTGAGCTTGTGGGTGGAAAAAGCACAGCATTATCACCCTGTGCTGTATGGGCTGTATTTCAATTTTCATCCTATTAGGACAATAAGAAAAAAGCCTGCAACCCTCTGTACCCGATGATCATGTTTGGCAAATGCAAACAACATGTTCAACTTTGACTATGTGAGATAGGGAAGTCTTGGGCTAATGGCCAAGGCAAGTCTTGGGCTGATGGCCAAGGCTCTCTTTTGACATATGGGGCTTTATGTTGCTCCCAGACCAAAAAGTGCACTGTGCAGCACAGATAGTTTCCAAACAACACACTTGTCATGTTTGTGTTGAGTGCCCAACTGGTGTACAGATGACCGTAGTAATAGTTGTGAGTGTGCAGAGCGAAACCAAGATCCACCATACGTAAACTGTCGATTATTGAGATGTTTCTCTGTGACGTTAGGTCAACAGGGGTCACGATAAACCCTTGTAAATGCCGAAACCCGGGATTGAACCAGGGACCTTCAGATCTTCAGTCTGACGCTCTCCCAACTGAGCTATTTCGGCACTTTTGTGAGCACCCCGTGAGCTTGTGGGTGGAAAAAGCACAGCATTATCACCCAAAAAGGCTGTATTTCAATTTTCATCCTATTAGGACAATAAGAAAAAAGGCTGCAAACCTCTGTACCTGATGTACCTGATGATAACGTTTGGCAAATGCAAGCAACATGTTCAACTTTGACTATGTGAGAGAGGGAAGTCTTGGGCTAATGGCCAAGGCAAGTCTTGGGCTGATGGCCAAGGCTCTCTTTTGACATATGGGGCTTTATGTTGCTCCCAGACCAAAAAGGTCTGGGAGCACAGATAGTTTCCAAGCAACACACTTGTCATGTTTGTGTTGAGTGCCCAACTGACCGTAGTAATGGTTGTGAGTGTGCAGAGTGAAACCAAGATCCACCATAGGTAGACTGTCGATGACTGATATGTTTCTCTGTGACGTTAGGTCAACATGGGTCACGATAAACCCTTGTAAATGCCGAAACCCGGGATTGAACCAGGGACCTTCAGATCTTCAGTCTGACGCTCTCCCAACTGAGCTATTTCGGCACTTTTGTGAGCACCCCGTGAGCTTGTGGGTGGAAAAAGCACAGCATTATCACCCAAAAAGGCTGTATTTCAATTTTCATCCTATTAGGACAATAAGAAAAAAGGCTGCAAACCTCTGTACCTGATGTACCTGATGATAACGTTTGGCAAATGCAAACAACATGTTCAACTTTGACTATGTGAGAGAGGGAAGTCTTGGGCTAATGGCCAAGGCAAGTCTTGGGCTGATGGCCAAGGCTCTCTTTTGACATATGGGGCTTTATGTTGCTCCCAGACCAAAAAGGTCTGGGAGCACAGATAGTTTCCAAGCAACACACTTGTCATGTTTGTGTTGAGTGCCCAACTGACCGTAGTAATGGTTGTGAGTGTGCAGAGTGAAACCAAGATCCACCATAGGTAGACTGTCGATGACTGATATGTTTCTCTGTGACGTTAGGTCAACATGGGTCACGATAAACCCTTGTAAATGCCGAAACCCGGGATTGAACCAGGGACCTTCAGATCTTCAGTCTGACGCTCTCCCAACTGAGCTATTTCGGCACTTTTGTGAGCACCCCGTGAGCTTGTGCGTGGAAAAAGCACAGCATTATCACCCAAAAAGGCTGTATTTCAATTTTCATCCTATTAGGACAATAAGAAAAAAGGCTGCAAACCTCTGTACCTGATGTACCTGATGATAACGTTTGGCAAATGCAAACAACATGTTCAACTTTGACTATGTGAGAGAGGGAAGTCTTGGGCTAATGGCCAAGGCAAGTCTTGGGCTGATGGCCAAGGCTCTCTTTTGACATATGGGGCTTTATGTTGCTCCCAGACCAAAAAGTGCACTCGGAAGCACAGATAGTTTCCAAGCAACACACTTGTCATGTTTGTGTTGAGTGCCCAACTGGTGTACAGATGACCGTAGTAATGGTTGTGAGTGTGCAGAGTGAAACCAAGATCCACCATAGGTAGACTGTCGATGACTGAGATGTTTCTCTGTGACGTTAGGTCAACAGGGGTCACGATAAACCCTTGTAAATGCCGAAACCCGGGATTGAACAAGGGACCTTCAGATCTTCAGTCTGACGCTCTCCCAACTGAGCTATTTCGGCACTTTTGTGAGCACCCCGTGAGCTTGTGGGTGGAAAAAGCACAGCATTATCACCCTGTGCTGTATGGGCTGTATTTCAATTTTCATCCTATTAAGACAATAAGAAAAAAGCCTGCAACCCTCTGTACCCGATGATCACGTTTGGCAAATGCAAACAACATGTTCAACTTTGACTATGTGAGATAGGGAAGTCTTGGGCTAATGGCCAAGGCAAGTCTTGGGCTGATGGCCAAGGCTCTCTTTTGCCATATGGGGCTTTATGTTGCTCCCAGACCAAAAAGTGCACTGTGCAGCACAGATAGTTTCCAAACAACACACTTGTCATGTTTGTGTTGAGTGCCCAACTGGTGTACAGATGACCGTAGTAATAGTTGTGAGTGTGCAGAGCGAAACCAAGATCCACCATACGTAAACTGTCGATTATTGAGATGTTTCTCTGTGACGTTAGGTCAACAGGGGTCACGATAAACCCTTGTAAATGCCGAAACCCGGGATTGAACCAGGGACCTTCAGATCTTCAGTCTGACGCTCTCCCAACTGAGCTATTTCGGCACTTTTGTGAGCACCCCGTGAGCTTGTGGGTGGAAAAAGCACAGCATTATCACCCAAAAAGGCTGTATTTCAATTTTCATCCTATTAGGACAATAAGAAAAAAGTCTGCAAACCTCTGTACCTGATGTACCTGATGATAACGTTTGGCAAATGCAAACAACATGTTCAACTTTGACTATGTGAGAGAGGGAAGTCTTGGGCTAATGGCCAAGGCAAGTCTTGGGCTGATGGCCAAGGCTCTCTTTTGACATATGGGGCTTTATGTTGCTCCCAGACCAAAAAGGTCTGGGAGCACAGATAGTTTCCAAGCAACACACTTGTCATGTTTGTGTTGAGTGCCCAACTGACCGTAGTAATGGTTGTGAGTGTGCAGAGTGAAACCAAGATCCACCATAGGTAGACTGTCGATGACTGATATGTTTCTCTGTGACGTTAGGTCAACATGGGTCACGATAAACCCTTGTAAATGCCGAAACCCGGGATTGAACCAGGGACCTTCAGATCTTCAGTCTGACGCTCTCCCAACTGAGCTATTTCGGCACTTTTGTGAGCACCCCGTGAGCTTGTGGGTGGAAAAAGCACAGCATTATCACCCAAAAAGGCTGTATTTCAATTTTCATCCTATTAGGACAATAAGAAAAAAGGCTGCAAACCTCTGTACCTGATGTACCTGATGATAACGTTTGGCAAATGCAAACAACATGTTCAACTTTGACTATGTGAGAGAGGGAAGTCTTGGGCTAATGGCCAAGGCAAGTCTTGGGCTGATGGCCAAGGCTCTCTTTTGACATATGGGGCTTTATGTTGCTCCCAGACCAAAAAGGTCTGGGAGCACAGATAGTTTCCAAGCAACACACTTGTCATGTTTGTGTTGAGTGCCCAACTGACCGTAGTAATGGTTGTGAGTGTGCAGAGTGAAACCAAGATCCACCATAGGTAGACTGTCGATGACTGATATGTTTCTCTGTGACGTTAGGTCAACATGGGTCACGATAAACCCTTGTAAATGCCGAAACCCGGGATTGAACCAGGGACCTTCAGATCTTCAGTCTGACGCTCTCCCAACTGAGCTATTTCGGCACTTTTGTGAGCACCCCGTGAGCTTGTGCGTGGAAAAAGCACAGCATTATCACCCAAAAAGGCTGTATTTCAATTTTCATCCTATTAGGACAATAAGAAAAAAGGCTGCAAACCTCTGTACCTGATGTACCTGATGATAACGTTTGGCAAATGCAAACAACATGTTCAACTTTGACTATGTGAGAGAGGGAAGTCTTGGGCTAATGGCCAAGGCAAGTCTTGGGCTGATGGCCAAGGCTCTCTTTTGACATATGGGGCTTTATGTTGCTCCCAGACCAAAAAGTGCACTCGGAAGCACAGATAGTTTCCAAGCAACACACTTGTCATGTTTGTGTTGAGTGCCCAACTGGTGTACAGATGACCGTAGTAATGGTTGTGAGTGTGCAGAGTGAAACCAAGATCCACCATAGGTAGACTGTCGATGACTGAGATGTTTCTCTGTGACGTTAGGTCAACAGGGGTCACGATAAACCCTTGTAAATGCCGAAACCCGGGATTGAACAAGGGACCTTCAGATCTTCAGTCTGACGCTCTCCCAACTGAGCTATTTCGGCACTTTTGTGAGCACCCCGTGAGCTTGTGGGTGGAAAAAGCACAGCATTATCACCCTGTGCTGTATGGGCTGTATTTCAATTTTCATCCTATTAAGACAATAAGAAAAAAGCCTGCAACCCTCTGTACCCGATGATCACGTTTGGCAAATGCAAACAACATGTTCAACTTTGACTATGTGAGATAGGGAAGTCTTGGGCTAATGGCCAAGGCAAGTCTTGGGCTGATGGCCAAGGCTCTCTTTTGACATATGGGGCTTTATGTTGCTCCCAGACCAAAAAGTGCACTGTGCAGCACAGATAGTTTCCAAACAACACACTTGTCATGTTTGTGTTGAGTGCCCAACTGGTGTACAGATGACCGTAGTAATAGTTGTGAGTGTGCAGAGCGAAACCAAGATCCACCATACGTAAACTGTCGATTATTGAGATGTTTCTCTGTGACGTTAGGTCAACAGGGGTCACGATAAACCCTTGTAAATGCCGAAACCCGGGATTGAACCAGGGACCTTCAGATCTTCAGTCTGACGCTCTCCCAACTGAGCTATTTCGGCACTTTTGTGAGCACCCCGTGAGCTTGTGGGTGGAAAAAGCACAGCATTATCACCCAAAAAGGCTGTATTTCAATTTTCATCCTATTAGGACAATAAGAAAAAAGTCTGCAAACCTCTGTACCTGATGTACCTGATGATAACGTTTGGCAAATGCAAACAACATGTTCAACTTTGACTATGTGAGAGAGGGAAGTCTTGGGCTAATGGCCAAGGCAAGTCTTGGGCTGATGGCCAAGGCTCTCTTTTGACATATGGGGCTTTATGTTGCTCCCAGACCAAAAAGGTCTGGGAGCACAGATAGTTTCCAAGCAACACACTTGTCATGTTTGTGTTGAGTGCCCAACTGACCGTAGTAATGGTTGTGAGTGTGCAGAGTGAAACCAAGATCCACCATAGGTAGACTGTCGATGACTGATATGTTTCTCTGTGACGTTAGGTCAACATGGGTCACGATAAACCCTTGTAAATGCCGAAACCCGGGATTGAACCAGGGACCTTCAGATCTTCAGTCTGACGCTCTCCCAACTGAGCTATTTCGGCACTTTTGTGAGCACCCCGTGAGCTTGTGGGTGGAAAAAGCACAGCATTATCACCCTGTGCTGTATGGGCTGTTTTTCAATTTTCATCCTATTAGGACAATAAGAAAAAAGGCTGCAACCCTCTGTACCCGATGATAACGTTTGGCAAATGCAAACAACATGTTCAACTTTGACTATGTGAGAGAGGGAAGTCTTGGGCTAATGGCCAAGGCAAGTCTTGGGCTGATGGCCAAGGCTCTCTTTTGACATATGGGGCTTTATGTTGCTCCCAGACCAAAAAGTGCACTGTGCAGCACAGATAGTTTCCAAGCAACACACTTGTCTTGTTTGTGTTGAGTGCCCAACTGGTGTACAGATGACCGTAGTAATGGTTGTGAGTGTGCAGAGCGAAACCAAGATCCACCATAGGTAGACTGTCGATGACTGAGATGTTTCTCTGTGACGTTAGGTCAACAGGGGTCACGATAAACCCCCTGTAATTTCCCCGAGGGAACCTCCCAAAGGGATTAATAAAGTCGTCTGTCTGTCTGTCTGTCTGTCTTGTAAATGCCGAAACCCAGGATTGAACCAGGGACCTTCAGATCTTCAGTCTGACGCTCTCCCAACTGAGCTATTTCGGCACTTTTGTGAGCACCCCGTGAGCTTGTGGGTGGAAAAAGCACAGCATTATCACCCTGTGCTGTATGGGCTGTATTTCAATTTTCATCCTATTAGGACAATAAGAAAAAAGACTGCAACCCTCTGTACCCGATGATAACGTTTGGCAAATGCAAACAACATGTTCAACTTTGACTATGTGAGAGAGGGAAGTCTTGGGCTAATGGCCAAGGCAAGTCTTGGGCTGACGGCCAAGGCTCTCTTTTGACATATGGGGCTTTATGTTGCTCCCAGACCAAAAAGTGCACTGTGCAGCACAGATAGTTTCCAAGCAACACACTTGTCTTGTTTGTGTTGAGTGCCCAACTGGTGTGCAGCACAGTGCAGCACAGATAGTTTCCAAACAACACACTTGTCATGTTTGTGTTGAGTGCCCAACTGGTGTACAGATGACCGTAGTAATAGTTGTAAGTGTGCAGAGCGAAACCAAGATCCACCATAGGTAGACTGTCGATGACTGAGATGTTTCTCTGTGACGTTAGGTCAACAGGGGTCACGATAAACCCTTGTAAATGCCGAAACCCGGGATTGAACCAGGGACCTTCAGATCTTCTGTCTGACGCTCTCCCAACTGAGCTATTTCGGCACTTTTGTGAGCACCCCGTGAGCTTGTGGGTGGAAAAAGCACAGCATTATCACCTAAAAAAGGCTGTATTTCAATTTTCATCCTATTAGGACAATAAGAACAAAGGCTGCAAACCTCTGTACCCGATGATAACGTTTGGCAAATGCAAACAACATGTTCAACTTTGACTATGTGAGAGAGGGAAGTCTTCGGCTAATGGCCAAGGCAAGTCTTGGGCTGATGGCCAAGGCTCTCTTTTGACATATGGGGCTTTATGTTGCTCCCAGACCAAAAAGTGCACTCTGCAGCACAGATAGTTTCCAAGCAACACACTTGTCATGTTTGTGTTGAGTGCCCAACTGGTGTACAGGTGACCGTAGTAATGGTTGTGAGTGTGCAGAGTGAAACCAAGATCCACCATAGGTAGACTGTCGATGACTGAGATGTTTCTCTGTGACGTTAGGTCAACAGGGGTCACGATAAACCCTTGTAAATGCCGAAACCCGGGATTGAACAAGGGACCTTCAGATCTTCAGTCTGACGCTCTCCCAACTGAGCTATTTCGGCACTTTTGTGAGCACCCCGTGAGCTTGTGGGTGGAAAAAGCACAGCATTATCACCCAAAAAGGCTGTATTTCAATTTTCATCCTATTAGGACAATAAGAAAAAAGTCTGCAAACCTCTGTACCTGATGTACCTGATGATAACGTTTGGCAAATGCAAACAACATGTTCAACTTTGACTATGTGAGAGAGGGAAGTCTTGGGCTAATGGCCAAGGCAAGTCTTGGGCTGATGGCCAAGGCTCTCTTTTGACATATGGGGCTTTATGTTGCTCCCAGACCAAAAAGGTCTGGGAGCACAGATAGTTTCCAAGCAACACACTTGTCATGTTTGTGTTGAGTGCCCAACTGACCGTAGTAATGGTTGTGAGTGTGCAGAGTGAAACCAAGATCCACCATAGGTAGACTGTCGATGACTGATATGTTTCTCTGTGACGTTAGGTCAACATTGGTCACGATAAACCCTTGTAAATGCCGAAACCCGGGATTGAACCAGGGACCTTCAGATCTTCAGTCTGACGCTCTCCCAAATGAGCTATTTCGGCACTTTTGTGAGCACCCCGTGAGCTTGTGGGTGGAAAAAGCACAGCATTATCACCCTGTGCTGTATGGGCTGTATTTCAATTTTCATCCTATTAGGACAATAAGAAAAAAGGCTGCAACCCTCTGTACCCGTTGATAACGTTTGGCAAATGCAAACAACATGTTCAACTTTGACTATGTGAGAGAGGGAAGTCTTGGGCTAATGGCCAAGGCAAGTCTTGGGCTGACGGCGAAGGCTCTCTTTTGACATATGGGGCTTTATGTTGCTCCCAGACCAAAAAGTGCACTGTGCAGCACAGATAGTTTCCAAGCAACACACTTGTCTTGTTTGTGTTGAGTGCCCAACTGGTGTACAGATGACCGTAGTAATGGTTGTGAGTGTGCAGAGCGAAACCAAGATCCACCATAGGTAGACTGTCGATGACTGAGATGTTTCTCTGTGACGTTAGGTCAACAGGGGTCACGATAAACCCTTGTAAATGCCGAAACCCGGGATTGAACCAGGGACCTTCAGATCTTCAGTCTGACGCTCTCCCAACTGAGCTATTTCGGCACTTCTGTGAGCACCCCGTGAGCTTGTGGGTGGAAAAAGCACAGCATTATCACCCTGTGCTGTATGGGCTGTATTTCAATTTTCATCCTATTAGGACAATAAGAAAAAAGGCTGCAACCCTCTGTACCCGATGATAACGTTTGGCAAATGCAAACAACATGTTCAACTTTGACTATGTGAGAGAGGGAAGTCTTGGGCTAATGGCCAAGGCAAGTCTTGGGCTGATGGCCAAGGCTCTCTTTTGACATATGGGGCTTTATGTTGCTCCCAGACCAAAAAGTGCACTGTGCAGCACAGATAGTTTCCAAGCAACACACTTGTCTTGTTTGTGTTGAGTGCCCAACTGGTGTACAGATGACTGTAGTAATGGTTGTGAGTGTGCAGAGTGAAACCAAGATCCACCATAGGTAGACTGTCGATGACTGAGATGTTTCTCTGTGACGTTAGGTCAACAGGGGTCACGATAAACCCTTGTAAATGCCGAAACCCGGGATTGAACAAGGGACCTTCAGATCTTCAGTCTGACGCTCTCCCAACTGAGCTATTTCGGCACTTTTGTGAGCACCCCGTGAGCTTGTGGGTGGAAAAAGCACAGCATTATCACCCAAAAAGGCTGTATTTCAATTTTCATCCTATTAGGACAATAAGAAAAAAGTCTGCAAACCTCTGTACCTGATGTACCTGATGATAACGTTTGGCAAATGCAAACAACATGTTCAACTTTGACTATGTGAGAGAGGGAAGTCTTGGGCTAATGGCCAAGGCAAGTCTTGGGCTGATGGCCAAGGCTCTCTTTTGACATATGGGGCTTTATGTTGCTCCCAGACCAAAAAGGTCTGGGAGCACAGATAGTTTCCAAGCAACACACTTGTCATGTTTGTGTTGAGTGCCCAACTGACCGTAGTAATGGTTGTGAGTGTGCAGAGTGAAACCAAGATCCACCATAGGTAGACTGTCGATGACTGATATGTTTCTCTGTGACGTTAGGTCAACATGGGTCACGATAAACCCTTGTAAATGCCGAAACCCGGGATTGAACCAGGGACCTTCAGATCTTCAGTCTGACGCTCTCCCAAATGAGCTATTTCGGCACTTTTGTGAGCACCCCGTGAGCTTGTGGGTGGAAAAAGCACAGCATTATCACCCTGTGCTGTATGGGCTGTATTTCAATTTTCATCCTATTAGGACAATAAGAAAAAAGGCTGCAACCCTCTGTACCCGTTGATAACGTTTGGCAAATGCAAACAACATGTTCAACTTTGACTATGTGAGAGAGGGAAGTCTTGGGCTAATGGCCAAGGCAAGTCTTGGGCTGACGGCGAAGGCTCTCTTTTGACATATGGGGCTTTATGTTGCTCCCAGACCAAAAAGTGCACTGTGCAGCACAGATAGTTTCCAAGCAACACACTTGTCTTGTTTGTGTTGAGTGCCCAACTGGTGTACAGATGACCGTAGTAATGGTTGTGAGTGTGCAGAGCGAAACCAAGATCCACCATAGGTAGACTGTCGATGACTGAGATGTTTCTCTGTGACGTTAGGTCAACAGGGGTCACGATAAACCCTTGTAAATGCCGAAACCCGGGATTGAACCAGGGACCTTCAGATCTTCAGTCTGACGCTCTCCCAAATGAGCTATTTCGGCACTTTTGTGAGCACCCCGTGAGCTTGTGGGTGGAAAAAGCACAGCATTATCACCCTGTGCTGTATGGGCTGTATTTCAATTTTCATCCTATTAGGACAATAAGAAAAAAGGCTGCAACCCTCTGTACCCGTTGATAACGTTTGGCAAATGCAAACAACATGTTCAACTTTGACTATGTGAGAGAGGGAAGTCTTGGGCTAATGGCCAAGGCAAGTCTTGGGCTGACGGCGAAGGCTCTCTTTTGACATATGGGGCTTTATGTTGCTCCCAGACCAAAAAGTGCACTGTGCAGCACAGATAGTTTCCAAGCAACACACTTGTCTTGTTTGTGTTGAGTGCCCAACTGGTGTACAGATGACCGTAGTAGTAGTTGTAAGTGTGTAGAGCGAAACCAAGATCCACCATACGTAGACTGTCGATTATTGAGATGTTTCTCTGTGACGTTAGGTCGACAGGGGCCACGATAAACCCTTGTAAATGCCGAAACCCGGGATTGAACTAGGGACCTTCAGATCTTCAGTCTGACGCTCTCCCAACTGAGCTATTTCGGCACTTTTGTGAGCACCCCGTGAGCTTGTGGGTGGAAAAAGCACAGCATTATCACCCTGTGCTATATGGGCTGTATTTCAATTTTCATCCTATTAAGACAATAAGAAAAAAGCCTGCAACCCTCTGTACCCGATGATCACGTTTGGCAAATGCAAACAACATGTTCAACTTTGACTATGTGAGATAGGGAAGTCTTGGGCTAATGGCCAAGGCAAGTCTTGGGCTGATGGCCAAGGCTCTCTTTTGACATATGGGGCTTTATGTTGCTCCCAGACCAAAAAGTGCACTGTGCAGCACAGATAGTTTCCAAACAACACACTTGTCATGTTTGTGTTGAGTGCCCAACTGGTGTACAGATGACCGTAGTAATAGTTGTAAGTGTGCAGAGCGAAACCAAGATCCACCATACGTAAACTGTCGATTATTGAGATGTTTCTCTGTGACGTTAGGTCAACAGGGGTAACGATAAACCCTTGTAAATGCCGAAACCCGGGATTGAACCAGGGACCTTCAGATCTTCAGTCTGACGCTCTCCCAACTGAGCTATTTCGGCACTTTTGTGAGCACCCCGTGAGCTTGTGGGTGGAAAAAGCACAGCATTATCACCTAAAAAAGGCTGTATTTCAATTTTCATCCTATTAGGACAATAAGAACAAAGGCTGCAAACCTCTGTACCTGATGTACCTGATGATAACGTTTGGCAAATGCAAACAACATGTTCAACTTTGACTATGTGAGAGAGGGAAGTCTTGGGCTAATGGCCAAGGCAAGTCTTGGGCTGATGGCCAAGGCTCTCTTTTGACATATGGGGCTTTATGTTGCTCCCAGACCAAAAAGTGCACTCGGAAGCACAGATAGTTTCCAAGCAACACACTTGTCATGTTTGTGTTGAGTGCCCAACTGGTGTACAGATGACCGTAGTAATGGTTGTGAGTGTGCAGAGTGAAACCAAGATCCACCATAGGTAGACTGTCGATGACTGAGATGTTTCTCTGTGACGTTAGGTCAACAGGGATCACGATAAACCCTTGTAAATGCCGAAACCCGGGATTGAACAAGGGACCTTCAGATATTCAGTCTGACGCTCTCCCAACTGAGCTATTTCGGCACTTTTGTGAGCACCCCGTGAGCTTGTGGGTGGAAAAAGCACAGCATTATCACCCTGTGCTGTATGGGCTGTATTTCAATTTTCATCCTATTAAGACAATAAGAAAAAAGCCTGCAACCCTCTGTACCCGATGATCACGTTTGGCAAATGCAAACAACATGTTCAACTTTGACTATGTGAGATAGGGAAGTCTTGGGCTAATGGCCAAGGCAAGTCTTGGGCTGATGGCCAAGGCTCTCTTTTGACATATGGGGCTTTATGTTGCTCCCAGACCAAAAAGTGCACTGTGCAGCACAGATAGTTTCCAAACAACACACTTGTCATGTTTGTGTTGAGTGCCCAACTGGTGTGCAGATGACCGTAGTAGTAGTTGTAAGTGTGTAGAGCGAAACCAAGATCCACCATACGTAGACTGTCGATTATTGAGATGTTTCTCTGTGACGTTAGGTCGACAGGGGCCACGATAAACCCTTGTAAATGCCGAAACCCGGGATTGAACCAGGGACCTTCAGATCTTCAGTCTGACGCTCTCCCAACTGAGCTATTTCGGCACTTTTGTGAGCACCCCGTGAGCTTGTGGGTGGAAAAAGCACAGCATTATCACCCAAAAAGGCTGTATTTCAATTTTCCTCCTATTAGGACAATAAGAAAAAAGGCTGCAAACCTCTGTACCTGATGTACCTGATGATAACGTTTGGCAAATGCAAACAACATGTTCAACTTTGACTATGTGAGAGAGGGAAGTCTTGGGCTAATGGCCAAGGCAAGTCTTGGGCTGATGGCCAAGGCTCTCTTTTGACATATGGGGCTTTATGTTGCTCCCAGACCAAAAAGTGCACTCGGAAGCACAGATAGTTTCCAAGCAACACACTTGTCATGTTTGTGTTGAGTGCCCAACTGGTGTACAGATGACCGTAGTAATGGTTGTGAGTGTGCAGAGTGAAACCAAGATCCACCATAGGTAGACTGTCGATGACTGAGATGTTTCTCTGTGACGTTAGGTCAACAGGGGTCACGATAAACCCTTGTAAATGCCGAAACCCGGGATTGAACAAGGGACCTTCAGATCTTCAGTCTGACGCTCTCCCAACTGAGCTATTTGGGCACTTTTGTGAGCACCCCGTGAGCTTGTGGGTGGAAAAAGCACAGCATTATCACCCTGTGCTGTATGGGCTGTATTTCAATTTTCATCCTATTAAGACAATAAGAAAAAAGCCTGCAACCCTCTGTACCCGATGATCACGTTTGGCAAATGCAAACAACATGTTCAACTTTGACTATGTGAGATAGGGTAGTCTTGGGCTAATGGCCAAGGGAAGTCTTGGGCTGATGGCCAAGGCTCTCTTTTGACATATGGGGCTTTATGTTGCTCCCAGACCAAAAAGTGCACTGTGCAGCACAGATAGTTTCCAAACAACACACTTGTCATGTTTGTGTTGAGTGCCCAACTGGTGTGCAGCACAGTGCAGCACAGATAGTTTCCAAACAACACACTTGTCATGTTTGTGTTGATTGCCCAACTGGTGTACAGATGACCGTAGTAGTAGTTGTAAGTGTGTAGAGCGAAACCAAGATCCACCATACGTAGACTGTCGATTATTGAGATGTTTCTCTGTGACGTTAGGTCGACAGGGGCCACGATAAAGATCCACCATAGGTAGACTGTCGATGACTGAGATGTTTCTCTGTGACGTTAGGTCAACAGGGGTCACGATAAACCCTTGTAAATGCCGAAACCCGGGATTGAACCAGGGACCTTCAGATCTTCAGTCTGACGCTCTCCCAACTGAGCTATTTCGGCACTTTTGTGAGCACCCCGTGAGCTTGTGGGTGGAAAAAGCACAGCATTATCACCCAAAAAGGCTGTATTTCAATTTTCATCCTATTAGGACAATAAGAAAAAAGGCTGCAAACCTCTGTACCCGATGATAACGTTTGGCAAATGCAAACAACATGTTCAACTTTGCCTTATGTGAGATAGGGAAGTCTTGGGCTAATGGCCAAGGCTCTCTTTTGACATATGGGGCTTTATGTTGCTCCCAGACCAAAAAGGTCAATGTGCAGCACAGATAGTTTCCAAGCAACACACTTGTCATGTTTGTGTTGAGTGCCCAACTGGTGTACAGATGACCGTAGTAATGGTTGTGAGTGTGCAGAGCGAAACCAAGATCCACCATAGGTAGACTGTCGATGATTGAGATGTTTCTCTGTGACGTTAGGTCGACAGGGGCCACGATAAACCCTTGTAAATGCCGAAACCCGGGATTGAACCAGGGACCTTCAGATCTTCAGTCTGACGCTCTCCCAACTGAGCTATTTCGGCACTTTTGTGAGCACCCCGTGAGCTTGTGGGTGGAAAAAGCACAGCATTATCACCCTGTGCTGTATGGGCTGTATTTCAATTTTCATCCTATTAGGACAATAAGAAAAAAGGCTGCAACCCTCTGTACCCGATGATAACGTTTGGCAAATGCAAACAACATGTTCAACTTTGACTATGTGAGAGAGAGGGAAGTCTTGGGCTAATGGCCAAGGCAAGTCTTGGGCTGATGGCCAAGGCTCTCTTTTGACATATGGGGCTTTATGTTGCTCCCAGACCAAAAAGTGCACTGTGCAGCACAGATAGTTTCCAAGCAACACACTTGTCATGTTTGTGTTGAGTGCCCAACTGGTGTACAGATGACTGTAGTAATGGTTGTGAGTGTGCAGAGCGAAACCAAGATCCACCATAGGTAGACTGTCGATGATTGAGATGTTTCTCTGTGACGTTAGGTCAACAGGGGCAGGTCAATAGTGAGTACATATTTGAGAATTGCACAATTTCTGGGTATTTGCTTCGTGGTATTAGCAAATCCACTTGCGCCCACTATTGTGCTCATGGGTGTGTTGGCCCTAAAATGAAGAATTAGCGGCACATTTCTCTCTTGAGACCAATGGCTAACAAAAACCAGGTCACAGTCAATGGTACCATATTTTCATGCTTGTTTAAAAAGTGCATTGCGACTTACAATAAGTGCATTTAAACATTTGGGTACAAACAAGCGCTAGAAGTAAGTAAGTGCTTCAAGTAAGCCAAACTTTAAAGTACTAGTCAAAAATGCTTTTTTTTTTTTTTTGTAAGTAGGAGGTAGATGCAGATAGCTGCACGGAACAGATTATATATACAAGGTAAAGGGTGTTGACAACTGGGAGCAGAGTACCACCTACATTAACCGTTGTTTCACTGTTATTTTACATCAATAGCTGTACAGACGACCCTAGTAATGGTCATGAGTATGCAGAGCTCTACCAAGATCAACCATTGGTAGACTATAAACAAATTAGTTTAGCTCAACAGCCATAAAGATTACCAGTAAATGGCACCGTATTTTAGTGCTTGTTTAAAAGGTGCATTACATTGGTTTGCATGAGGAAACAGTTACTTACTTTGGTGGTCCTTTGCCAACAATAAATGCTTTGCTCACATAGTTCAAGCACCTGATGCATCTCATATCCGAAGATGGACAATATGTCAATATGCAGAAAGACTGCTGATTTGTTGTCTTATACTATCTGTTCTCATCTGTTGTAGGAACTCATCATCTGTTGCAGGAACTCTGTCTTAAAAGTTTTTACTTCACAAAATGTACACTAAACTTTTTTTTTACCTGCAGATCACCAGAACTTACAGCAGCGTTTGGAAAAGAAAGAGAGGGAGTGTGATGCCAAAAATAAGGAGAAAGAAGACATGATGGCAATGCTGAACAAGATGAAAGACAAACTGGAGCGAGAGACCAATGACCACAAGCAAGCCAAACTTCAAGTGGCAGAATTGTCAGCTCGGCTGCAGCATGGAAGCTCTGTACGATCACCAACACAAAGCAAACAAATGCCATCACTTTTAGATTTTGTATTCTGACTATTTTTAAAATGTTCTATCATGCTTTTGCGTGATCCATCATAGCAATGATATTTCCTCAAAAATAATAATACTCATTATTCATATATGTGTTTTTTGCTTGTGCTGTCCTCATAGACTTCTAGTGTTCCAGGGGGACCTCCTGACACTTCTGGTATTATAGCTCCATCCATTTCCTTTCCTCCTCCTCCTCCACCACCACCACCTCCTCCTCCTCCTCCTCCACCAGATGGTCCACCTGCTTTTGGCAAAGTTCCTTTAGCTCCTCCTCCTCCAGGAGCACCACTGGTTACTGCACACAAGAGGAACATTCCTCAGCCATCTAATCCAATGAAGTCATTCAACTGGAGCAAACTGCCTCAGGTAACCGTCACTTTTACTGCCAGGTCTATTGGTACTAGTCATGCTGTGGCTTTACAACTACTGCTGCTCCTACTCTTACTGCTACGTCTTCTATAGAACATTCCCTTTACTTACAACAGTTTGCTCGTAGTGATGGCTATCTAGAATGGCAGAAACTGCTAGATGTCACTTCTCTGTTGTCACTTCATTAAGCCTGCTTCTAGCATGCCTGGGGTTTATGATTGGTTTCCTTTTTTAGGAGATTCTGTAGATGTCCAAAACGGCTCCTTTGCCAGATCCCTGGCAGGCTCGGCTGTTTGGTACAAGTGAATGAGACCAAAAATTCTGTATGAATATGTTTCCTGATGAGCAGCAGAAATTTTTACATGAGAGATAAGATATGGTGATGAAAATGGACTGCAACAACCATAAGTATCCCTGTACGACATTTTCACCAAGGGGATGAGTGGCAGTCTTCTTTCAGTTGGAAGGTTGTGGTTTGTGGGTTTGATTCCCGGCTCTGCTAGACTACGTGTGTAATTGTAAACTTTACCCAATGTCGCTCCTGGTAGTGTGTGAATGGGTATAAATGTGTGATAGGAAATGCACTGTATGAATTTGTGAGTGAAAAAAAAAACCTGTAGTGTAAAGCAGCTTTGAGTGCTCATCAACACTAAATATAAATCTGATGACAGTTTGTGGTCATTATATGACTGAATATAACACATATGTGTACTTTTCTTTCGTAATTTACCTTAACAATAACTCGATTGATCAGCATTAACATAAATAATATTTAGCTAAATGTATCTAAAGAGAAGCTCTTGTACTATCAAGTCAAAAATAAAAAAATAATAAGTAAATTAGAACAGCCAGCAGCATGGAACGTGCAGCTGACAGAACCTGAATTGATGTTTGATGCAGTTTAAATCTAAGGTTATTGAGATGAATTCAAATGATCTCCACACACTGTCTTGTTTCAGAGCAAGACAGATGGAACCATATGGACAGAGATGGATGATCTGAAAGTGTTTAAAAATCTAGATCTAGAGGAGTTCCAGAGGACCTTCTCAGCTTACCAAAGGCCACAGGTAAAGTGTAATGTTTTTTATTATTATTATTTGTATCATTAGCACAGACATGCAGTCATATACAGTATATTACTGTTTATGTTTGTTTGACTTTACCAGTCAAAGTCTTGTAACAATGTTTTATTATTTAATAGTCAAGAGCAGTGATTCCCAAAGTGTACTGCAGGTGGGCCATGAAAGGAAAAACATTTTTTTATTTGAAGTTTGATTTGATTTGAAGTTTTGTAATTACGTTTTGAATTTCAGTGAAATATGTATGATAGATCTTAATGAATACTTAGAAGGAATAAAGCAAAGCCATGGTGTTTATAAATGATATAGCTATAGACTATAGCAGATAGCTCTTCTTTGTGTAAGTATCAGTGTCAGCTGATCTGCATACAGGCCTAACATTTCAGTATTTGAACTCAATGTTATAACCACATGCATGTGTTGAAAGATATGCAAGTTCAGAAAGTTAAGTGGACTGATTATTTATGTGCAATTAATTTTTGTATCCAATGCGCACATAAAAACAATAACATATATATAGGAATTATTGAACCTAGTCTTGTGTGTTGATCAGAGTCATGATTTAATGTTTGGGTGGAACTCAGAGGATGTGGGCCTCGGCACTTTGGGAGTTTGGGAATGGCTGGTCTAGAGTATGATATTTTCATGATTTACCTGCCAAGTGTTGTTGGATTGTGACTCTTTGCTTTGTTTAAATAGAAAGATACTGAAGATGATCGTACTGTTGCTAAGAAGGTGAAGGAGCTGTCAGTAATCGATGGACGGCGGGCACAGAACTGCAATATCCTGCTCTCGAGGTCAGTGTGTGTTCGGATTGCAGAATGAGAGAAAACTCAAACTATAAATATAATGGAAATCACGGTACTCAGATTTTAACTACAGGGATACCTTGAACATTAACCTAGCATTTTATTGTAAAACATTATACCATTTGTAAATTTGTGAAAAGTCAGCTTTTCTCAGGTCCTGTTCAATCGCAGTACAAAGTTTAAGCATTAGCAGCACATTATAAACATGAATTGTATGTAAAGAATAAAAAACACTAATAATAGCCTAATAAAACATCAATTCGGGCCAATAGCCTTGTTGCCTCACAGCATGAAGGTCACCAGTTCAGATTAGGTTGATTGATGATCATTGATGATGTAACACATGATGGCAGCAGCAGAATGAACTCGACTGAAACATTTTGTCTGCCAATTTAAAGAAAAATGCAACCAAACTGATTCAGAGATCCTGATCATGCAGCAAGATAACGACCCCGAACGCACAAAGGAGTTTTGCAACTAAATACTTTTGCTCACATGAAAAATGGGTGGGTTCAAACAAAAGGTGCTATCCCATATGTTTTGTATCAGATCCAGATGTAAATACCTGGAAGTAAAAGCTGAAATGTTCATCTTTTGATATATATTTTTTAAATGTTTACAGTCTATGGCAAAAATAAAGGAATTGGCCTCCCTGTTCCAATACTTTTGGAGGGCATTATACATGTGCTTTACTGTGTGCAGCTTTACAGAAAAATAAGTGTTTACAAATTTGTAATAATAATGAGAATAAATATTAAGACAATGTTTGAATCAGTCAAAGGTACAGAACAATGTTTGAATCTTTGACTGATTCAAACATTGTCTTATTATTTATTCTCATTAAGAAAATGTTGGCAGCATTTCCTGATTTCCTGAAGGTATGATTATCCCATATTGGACTATATTGTGATAGAGAATATGGCTCTTTTGAAGATATCAAACCATATGTGTGAAAAAAGAGTCATTTTAGACCATGTCCTTGCATTTTAGTCCAAAGAGGATGATTATGACAGACCTCAGTTAGACAGCCTAATTGTTTATAAAAGCTCTGGATGATTTAAACCCCCATTTATTAAATGTTACATAAAGTAGAGATATATGTATTTAAGGTCTCTCCCTCCTGTTGTTCCATACAACTTCCAAACAAATCTGCAGATGGTGGGAGAAGAATATTTTGGAAATATATATTGTATTTTGCTGTAGTACATTATCTGAGTTACAAATATTACTAGACATAATCATTAGTGATGTGACGTTCCGTTTCGAGGCTTCGAAGCGTGTGCCGAGTAGGGGAGGGGGCGTTTCCGCGATGCGCGTATCAAGGCTTGCTTCATTTAGGGGAGGAGCCAAAAATGATGACGTCCGAAGCCTCGCTGCCCGGCTGTACCACGTGATTACTTCGTGAAGTGGTTCAGATTTAGCGCGAGGTTTTACAGCTATATAGACCCCTATATAGGCTCCATTCAAAATGTGGGTTTTTGAAGGAGAGTTGCGGTCAGTTGAGAGTTTGGATAGTTTGGAGAGTTTGGATACTAGAGTTTGGACAGCGTTTATATAGTTTGGAGATAGTTTGGAGAGTTTAGGGAGAGATAGAGATTTAGGAGAGGGAGGAGAGTAGGATAGGTGATATAGGATGGAGCCAGCGAGGCTCATCATTGTCCAAGTTTCACAAGCATCATCTGTGCCCTTTTCCTAGTTCCACAAGCACTTTCACTGTCCTCTGCCTGATTACACCCATGCCATTTTCAGAAAAACATTGCACAACCTGCCATATTATGATATTACCATTTTGGGAAGACTTACACACACAGAATACATTCAAAAAATTTATTAAACACATATGTACAGAAATTATTTGGTCATACATTTTTTGTAATTCATAGTCATTTCTAACAGACACAAAAATTCAATTCATCACACATTATGTGGTTCAGATACAGCTGCCTGTGATTATACACTTGGCCAGTAGGTGGTTTCGTGTGCACATGAAGCTTCGAGAAATGAACCCTTTCTCGAACCAATTGGCTCAAGTGGTTCAATGCCTCATGAGGCTTCATCTCACCATCACTAATAATCATATATCCATAGACTCAATTTACAGCAATACAGGCTCATAAATATGTCATTAACTATGGCAAAGCAGAAGGGACTCAAAATGCAGGATTCTGGACACGATTCAGTCAGTAACAGAGTTTTATTCCAGGCAGAGGTTCGGTACACGGAAGGTCAAAGAGATCAAGCAGAGGTACAAAAATGTCAGGCAAAAAGGCAAGGTCGAAAAAGGCAGGCAAGGTTCAAAAACACGAGAAGACTAAACTATGGCTGTGAAACAAGAGTGCTGGAACGTGAGCTATGAACTACAACAAACTGGCAACGAGACAAGCCCCAGAGGGGAATATAAGCAGTGCTTGATTAGGGAGTGATTGGATGCAGGTGTGGTAGACACAATCAGGGATCAGGTGCACACAGACGAGGAAGTGGGTGGACAGGAACCTGAAACAGAGACAAGGGTGAGTGATTTCAAAATAAAACAGGAAGACAAGACATGGAACATGAAGGGAGAAACAAAACAAGATACTTAGAAGTGACAGATCATGACAAAATAGCTATAACAATATTTTAGGAGTAGAACTAGAACTTAAACTAGAAATCTTGACAAAACACCCTTTCTTTCTTTCTTTTACCAAAGATATAGTTTTCATTAGGACCAAGTCATCAATTGCATCCATATCAGCTTGTACTTTAAAAAATAATGTGTAAAACATAACTGACAGTTGTTTGTGTGACAGGCTGAAGCTGACCAATGAGGAGATCCGCCATGCCATCCTGAACATGGATGAACAGGAGGATTTACCTAAAGACATGCTGGAGCAGGTACCATTAAAATTCACACTTGCTGGAAATCTTTCTTTGTCACCATATTGATATGATAATATGAAGTTACATAAAACTAAATATGACTTTAGGAGCTTTTTTTTATTACTTTAGTTAGACAACACACTGAGCAATTATGACACATTTCAGCTCATGTCTGATAATAAGATAATGATCTGACATTCATTAATGAAAATAACAACATCTCACATCTCGACTGTTTTTATATCTGATGTGTCATTTTTATGGGACAAATATTTTCAGTCAGTGGCCAAGTAGGCCAAGTAGAAAGTAATTGGGCTTGCAACCAAAGGGTCACTGGTTCAAATCTGGGGACTGGTCTAGGGCTTGGATGCTCCTGAACAAGGTACCCAAGCCCTATTCATGTGTGTTTACTACATGAATGGGATGGATTAAAAGCAGCTATATCTGGCTGTGTAAGGAAATATTTAACCTGAAAACATGGTAGAGACAGGAGGCTTCTGCTCTAAGGGACCACCAAGCCTGGTTTTACTTCAAATTTAAAAACTACAAAGACAGATAAGATCATTCAGGAAGTCAGTAGTTACTGATCATTTATTAGAGGCAAATTGATTTACACATGTGTGCCTTTGCTTTTGAAGCTTTTAAAGTATGTTCCTGAGAAGAGTGACATTGAACTGTTGGAAGAACACAAGCATGAGCTGGACCGTATGGCCAGATCTGACCGCTTCCTGTATGACATGAGCAGGTAAGTACCAATTGAGCTTGGTTCACACTGCATGATTTTCCACTGACAAGTTTTTCAGCTAATTCCAACAAGCTGCAGACACCTGACACAGTATGCTGAAAATATGATCTGAGTCTTTGATGACTCAAGCCATCCTCTACAACAGAGAGAATAGACAGAGACAAAGATAACACAGCACCGCTAAAGATGCTAAAGATCAAAATTTTACCTGGTTTCACACATCATTCTGTGTCACTTCTCAAGTGTGTTTTTGTGACAAAGCATAGTTGGGCCTACGTCTTGTGAAAAATGGTGCTGTGTGTGACATCCTGTGACAACAGCAAAAACGTGTTTAAGAAGCTGGAAACAGAAGATGTTTGATGTCTAGCTGGTCGGGTTGAAGTTATTTAACGCTTACTCTCCCTATCGCTCTCCCTCCCTCTTTCTCTCAACGAGGCTCCTCCAGCATTTCCGTGTGCTTTGGTGTCTCATGCAATTTAAAGGGGACATATTATACCCTATTTCCCAAGTTAAAATAGTTCCCTGGTGTCCTAATGAACATGTCTGTGACATGCTTTGGTCAAAATACCATAAGGATGAAGCACCATAGCAGTTCAATAACCCTGCCAAAACCGCCCCTTTCAGAACGCTCGGTTTTGTGCATGGTCCCTTTATATGCAAATGAGACACGTGCAAACACACACCCACTTCTTCCAGGGGGTTTCTGATTTGTCCTTTATACGGTGCTCACTCAGCTCCTGTTCCCTCCGCTCCATTCCTCTCCCCCTCCCTCCACTAGTTCTCTGACAATATCAACAACGGCGAGAGTGCCGTCACATGAAGAGACGTCCGACACAAGGATCAAGGATTCGACACAAGGATCAAGCCGAACACTGCTGAACTGTAAATCAGTTAAAAACACTTAGGGACAGCACCGCTGATCGCCACTGCTGATCGCCAGCAGCGAGCTGCATAAGCTGCCGCTGTATGTGACTGTATCAGACTGAGTCTGTGCTCCGGTCATGGAGGACGTATTGAACAAATATTATTAAATAGGACGTGTCAGAATGGTCAGTTATGAGCTCTATTTGACCTTTTCTTAAAAATGTGTGTGTTTGTACGTCAGTGAAATACGGTCGCTGACTAAATACGGCGACCGCGGTGTGAACACACAAACACACGTTTGCTGACTTTATCCGGCACATTAGCTTCATATATAAAATCCTCTGAGGCTGGAAGTTTGTGTAAAACACTGTGCTCCACTGTGCAGCCACCAACAGCACACTTGTCCCTCCGCGTTGACATAATACCGCTCTTCCTCCTTGCCTGCACTCTTGCATTTTATAGGGACAAGGTGGAGCTAAGGTGGAGCTCTCAAAGTAAACTTACTGGTGGGGTGGTAACATTCGCGGTGAAATGCGCATGCTGCCGTCATAAGCGCAGGGAATTCAACATCGAGTGTTTTATCGCCTTAACTTAAACTAAGGGGGACCACGAAAAAAGGACTGAGTATACTTTTTCCACACTTTGGCGACTGGTAGTGCCTCCAGAGTCCCAAATATAAGTATTAAAATGATTAAAAAGTTGATTTTGCATAATATGTCCCCTTTAACATAAAAATGGTTTGGTGCACAGGAAATAAATACACTGTGAATTCCTAACTCTATGATCGCCCCACAGAGAAAGTCCATCACCTCTCAGCAACTTCAGACAGTGTAGAACATCTGAAATCTACTACTCTGCTTAACAATATGTCATCATAAAACTCCATTGCATAATATTGTATGATGTTCTGAATTGACACTTGACAATTCTCAAACACTGACCTGCACGAATACAACAACAGCAGCAACATCTAAAAGAGTTTTTGATTTTTTTGTGTGTGTTTTTGTGTCTGTTGTGTCCAGAATCAACCACTATCAGCAGAGACTGCATACTCTCTACTTCAAGAAGAAGTTTGCAGAAAGAGTGGCTGAGGTCAAGCCAAAAATAAAAGGTAACTTCTTCCACTCTGAAGGTTATCACTTTATATTGAAGACTGTTTGACAACAGGGCTACATTTGAACCCATAAGGTCTGACACACTGATGTGTTTGAAGACATCTGTTTTCTCTTATACTGTATCTTCAAAGCTGTTGTCAGAGACGTCTTTTTTCCAACTTTAGGGGGGACATTTATTCACCAACAAACTTCCCTACCTCACTAGCAGAGATGACCACCTCCTCGTGGAATACTGGTGGATGAACTGTTGTGGGATTAGGACTAGTTATTGATTCAATATTCTTTATACCGACTAAGTCATGCTCAATCTAATTTGTATCACGAATAAAATGCACAGCAGGTACAAAACATACAGGACCACAGCTCTATCCATCTTACTGTCCCTCTCATCGTTCACTGTTTATATTTCTGTAACGTAAAGGTCAAAAAGGAAACTGATTCAATACACACTAGCCAATAAATTGATTTTCTCCTCCACGTCTTTGGCAAGTTGTCTGAATGCCTGTTGTAGTCGGACTGTTGCTGTAGTTCAATTAAAGTGTGCAAGAAAATGTCCAGAATGGGAAAATCTCAAAACACCACATTTTGGTTTTTGTGGATACAACCACGATGCTACTTTGGGAAAATGCCATTTCTGCCAGTACAGTCAATAGTTAGGTTAGCTTTAACAACGTAACATAACAATATGCAATGTTACTTAATAAAACTGACCAAGTTCCTTGTGAGTGCGGTCACACTGAAAGTGACCAATCATATGAGGGCCGGTGCCCTCCTTGGTCTCCACCCCCAAACTGTCAAAAGTCTGGTCGACCAAAGAACTCCTCTTAAATAGATGCCCTCTGGAAGGCAAACACATTTCGTTCAACAATAAAGGCTATTCTATTCCTGTGCATGCAGATTTCAACTTTGAGAGCAGACTTCGCTTGCATAAGCAGAAGCAGTGCACTATGCACGCACACACATTCACTAAAAACATGGCTGCCAGTGGAAATGTAAGAAAAAAAACTGGTCTTAGCCACTTAACAAAAGACTCACCAAGTTAAATCTGTGTCTGCTTAAGTTTGCGATATTTTAAGAATACGTTCACTGCTTTATGTCATTGTTTTCAACAGGAAACTGCTCTAGTGAATCATAGTCATTGTTGATCGGCATCAGACTATTAACACAAATGACTGTCTTGATTAGTGAGCCTCTCGTTCTTCCTCTACTGTTTCAGCTCTGTGCCTGGCATCCAGAGAGGTGTTGCAGAGTGAGCGACTACGTCAACTCCTCGAGGTGGTTCTGGCCTTTGGGAACTACATGAACAAAGGACAACGAGGAAATGCCTATGGATTTAAAGTCTCCAGTCTGAACAAATTAGCTGACACCAAGTCAAGCATAGACAGGTAGAGAAACAATGCATTGTCTTTGTGTGACTGGCCTTTTTCATAAAGGACATACACGTATATGCTGACTTACATTCACATAGTCATGTCCAAATTGTCTCCTGGAGTAAAGAAAATGGCTTAAAAGTGCAAAGTGATGAATGACGGACTTTTAACTGTGTGCTGTGTGTCTTTGTAGAAACGTCAGTCTGCTTCACTACATGATCTCCGTACTGGAGAAGAAGTTTCCAAAGCTAGTGACCTTCAGTGACGAGCTACAGAATGTGCCAGAAGCTGCTAAAGTCAAGTAGGAATGAAGTGGCAAACATACACACACACACAGAACCTGGTTTCCATAACTTCACAGGACATAACATCGACATATATTATTATAATTTCATTGAGACTCACTCTAACATTAACCTTAACTACTAGTAACCTTACCATACAACACGTTTTCACCTTAAAATGTAATAATTTATGTTACGGGGACTTGATTTTTGTCTCCATAAGGAAGACCTCGGAATTAGTAAGTATTGTGAAAGGGTTGTTAAATGTGAAATAAAGTGGCAAACATGCTATTAAAAAACAAACAAAAACTGAACTATCCTTTAAGTACAAAGAGTTAATATCCTCTGTGCACACGAAAGGCCTGTTTCTCTCAAATGTTGTCCCCAAATCTATTATTATGCTAAAAGTAGAGCTTGGTTATTTCACAAATGTGTATTTATTGGTCACATTAAACAGCATCAAAGGTCAAATATCAGTATCTAGTAAAACCAGTGAGTGCCAGAGTTTAAAAATGTTTAAAAGCTTATTTATTCTGACTACCATGTGTTTTGTGTAACTTTGTCTTCCCAGTATGACAGAGTTGGAGAAGGACATTGGAAATCTGAGGTCTGGCCTAAAGAGTATTGAGGCAGTAAGTGACATAATACATTTAAAAAGTTTTCAGTTTTCAGTGTCCATATGTCTTGTCTTGTGTGTGTGTGACATCTTGCTGCCATCTCCAGGAGCTGCAGTTCCAGCAGGCTCAGTCCTCTCACTCTCCTGCTGATAGGTTTGTCCCTGTGGTCAGTCAGTTCATCACTGTGGCCTCATTCAGCTTCTCTGAGGTAGAGGAGTCACTCACTGAGGCCAAGGAATTGGTAAGTGGGCAACAGTATCTGTTCTTTGTGTGTGTGTATGTGTGTTCTTGTAGTTTTAGCTCTTTAGGAGCTAAATCTGAACAAAGGATTTCAAAAGCCAAAGTCACAAAATAACACATTTGGACTTAGCTTGCACATAGCATTGCTTTTTATTTAGAAAACGACGAGGAAGATGTCATTTTGTTGTATGTTTGTGCGGCAACGGATGAGCTGCATACATATTTTACATCACTTCCTGTGTCTACAGAGTCACAGTATTGACATGTACGTACAGTAGGTGTCTTCAGGCCAGGATTCTGTTCCAACATGCAAAGTTTGGGGCAGACCGGACAATTTATACTCCCTGTCCCATGACCAAACACTGCTGTCAAGGCAATGCTGTTTGGTGAAAACCCAGTTTTCAAAATATACGAGATAGCACTATCAAGTTCTAAAGCATAGGTTACTAATAGGGTGGAATGCAGTCCGGATCCGGAGTGTGTGTGTGTGTTTTATTTTTCAGCATTTTTTTTATTACATAACGATATTAAAGTTTTGGCTAATCTCTATTAACTGATATGCATATGGATACAGATAATTAAAAAGCAGAATGGCATTGTATTTCTGTAAATTCATCCCAGCTCTTTTGCTCTTTACACAGAGCATTTACCAGTTAGCTCAAATGTGATTAGTCAAGCCAGAAATGGCTTAACTTGCCGGCAGATTCTGTATATTCACATTTAGTATCGATTTATGAAGATGAATGGGTTGCTGATTAATACTCCAATTTGCCCTAAACATTATGTTTCTCCCATGTGATGAGAGCCGTGTTTTCTCCTTATGTAGAACAAAACCAACTTTACAACTTAAATGTGTATCTTTTGTGTCTCCTGTTGAAGTTTGGGAAAGCACTGAGACACTTCGGAGAGGACTCCTCCAAGCTGCTGCCAGACGAGTTCTTTAGGATCTTCGACACTTTCCTTACAGCTTTCTCCGAGGCCAAACATGACAACCAGAACATGGCCAGGTCCAAGGAGGAGGAGGAGAAAAGGGCACTCATGGAGGCACAGGTTAGCAAACCTTAACAGATAAGAGAGGGCCATACACTAGGTATGCATTAGTGGGTGTGTGGAATACACTTGTGTTGTATTTGAATTATGCTGCATTCCATTTATATCAAAACTCAGAGGTCAGAAGTGCGAATTTTCACCGCATTCCAGTTGAACATTTTCGGAAATAAACGCAAATGTATCTCAGGCTAGCCATTGTTAGCAATACCAGTCGCTCTTTGTGGTATTTTGCCCACAAAAACAGTAGCAACATGTCTACTGTTGAAAATGAAACAGTACTACTGAGGTTGCTCCATTTCCAAACCCAAGGTCAGCGGGCAGTCCCTCTTCAGAAATGCTCCATGACCATGAGTTCCAACTACAAATGTAATGCAGCATTACCCTACCAATCGTGGTGATGCACTTTGGATGTGTTCATTTAAAAAAAAAAAAAAAAAAAACATAATGAAACCTGTTCTACTTATAACATCCACCTCATTAATTCACTGATAAAATGTAAAACATCCACTCTTTCTCTTGCATGTTCTAGCTGAAGAGAGACAGAGAGCAGAAGGCCAAGAAATCTGAAGCAAACAAAGAAGAGGGCGAGTTTGACGACTTGGTGTCAGCTCTGCGCTCTGGAGAGGTGTTTGACAGGGACATGTCCAAAATGAACCGCAGGAAACAGCGCACGCACAACTTGTTCGAAAACAGCCGGGAGAGGCCTATCGGCAAACTGAACTAATACCAGGAAACAATTGTTTTAACTTCAAACGTATGAGGCACTGACTATGCTGAGCATAGTCGCTGTTCAGCTTCAGACACAGAGGCTCACACTCAGTGAAAACATGGCTACTAGTGGTGACACAAAGAAAAACAGATTTTAACCTCTTAAAAAAAGAGGCCTAGCCTAGCTTAAGGGGCTGTACGCACAAAAACAAGTTAAGGTTAACCCACTTAAGTTGTTTTTATTGTATCAGCATTTTATCCATTTGAAAACTGGTCAGAGAGTGGGAAAATCTCTACAATAACAAACACACAGCATGCATGCGTGCTTTATGCACACGCTCCACATAACATGTTCTCTGTTTTTGGTGTAGCGGTGTTACGCCACATAGAGGCCTGGCATATGTACTATACATATACTATGAACTAACCACTACACCAACTGTGTGTTCCCACAGATATAATAACTTATACCATAACAGAAACGGAGACAGACAAAACAATCACTGATCTGTTTTGTTTATTCAAGTAAAAATGTTTGTTTTTTGTTTCTGTTTTCTCCTCTTTTTATGTTACGATTCAACACATTTTTCACCCCCGTTTGTGAAATCTCTAAAGACAGACGTGTTCTAGTGATATCTTGCGTCTTCTCAGGCTGACTTTTGTTTTCATTGACAGTAGTTGGTAAAACTGTCAAAGTAAGTGAAAGTAAGTAGTAGTGTGATGTTGTTTTCAACATTCATTTTGGTATCTCACCATAGTGAGATGCCTCACTCATGTTTCACAAAAGTGGGGTAAAGTCCTGAACCTAAAGTTCAATGTCTCACATTACTAGTATAGCTGTAAAGCTGCACGGTAAGTTAACATATAAAGTCAATGCACAGACGGTAGTTGATGAGCATTTGAGACTAGGATGCTCATTCTTGCTCAAAACATGGCTGTCAGCAGGGGCACAAGGTAAAACAGATTTTATTGAATTGAATTGAATTGAATTGAACTTTATTCCTCCCCCAGGGGGAAACACACATTCACAACAGCTCAGTTAAGAAATGAGAATAGAATAAAAATAAAATAAAAATAAAAAATAAAAAAAAATAAAAAAATAAAAAAATTAAAATTAAAATTAAAATTAAAATTAAAAATAAAATAAAATAAAATAAAATAAAATAAAATAAAATAAAATAAAATGAAATAAAATAAATTAAAATACAAAGTCACTTAACAAAGGCTCACCAGTTGTGTTTTTGCAGCATTCACTCCATTTATTTGAGTTGAAAATGTTCAACTTTGACAGAAAGTGTGCATATGATATGATCTGTGCTGAGATTCTCTTACTGATGTCAAATCTCTGACATGATTTCACGTCCATATCCGGCGCCAGCCAGCCAGACATGGGTGGTTCATAATGGAGGGAAAACTTATCATCTCTTTGTATACACCTAGAGCTCTATTACATGAAAGGTTTTATCTACAGAGACCATTTAAAAAAGAAAAGGCTTGGAATAATCAGCAAAGTAGTAATCAGTAAGTAAACTTGCTGCTTTAAAAGTTACATACTACATCTTAAATCTATGATAACTTGCACACCTCCCTGCACCAGTACAGTCTGAACTATTATTTTAAATCCACACCAGTGGTACATGGTTCTTGATTGTATATACAGTATGTAAAGTATGCATATGTTCAAGCATTTTACACTACCATACAAGCACTGAGGCTAAGGCCCTGTTCAAACCTGGTATTTTTCTGTCCTGACAGTTGACTGTGATCACTTAGATTTTCCCTGTAACTATGCAAACACACACCTGATTTCTGTTTTACCGTTCATTCTACACTTTGGCATTCAACTTTTATTTCTGCATAATAGTATCCTGCAATATTTATATGCATACTTCTTGTTTTTAGTTGAAGATATTTAAAAAAAAAAAAAAAAAGTTTGGGGTATATTGCATTGATTAGATGGATAATAATTATTGTATCTAATAATCAGGTGTTTAAAATAATAACAGCCTTGCAAAAAAGGCTTATTTATCAGCTGCTATAGTTTGTCAATGTTTTCACGGATGTGTTACAGCAATATTTGCAAGTTTTTGTTATTATTTAAAGGTCTATTTTGTAGGATATGGGGAGCTCTCTTCATGTAAATGGCATATAATTGTAATAATATGTTTATAAGTGTAAAGAGTAGGCCCTCCATCTTTTTATGCCATTTAGGGAAACAATAGTCTCCTACATGCTAAGGAGGATGATGTGAAGGGTCATTTACAAGCTGACCACTAGTAGCGACTATAGCCTCCACACTGAACCTTTAAGTTACTGTTTAGTGTTAGATATGTTGAAGGGAGTCCCCTGGACCAGTATTAATCTGGCTGTGTTTGTACTTCCATCGTTAATAATGTTTAGTAATCTGTCACCGTTTACATAACAACATGGCTTCTCTGTTCCATTAGGATGCTTGTTTCTGATGAGTCATTTTTGTAGGGACTTAAGAGTTCATTGATTTTTGTTAAAATGTAAATATATATATATGTATATATACATATATATATTAATAATAATTTATCCTTTGTGTGTATGTCTGTAGAGAGGCCTCTGCTGTTGCCATTGGGTAAAATAAAAAAAGTGTGCATTTTAATGTGTCAGTTTCTTTTGTTTTTCAAGCATTTAAGGTACAATACGCAAAATGTATCATCATTTATTGAGATTCAGTTACCATCAAAAGATGTTTAGTTTGTAAATTGTGGTCTGTTGTAAAAACATGGTGGTCCAAAATGGCTGCATTCATAGAGCTGACCAGGCTAATTTTGGATTAATGGATAACTACAATTCATAACAATCCGGGGAGTGCACTATTATGGTTAAGGTTAGAAAAAAATGTTGTTTAGGGCTGTCTAAATGTGTGGTAGTCAATGAGAGTCCTTAAAAAAACCTCTGTGTGTGTGTGTCAGAAGATCTATAAAAGGGTCGTATTGAGAAGGCCTTTCATCTGAGAAGTTTCTAGCTGCTCCAAATTAACCTGCTCCAGAGGACTCCAGAAGATTCCTGACATTCTCCTCAAGGATCTTCTCTGGGTTGGAGGTGAGTTTTAGCAGGTTTTGAAAGTGTTGGCATTTACATTCCTCAACCAGCTCTACAGGCTACTTTCAGTGTATTATGGTGGTGGACGAAGCAGCCAGTTCCCTCTGTTTGATGGAAAACATCACCACCATCTACATGTTAGGTTTTTTATGATTTGTCAGATTTTTATGGATGATGAATCTTTTAGCACCACCAATGCCACTATCTGGATGACATGCAAATTTGGATAAGGTCATCTTTATATATATCGATTAAGTTCTTATTCTGAGATGCTGGGACATCCATGTTTTCTGCCATGTTGACGCCACATCATTGTTAAAAGTGTATGTAGACTGGGAGATAACAATATCACACGTGGGAACGAGAAACTTCACTCATGGCCATGCATAATAATGTGTGTTATTGTTAGGATTTTTCCTGCTAAAGTGAGGCAGAAAATCAGCTACAACCTCATTTTCATCTACAAAGTGGACCACCTACATCTTTAATTATTTTATTGGCACTACGTCGTATGGAAGTGAATTTAGCTAATATATTCTGAATAAAAATTCCCAGAAATGATTAAATGTATGTTTTTTGTCTCCCAAATAGATGTCATAGTATAATGTCCAGAAAATATGTCTTGAGTGATTTTATAGGTACTAAATGGTATAATAGTAATGATATTAATTAATGTTCTGAATAAAAATGGCCAAAAATTATGCAAAAGTGTGTTTTTTCGTGAGTAGTATAAGAAAGTGTATAGTGTATAGTAATTCACTACAATGAATTACGATGAAGATATTGAACGTTTGCTTTGTCAGTATTGCAATTTGAAGACAGGCCTTGCGTGATGTCATCACAGCAAGCTATACTATACTAAAAAAAAAAACAATAACATTAGCAAACATAAGTCATTAATATGTGGCGAAGAGATATTTTTTTCCCACAGACGTCACCTCCTGGACTCCATAGAAATATGTTGTAACAATGTAAACACATCTAGTATTTTATGTCATACTGATTTATTTTTATATTTTCATGTCATGAAAGCAACATGCTTTCGTAACCCTGTGCCTCATACTATTGTCAATTTATAGAGATAGTAAAAATATACTACATAACTCCATAGCTACACAAGAATAAGGAATAAAATATTGAAATACAACATGAAATAATCCAGCCGAATTTCAGGGGTTATCGTGAAATACTGAACAACAAAGAAAGTCCTGCATTCTATAAAAAAAATAGTGACTCTTTATGGCCCACAAGAGGGCTGTGGCCCATTATTGAAGAACATTATTTCATACTATGGAAGCTCAGTGCTTTGTCGCCCCTAGTGGAGACTCTGGTGCGTGCAGAAACAAAACAAAGCTGCATTCAAGATCACGAATCAGTCAGCGCGGTGTGCTTGTGACATTGTTATCAAACAAATAACTTACTTCACCATCGCCAAACAACATTAAATTAGATCGTTGTTACGTCTCTTCCGGTTTACTTCCTGCTGTGTAGTGAGACGTTCGCAAGCCGTGATTAGCCAACAACCACAGCGTCGTGGCTACGGCTGCTACTGCTGCTACCGCTGCTGCTTTTTTTACTTCCTGAATCCACAACAACAGTGTAAAAAGCGTCTGTTTGTAGGAGCCGTAGCTCATACACTTTTTGTCGTCGCCCTGTGCTGCTGTGATGGTGGAGGCTTCGGCTGCCTGCCTGTTCGAGGACATCCAGTATGAGGACATTGAAGTGGAAGCGGTAAAGTTAGAGTGAAGCTGGAACCGTTAGCTCTGCAGTTGTTCATGATCAACATCTGTTTAACTGTCATGTAGTGTGAAAAACACAAAGAGCTAAAAACGCCGATGTTCTAACACACAATTAAACTCAACAGCGTAACAACCAGTGTAGAAGGAGTCTACGCATTGTTGACTGTTATGGAAGTGCAGTGTCCTGTATGGTTTACCTGTTGGTGCTGGATAGTTAGTCCAGCCGTCCTCTGTCCTTCTCTGGACACTCATGTTGTGTTGTCTGTCCGCAGGCTGTGGGCAGAGGGACATTTGGAGTCGTATTCAAGGCCGTGTGGAAAGGAAAGGATGTAGCAATCAAGACCATAGAGAGTGAGAATGAGAGGAACGCTTTCCTTGTTGAGGTAAGGCCATCATCAAACCCACTTTCAACTAGTTGTTGAAACTCAAGTTGTTGTTAGGGCCCATGAAAGTGGGATTAAGGCTACTAATTACCTTTCTTCTGATTATTTCCATAAAGAATGGCCTTTGTTGAAGCTTGATTAAGCACACAACTTTCCCAGAATTAAGCAAAATCATTTGTACACCTTATTCAACTGCAACTATTTTCTAACTTATTTTCTTGAGTAATCGTTTGGTTCATAAATTGTCATGTTATTGTTATGGGAAAGGTTAAAAAATGTTGGTTTTCAAACCACAAGATGAGACATTTTCATGTTCTCAAATGCCTCCCACCCTACAGACTTATGCTGTGTTTTATCGAAACACCCGCAAGTTCACTACGTTCCAGTTGAGAAATCAGGAACACAAATTTATCTTGGGGTAGCCGTTGCTGATGACAATGCTCAACATTGTATTGTGTGCACACAAACAGCAGCATCAGGTCTAAGGTTGAAAATGAAACCCTACTATGTGTACGACTGACTTACTATAATTAACAAGTACAACAGAAGTGCTATTAATGATTAAGTAAGATAATAAAATGTTTTTTATTTATTTAACCTTTATTAAACCAGATAAAAGACCCATTGCGATTAAGAGCTCTTGAGAATGCAGCATTAGCCCACACATTAGGTGGTCCTGCAGTGCTTTATGAAAGGACGACTAGCTCCATATTCTACCACACTCATATTTCAGAGAACTGGGGTTAATTCCTCAGCCAAAAGTTCTTTTTCAACTTTTTTTCTCCACCTACCAGGTGTAATTCCTTTACCTAAAGTTTGTAGCCGTCTCATTTTAGGAAAGGCAGAAGATCCATAACAGCTACTACTTCCCTCTTTCAGTAAAATGCATTCCTCTGTGTCTCCACAGACACAACACAAAACACTGCTACGCTGACAAAACATGGTTGTATGGGGCTGATGGATTTAATTATCATTGTGTAAACACATTTGAATTTAACAGATATGAATTAATGTTATAAAGTTACACACTACGAAAATAAATATGGATGTTTTCACGTTCTTATAATCTCGATTCAAATGGGAATTCATAGGTATTTTTGTCTTGTTTAGTTTGCGACAGAAGTTACAGCACAGGCTGGTATAGGGGACGACATAATTATTAATGGATTCAAAGAGTGTTTGTTTACCAAGAGATTTTCCCAAATACGAAAGCATAAAACAAAATCAGCAACAACAAAAAAAATGTGGGTTTCAAAATAAAACACCAGCATGATGAAAAACTAGTATACTCTCCAAGCTCCACAGCTTCAACTAAAGTCTCTCAACAGGCACAGGCAGCATGATAATTATCCAACCACTCAGCAGCTTGCGCTGGCTCCAATCGATAATAAACAAATGAAGTGTCAAGCTGTCAGAAATACCTTGCATCAGCAACTTAAACTAGTCATAATACATTCAAAATTAAAATCATTTCACAAATGGCTCCAACAGGCATGGTTCACACTGGATGCGTGTGAGGAGACGTTCCTATTCTTGAGCTCAGGAGTGCAATATTTCATAAAATCAGTATTTTACTGTCTAGGCTAAATCAGAATACATGAAAAACGTATGCGACAAAGTGATGCTTTCTGTCAGAGATAAATCAGAAAATGAATTAGGGAGACAAGTGAAATGCCACCGACACACTGCCAATGTGAAAACACACATCCGAGCTAGACGTAGCACCGCAACAATGTACAGGCTCACAATGTGAACTATCTTATCAGTCTGATAATCACTGGGGTGGGTGGTGGGCAGATAAAAAGGTAAAATCCTTAACAATCCAAAATTCCTGTATATGGCATACTTCACTATGTGTGTAAAATTGTAAACAGAAATCAGCAGCAGCATTTTTTCTGTGTCATGTTGGCTGTGTATTTCTTCTTATTTGTTACACAGTTGGAAAACTATGTCTTTGAAATAGCTTGGCTGTCAGTGGTAAATGCATCACTACACATGTGTTGTTAAAACCTTCATAGTTTAAAAGGTCTATAAACTGTCTAAAAAACATAAAACATGGTGTAAAGAGTTACAAGTAAAATTACTTATTTAAAATAAAATACCAGTTTGGTGACAACAAAGGCGGGCAAAACCACAACAGAAAGGACCAATGGGTGCTGTCAAATAAAACAAAAGTCTACACCAAAGAAAAATTTAACTAACCAAATGAGAATAGTTCTCGACAACATTACAAAGTAACACAAAGCGTGAGCGACAGTGGAAGAAGCCTCCTTCCAGTCGGTGCGTTCTGATTGGTCCAGGGAGTCTTCAGGCCAAGTCTCGAATCAGCATTGATGGTCAGGTGGACACAGCTGATGTCTAATGCCTGAGGCAGTAACATATGGTTATTTCCATTTTTAAAGCATCCATCAAAAAGTAAAATGAAACTTGCAGCTTTATCAATGAATTCGATATGGTCAACTATTTTCTACTATTATAATAATAATATCTCTAAAGAAATCCTTTATGTAGTAGGTACATAACCCCTTTCACTGGAAAAGGTCGTCAGTTTATTAATGATATCCTTAATTTCCTACTGTGAAATATTCAATAAAATCCCTGTAAGGTGACAAAGAACGTTCAGTGGAGTTCTGTTCCTGACCTTCACCCTATTATTCATGTGAAAATAGTTTAATGTAAAATTAGAAAAAGTTGAGGATTTTTCTTGAACTATAAAAAATCATGTCCCTGGCTTCAATCACATTGTTTATGTCAAGTTTCAAGCAAATATGCTTTAGAATGTATGTAAGTTAAAATATCCATGTTTCCGCCATAAAATATTAAATAAAACATGGCAAATTCTAAGTGATTCGACTGTAGGACTTTTGAGGGAAAATGAAGGTGAAGACTGCCCAAATTTTCATGAACAATGTGTTTCTGTAAATGTTTATGAAAGTCTTACTGTGGAATTTGTTGAGACCATTAAATTTAAAGCCAGCTCATTGATCATTAATAATGTTCTATTATGATATACCTTCAGAAGTAATGTAGAACTTTCTATAGGTGTATTTCTATTTAGTGTATTTAAGTTAAAAGTGTTCGTAGTTATTCATAATTCTCAAAACTTCAATTGAAGAAATATTTGAAAGGTGAAAAACAACACTTGGCTGGATTCTGTTTTTGTCCTCCCCACATTCCTTGTGTTAAAGACAAAGTATGCTAAATTATTTTACTGGTAGATCATTGTTCAAATTAACTCTTTTGGAAATTTTCATGGATATATAGGGAATACAATACTATAGGACAAAACATATATAGGACTGTGCAAAGTTTTTATAGTGAGAAATAAGGCTGCAACTAATGATCATTTTCATAATTGATTAACCTGTCGATTCATCAATTAGTTCTCAAAATATCAGACAATGTTGAGTAGTGTTTCTCAATAATGTTCTCAACTGTCTTGTTTAGTTCACAAACTCAAATTATTAATTTTAAAGTCTTTGTCATGAGCATGGAGCAAAGACACTAGAAATTATTCACATTTTAGAAGCTGAAAAATTAGATAGCTTGTTTTAATTATTCAAAACAGCTCAAATCCATTAACTAGATCACTTAAAATAGTTGATGATTAGTTTTGTAATTCAGTCAGTCATCAGTCATCATCTACCGCTTTATCCTCAACCAGAGGGTCGCGGGGGTGCTGTGCCAATCTCAGCTACATCGGGCGATAGGCGGGGTACACCCTGGACAGTTAGTTTTGTAATTGATGAATAAAAATCTGAACACCTTAGGTACCTGTATGTTTTTCCTGGTGCTGTACATATGCTGCAGACTGACTGTAAATCATACTCTCTAACGGCTGTTTTTTCCATCTGTGTACAGCTCCGCCAACTCTCCCGGGTGAATCACCCCAACATTGTTAAGCTGTATGGCTCTTGTGATAATCCAGTAAGTAAACCAGCACTCAACACGGGTCAGTAGCTCTTGTACACACACCTATTCCTATGCCTTATGGTACCGTGCCTAAATTATGGGTGCAAGTTCTGGCGCATCCTGTCACTGAAACTAGGAATGGGACGATAAAAACTTCTTTGTGTCCAATACCGATACTGTTCAAAAACTCAAGTATCTACTGATATCGATATTATTCCGATACATTCATTTTAGACCATTTATGAACTATGAAGCTGTTAACAACACATTTGTGCTGAGTCATTTCAAAGATATAATTCTCCAACTGTGTAACAAATAAACAGCCCAAAACATGACTCAGCTAAAATGGTTTTGCTGATTTTAATTTACATTTTTACAGTCAGTGCATAGTGAAGCATGCGATAGATAGGATTTTTGGATTGTATCGGATTCTACATTTTTATCTGTCCAATGCAGTGTTTTTGACCAATATCCCAGATTCCCACCCCTATCTGAAATAGAACCAGTGTCATCCATGGTAAGGCAATGAAATAATGAATTGAAACATTATACGTCTTATACCTCAAAATGGATGATGGGCTCATACCTGTTGATGTCATGTTCTGGTGCAGAGCGCATAAAGCATGTGTGGCTTGTTGTTATCTTTGGCTGTGGAGAGTAAGAATAAAGGAGACTTCAAGTTGGGTAGAAAACATTCATTGATTATGTACAGTAACTTTGTCATATTCTCCACAGTCAATTTTAAAAAATGTCAATTTACCACAATTTCTGATCAGGATTTGTGTTCAATTTAACTTTAAGTGTTAAATATAAAGGCTTAAATAGACTCTTTTATTGTTACGTTAACACTGCTAGACTGCATATGCTATGTATATAAATCATGTTAGAACTAGGGATGGTCATGCCTATTCAATTATTCCATTATTCACTTGGTTATAAAAAGTCAATGCATTATTTTTTTCTACCACTCATGCACTGGAGTTTAGAATATTCAAATTGAAATCATTTCAACAGTTACACTTCCTGTTGGTGGATTAAGATTAGGATGGATAGCCAATGTATATAGGTGCTCTTATTTTCTCATGTGTGTGGTAAAAGATACACACCTGAACAAACTCAGACTTCAACCCTGTGGTTTGAGATAATAGTTTAGTATTTTTGTAACATTACAATTATTCATTTATACCTTGTAATATAAAGATATGTTTCTCCATCAGTATCTATCCAAGCACTGTCATATGCATCACCTTTAAGTCAGATGTATATACTTTTAATGATTACAGCCAACATATTCTCAACAAAGACAAAGGCCAGTTTGCAAAGGTCCACCGTTTGCACTAGACTTTTTAGCTGTCCCTCATTTTGACAATTTTATTTTAAATGATGATGACACATTGTCTTTCTAATAGTATTTCATGTTCAAAAATAACCACCTGACCATAAAGCCATTTACAGGGCTCACCGTTTTCAGGCACAGAATGTTATTGAATGCTTTAATTTTTTCCACTGATACAACGGAGGGAGATCACTAAAACACCAGGCCACAAACGACTCCACTCCTCCACACTTTGTTTACATCTGTCAACCCCATGGCTCAGGTCACGGAGGAGGTTTTGCGATAATTCCCAATGAGAAGTGGAAAGTCCTGCCATGTCCGTGCCTGCCCTCAGCTCACTGGAATGCATACAAACTGTCTGGACCCTCTCCCACCATCGTCGCTACAGTTTACCGTCCCCCAAAACCACACAGTGACTTCATCAATGACATTTCTGCCCTGCTCTCTCATTTGTCCACACTCTCACCTAATGAAGTCTCAACACACACATAGTCATCTTCCTCTCACCAGAGACTTCTCATACTGCCTCGAGAGTTTCGGTTTCCATCACATCTCCAATTTTTCCACTCATAAAAATGGACACCCTCTGGATTTAATCTGCTGCCCTGGTCTCTCCGTCTCTCCTCAACCAGGCCACCCGGACTATTCTTCCACCCCAGATGAACATGTTGCTCAATATAACAACAATTTGAACATCATTCTCAACTCTCTTGCTCCAGTGAAAACCTTGTCTGTTTCCTTCACTCACACTGCCCCCTGGTTTACCCCTGAGCTCCGCTCAATGGAAGCCAAAAGTCAACAGCTTGAGCGTCTGCAAAAGAAAACCGGTCTCTTCAATCTTACACTATATGGACTCAATTTCACAAACCAAATCCAACATCTCCAGTCCAGTGGACACCACCACCATCCCCTGACCATCTTCACCTTCCTCCACACAACTCAACACCAGCCCACCAGAGCTCCCCATTCCCTCCTGCTATCCACCTCTGATCCCCCCCCCCCCCCCTCACCCCCAGTTGTGGAAAGATAAAAGTAATGTCATCACAATGTGCAATGACGCAAAATAGAGAACAGTCAGATCTACAGATCAGTGATGATGAATGAATGGTGAACCGGTTCCGACTTCGACACACTGTCCTGTCCACTGTAAGGAACACTCGTACAGTGGCTAACGCCTCTAACCATTCACTAACCTTCAGGTGACCGTGGATACCTATATAAACAGTGGATAGCCTATATATACCCCAAGCCCACATCACTTCCAATCAATGAATATTAATCTGCTGCATTTTCATGACTATTTTATGGTCAATTATGGGCGTTGCCTGAAGCCCACAAAAGCTGTGCCACATTACGAGTTGGTTGTGATTTATAAAGAGAAACTGGCGTGTGGTGTGGGTGCCCATGGTTTTATTGATATTTTTTTACCTAGGCAAATCCTGTGTTTCCTACGTATGCCAACGTTTCAGGTGCACCTATGCACAGTTTTATAAATGAGGCCCCTGGTGAGGAGGGAACTCAGGGACTGTGCTGACCAGCTCTGTGAGGTGGTCATGTACATTTTCAACCTGAGCCTCTCTCTGGAGAAGGTCCCTGTCCTGTGGAAGACCTCCTGTCTGGTCTGGGTTCCTAAGGCTACGTACGCCTGCAGGCCAAACATTGGGGGGGACTGGCTGCACCGCCACTGACTCACCTGAAGACTGCTGGAAGCACTGCGAGAGTCATGTTTTTTAACTTCTCAAGCACCAGCACCATTCAGCCGTCTCTACTACGAGGGAACTGGCTGCATGTATGATTGACTACCACACCAATAGGCCACAGCATGTGATGTAATACAACGTTTATGTAATGTGAGAGTGAATGGTTGTTCGTCTCTGTGTGTTGGCCCTGCGATGGACAGGGTGTGCAACGTCCTTTCAATCTGTGTCAGCTGGGATTGTCTCCAGTGACCCGCGACCATCATGTGGAGGATAAAGTGGTAGACGATAGATGGATGGATGGATATGCCCCTCCCTCTCTACCAATGTGTCCCTCTGCTCTTAACATGAATGGATCTACCCATCCTCTCTGGAGGACTCATGGCTCCTGCTGTGATGTCATGTGAAACTGTAAAACTAGTTTTGATTCAGACGTATTTGCAGTCTCTGTGATTTCACACTAGATGAGTCACACACTACAGGGTCTTTCAGCAGCGGGAGCCTCACGAGCATGACTCACCACAAAAACACACTAGTGGTCACAGAAACACATGAAAGGAGGGACAAGGGGAATGAATCAGGAAACTGAACTATGATTAATGTTCTCAGGTTTATGTGTTTACTCACATGGTTTGTGTTCTCAGGTGTGTTTGGTCATGGAATATGCAGAATGTGGCTCTCTATATAACGGTAAGTCACATGATGTGAGAAACAGACTTGAATATCATCTGCAAAGGAAAGTAATTTTTATTGTTAAAAAAAAGTACATTAATGTTACATAGTTGACACACATACACATTTTAAGAGCCATGTTTTAATGGTAGCCAGAATGTTTTCTGTCATTAAAAAAATAAATATGAGTCTAGAACTAATCAACAGATAAAAAACCACACAGGACTCAAGTCATTTCCTCCTTTCTGCTCACTATCTGTGGATTTCTACATATCTTTCATCTTTTTATCAGTGTCAGTTTTTGCTCTATTTGTGTATTATTAACACATCATGTTGTCTGTTCATAGTTATATTATCATTTTCTATCTGTTACATCTTTAAATACTTTTAAAACACCCATTTTCTTCTGCCTTCTATTAAGTCACACCTAAGAACATACAGTATATTCATTTCCTGCTCTGAAATATATATTCTCATTTGTTTTTATGTCTCATTCAACTGTAGTTAAGTTTGTACATTTTCTCATAAACTCATTTTAATGGAACCCCAATATTCCTTTATATGTTTATATGCAGTATGTGAAATGATGAAGATGATGCATGACCTATGACACATGACATATTCTGGTCCGATCTGTCTAATCCATCCATCTGTCATAATTCATTCTTGGATTCTCTGTCAGAATATGCCCCCTCCTGGAGAAAAATACACCTACATATGCTGCTGTTGCACTCTTCTCGCTGTATTCAGCATGAGCATCGGTTAAACTACTTTTCACAATGAATGATGTGATAGTATGTAGTACGCTTCCAACAAATTTTATTATCAATTAATCTGTTGATTATTTTCTCTAGGGAGGAATGATATTGGACTCTGCCGTTATCCAATAAGCCGATATTTTGGCTTATAAATTATATCTGGATAATTTTAGGCTATATCGGGATATAAAGCAGCACACAGGTTGTTGTGGATGGAAAGAATATTGTGTATCCCTAATTTTCTCACTTATTTCATTAGTTGTCTGGTTCCATAAAATGACAGAAAATGTTGAAAAATGTTGCATGGTGTTTCCCAAAACTGAAAATGATTATGTTATTAATTAAATGTCTTTTTAAACCAGAAATCATTCAGTTTTAATTGTTATATGGAGCAAAGAAAAAGACAATATCCTTATTTAGGAAGCTGAAAAATCATGTAGCTTATTTAATTATTATAAACACTTTAACCAATTACTTGATTATGATAATAGTTGAAGAATAATATAATATCGATTAATAATTAACTAATCCTTGCAGCCCTACTAAATAGGGTGTAAAACAAAACAGTACTACTAAATGCCAATAACTTTATAGTCCAACATACACTATAGTGACTGTTTATAGGGAGTGATTAAATTATAATTGTCGTAAAATGACAGCAAACCACAGTCATGTGTACATATGGTGTTAACTCATTATATGCTTGTCTTTCTGCCTCAATTCCCAAAGTCCTTCACAGCACAGACCCACAGCCCCACTACACAGCAGCTCATGCCATGAGCTGGTGTCTGCAGTGTGCCAAAGGAGTTGCCTACCTTCATGCTATGAAGCCAAAGGCCTTAATTCATCGGGACCTCAAACCACCAAAGTAAGACACAACCATCACACATACGCAAGTTCTCAGTTGCTGTGAGGAAGTGGAAGCTTATCACTAGCAGATGCCTGCTAGTGATAGGCATCTGTGAATGGCTTTGTCTATGACTAGTCATGAAATGAAGTCCCTAGAGGGACTGATTTAAATTAACTCCTATTAAAGTTAGCACACATGTTTATGGTCACAAGAATATGAACTGTAATAACTTTGACATAGTGCCATCATAAGGTCAAAATATAATGCTTTATTCAGTTTATAACCAAGTCTGTACTTTGTGTCCACTCTCTTTCAGTCTTCTCCTTGTTGCTCGGGGGACTGTGTTGAAGATATGTGACTTTGGCACAGCCTGTGATATTCAAACATACATGACCAACAATAAAGGCAGCGCAGCGTGGATGGCACCAGAGGTTTTTGAAGGTGAGCCTCAGGCACTACTCTCACTTTTTTTTGGAGAGCCTTTTGTTAAATTTACCGGGGTCCTTGAATGCATCTTGTTAACTCCTGCTCTTAGCACAACACACTGGTGTTTAGAATATTTGAGAAATAGTGCAAGCGAATATTCCAATAGCATTTTGCTCAGAAGACCCATCTCTACTGTACTCCATACAACCCCAGTTTTAAAAATCTAGAGCTATTCCTTTAAGATTCAGGCATTTTGATCCATCTGGGCTACATTCTGATCAGCATATAATGTGGCTGCAGTGTTGCCAGCTAACACTTACCTACATTTTGCTGGCCGATACCGAATAGTAATTACACTTATGCTGGTTTGTGTTCCTCAGGGAGTAACTACAGTGAAAAGTGTGATGTGTTCAGTTGGGGCATCATCCTGTGGGAGGTCATCACACGCAAGAAACCCTTTGATGAGATCGGTGGCTCAGCGTTTTGTATAATGTGGGCTGTTCACAGAGGTGAGTGAGGTCCTTGTATTTTTTTTTATGGTAACACTGAATCATAAACACAAAGTGTTGGACTCATGGAGGACAAATAAAAATTAATCCGTCCATTTTTCTTAAAATTTCCTATGCTCATCTTATATGGCTCGTACCTTTGTCTTTTCACGTGGGGCATCTGCTGTTTGCCCGCTCGCTCCCTCTTCGGCATCTTAGTATGATTTTCTGTTGTTAGATGCTCCGAGTCTTCATTTTCCTCATTTCCAACTAGAGCTGCAGCTAACGATTATTTTCATAATCGATTAAGCTGTCGATTATTTTCTCGATTAATCGATTAATCGTTTGGTCCATAAAATATCAGCAAACCTTAAAAAAGATTGATCAGTTTTTGTCAAACCTGGAAAGGATGATGTTCTCAAATGTCTTGTTTTAATCATGAAAAAAGCTTTAAACCGATTAATCGATTATCAAAATAGTTGTCGATTAATTTAGTAATCAATTAATAATCGATTAATTGATTAATCGTTTCAGCTCTATTTCCAACCACACTTTCTGTCCATCTAGTTTGTGACTTTGTTTGATAAGAAATGTGGTGTACCGTCGCTGACTAGTGGGCTATAATGAAACAGCCTGTACGGGGTTGCCAGTTTTTGCCAGTTTCCCCCTTTTAGCAATATAAGTTAATTTTAGTAAAATCCTGAATACCATGTGGAAAAAATGCATGCATATGGTTAATTTTTAAACCCCCACGAAATCATCATATACCAGCCCACTGTTTATTTATGTGTCTCCTGACCAGAATTGACCAGATTTGCCCTTTTGCCTTTGTAGCGGCAAAAGGGCAAATCTGGTCCATTCTGGTCAGTTTTTCACCTTTTCTCTATGGAGTTCCCTCTTGTGCCACTTTAATAACCTTAATAACCTTTGATAACCACTTTATCCTCACTGTTGTAAAGCCTCACTGCTAACGCACCCTCCCTTTCCCGCTCATGTGCATTTGTTTATCACGGAAAAAAAACCAGCAACAGACATTGTACATGAAAATGGTCGAGCAAATGCATTTACAAGTGCAAATACACATAAATAGATCGATAACAGATAGTTTATCCCAAAGATAATTACAAGTGCAACGGCAAGAAAGCCTGGTCGGCATCTGTTTTGCACACTTCTGTGTTTTTCAATTATTGCCATTTGGAAAAAGACGTCATAAGGACCTTATGACTGCCAGGGCAAGTAGAGCACCGAAGCAAGAACAGAAAAACAGTCGAGAAGAAATCTAATAGTAATAAAAATAATCAAATTAAAAAATAGATAAAAATAAAAATACAGGCCTGGAGGAGAAAGAGAATAAATCAAGGTAAATTAGGAATTGAAAAATCAATAGTTAGAGCGGGGTGGGAGTTATATCAATAAGACTTTATGGAGCTCCACTGTCTGAGACCACATTTGAAAAGTACCTTTGAAAAAAGAAAAACAACATCTATAAAGGTGAGTAGACACTGTCATCGAGATTGTGTATGGGGAGGTTTTCCACCAAGTAGTACTTTAGTCACACACATTCATGTACAAAAACACAGTTACGGAGCAGTGATTGAAAAGGCACAGACAGAGTCATATCTGTCCTACATTATCTCCAAAAATATGCTTCCTTGCTGAAGAAGAGAAGTAAAAAATAAAAATATACATGCACACATATCCATGTAGTATAGTACACATAAACACAGCCTGTACGTGCACATGCAAATTCTTCAAATTGTTCCTCAAAACTGGCACTACAAAGAATTAATTTAAAAATCTCAACTGAGGTGCACATTGCTGATCTGGAGCCACAGATTTGCTGGTCCTGCAAATATTTCACAATAAAAGCCAAATCTGCAGAGGTCAGCTATGGTCCACCTGACATGTCATCATCAGCCCATGGCATACACAGACCTACTGCAGAATACTCTGTTTCCCCACTAAGTTCAAGAAAGGATGGTTTACATTTATTTTCCAGCTCTTTGATTACTATTTTTTTCATTCTTCTTCTTTTCTATGCAGAGAAGCATTCATCATAGCAATCATCCCAATCTTGAAAGATTACGTTTTATAGAATAGACCTATTCAGTTAATCTAATAAAATTACCTGCATGTATTCTAAGACTCGTATGATTTAATCGAATCGGATTTATTGAAGCAGGAAATTCCAACAACTGGTCCACAGTATTTCATTGTGATATTATGATGTCCTCTCAAATAACGTTAGGAACCAGCACGGTCAAATGTCTGACTGACTGACTGGCTTCATCCTGTGATTCAGGTACACGCCCTCCTCTGATAAAACACCTGCCAGAGCCCATAGAGACTCTCATGACCTGTTGCTGGGACAAAGAGCCCAGCCAGAGACCATCTATGGAGGATGTGGAGAACACCATGAACCATCTCATGAAGGTATTGTTCCAAAGTAGAGTGCTGTTGCTTACAGTAGTATAGTATGTCAGGACACCAGGGTATGGGCTTTGATGGAGACAGGAATCCCCAGGACTTTTTTCCCATGTTGGTCCTAACAGACATTATGACAACACTGACCAAATAACTATTTGACTTATTGAACTATATAACTTGGATCTTTCAGTACTTCCCAGGATCTGATGAACCACTCAAGCTCCCTCACCACTCTTCACCCAACAGGTCTGGCTCTTCATCATCTACAAGCACAGGTATCCATCATCTCTGCCGCTTTCATCTATGTTTAACAACAAACTGTGGTCTTACTGTGGGCAGTGTTTTCACAAACGTCTGTTTGGCTGGCCACAGGTTCATGTGCTGACTACACCAACAGCAATAGAAGTGACAACAGCTCAGAACGCAGGAACTCGGTGGGCAGAGAGGAGACCCTGAAAAGTTTTGAGAACAAATTTCCTCTTCAGTTCAAACCCATAAAGGTAATACAGCAACACCCTGCTCTTTGTCAGGAGTCTTTTCCTTACATTTTACATTACTAACATTTTTTTATACTCCCCCACTCAGACAGCCACATTGCGAACTGGGTTGACTAAGATGTCCAGCACAGACAGTCAACCAGGATTATCCCAGAGCCCCACCCACTGCACAAGCCCTGTTGCCACTGGCCAATCAGAGCTGAGGATGACGATAAGTCCCACAGGTAGGGAGTGTCACAAAAAAGACAACAGCTTATGCTGAAGCTACAGGCTGCCAAGCTAATAGCAGTCGACAAGATTTCGGCAACAGCTTTCCTGGAGCCGAAGACAGGGATTTCAAAAACTACATGTACAGCAGCATAATTATTTATCACAATCTCTCAGCAACTGTAGCTAATAATTCTTTTTTTCTTATGTCCGTACCTCACACAAATACATGATTAAAAAAACTTTTCTAAACTTCTGATCTCTCTAAAAAGAATATTGATCAGTACTGCACGTCCCTGAACTGGCTCTGTGTGAGCTTTAGAATTAAATGTTCTTTTAATTACTTTTTTGTTTTTTTTTGGGGGGGGGTGTGAGCCGCTCACTCACATCAGTCTGTCAGAGCAGAAGCTGCACTCACTTAATGTCTGTATTTACGTCATAATATCACAATGATGAAAGATAAAACAGCCTTGGGGACTGATCAAAGTTGCGAAAAACCTGCGGTGATTGGGCAGATATTCAAGGATTACTCCATTAATCTAGAAAATAATCGACAGATTAATCGATTATGAAATTATTATTGTAATGATTATTGTTTTCTTTATCAGATCTATCCATCTTTATCTAATTTTGTTGTTATGGCTGGGACTGTGTGTACTTACGTCACTAAAGTCAAGGCATTGCAGGTATAGTATTTTATATTATATGATAAATATGTAGATTAATATTAGGGCCTTCGGTCGTTTTGAGAATTATATCTTTCAGCTCCCATTCCTCGTCTATGAAATGTGCGGTCACTGTCACATATGCCTCCATGGCAACTGTCGCTAAGTGGGAATAGACAGGCACGTGCTGGCTGCAGTTTTTGCATTCGTCATTACAACATCCTGTTTTGACCAATATGTTTGGGTCGAATTTTCGATGCATCGCTATTGATTGATCGATTGATTGACGCTAGTGTGTGTGTGTGTGTTTTAAGCTACCAATGGTGTAGATGGCTCCATTCCTATGGCCTACCTGAAACTGGACCACCAATTACAGGTAAGTGAAATATACATTGACTTATACTGTAATGATGTAATAATGATAAAATGATACAAAATATTTAAGGGATACTTCAGGGTTTTTTTTAAGTCTGATTGTATGAGTTCCTGACACATGTTCAGAGGTGAGTTTCAAGTCCATTTACGCAGTCATGCACAAATAGTCATAATAAGATATCTGTTATTGCAAGATACAATTTTAAATAAATGCTGTCTTTTTTAAATACTTCTGTAGTATGAGAGACATTCTCACTTCAGCTGAGAAGATTGGAGTGAATTTACCATAAATAATGATATTGTGCTTCTAATGTTTGTGAGTTTAATTGGTGGCATGCACAGACACAGCGGCATTTGTGTGTAAATGTTTGTCAGCGACTGTGTCAAAGCCTGTCAGACGAGCTGTCGAAACAAACTTCAGCTACAGCCGAGGAACACTTCTAGCTCTGGGCACAAAAGGAAAATACAAGTCAACAATGCCCATACCGCGATCAAAGAAGCTATGTACAGTTGGGTGTAGCAACTATGTACAGTACCATTAAGCTGGATGCCGACCACGGAGAGGGAGAGAGAGACTTCCCCAACATTCCCTTTTTTTCTTTACATTGATTCGGCTGCTACAAAATACAAAACCATTTGGTTTATTAAATAACATGCTTTTTTCCCCTTTTATCTGATTGATAATTGATTAATCGGAAAAAAAAAATCGACATATTAATCAATTATCAAAATAACCGTCAGTTGCAGCCTTAGTGCAGACCAGCTGGCAGGTGTCCTCACAGACATCTTAAACACCTCCCTGGACCACAGCAGACACCATCTCCCATTGCCCTGTCACACCTGGAAAATAAGGACATTTACATCAGAATGCTGTTCCTTGACTTCCTTTCAGCATTTAACAAAATTGTCCCCCAGCAGCTGGTAAAAAAAAACTCTCTGATGGGCCTCAGCACCTGCAACTGGTTTCTGGACGTACCATCAGAAACCATGGTGCAGGCGCCCCTGGTTCTTTGATGGTACCGACCGAATTGCTTTCGATACTACCCGGTATCGAAATATGCCTTGTTTTTCGGTCCCAAGTTTCGATACCTAGGAGTCAATCACGTGGTCAAGATCTGATAATGCTGCCGGTGATTGGCTGTAACGTTACACGTGGTTGCAGCGTGCAGGAAGAATACCAAGCTGTTACACCCACAGACCAGGTTCACGTGTATGTGTTGTTAACTACACGTAAGTGTGTTGTGACTAAGGGGTTGAAAATGACTTATATGACTTATAACTATATAAATATATTTGTAAGGTACCTCATATAATCCCACTTAAAAAAAAACTGATTTATCCCTTTAATATCTGTTTTTTATGTTACATTACTCTTTCTTAAGTTCATTTACCATATTCCTCTTGAATGAGTGAAACCTGTGTTCTACCCTTTTTTTATTAGATAATGTGTTGATGTATGAATCTGTGTGTTGACTCTGTGCTTTCAGCCTCTCGCCCCATGTCCAAACTCCAAAGAGTCCATGGCTGTGTTTGAGCAGCACATCAGAATGGCTCAGGAGTTCCTTCGAGTCCAGTCGGAGATTGCCCACCTTGTTCGGAGGAAGTAAGTCAAGTCACATGTGTTGTCTTATAATCTTCATTGGAGCTGAACTGCATATATAGTATATTAAGAGGGATTTTGAAGTGAAGGAAACGCATCAAATAATCTTTTTGAGTATTGTTATATTCATGCTAATCGACCACAGCTGCAAGACGCTGGGAAATTGCTTGAATTTGATCTTGGAAAGTTTGTCTGAACCATGCAACTAATTCATGCTGCATTCATTAACTGTACATTAGGAGTGATATCACCTCCAAATTCAACATGTTCCAGTTTATCTTGGGTTAGCTGTTGTTAGCAATACCAGTGGATAATAACAGCGCTCTATGTGGTGTTTTTTACACACTAACAGCATATTATATTAACGGTCAAAATAGCAGTTACCCACAAAAGTCCAAGTCTCCTAGTTCCAGAGGGTGGAAAATATTCTAGACTGTACTGCATTTCTGCTGTTGTTGTAAAAGAAAAGAGAAAAAAAAAAAAAGGCAGACAATTCTACAAAAATTCAACACGGTGACCTCGACAATCAACTCTCAAAATGCCCTGTCGTTCCATCCCTAATGTAAAGAGCGGCTTCAGTGCCCTGACAGTAATGGATGAAATAGATGCTTTATGCTGCTGCCTCTGTTCAGACAGGAGCTTCAGTCTGAGCTGGAGCAGGACCAGGGCGAGCAGCACACCTCATCCCGACTCATCCAGGAGCACAGGAAACTGCTGGAGGACAACGGCCACCTGTCGGCCTACCACCAGGGCCTGAAGAGCAAACTGAGCCTGATCAAGGGTCAGAGCCAGCAGCACAGCTAAAGAGAGGAAGCTGGACCACAACCAATCAGCAACACCCTCACAGATGATTGGCGTTTTTACTCTGCGCATGTCTGGAGTGACTCTCTCCTTGGAGGATGAAAGGACATCACTTCTCCTGACAGTTAAGTAGAGAGCCCTTTATCCCGAATAAAGAGGATATTAAAGACATGGATGAGATTTTTATATGCATATACGTGGAAGTGCGGTTGTATGAGGTACTGACATATAGTCAGTGAGTAGTCATTGAATGCACTGTGTAGTGCCAGGAACCAGCCTGAGACATGGACACTCGCTGTCTCTGAAAACATGCTTTGATGTATGATATTTTAAGAATAAATCTGACGCTTTATCTCACCATTAAAGAGCCTGTTTCTGATTGGAAACTATAATTTGTACCCCTCACTCTGATCATTGACATCATTGATTTTGTCACTGCAATCCAATCCAATCTGCATCCTTGGTCTGATTAGTTGTAGGTCTGTCCACTTGTGTACAGAGTGGATCTACGTCCATTGGCCACGCCTCTTGGAAGTGGGAGGTGACTACACCCTTTCAAGACTCATACTCAGTCTCAAATGAGATCGAGATGCAGTCCGGACAAAATAACAACTTAGAAGTTAATGCTTGTGGACGAACAGCTCTTGTTTGGTTTGCCAGAGCGACGCCCACTTGAGTTTCCAATCAGAAACAGGCTCTTTAATGGTGAGATAAAGCAGCAAACATATTATTAAGATATTGTAGAAGTAAGCAGGTGTAGATTTTATTGTTTGTTGTTTCCTTGTGTCCCTGCTTGGCAGCCATGTTTTGAGTATGTGTGAGCCTTTTGCATCTCAGGGTGGTTCTTGGCTCAGTTGGCAAACACAGCACAGTCAGCGCTGACTATCTGTCAGTAATTTGAACAACCACACAAAAAACCGATCACTTTCAACCCACCACCAATGCAGTATTTTAAAATAACATTAGGATTAAACCATTGCTCAGTATGAGATTGCAATCGTCAAATCTGATTGAAAGTGGTTATTGTTTTGTTTGGGGGTTTTTTGGTCAGGATTTCAAGAGTTCAGATCAGGAGTTTTATTGTGAAATAGAAACTCTGATGCAAAGGCAGCTGCCATAACTAAAAGTGTTTTAAGACTCTTGGACTGGGACTCTCATAATGTCCTCCATTCCTACAGTGTATCACCTTTACAGTCACCGTCATTTCTTTAGTTTAGGCAAAATAATGAGCATAATAAGTAAAAAATAAAGGGGAAGTGAGGGGGTACAGACCTGGAAATGACTTAGAATGTTATATATATATGTATATATACATACAGTATATATACATATTAAGATATATTAAGCATAGTTAAAACATAATTCAACCTTAACCTCTGTACAGAACCCACAGAAGTCAACACTTACTGTATTTTCAACCATCTAAAAGGGACAAAGACCACAAGTATGAGTAAAACTAACTAATGTGCAGAGTTAGGTCCAGTTTGATAAATAATACAGTAAGTATCATTTCTCTTATTCTCTTAGGGCCTTCATATGGGATTTAACATAATAAATATGAAACTATCACTTTTCACTGTAGGAATGGACGCTCTGATGAACTTTGATTAAAGATAGTTTTACATTTCACTTCCCGGATGGCCTTTGAGCCAACGAGTTTTACTTAGCTACCCCCCTATTTAACAAATAAATAAATAAATAAAATAAAAAAATCTCAAAGTGACTACAGTTATGAAATCCTTACTTTTTTACATTCAGGTCATTGCAGCATTTGTGCTGCGTTTTATAAAAAAAAAAAAAAAAGGTTTTGCTTGATGTGAATGTAACCTAATGAACGACTCTGCTAAAGGTCGCAGATTTTCTTATCTGTTACATTTCAGTTTTTTCTTGAGTTACTTTTGACACATTTCACAGAGTTATATGAACTTAATTCTCTACTGCACTGTTTGGGTCAAAGGGATTTTCAGCATGCGTTGTACTCTCACTTTACGATGGTGACTTACTTTGCCAATGATTGTTGTTTAAATGCTGCCTTGGGTTGTCCTTTTACATTTTATTTTCACACATGAATTTGTTATACTTTCTGTTTTAACATGTACAGACTGTATGTATGTATATGCTTTCATAAAGTAAAGAAAGTGTACTCTGGTTGTCACTGGTTGTTTATTGTGCTGCTCTGATCTCTGACCTTTGTGAGTCTATGATACAGTATCTTAAGAATATGCTGCTTTATCTCGATGATATCATTTTCTAAAATTTGGTCTACTGCTGCTTTGTTTTGTACGGTTGTATAAGGTAAAGCTGAATTAAAGCTTTTCAAAGACCAATGTCACAAAATAACACATTTTAACTTAACGATGGAGGCAGCAATGGATTAAAAACTACTGTGTGCTGTGATGCAAAATTGCTCATTTTCTCTATTGGCTTTGGTGTGGGAGTATGAGCAATTTCCAGTCAGATTAGGCTATCTAATAGTGAGAAAAGGCAGCGAAATTAATACTTTTTCATATTTATATAGTACCTTAATGACCACTCAAAGCTGCACTACAGTTTTGCCATTCATGTGCCAAGTGTCCTGCCCAAGGATCAGCGTGTAGGGAAGCTGCAGTGTTTTGGTATTAGAAGTATATTTTATAACATTGCTCAAATCTGTTTTTCCTGGTATACCCACAAGCAGCCAAGTTTTTGATGGGATGAGGTCTGTGCCTCAGACTCGATTCCGCCACCCCTGGGCGCTGTGGTTAAGACCATGTGACCACACTTCAAAAAACGTGAACTATTCCTTTTCTTTCCTAACTTCATGTTCAATTTAATATGCACTTAAAAAACTATTTAAAGAGAACTTTGGTAAGTTGAAGACCAGTCGAGCTGCTGCATTCTGGATGAGCTGCAGAGGTCGTATGGAACATGCAGGGAGACCAGCCTGGAGGGAGTTGCAGTAGTCCAAGCATGGTATGACAAGAGCCTGGACCAGAACCTGTGCTACCTTCTGGGTTAGAAGAGGACGTATCCTTCTAATGTTGTGCAACGTGTATCTGCAAGATCGAGCTGTTGCAGCAATGTTGGCAGTGAGGGAGAGATGGTCATCAAGTGTCACACCCAGGTTCCTTGCAGAATGAGAAGGAGCTACTGCAGACTTGTCGAGGCTGATGGTTAGATCTGTTGTGGGAGAGCCCTTTCCTGGGAGAAAAACAAACTCAGTCTTGTCGAGATTGAGTTTTAAGTGATGGTCAGACATCCACTGAGACATGTCAGTTGGACAAGCGGAGATCTATTCTGCTACGTCTGTTTCGGAGCTCGGAAAAGACCGAATGAGTTGGGTGTCGTCAGCGTAGCTGTGATAGGAAAAACCATGAGAGTGAATAACAGAACCAAGAGAGTTGGTGGACAGAGAGAAGAGGAGAGGGCCCAGGACAGAACCCTGAGGGACCCCAGTAGATCCTCTCCAGGTTACTCTGTCTGTTCGGTTTCGAAGATAGGATGATTCATACATCATTTACCTCATGACACTTAATTCAATTCAATTTGATTTGAATACCACCAAATCACGACAACGCGCTGTACATAGTAAGAGAGAAACCTTTACAATATTATAGAGAGAAGAGAAACCCAACAGTTCACACAATGAACGCTAGGAATCAGTGGAGCAACTTTAATAATAGCATGATAATAATAAAAATATTAGCCTCAAAACTGGATCTGTATCCTGCAGACTGCAAGATGAGGACACAGAGAGAGAGAGGACAGGAAGGAAAGACAAACTAGGGAAAGAACAAGGTTTATGGCATATAATAAAGTCATATTCATACGCTGAGTGTGAGGGAGTGAATGTGAGTGCACCACATAATTTCCCCAGCAGTCTAGCTCTATAGCAGCCTCACTAAGATATGACCTAACTATAAGCTTTATGAAAAATGAAGGTTTTAAATACAGAGAGGGTACCCGCCCCGCAGAGGTGCCTCTGCACCCAGCCGGGAGGTCTGCCAGCCCCAGAGGGACTCTTTAGGCTTAAGTACATAACAAAAGTACATTTGTGCACAGTAATGAGCAGGGGAAATGTCTGTCTAGCTTACATATGAAGTATCTCAAGCTTTAAGAAAATACCCTTTTATTTAACACAATAACATATAATCTTTTATTGACAATAATTATAAAAATCACATAAAACAAATACAAGAAAAGGTCTGTGCCTCCAACCCATGCATCTTCCCACTCACTCCCCTGTCGCCATCACAATCCTCCCCTCCCAACATTTCTTGGATAATCCTATCCAAATATTATGTAGGCTAACGTATCTCTGTGAAGTAATCTGTTATGGCTCATTTCCACTGGCTCTACTCGCCTCGTCACGGCACGGTTTAGGTAGCGTTTTCACTAGCATAGTACCTGGTACCAGGTATTTTTAATACCTGCTCCGGTGAGGTTCCAAGCGTGCTAAGTAGGTACTATGCAATGATTGGTCAGACTGCCGACCGCTGACTGGCCAGAGTCCCGTCACAGGAAGAGACGTCCCACACAAGCCGAACAGCACCGAACTGTAGGTAAGTTAAAACTACTTAACAATCCTAAAAATGTGGGATAATCTCCAACAACTACAGAAGTCTGGTGTGAAGTCACTCGTGTGTGTGTGTGTCGTGTATAAAACGAAGTCACAGCAGTTTCACTCAGCTGTAGTACGTACTTTTTTGTAGTGGAGATGCAACATAATCGTGTTGTGCCGAGGCGAGGCGAGTAGAGCCGGTGAAAATATGCCATATGTGATGTGATATGCGCCATCATTGTGCTCGTGGGTGTGTTCTTAAAATGAAGAATTAGCGGTTTTTCATTTCATTTTCATGCTTGTTTAAAAGGTGCATTGCATAGCCCTTCATGCATGTACTCCAAGAGTCCTCCACTTAAAGCGTGTTGACAATTGGGAGCAGAGTTCCACCTACATCAGCCATTGTTAGGCTGTTATTTTACATCAACAGCTGTACAGATAACCATAGTACTGGTTGGGAGTAACCAATGGTTTGGAAGACTGTCAAGGATTGAGTTGTTTCACTGTTATTTTAGGTCAACAAGAGCCAAGATAAACCATTGTAAATGCCGAAACCCGGGATTGAACCAGGGACCTTCAGATCTTCAGTCTGACGCTCTCCCAACTGAGCTATTTCGGCGCTTTTGTGACAGCCCCGTGAGCTTGTCGGTCAATTATCACCCAAAAAGGCTGTATTTCAATTTTCACCCTATTTGGACAATAAGAAAACGGCCTGCAACACTCTCTACCTGATGTACCTCAGGTCATTTATTTTATACATATATATATATATATATATATATATATATATTTATATTAAAAACTAATAATAATAATACTTATTGTTTATTGATTGTTTTTTACCTGATGTAAGGCAACCTTGAGTGCCATGAAAGGCGCCATCAAATAAAATTTATTATCATCATTTTCTTGCATTATAATTTGACGGCTTCACTTCTTTTTGTCATGTAGTATGAGAAAAAGATAAATAACACTTCAATATTTTCAATATTTTCCATTTTGACTATATGATTGATTCATTATATATATTTTACACGTTACATGTTAAAATCAATTTTGCAACCTGTACATATTTAATAAAACCACATGAATACATTATTGTTGACAGATTGAAGTTCATAATAAAACAAATTGGTTATTCCAGTGTAAATGGTTTTTGATGTATTGCTGAAAATTGCAAAAAGTTTTACAACTGTCCCTGGTCTCCCCTACATATTCAACTTTCACTATTTTCACCGGCTCTACTCACCTCACCACACCACGGTTTTAGTAACGTTTTACCTGGTACCAGGTACTATTTTTAGTAACTGCTCCGGCCAACTGTAGATCACTTAAAACTACTTAACAAGCCTAAAAATGTGGGCTAATCTCCAACAACTACCAGGGAAACCTCTATATTTAACAGGAGTCTTTTGAAGTGAGTGGTGTATTTAGGGACAGCACCGGTGATCGCGAGCGGCATCACAGACCGCTGCCGCTGTAGTCTGTGGAGTAGGAGGCTGTACTCCGGAGACGTGTGGATACAAATCAAGCCGAACAGTGCCGAATTGTAGATAATTTAACTACTTAACAATCCTAAAAACGTGGGTTAATCTCCAACAACTACAGAAGTCTGGTGTGAAGTCACTAGTCACTTGTGTGTGTGTGTGTGTGTCGCGTTACCTCCGTTTCGGTGTATGCCGACAGACAGCGCAGCATCGCGCAGCACTGCACGGAATGACGGAGTTTAGCGTGCTGCATCACCTGCATGGACCGGTAAGTATATCTGGATGATATGTACAGTAGCGAAGGTTCGTCTGATGGCCACTCGGAACAGTGAAGGAAGAGTCTTCATGTTCAATGCCCAGAATAAAAGGGCATTCTGTCCTTCTGCTATGTCAAGGTAGTGCTGGAGTGGTCCCAACATCCTTCTTCTGCCTCTTCTGGTATGCAGCATACAGCCCTTCTCCAAGGTCCTCTTGCTCTTCTTCCTGAACAAGAGGCACAGGTCGCTCAGTCTCTGCAGCATCGTGCAGGATCAATTCTGGCAAAATATGTAAAAACCATAGCAGAAACATAAGAGTCCTTGTTACTATTGGTGTTGGTGATGCAGCGTGTTAGACTGAAATACTTAATTATTGTTGCAGTCAATTAGATCAGATTATGAGGAAAAAAGTTACATTAGACTCTCTAACATTTACCTTTATCTTGCTTTGTCACCTCTACTTTGATGTCACAATTAACCAGCACATGGGGCTCCACCCACAACAGAGAAAAGGCTGCTGCTTTGAGGTAGACTGGATCTGAAAAGGGGGCAGTGATCCCATCTTGTGTGCTGGCCATTTTCACGCTGATGAAGATTCCAAGAAATCTATTGTTCAGGGATGCCTGGAGACCTCTCAGGAGGCCGCTCAGGAAACAGACTTGAGGCTTCAGCTTCTGAAGGTGGTGCTTGAGGGACAAGACGGACGGAACAACAGCACTGATTGGGATGACCTTCTCCCCCTGTGTCAAATCAGTTGCTTCTCGAAATGCCTTCACGATGTCCACCAACTCCTTCGACAGATTCCACTCCCGTGATGTGAATGACAACTCCCTGTGCCCAGCCTTTTCTAGAACAGCACAGAGCTTTAGATGATTGCACTGGAGAGCTGCCTTCACTTGCCTCAATGTTGAGTTCCATCTTGTGTGGACTGCAGTAGGGATGCCTTTCGGGTTCCCCAAATTCAGAGTTTTGATAACTTTGAAAGACAAGGAGATGCCACTTTTGTTTCTTTCAAACCGTCTCCCAGCTGAAGAGTGTGCGCAAAACACTGCAAGCACTGTTTCTTTGCCATAGCGACATCTACTGTGATCTTCCAGGAATAAGTCACACCACAGCTCAGGGTCATCAAGATGATCTCCGTCATCATCATCCTCTTGTTCACTGGGGAAGCACACAGTGAATGCTCTTCGCATGTTAGCTGCATTGTCACTAATGTTGTCCAGTTTATCTTTAATGTTGTACTCATCACATATTGCCTCTAATTGGTCACAGATTCTTTCAGCTGTGTGTGAGCCTTTAAAGCGCTCACAAGCCAAGAGATTGGACTTTAGCTGTATCCTCTCTGCCTCTTTCTCTATCCAGTGACACCAAGGAATCCCCTCATCTTTCGGTCAAACCAAATGTCCACAGTGACTGAAACATAGTCAGTGTTGCTCAATTGAGTATTTAATTTTGAACAGATCTCTTCAGCGAGGTCCTCTGTTTTTGATTTCAGTGTTCTGCGACACACTGGGCTGTACTTGCTGTCAAGTACTGTTAGAAAGTGCCAACAACTCTTGTTTTCCACAATAGACGGGGGCAAGTTGCAATCAATAATCAAGTCAGACAGTATTGCATTGGTGATAGCTTTCTGCCGTGGACTCATGCAGTAATGCCCTACACGATTGTCCAGGAATTGTGAGATTGAAGGCTGTTGTGGTTCATTTGCAATACTTTTGTTCATCTGGTATTCTTCAAATCTGCAAGGGGTGAGCATATTGAACTGATGTTAGAAAATCCCTTATAGCCTTATAGAATTGTATTGAAACTACTCTTTACTACTTATTATTAATATCAATCTTAACATTGTAATAATATTGATTGTAGTGTGTGTTTGTGTGTGTTTGATACAGTTGCCGGTCTAGTCTCTTTACTTGTCCTGTTAGATCTTAGTGCTGCATTTAACACCATTGATCATAATATTCTATTGCAGAGACTGGAGCATACTCTTGGGATCACATGTGCTGCCCTCTGCTGGTTTAAATCATACTTATCTGATAGATTCCAGTTTGTTCATGTTAATGATAAAGCCTCACTACAAATAAAAGTTAATTGTGGAGTTCCACAAGGCTCAGTGCTTGGGCCTATACTCTTTACCTTATATATGCTTCCTTTAGGGAACATTATTAGAAAGTACAACATACACTTTCATTGTTATGCAGATGACACATAGCTTTATTTATCAATGAGGCCGGATGAAATAAATCAGGTTGTTCAACTCCAGGAATGTCTCAGAGACATTAAGTCCTGGATGACCTGTAACTTTCTACTTTTAAACTCTGAAAAAACTGAGGTCATTATAATCGGCCCTAAACACCTCAGAGAAAAACTTTCTGATCACATTGTCACTTTAGATGACATCACCACAGCTTCCAGTTCTACTGTGAGGAACCTTGGAGTTATTTTTGACCAGGAAATGTCATTTAATTCACACATAAAACTGATTTCCAGAACAGCCTTCTTCCACCTGCGGAACATTATAGAGAATTCAATTTAAAATCCTCCTCCTCACGTACAAAGCACTTAATGGTCAGGCCCCTTCATACCTGAAAGACCTAGTCTTAACTTATCACCTTAACAGATCAATTAGGTCCTAAAATACAGGCTTACTTGTGGTTCCCAGAGTCTGTAAGAGCAGAATGGGAGGCAGAGCCTTCAGTTACCAGGCTCCTCTCCTGTGGAACCAGCTTCCAATGACAGTTCGGGAGGCGGAGCCTCTCTCTGTATTTAAAGGAGACATTTTATTCCCTATTTCCCAAGTTAAAATAGTTCCCTGGTGTCCTAATGAACATGTCTGGGACATGCTTTGGTCAAAATACCATAAGGATGAAGCACCATAGCAGTTTAATAACCTTGCTAAACCCGGCCCTTTCAGAACGCTCGGTTTTGTGCATGGTCCCTTTATATGCAAAAGAGACATAGGCAAACACACACCCACTTCTTCCAGGGGGTTTCTGATTTGTCCTTGTTACTGCACTCACTCGCTCAGCTCATGTTCCCTCCGCTCCATTCCTCTCCCCCTCCCTCCACTAGTTCTCTGACAATATCAACATGGCATTGCGGAAAACAGCGAGAGTGCCACTGTTCTTGCAAGCCGAACAGTGCCGAACTGTAAATCAGTTAAAAACACTTAGGGACAGCACCGCTGATCGCCACTGCTGATGGCCACTGCCGATCACCACGGCCGGTCGCCACCGCTGATCGCCAGTGGCGAGCTGCATAAACTGCTTAATTAGGAAGTGTCGGAATGGTCAGTTATGAGCTCTATGTGACCTTTTCTTAAAATGTGTGTGTTTGTACGTCAGTGAAATACGGTCGCTGACTAAATACGGCGACCGCTGGCCGCAGTCTGATGCGAAGTGGTGTGAACACACGAACACGTTTGCTATAAAATCCTCTGAGGCTGGAAGTTTGTGTAAAACACTGTGCTCCACTGTGCAGCCACGAACAGCACACTTGTCCCTCCGCGTTGACATAATACCACTCTTCCTGCCTCACCTGCACTCTCGCATTTTATAGGGACAAGGTGGAGCTAAGGTGGAGCTCTCGAAGTAAACTTACTGGTGGGGTGATAACATTCGCGGTGAAATGCGCATGCTGCCGTCATAAGCGCAGGGAATTCAACATCGCATGTTTTATCGCCTATACTTACACTAAGGGGGACCAGTATTCTTTTTCCACACTTTGGCGACTGGTAGGGCCTCCAGAGTCCCAAATATAAGTATTAAAATGATTAAAAAGTTGATTTTGCATAATATGTCCCCTTTAAAGTTAGACCATTATGCTGCTATAGACCTAGACTGCTGGGGGAATTTCCTGTGGTGCACGCACACTCACTCTTTCACCCTCAGGGTATGAATATGACTTTTTATATGTCATTAACCTTGTTCTTTCTCTCCCCAGTTTGGGTCTTTCCTTCCTTTCCTCCCTCTTTTTCTCTCTCTCTCTCTGTGTCCTCGTCTTGCAGGTTGCAGGATCCAGATCCAGTTTTTGAGGCTATTACTACATATCATCACCATTATTATTGTGCTATAATTAAAAGTCGATATCAGTATATTTTTTATCAACAGTCTCTGCTGCTGCTTATATAAATGACATTGTAGTTCTATCAATATGTCATCACTGACTCAGAACTGTCCTTTATAAACGTGTAACTTGATACAATTGTTGAATATCTGCCCCTGGTCTCACTCTTCTGTCTCTACCTCATCTCCCTCTTGTCCTTTCTGTCCCCCACCTCTCCTCTGTCCCCCATTTTCCTTTCACCCCAACCGGTCGAGGCAGATGGCTTTACATCTCTGAGTCTGGTTCTGTCAGAGATTTCTTCCTGTTAAAAGGGAGTTCTTTCTCTCCACTGATGCCTAGTGCTTACTCATTGTGTGAAGTGTTGGGTTTCTCTGCTCTCCTTGATGTTGTCTATGAACAGTGCCTCGAGATTATGTATGTTATGATTTAATTTCAAATTTGATCAATAAGCTTGGTTGATTTTACATTATTTGACTCAATCTGGCACTCGACTTGGAAAGATTTTTAATCTGACTCCCTGTGTGATTGAGTTTGACTCCCCTGATTTACAGTCTCATTAACCTAATATGCATGTTTTTGGACCCCAGAAAGACCCTCGGTCGGACCAGGTCTCGAACCCAGACTTTCTGATAGCCACTACTCCGCTGTGTGGCCCCTCCTGTTTTAATTGTTTTTATTAATTACTGTACATTACACCATGAGTGAGTTATTATGGATTTTTATTTATTTATTTATTAGAGTGAAGACAAGTGCAAAAAATAAGGGAAAATGTGAATTACAATCTCAATATGCTTTGCATAGTATGGACTTTATAAGGTGGTAGTATCACAAGAATAGTAATTCTCCCTTCATAACACCTAATGAATATGGTCTGTTCTTACATAACAAAACACAAACCTGCAAGTGTTAATAGTGTCCAAATAACTGTTACTTAGAATGTGTTCCCCATACTAAAGTGACATCTTGATCACTACTAATTCACTAGTAGTTGAACACCAATACATGTTCCCTAATCTTAAGTTGCCTCCGTTTCCTATTCTTGTGATACTACCACCTTATAAAGTCCACACTAAGCAAAGCATATTGAGATCGTAACTTATATACAACAACTTCCTTACGTACTACTAATAAGCAATAATTCTGAGGTTATTGAGGGAAAACTCATAGTTAATGGCTTACTGGTTGTATAATAAGGCCGTGCAGAATAAGGCATTAATTTGCACTTAATCATGACTAATTAAGAGCCAATATGTTACTAATGTGCATGCTAATTAGACTCAGACAGGATCACATCCTTCTGCTTAGGTGATCACTTGTAACAGTTTATAATGATTTGACATTGAGAATGTGGGCTGGATCCAGCAGCTCAGAATGAGGCCAGAGAGGTGCCTGTCTTGTGGCAAACTGATCAAATCCAACAGAGAGGTGCAGTGTCCTCACCAGTCTCGTAACCAAACCTACGGCCTTGCTTACAATTACAATCCGAGCCATTTATTGGTGGAAAGAAGCACCTTTTTATGGAGATAACTCAGAATGGCTGTTGCCCCTCAAGATTACACTGCAGCCATTGCTGCCTGTCACGGCTGCGATCTACTGGACCAATTCTGAAACTTTTTTCAGTACTATTCACATACACACCCGCATTTACAAACAAAGAGCCCAGGTCGAACAAAATGCCAGAATTCCCCTGTAAGTCTTGATTATTTAGTGCTACTACACTTTAGTGTCACTGAAGGGAAACACATTTTCAACTTTACAGACACAGAAACCTTTAATAAATATGAACTAAAGAAAGACATTTACAGTTACTTGAAGCTTGTAATGTCACTTAACAGCTATTACTGCGATTGGGGTGACGGTGGCTCAGCGGTAGAGTAAACTGGAAGGTTGGAGGTTCAATTTCTGGATCTACTTGTCTCAACGGTGCTCGCACTATTGGAAAGCTAGCGTTTAATGTCATTTAATCTAATCTATTTTCTTGGTTCCAGTGTTGCTGAAGGGCTCAGGGAAATTGAATCAAAACATGTTTTCTGATCAGAGTAAGATTTCATTTAAAAATGCACGTGTGTTTGACAGATTAAACCATCTCAGCAGCAGGGGGGGTGGTTTGGGGCTTTGCCATTGTTGTGAATGAGGGCCAGCATGACGTCATGAAGCCAATGTCAACAATGCAGCTCCTGGAGGAGAAAAGGCGTTCCATCCTCTCACACACGCTGACACACACAGACTGATGCCTAAGATCCACGAGCAGCAGCTGCAGTTGTGGCAGTGGGAAAACTGCGCGCAGGAAAACATCATGTGGACTCCGTGTTCTTTTTTGTGAGGAACACAGACACGAGCGGGAAGAACAAGTAAGTGATGATGATGTTTTTCTTTTTTCTTTTTTTTTTTTACTACGCGTGGTTAAACGGGAGTAAAGGAGGGAACCTCCTGTCAGCGGTAGCAGCAGCAGCGGCGGCGGCGGCTTCACTGTCACATTCTCTGCCTGTGTTTGTTTGTGTTGTCGTCACTACACACGCTGGAGTTGTTTTAACTCTTCTTCACATTGTATTTATTTACTTTTTGAAGCTGAAAGGCCAACTCAGCCCCCATTCACTCACAGCCACTGTCGGGGGCGTGAGTGTTGTCGCAGAGGTTAGCAGTAATGCTGTTGGATGTGTTAGCTTGTTGTTACCCCTGAATGCATTTCCTTCTAAAAACAAACTAATAAGCGTTTCACTCGGTGCCAATGTTACCTCGTTGACGTACGTCCCTGAGCAACGTGTGTTTTTGAAGAATAGATATTAATGGTAAAGGACCGTAATCTCTGTATTTGCGCTGCTTTGTGCTGTTGTGACACACATTGAACGTGGAAGTTGTCGCTGAATCTCCGTCGTTTATCATCAAATAGCTACGTCCGTGCTCTGGAATGATTGATGCTAACATAGTTTTGTATGTAGGAATATGCAGGACGCACATGCCTTTCACTGTTGCCACAGTCAGTCAGTCAGTCAGGGTTCGCAGCTTACTGTCATGTCTGGGGGAAGGAAGCAGCGGGAGCTGCAGCAGGACAAAGGAGCCTGCCTCACACCCCCTTATCCCCGCCCCCCTCAGACGCCGCTCAACGGTGCTCTCACCAAACACCCACATCGGAATACAGCTCAATATACAGCACAGAGAATGCAGCATAGTGCATATACCATAGTATACACTACGCTGTGCATTCGCACACATACTCAGGTTTACATAGCTATTGTTCTCGGGACTCTGCGTTGACTTCGATTCTAGACATTCTATACAAAGCATTATTATCCCCATAACCAGTAATATCTAACCCTAACCTTAACCTAATCATAATTCAAATCTTAGCCCTAAACCCAGTTCCTCGGAAATGAGGAACCTTAGGACCAGGTTTTGGTCTTCATGTAGACTACTGGACACTGCTAACAAATATTAACAAATACAACACACACATTATCACATGACAACATCTTAATAGTTACTACTATATATTGGATTGGATTGGAAGTTAAAGTAATTTCATTCATTGCAACATTTTAGTGAACATTTCATTATAGAAAATGTACAAAATAAAATACATTGAAAAAAATAGAAGAATAAGAAATAGAGTGAATCAATACATTGCAGCTTTGCACACTTTATATTTACAAAGTGTTTTCCTTTACAATTTACTAATTGTACACACACAAGCATTTATAACATATATACAAAAGATAATAACACGATTAGAGAATGTTGAAAACTGTTGCTTCAGACTAATATGAAATTTAACATGACATGTAAACATGAAAGATAATATGTGCTTTGGGTTGTACGTTGTTTGTGTGTGCAAAATGCCATGTAGAGGTTGTTATCAACTGGTGTTGCTAACCATAGCTAGCCCCTGATACCTTTGCGTCCATTGTTTTTTCCGACTTCTCTCTGGAACATGGTGGTGATGTCACTCGCAGCTCCGAGTTCCGATGTAAATGGAAAGCAGCATTTACATTGGGTTTACATGCATGTTAAGTCCGATTTTAGTCGGACTAAGACAACAAAACATTAGCCCAACTAAAATCGAGCTAGTCTCAGTTGGATTAACATACCTGGATAATGCGATTCATACTCCTATTACTCCTGCATGTATACACATTTAATACAAAATGAACATATTTCACTGTAAACAAAGGAAAATAACAAAAATGTAAATCCATTGCAACAAAAATAGCAACAGAGTTTATGCTTCGTGTTTTCTTAGTGTTGTGGATGATTCATCATCACTTCTGTGACGGTCATGGAGCGACTACCCAGAGAAGCTCTCCAATCAGATAGTTCTACACACACTCCCACACACACGCTTTGACACGTTCACCATTCACGTTCACATAGAATGTTATTGGAGCTAATACTGGACTAGTGCTTAAGAAAATGCAACGTACATGTTATGAAAAAGAAACACACACGACTATATGTTTGCTTGTCTAGTCTGTCTTATGTTGTGTGTGAGCTCTGAGGCTCTGTGTAATGGTTGCCAATTGTCCTCTGCATTTTAGAGGCTAGCAGAATTTAGCAGTGTTTTGTAAATGTAGCTGACTTGAATTTTTCTGAATTTTGACTTTTGCATAATTTACCGAACTGTTCGATACGCCCTGTTCGGTTCAATACACAACGGCAAAAAATGGTATATCAATATGTCTCGGCCCATCACTTTATCAAAACTTTGTTCAGCCGCGCATGCTGTGCGATTTGATCCACTCAGGAGCAGAGACATGAGAGCAGTGCTGCACTGTTCAGGCTCATTGCTCATGTTTACTTCAGAGCTAATCCAAACGTCGCTGAATTTCCACGGAGCCAATCAGCCATTGTTTCTGCCTGAACAGTGCAGAAACAATAGTAGTAGTTGCGTAGTTATATATTATATAGATATCGTAACCGTACCATTACCGTAACCTAAAAACCGTTTTGCATACCGTACCGTGGGAAAACTGTACCCTAGTTGCTGATGTATTTCACTTTGGTAAAAGTAAAGTGTACATTTTGTGAGGCTTTTGTCCAGCTCGCTTCTTCCCCACACACTTTTCCACACGTCAGCTTTTGAACCATATTTTGCTGGTTGGATTTTATAATTTAGCGATAGCCCTCACTCAGCCATCTTTGATAAAGCTTTCGTTTACGCGTTTACATTTACGCTATGTGTTGTTTAACCAATTTAACTAGGGCTGCAACAACTAATCGATTAAATCGTTATTACACGTACAGTTGCTACCCCCTAATGTGGGGCAGTAAGCCAACCCAAGCCGTGGCAGTAAGCACCATTAAGCTGGATGCCGACCGCTGGAAAAAAAGAAGAAGAGAACCAATGACACGCCTTGTGTAGCTTACGTGATGTGATTCTGGAAGAAGCTTTTAAAAAGTGGTGGAGGCGGACTAAGCAGAGAACAACATTACAGAGAGAAAAATGTACGACCCAAGTCGTCAAAAGTATGGGAGCACTTTCCATTAACGCCTGCAAAGAACAGGTGCAAAAGGTGCAAAATGTGCACAGCTGATCTTGCATGGCACGGCAGCACAACATCACTGCATAAGCACCTGAAGAGGAAGCATGTTGGAGCCATGGGTGAAGGAGATTCACAGTAAATTTGTAGTAAGTTAATTTTATCCAATTAATAATCGATTATCAAAATAAACCTTAGATGCAGCCCTAAATTTAACAGTTAAGGGTTATTGAAAGTTTTACTTCATTTATTTTTCCAATTATGGATTTTTCATAATTGATTCATAATTGTATAAGAGAGAAGCATGATGCATCTGAAAATAGATCTCTTCCACCTTTAATTCTGACCTAGTCATAGAGAATGACTACCACTAACTCACACCACTAAATCCTGATAGCACCTAACAGGAATAAAAAAAAGAGGAACACATAGCTTTAAAGAGATGACTGATAATTCTTGTTAATTATTATATTGAGGAGTGTTATGTGTGCTAGTATAGGTGTCAGTGGGAAAGCAAGTCAAGGAGTGCTAGATGTGTTGGAGCTAAAAATAGAAATCCATCAGATAATATCGGCCCGATATTAGCCTATTAATGTAATATCTGTCCGTATCGGTATCAGTTTTTCTGCCGATAATGAAAACGCGATACAGTAATGCCTGGATTTCGCCAAAATGTCAAAGCAAATTCTTGCCATGTATTGTGACGAGCTTGAGTTGCAGTAAGCAATAATGAGTAGAGGAAATACAATTGAAGAAGACAACGACACCACCTTCAGTGAAAACACAGAGGGTCATTAACTGCAAAACACAAAAGTAATCCAGTAAAACAGTACAACAATGATTACTGCACCATGCCTGCATAAACATACCACATTTGGAACACATTTATTCTTAACAAACTCAAGACGTGCATGTAAGCTCCGCCCACCTACCCTCCCAACATGCTACAATATGGGCCTTTTACGTTTACCAGTGCGCAAATGATGACCTCATCAAACCGCAGCGTGAGGCAAAACCGTGGCTAGCCGTGGCGAACAAGCATGCTCACTCGGTGCCAGTCTAAATGACTGCAACGCGTTGGTTATGTGAGGAGGAACCAAGACGTCTTCATTTAATACCTCCAATCACACACCTGAGGAATAATCACTCGGAGGTACACGCAGCATTTGTGCAGCAAAGTAATGGAAAAAAGCAACAAGCAACTTGCTGGCCACTGACTGGCCAGAGTGCCGTCACAGGAAGTGACATCCGACACAAAGCTGAACAATGCTGAACTGTAGATCAGTTAAAACTACTACCATCCTAAAAACTTGGGTTTATCTCCAACAATTACCAGGGAAATGTCTAAAATCTCAATATTTAACAGAGGAGTCTGGTGTATTTACCGTGCCGTGACTTCGTTTTACACTTCCTGCATGACCGGAGCACAGACTCCGTCTGCCACATTCACTCGACTGAAAAACAGCGGCAGAGTTTTTGATGCGGCTTGCTGGTCGCGATCGCTGCTTTTAGCAGTGCTATCGCTAAATACCAGACTCATTTGTTAAATATTGAGATTTTAGACATTTTCCTTGGTAATTGTTAACCCAAGTTTTTAGGATTGTTAAGTCTTTTTAACTGATCTATAGTTCGGCATTGTTCGACTTGATTCTTGTGTTGGACGTCTTGCTCATGCCTCTTCCTGTGATGGCACTCTGGCCAATCAATGATCGGCAGTCTGACGAAGTCATGCATAGTATCAGCTCAGCTTGCTTGGAACCTCGCCAGAACACGTACTAAAAAAGTACCAGGTACTATCGCTAATGGGAACGCAAAATAACCGTGCTGTGTCAAAGAGAGGCTTGCCGTGCTAGTGGGAAAGGGGCTATAGTCCCACCTCTCGCTTACGCTAATCTTGGTCATATTCGTCATCTTCGTTTTCTTGTGTTTGGAGATTGTTTGGTTTGTTGGCTCTGAAAAACACAAAGAAGCGTCCATGAAATGTGTAGAGATTAGAGTTTATTTATTTAAAATAGGGGCAATACATATTAATGGACATATACATGTAAATATGCAAGATTATAGCCTACGGCTAATTTCCATCTTTAGTCCCTTCGGCAGGTTGATGTTTACATAGGATTAATAAGACAACATTGACAAGTAGAACAATTAGTCTTAAAAGGTAAAAGTAATAAAAGGTACCCCAACAGTTAGCTAATATTAAACAAATATACACGTTTAGGCATGATTGTGGCAGCAGTATTGTTCTTCCAATAGCAAATTCTATCCAAATTAACCATAGACTGTATGAAATTAACACGGCAAAAATTCGAGCAGAATTTGAGTCAAACCAGAACGTATCGACTGATTAATAGACCAGTCGACCGGGAATTTACAGTCCTAAACAACTCACTGCTCTCTTTCTACCCTCAGCAGTGTTGGCAATTCTGGTTTATCTGGTGTATAATCTTGCTACAGATCTGGCAGATGGACTGGTTAACTGTCCAGGGTGTACCCCGCCTATCGCCCTATGTAGCTGAGATTGGCACAGCACCCCCTGCGACCCTCTGGTGGAGGATAAAGCGGTAGATGATGGATGGATGGATGGATGGATGTTAGTTCTACCCCCTGCAGGAAATATTTGATAGCACGAGTTCTGATCCATAGCTGGTGTTTTCCTGCAGTGTCAGACTGTGAAGTTATATAGGAGGGTGCAGCTTAAATCATGGCCCTACTAAAACACTCAGTTATAGGAACTTCTCAATAACAGTTAATGAAAGGATCACATAAAATCATGGTTTTATAATATATAATTTTTCTAATTACAATACAACCTAAATGTGATAAAAACATACATATATCTAGACGAGGTGAAATCAAAGAGTAAGGACACATCTAGTGAAAATCCTTTAATTTAGGAGAGACAGCTGTGATAAAGAGTCTTTGATAGAGAGTCTTTGGCGCTTGAGGGAAAGATATTGAGATTGAAAGCAAAATTCTCACTTTGTTCAACTGCAAACTTCAGTTTGTGTCCCTTTATAAACCACCAAGTCTGTGACTCACAAAATGATATGTGATTTTAAAATCACATCACATCACATCACATCACAGCACACAGGATTTGTTGATCCACTGCTGCCCCCATTAGGATTTTAAAATGTTATTTTGTCACTTTGTCAAATGTACATTATACAAACTTACCAAAGGGGGCAGCCAGGTAGACCAGTAACTCGTGTCCCTCAGCACAATCAGGACTGTATGTATATATATTTATATTCCAAGTGTAGTTTTTTCCCCTGTGAAATTAAACTATGGATAAATATATACAGCACCCTTACTGGCTAGCTAGCTGAGCACTTGGGTCTGAGTAAGCCATTAAAGCTGTTTGTGGGCTGATGTAATAGTTCCAGTGGAGCTGCAAAGGCTGCTTGATGCTGTGGAGATTCCAGCCGTCGAGACAGATTAACATGCTCACTTTTACCTCCTGTCTGCTGCTGAGGAAAGACATGGCTGTTACTTTGATGTGATGCAATTAGGGTTCCTCGGTAATGAACGATTACAGCGATAAGGGTGATAAACCAGACCTCTGTCATGCCTTGCATGTGAAACCTGAAACCTGAAAAAGAGATAGTTCAGGTTATTTGAAGAATGGTTAAGTAATGGTGAAGAAAGGTACTGACTGCACTGAGAACTAAATTAAGACATGGAGGCTTGCTCTCCTTGAAAACTTGGTTGCCAGCAGGGACATTGGTAAAACTGATTTTATCCATAAGGGCAAACCTAATAAAATCGTTGCCACTGAAGTCAGTGATGTTTTTGTTTTTTTTCAGAGGCCGTTTCATATGCAACCCTCCAATTTCTCCGGCCTTTGAACTGGCACTAGAGTACACTGGATGTGGCCCCCATGGCTGGGGTCAATTTAGATGTCCAATTATTAATCAATACAATACAATGAGTACTTCGCTTGGAGGTTACAAGCTCAGTTCTCTTTCATTATAGGTCATGAGCTGTCCTTATCTAGAGCTGCAACTAACAATTATTTTTAATATATTTAATATATTTTTAATTAATCTACAGATTATTTTCTCATTAATTGATTAGTTGTTTGGTCCATAAATTGTTGGTAAATGTTGATAAAGATTGATCTGTGTTTTCCAAGTCTTGGAAACAAACACACATTGATCAATCGTAATGATATCTTTGTTATATGGAGCAAAGAAACTAGAAAATATTCACATTTAAGAACCTGAAAAATCTAAGAATTTTCGTTATCGGTCAAAATAGAATATCAAAATATACAATTAATTTAGTTCTTGATGAATCAATTAATTGTTGCATCCCTAGCTTGATCTCTTCGTTAGATATACTTTTATGACTGGAAATTAAAGTTTGCGTTGCAGGAGAGTGAGTGGTTTACAAACTTCAGTTTCAGTCAGAAGAAGCTGTCTAACTGTGAGGCGAAGGGGCAAACACCTTTAAAAGAATAATCTGAACAATCCCTCTAAATTATACATTTGTGTAATATAATTTATTTATTTATTAAGTATTGTAGAGTATTAGATATATGTGTGGCTCAGGAGTTAAAGTAGGCCAGCCCCTAATCAGATCAGTTGCCACCTCCAGTCCTTATGTACTTGGGAAAGATACTGAGCTCCAGACCACCTTCAATAATGACCATGGATGTGTTAAAATGGGTCATTGGGACTTGTAGTGGTTTAAGCAACTAAATGCAGTCATTGTATTCTTTTTTGTTTAGATCCTTTTGCTTCATCTCTGTTTGATAGGTGTGTGGGGACTTTAAATTTATCAGCCATTCTTTCCTGAGTATGACTCATACAGCAAAAACCTAACTTCACTCTACCTGAAACCCAACAAGCCTGATTCAGTTTACTCTTTCCGGGCCTGGTAGCCTTAAGCAAAGGCTGATGTCAGCTCAATCTCTCAGCTGAAAGGAGGGAACGGAAGTGTCAAGAAACACAGGTGACCACAGAGGAGCTCCCTGGGGAGGGGAGGTCCTTCTCTGCTGCTGCATCCATAGCCTTCATGCAGGTGAAATAAAATCCAGTGTAGTGGGACTGACTTCTCATATTTTCATGGATTAATAACAGCAGTGTCGTCACTACAGTGTTCCGTGTGACAACAGGGAGCAACGTCAGGAGAGTGATATCCTGCAGAGTGAACATGAGAAAATATTAGGGACAGTGATGAGATCAACATCTGAGTCACTGAAGCTTCTATAGTGGGACTCCATGTTGTGATTTAATTCCTATAGCATGAAGCTCCTAGTGGTTTTCCTGCCAGTGTTTGAAATTGTGAGCATTAGTCTGTCCTCTATGGAAACTAAGGGTGTTCTGCCCACGTGTATTTTCATTTTCACGCCTACAATGTTGCCTCGTGAAGGAGATGAAATAATCCTGTGCTCAACATCCACGGGTTTATGACTCATTTGGTGTCTGAGAGCTTGTGTAACCTCTCACAAATGATTTGCTCATTGCACAGTTTTTGGCGGTGCACCAGATATAAAAATTTGACTGATTATATACTGTATATTCACACTGGTCCAGGAGGAAAATTACTTTTTGATATTTGATAAATACTGTAAAATCCAGCAGTCTTCAGTGGAGTGAAACACGTGCCAAACAAGAGTGAAAGCCCTGTGATTTACATTTACACCTTATCCACAAGGGAAAAGTACTTTCCCTATACAGTTTTATCTTTTTTATTCTTAAAAAGATTTCTGTGAACATGTCATCACTTCAAGAATTGTCTTTATACACAAAACCCCCCACAATGGCTCTAATAGCACTTTCCTATTGTACAGTCCTAGCAGGGCTTGGCTCTACTCGACTCGTTTTATACATGACACAAACACACAAACTAGTGACGAGCAAAGCAGTTCTTCTCAGTGTATTGAAACATTATTATGATTAAAATGATAAGTTCAGTACTTCCTGCAGCGCTAGTCTCCCCTATATATGCCAGGCCTGTATGTGGTGCTGTAACACAGCCACAGAAATACACCAAAAACTGAAAAGAAGACTTGGAGCATGTGCACAAGTAGCAAATACAAGAGCAAGAGAGAGAAAGGGCTATGACATCATGATTTTCCCTTAAGTTGAATTTGTTTGTGAACTTGAAAAACAAAGGGTGCCATTTTGAGATATTTTTTTTTACCAGTTTTTCAAAACGAGTGTTTTAGATCTCCCAAAATGCTAGTTCAGTGTACAAAACATTTGTGGTTTCTCCATAACTGGTTCTTATGTGTACAGACCCTTTGACAAGTATGTTTTTTGTTTGTTGTTTTTTACTGCAAAACAAAATGCAATTGTGTGCATGTGCACTTGTTGGCCAACAGGAAAAAAGACTCTAAAAGCTGACATGTTTTCACTTGAGTCTTTTTCAGCCACCAATGTAGCGCTGGTACAGAATTGGTGGAGGCTGGAGAACACAGAGGGGTTATGGGTTTTATTTTGAAGGGTAACTAACATTATACAAACGGAGTGAGCAAATGGTAAAAGAGCTAGGAGATGCATCCGGGGAACCCTGTAACTCTCACTTCCGCATACTTGCATGTAATCCCTCAACCAAGAGCCTGCTGTGGCTGTGGCTGTTGCTGTTGCCACCTTGTGGTAATAGTTATTACAGATTTCCACGAGAATGTCATCACAATATAATTTTACTGGTGGGCTGTGAAGGTACTGCAGGCTGGATATGAGAGGTCATAAATCACACATTATGCCCCATCCCCTAACATTATATTTTTCTATTTTTTAATGGCATTCACATTCATAGTGGAAGGCAATGCAGGAATTTCATTGTACAGGGAACTTGTTTATTTTATGTGCATGTAACAAATGCTCTGAATCATGAATCTTAAGTCATAAACAAACAAATATAACAGAGATTTTAGTTTTCAGTTTTGTAATAAGGCTTCAATTTGCAATACAATATTCATGATTTTTTAAAGAAGCTGCATATTATTACCTGCATGTACATTGATATTTTGGGAAATGCATGGATCACTCTTGGTTTTGCAAAATAACCCAGTAGCGTTGCTTTTTTCTTGGGGTGGGGTGGAGGGGACTTAAATGCAATTAAATGTCTTAGTGCATTTAAGGAGGGAAAGTGCTCCTCTCAGGTTTATAAATGGTGTCCTGATGGACGTAGATTAGAGTGCTCTGCATTAGTGTTGAATGAACCACATACAGGATCTGTGTGTGTGTGTGTGTGAGAGAGAGAGAGAGAGAGAGAGTGTATGAGCATGTGCAAGTGTGTGCTCTTACAGGATTAAAGGTGATATTATTGATGGAAAGGTCAAAGGCATGAGATACAAAGTACCTGGGTCAGCTAGTCAAGATCTATAGATTGTAACTAAATCACTGGATGAACACACACACACACACACACACACACACACACGCGCGCGCATGCACACTTGTCTAGAATGTCAATATTGTCATTCAATATTGTTATATATCACAATATAAATGAAATCAATATTTCTGGAAAGGCTGGGCAATATGCCTTACAAATATAGCAATATTTTTGTTAGGGTATATCCTGATATATATATATATATATATATATATATATATGTGGATATAAAGCTGCACACAGATTGTTTCTCTGGAAAAGTTTTCTTTTGAGATGTTTTAGGAGAGTGACACTGTGCTGTAAATACACTCTAAAATAAAATAGCTGCTGTTTATGTTTTGTATTATATGATCTTAAAAAGACCATATCTTGTCTCATGCCACAATATAGATATATCTATATATTGCCCAGCCCAATACAGTGGGAGTTTCCACCTGACAATGGCAACAAACACTGTTGGAAGTGACTTCAGAGGTCATTTATCAGGATCTCAATAACCACCGTGCAAGTGAGAGCTTCCCCAGAGCTGCTCTCTTAACAAAAGCTCATTGTTAAAAAGGAGATGCTGATGTCATGGCGATGTATTTCTGGAACTCAGGAAGTCTGTATTGTAGTTTGAGACTGAGTACTATCTGTAGCCGTGGATGTTTTCACGAAATTTCTTCCTCTGGCAAATTTGCTTTGCCATGAGTTGACATGAGAGATGACCAACATGTGACAATTTGTATTATTGGCAAATTATGTAGAAATGAGAGGAGACACAGAAATTATGAAGCAGGCTCACTTGTAAACTTACAAACAAGAGTGCACAAACCAAGGAACCCTTTTCCATCCTTTTCCAACAAAATATATAATTTAAGACTGAGTTATCTGATTTTAAATTTGTTTTATTAACAGATAACAAGAAACATTTACAGAATGAGGCAAAACATTTCACAGCAATTTTGTGTTACTACATCCATCAGCAACTAAAATGTGTTATTGTGTGACTTCAGTGAAATACTTTGTTGGATAGGGACATGAATTTACCAAATGAAGCAGCAATAGAACTGATTTTCTTTCTATGAACTTTGGTGTGGGAGAGTGAGCAGTTTACAAACCTATTTTTTAAGATATTGCTGACTTAAATTAGACAAAGATTTTATTAGGTAAGCCTTTTATCAATTGACAATAAAATCTGTTTGACCTTGTATTCCTGCTGGCAACAATGTTTTCACTGAGATCAGTCATCTCAGTTGGCTCTTGGCCTGATGGGCCAGCAGGGGGCGTACAGAGGTCACCACTTGAAAATTCCTGAACTCAAATCTCTGAAAGTTAGAAGTGATAAATGATGTATTTAAACTTAAGAAGATAGTTGTGTTGGAGAGAAGATAAACTTTGGTGAACAGGCGTGTTGTACAGAAGTGGGCTGTACTCAGAATACCCCACAGACACTGTCAGATGAAAATTAGACATAATTAGGACAGGAAAGATGTCAGGAGAGGGTGGAGGAAAGTAGGGCATCAAGATGTACTGAAATACTGTACACACTGACTGTACACACATGCGTGTGCACACACACACACAGGCCGTAGACATAGACTGAAAACTGGTGAATCATGAGTGTTTGTAAAGGAATATTTGTGTGATTAGGAGCAACTCTCGGTGAGGAGGCCTGTCTGGCCTCGGGCTCTGCTGCTCCTGTGATGAATAATTCACTCCTCTATGTTTCGATTCTGCCTGCTGGAATACACTGTGTCTACATAAGTGTGTGTACCTGTATTTGTTATCTTTTTAGGACCTTTTTCTGTCATAAAAGCTGACCTTATCAGGACCAGTAGTCCTCACCATCGTCAAGTGTCCACAGTGTTCTGTGTGAGAATGTGAGTGTGTCGTCTCTGGCTGTCTCGTTGGCTCGAGTGGCCGTAGACATGCTGGTTTCATTGATGTCTCTGCCAGGTTGAATGAAGGCTAACGAAGAGAAAGTGCTCACAGCCAGAGTGGTCAGAGCTAAGCTGCATTATGGGAAAGTGCTGGCTCTGCCACTTCGGCTGTAGGAGCATCCTGCTGCTCTGCTCCGCTCATCTGGTGTCTTGATTATCAGGTGCACTTTTGAGATGTGTTTTTATTATCGCTGTGCTGTCAAATTAACAAATTTATCACAATCAGTCGCATTTTTTGTTCTTAAACACTTAAATTTGGGGTGGTGGTGGTGGAATTATGGATATTAGTTAGCTGTAAGCTGTCAGCTCAGCATGCTGAAATCTCCCCTCCGCACACACGTATGAAAGCACAGGCCAGACAAGATGATGAAACCACAGGCAATGTCTTGTTTACCAGAGCTCGGAGCTCCTCGACTGTCTGTGAACAGTTTAACCACAATGGAGAAAAAGAAAAAAACGCATCATAGCTTTATATGCCAGAATATGGTTATTCAAAACCAAACATTGGGATCTATGAAAAATGTAGGATAATTGATGTATTTTCCCAAAAGCAGTTCCAATATATCAATGGCCCATAATGGCTGAAAACTTTATTTTCTTTGTTAAATGTTTGTACATTTGTACAAAAAAGTATACTATTAGCTGGTCTAACAGTGGAAACATCTGGCTCCTCTATGTCCACTTCCAAAAGCTTAGTGGCCTCACATATATATCATGATGTAGTTGGTATGGAACTTTCAGTGTCTAGAATGCTTGATGCTAAAGAAAGCACTATCTCATCCGGGTCGAGAGCCTTAAAGTGGAACTTTGCAACTCTGGTCGCTTTTTGGCATTGATCTCTACAGAGCTCCCCCTACAGTTTTGGAGTACATATTTTTACGACACCTTTACATCCATCAATTCATTGTCTTACCACTTTTCACTTACTGTTGTAAAAAATCACCGCTGACACTCCCTCTCCCATTTATTTCCTATCAATATTCAAGAGTGTGGTATTTCAGTTTAAAAACAGGATTTATTGATTTCACGTTCAGATTTTGTGACGCTTTCGTTCAACCACTTTCTCTCAAACATGCTCGTGTTCAAATTTGTTTTGCTTGAGCTCAAACCAATTGCAGCGCTCCTCTTCCCACCCGCTTCTCTGAACACCAGCACATCTGCTCTCAGATTTCTCCTCTCCTTGTGGATGGTTTTTCTGATTATTTTTTGCAAAAACTCTGTCAAAATTCTCCAATCAATAGAATGCTAGGTCTTGTGTCCAATGAAATGATCCCTGCCTCGCTACAGGTGTGTTAGGTGTGTCTTATATGCATGTCCCACGCAAGCTGTTACCCTTTATCAACACCAATCCACTCTCCAGCCCTCTACGGCTTTATTTTAAGTACTTCCCTTGATCAGTTAACAGTTTTGGAATAAAATGACAATTATTATATACCAGTGTCTGTACTTTGTTACTATTATAGCTATACAGTAATGATTGCAGCATAGCACCAACCGGCAGCGCTGTTGTTTACCTTTGATCACATGCATGTGCAAACACGTTAGCTCTACACTACACTTTTTTCCCCCTGATTTAAGTATTTGTTTATTTATTTTAAACATAGATAAAAATATGAAAGATATAAAAATGTATATATATATATATATATATATTTAGTTTTTCAATATATGCCACAAAATCACCCCATAAATTGATACACAAATGCTGAGAGAACAGCGATGTTTTAACACGTTTTGCGTTATGAATTCCACCAGATCCCAGAATTTCACCGCATGTGACTTAAAAACAAATCATCGGTGTCAAATCGATTCACTAAATTATTTACAATTGTTATTGCCCTTTTTTTGCAGTGTGCATATTGGTCTCAGAGTTTGTAAGTGTTTAAATATGGAAGTAGAGAACATTATGTGTCATTAATGTTTTGTGATCCATGTGTCGGACTTTTCCCAGAACTCCAATACTCTTTGCCAACTATATGTTATATGCGTGTACATATGTTATATGTGATTTCCGGCAGACTTTTGTGTTTCAGGCTAATTTCCAAATAGCATAATCTCATCACCAAATCAAAAAAACTATAGAATCTAAATATATGTCATAACAGCATCCTAACGATGTTTTTAAGTATTTTACTTTTTTACAATAGTAGTGGTTAGCACTCTCGCCTTGCAGCGAGAAGACCCGGGTTCGAGCCCCGGTTGGAACAAGGGCCTTTCTGCATGGAGTTTGCATGTTCTCCCCGTGTGTGCGTGGGTTCTCTCCGGGTACTCCGGCTTCCTCCCACAGTCCAAAAACATGCAATGTGGGGATAGGTAGATTGGACACTCCAAATTGACCATAGGAGTGAGTGTGAGAGTGAATGGTTGTTTGTCTCTATCTGTGTGTGGCCCTGCGATGGACTGGCGAACTGTCCAGGGTGTACCCCGCCCATCGCCCGATGTAGCTGAGATTGGCACAGCCCCCCCGCGACCCTCTGGCAGAGGATAAAGCGGTAGATGATGACTGACTGACTTTTTTACAATAAAAGATTACAAATTTTACTATTTTGCAAGTGAACAGTGAGACCAAAGGACTTCCCTATGTAAAAACAAGCCCTAGAATAAAATAAAAATATAATTGAGCATTTAGGCTAAAGAACATAAAATAGTTTGTGCAATTTTGCCAACTTGTGCCAAATTCAATGTTTTGCTTAACTCAAAAAAGCAAGGTGAGGTAATCGGTAACTGCTTCAACCACTTTTCATCGCTTGTCGCTAGTCTTTATCTTTATAAATCCCTGTGTTAAGGTGGTTTGTTTGGGTCTTAAGTTACTTGTTGTCTCTGCGGGCTGTGGCGTTCAGGACGCCGTCTCTTTAGGTGGTTGGTGGTAGTCGTGTTGCCATCTGATGTGCAAATCTTGTCTGTGGAAACTTTGCAAATAACTGTTGTTTGTGTGTTGTCATTTGGGGAAAAGGCAAACCAGTACCATATAACTCCTGGTGGAATTTTTTAGGGACCAACTCCTTCATTTTCTTTTCATTGTCAGCCATGGCTTCACCTGCTACACTCTGAATCAAACAGGGTGGGGAATGAGAAATCCATGGCACTGCCCATAGTTCGCTATAATTGCTTGGTCACTATTTAATAGTGTGATTTGGCTGAGGAAAAAAATAACTGATGCATCCTTGCAAGTGCATAGAACAGCAATGCATAGATTGTACCTTATATAGACCATATTACCATCTCTCTGCTTTGGCAGATAAACATGTTCTAGTCCTTGATGGTCTAATATCATCATATCGCCCACCCCTATTTTAAAATAACTCTCAGTAAATTGAATTTATATTATACAAATTCTATTTTGTTTTGTAAACTCAGACAATATACATGTTTCCATTTTGAATGCTGTGCCTGGCAGAAAGCTTTGTTTTTAATGGCAGTGTGAGTGTTTGTGCATATTTGAATGACCCTTGTGTAAAGCAGGCTTTTTTTTCAGTGAGAGAACAATATTGGTCATAGTAAATCTGACATCAGATTAATAGATACAAAGAGCAGTAATATTGAATCAATTTCCAGTCTTTTTTCCTAGCAAAATCTGCAAGCGTCATAAGGCAAAGAGGAGAGAAAGTCTGAAGTTTTCCCGAGGGAAAGCATGAGATGATGATTGGCCTGTGGGCGACAGGGAGAAAAGCCACAACACAAGCCCCCAGTTTGGGGCGCTGCCAATTTGAAAGGCATGACTCAGCATAAAGCAGCCCCATCTCCACCTGCTGACACACACACACACACACACACACACACACACACACACACACACACACACACACACACACACACACAGTTCATGGCTGATGAGACAGACAGACTGCATGCTCAGCTGTCTGTGTTGGGGCTTTATGTACTGCGGCCTTGAAATGAAGCACAATGAAAATCCTCTGGGTGAAGCTGATTGAAGTCAGTGTGGAGGCCTACGTTATATCTACTATTGATCATCTACACTGCATAAACTCATTTTCAAGAAAGAAAAATTAAGCTTTGTTACAGGGAAGATCATTATTATTATTATTATTATTATTATTATTATTATCATTATAATAATTGTTATTATTATTATTGGTATTGCCATTGCCTAAAAAGTAACATAATCTTGGCAAGCAAGTTTTGCTTTAAGCTTATCAATTTCAGAAGATTTGGCTTGGTTCTCCTAGGGCTGTTTTTGCAGTGTTTCCACTACTTATTTTCATCTGTAATATTTACATTGCAAAAACAGCCAAACTAGAATCAAGACAAATATGATTAAATTGGTTAGAATATTCTTGCTTTCAGTAAACATGATCTGCCAATGGTGTAAGAACCTTTTGCTTGGCTAGAATACTAGAATACGGTCAAAATTGAAGAAATGTTTACTTAAAATGAGTCTTCCTTTGCTTTATGAAGCTGACTTTTAGAATGTATACCATATAATTTCTTGTATTTACACACACACAAATCTGTGACAGTGAATTGTACTTCTCTATTTAACACGTAAACACACAAACCAGGAGCAGGAACAGGGATTTCATGCAAACCATTGTTTTAACTTGTTAGTGGTAATTAAAGCATTAAGTAGTCTCATCTAACTCACTCACTGGGAAATGCTGCATTTGTCCAATCTCAACAGACATTGAACGTTAACGTGAACTCTTAACCACATTTACAAAGTGACATTATTTTCAAGTATTTGAAGCAGACCACAGCAGACCAGTTCAGTGTGTTGTTGGCATCTTTTTATGGATTCTGTAGTAAATTGAGGTCACTCTGGTGTGTGTTTTATGGCTAGGATGTTTACCCTGTGAGGGAACCATGATTTTTATTTTCTAGCACTAACACAGTCTTTTCTTTGTGCCTAAATTTCATCCAAAAGCACCAAACTAATACAAAAAAAACAGTTGATGTGTCCATCTGAAGTCATATAATAATTTTCATTCAGAAACATGAGCTCACAAATATCTATGCTTTGTAGAAACATACAATTACAACATGTGATACCAGAGACAGTTGGAAATTGGAATATTGTGTAATGTGACATTTCAAGACAGCCACCACCTGACATTGTTTCTTTCTGTCTTATTTTCTGTGCAGAGGCCTAGAGGAAGTGATGTCAGCAGGTGAGGACCAGGACGGTGAGGCGACGTCGCCCATGTATGTGTACGAATCGAAGGTCCACTGTGCCAACGTGCTGTTAAGCCTGGAGGAGCAGCGGCAGCAGGGCATCCTCTGCGATGTGACTGTGCTTGTGGAGGGCAGGGAGGTGCGCGCACACAGAGCTGTCCTTGCTGCCAGTAGCCGCTACTTCCTGCAAGCCTTTGTAGGGCACGGCACATCGCCAGGCGAGGCAGAGCCCATCATTGACCTGCCAGACAAGGTAAAGAATTAAAACAGGCAACAAAAAAATTCTGTTGCCTGTGGTTGTAAAATATACATCTTACTAGGGCTGTGATGATTAATCCACTCATTGATTATTAATCAGTTACTAAACTATTTCTTCTCATGGGAGAAAAAATAGTTTGCACTATTTGCTATGTGTATTGCACCCGGGGTCTTCATGGAACAGCATTTCTATTGGAGCAGAATGACAATAACGCTAGCTTAACTTAACTTAACTTAACTTAACTTAACTTAAAACTATTCAAATGGAAATAGCAGGTCAGTTCCACATCAATGTAATATCACAGAGTGAGAGTTTTATTATTTTCTGCCGTCGCTCTGTGTGGATGGTTGAATGAATAAATAAAATAAAATAATGAGCTAATAAGAATAGGCAATACACTGTAATACCATCTGTTACTTGGGACACCAAGTGTGACACCTCACACGCTGACAACAATGAATCATAATTAGTTGTGGTTTTATCTGCGGCTGCTGGTAATGGACACACTTTCACACTTTCAGCCACATCGCGTTTCCTTGTTCCTCGGAGGACAAAAAGTTTGTATAGTCCACATTCCCATCTGTGATCACCATGGGGCCTGCGATCAATTTCTTGCTGCCCATGAAAATAATACTTTTTATTCTGAAATTCTATCAATATAAATAATATTATTTTGACTTTTTTTTTACTTTACTGGCCCTCTGCTGACCAAACTGGACACTCAGTGGCCCCCATGTGATTTGAGTTTGAGACCCATAGTTTTCACTGTCTATTTTAAATGTATTTTTTTGATTTTTGGGGCTGTACCAGTGTGAGTGAGCAGCATAATAAGGATATAAAGCAGGAGAGGGGGGATGCCAAAGCCACTGAGCTAACATGACCTTCCTTGAGGTGAAAACAGAGCAGTCGTAACAGCAGCAGCGGTTGACACAAATTGATCTGTTTATGAAAATTCTTTTGGGGACTAATATTCATGCCTCTCCCCTGATAGTTGTTGCCTCTTCTCTTTACCACTGGGGTTAATCAGTGAACTGCTTCTGAGCCAAGTGGCTGGCATTACCTCATAATGCCCCAGATCTGTCATCATGATTAATGTGACTCTACCTTATACACCAGTGAAGCACACTGGTCTGCACCACTTTACAAATCAAATTCTATTCCTTAATGACTGCAAGCATGGCTTCAGTTTTCCTCTCTGCTTTCCACTCACTCCCCTCTCATACATTACTGAAACTTAGATTAGCTCAGAGCCCAACAAATGTGGAATCTGGAATTTTCAAGACATTGTATTTTATTGTGTTCTTGGTTATTGGTAAATAACAAATTTTAGGTTTTTGTTTTAAATTGCGATTCAAGGAATAGTTTGTAAACTTCAATAGTTTGTATGAAGTTTGTACTTCATACAAACTGTATTTGTATGAAGTCCAGACATATAGGCTAGGTCTATTGTTCACACAGAGGGTGTCAGCAAGAAGGGTGTCAGCAAGAAGACCTGGGTTCAAACCCCGGTCAGAACAAGGGCCTTTCTGCATGGAGTTTGCATGTTCTCCCCGTGTGTGTGTGTGTGTGTAGCTTCTCCGGCTTCCCCCCACAGTCCAAAAACTTGCAATATGGGACTTAGGTAAATTGGACACTCTAAATTGACCAAACTGTCCAGGGTGTACCCCGCCTATCGCTCTATGTCAGCTGATTGGCACAGCGCCCCCTGTGACCCTCACGTGGAAGATATAGTGGTATGAAATGGTTGGATGGATTTTTACTCAGTTTTACTTTGTTTTATTTATTTTTTAAATTGCCCAAATGTTTGCACATTATACTTTTTTTTCTTAAAACTATGTTAATTAAATGTTAACAATAGATTGTTTCTTAATTAATCATATGTGATAATGTTTTGTACTTTTTTGCTGATAAAACACTTACATCCACATAATATAATATAATATAATATACATAGTATATATTATATTTATCTCTCTCTCTCTCTCTATATATATATATATATATATATATATATATATATATATACGTATATAATAGAATAAAATAGGTTTGACTCATCGTGGAGTATTTTTTCTTTGTTCTTTCTCTCTCCTTCCTTGTTTCCTCTCTCCTCACCCCTTCTGTCTCCTCTTCTCCATGTGAAAGTTTTTAATATACATTTTAAGCATTCAACAACTTAGCAAGTGTGCTAATAATCTATATTTTATAGACTTTATTAACTAGATCAGTGGTGGTGCCTTTGCTTTTTATGTGCTCAAATGCTGCTCTTCTTGATATTCTGAACAGATACTCACGGGTTTGTGAAATAGAGCTGCTGAGTTATTCTACTGACTGATATTTGTTCTGGTCCCAAAAGGGACTTTGCTCGGAACAATGATAAATTCACCAACGTTGCTGCTTTGCATATTGAGTGGAGCGTCTTCTTTTTATGTCACTGAAGACAGCAGCTGCTGATGCTAGCTGAAATTATAATCCACACTAATATACACACCCACACTCACTTTCACACATTTTCATGTAGCTACATGAGCACTTTAGTGTAAACCTACATACTGTACATTAACCCATATTAATATGAAACCCACATGCTGTACCTATACAAACAATAAGACTAGTAGCAAATACAATGACGGTAGAAGGGTGACTGAAAAGAACGAACAAGCAAAAACATCCTATCAAAAAGCTGTAAATGATGAAAACACCTAAAATGTATTGAAGCATATTACACTCATCTGAAAAAAGCTAACAAGATTAACAAAAAATTTTTCCCCGAAACATAATCTTCTGCTCTGTTTTCATAAATAAATACATCTGTGCTCTGTTAATTAATAATTAATTAGATTTAGATGTTTTAATTCCCTTCTCAAGAGCACAGTTTAATGGAAGCAAACATGTCCAACCTCACCTTATTTTGGGTTTCAGACACTGAAAGGTATAAAGAAATTCACAAATTCAACCTTACAAAATCTATACCTGCTTAAGTCTATGGTATCTTTAGAATATGTTCACCACTTTATCTCATTGTTAGACAGACTTTTCTAAGGGGAAATTGAAGTTTGTGTGTCTTTGTAAACTGCTCACTCTTACGCACAAAGTCCATTGAGAAAATTTGTGATCCACTTCTGCCTCCATCAGTCAGTTCAAAGTGTTATTTTGTGACTTCGATGTTTGGAATCTTGTGTTTCAAATGATGATTTTCTCTATGGACTCTGGTGCAGAAGAGTAAATGGATTACAAACCAGTTTTCCAGGAAAGTGCTGTAAGTGCTATCTCATGGCAAGATAAAGTGTAACACATATTGCACATATTTCATAGTCGTAAGCTAGAGTCGGCAGCATGTCTGAACTATCATGTTTAGACACTGACAATAAAACAATTTTTTCTCTTAGTTATAACTAAAACCTGTCCTCTGTTCTTCTCTACAGGTGACAGTGAAGGGTTTTGCTCCACTTCTCCAGTTTGCCTACACAGCCAAGCTGGTTTTAAGTTGTGAGAACATCCATGAGGTCATCCTGTGTGCCGACTTCCTTGGGGTTTACAATTTGGAGGATTCGTGCTTCCGTTTCCTTCAAGAACAGCTACAGAACGACAGCCAACGTGCCAGTAATGGCAAGGTGAAATATGATGACCACGCTGTGGCCAAGGACACAGTGATTTCCGAGCCATTATCCTTGGATGATTCTGCAGACACCAAACATCATGTAGCACTCACTATGCCACTCTCCAGTGATCTTCCACAAAGTCCCAAATACAGAAAATATCCCTACCAGATCTGTGACAAGATCAATGGAGAAATCCACCCTGGTAGTGACGATGTTCTTTTGCCCACTCATACCTCAGTCAGCTCACAGCTCATAGACAGCAGTGATGCTCAACAAACTCTACTTACGCCTTCTAGAATCAAAGAGGAACCCTTTGCGTTCGAGGAAGGAGATGAAAGCAACGGTTGCAACACCGAGCTGTGTTCTGAAGAGGTTCTGGAGATGGAGCTAGAGGTGGAAGGGGTTCCAGTAGCAGCTGAGCACTCGCCAAGCCAAAGCTCACCTTCTTCCTGTCTGCGCTCCTACCTCCAGAGAGGTGGCCTGGATCTGAGCAGCGTGCCCACTACTACCATCCAGCAGCTACTGACCAACAGACTGTCCCTCAACCACTATAGGGAACTGGTCAAGAGGGATAAGATGGAATCTCTAGGTCATGAGGACTTCAAAACTGGAATAGCAGATGTGCTGCCTGCTGCTCTGACTGGTACTGGTGAGAACATGGATGGAGCAGTGTCGAAAGCCTCCTGCTCTAAACATGAGAGGGAGTTAGACAGACGCAGTGTCATTTTCTCTTCAGCTGCTGGAGAGCAACAGATACTTGCACATTCTTACATGGACGATAAATTCAGAGACAAAGTCTCAACCTTAATGCAGGTAGAGCCTCTCTCCTCTGGTCGGCCATGCCTCAACACCAGCTGCCCTGTTCCCATTAAGACATCAGCCCACTCTCCTCCTCCCTTTGAGCCCCAAATGCAGACGTCTAGCTCACGGTCCTCATGCTCTTACCTGGAGGATGCAGGCAGTAGTAGTTCGTCCTCCAGCCTGCCCCAGTTTGACTTCTCCTCATCCCCCATCTCAGGATCCATCTCTGGACTGTCTCACTGCCTGGCAGGGGTGGTAGATCAGAGGGCCCTCCACAGCGGGGAGATGGTCTTCTCTCAGGGTTGTACCACGATCAAAAGTGAGCAGGGATTTGGTGCCAGTGGTGGCAACTCCAGTGATGAATCGGGCTCTTTCTCAGAGGGAGACAGTGAAAGTGGCATCTCAAGAATCTCTGGGCCTGAGGTCAGTATTGTCTTGCATTATATTTTCTTGACCATAGAAAAATATCTAATTGGGATTTTTCCGAACAGATATTTGAACCTTCACGGTAACAGATTTTAAGTCGCTGTTAAGTAAGTCTCTGAGTCTGAGTCTGCTGGAGTTCTGTCCTCTCCTCCTAATGCACTGCCCTACATTCTGGTCTACTCACTTAACTGGGGACCAGAGTCTGCAAACATCACTGTTTGTCCAGAATATACTGTAAAGTAAACGCTGCAGTAGGAAACCACAACATTTTCACCATTTTAATCACAGTTTACCATCATACTATACAAATACACTAAGCTGGTTCAGCTACAGTCGTGCTTTCTGTCTCCTTCTTTCTTTCTAAGTGGTACTGCAGCCTCACAGCAGGAGTCTGTTCTTCTTTCTATTCTTCTCTACTTCATTTGCTCATACATTCACTCGGCACATTTTTAGGACAAAGACATCAAGAAATCTAATTCCCCATTTAAACCTGCTGTGTATCTTTCAGTTAATGCACCTTGATTGATTCCCTTCGTAAGAGTCTGTTCCACCCCATACCAGTTTAGTTATCATTGTTATGATAAACCATTTGATGATTTAGCTCATAGAGTTAATAGAATGTCTTTTAACCCTTCCAGAATGACTACAGTGACGAAGGATCAGAATTTACTATACTATACTATATACAATTTATAGAATTAAGTTTCCCATGCATACATTCACTTTTTTCTTGTCTTTTGTGCTTTTAAGTGGCAGCATTTAAGTTCACCTTAGCAATAATTGAGCCTCTTTGAATGTAAAATCTAAAAGCACATATTGCTGTAGCTGCAGCCTCTATCAGTGGGTGCAATGTAGGCGTAAGTTACAATTTGTACTATTCTTAGATAATTTTTCTCTCTGGAGAAATGTTGCAAACACTTTGGTCCTTTGAATTAAAAGAGCTGTATGGTTGCCATGGTGACCTCTAAGCACAACAACTCTCTCTCTCTATCTCCTCTTACTCTCTCACACACAGGATATGGATATTTCCTTTATTAAATTTGAGTATTTGAGATTCGAGTTGTAGCCTCTGTCCTGTGGATGAGTCAGTGAGGATGAGAAACATTTTACATTTTAGACTCAGCTTTTTTATCTGGGTCACATATACCAGATCCTCTACCTTGCTGCACTACTAACAATATATGTCTATATTGTAATATGTAGAACAACTGTTTTTTGTTCACCAAGGCTAAGACCACAATACTAAATTACATACTGATTCTACTATGTTAAATATTCCTGTCATGTACAGAAGCATAGAACTGCCACATGTGAGACTAAAAAATTGAGCCGATCTCGTTATAAGATTTTTTTTTTCTCATTATGATAAGATAATTTATTTCCCTTGAAGTCGGCTTTATTGATTGATTGTTGTAGGATCTTTACACCAAAGAACATGAAGTCTCTCGCTACTCCGTCCTTTTGTAGGTGAAGCACAAATGCTGTGTTTTTCCATCATGGTTCAGTTTTGTACAGTATGGCACGGTTTGGAATGGTTTGCGTTTTGACTGAAAACACGTGGTAGGTGGGGTGTGGGCTGTGCCTGATAGTTGCGTTGCAACGACAACAAATGACAAAATTGAATGCAACACAACAGACAACAGGACCGCTCGGTTGGTGTAGTGGTAAGCACTCTTGCCTTTGCAGCAAGAAGACACGGGTTTGAGCCCCAGTTGGAACAAGGGCCTTTCTGCATGGAGTTTGCATGTTCTCACCGTGTGTGCGTGGGTTTTCTATGGGTTCTCTGGGTTCCTCGCTCAGTCCAAAAACATGCAATATAGGGATTAGGTAAATTGTTGACTCTAAATTGACCATAGGTGTGAATGTCTCTATGCATCCCTACATTTGACTGGTGAACTGTCCAGGGTGTACTCCCCTTATCGCTCTATGTCAGCTGAGATTGGCACAGTGACCCCAGCCCTCCTGTGAGGCAGTAGAAAATGGATGGATACACAAGATGTTTGTGTAGGAAGACCAGAAGATTTCTTAAAGCACAGATGAAAGACTGCACAGATGTGTCTGTTGTCAGGGTGTTGGCTACAGATACTGATATTGTGCTCAAACACCTCCCATGCAGAAGCACAAATGGTCTACAACCATCTCAACTTTTTTGCTGATACTTTAATATTTTCAACCACTTTATCCTACATGTTAGAGTCATGAGAGGCTGAAGCCAATCGCAGCTGACATGAACAGTGGAGTACACACTGGACAGGTCGCCAGTCCGTCACAAACATCAGCAACAATCACATCCAGCCATGAACAACCGTTGTTGTGCAATTAACCTAATCACCTAACTGCATGCAGCGGACAGTGGCTAGCAACAATGCTACCTGTGAACTGTGCTGGCTTATGCTCCCTACTGTAATACTGTAGTATTTCATTCCAATATAGTATGTACACAGTGTGTGTGTGTATATATATACACACATCATATATCATTTTGATCTGTCCCACTTCTTTTGCCTTGACCTAATTGTTTCACCCATATTTGGACACACACACACACATACCCACGGTGGCCTGCAGGTGGAAGTTGTCCTTTCCGTGTTCGCTCCACCATCTGCTGCTCCTGACCTCAGATCAGCCTACTCCCATTATTAGATCGGCCTCTTGAGATCCTATTCTCCACTCAACTTTTTTTTTTTGTTTGTTTTTTTTTTTTTTTTTTTTTAAATATAAATGGTTATTATTTTGGGGTTGTAATTCTAGAATATTTTCCAAATTAAGTGGGAACTGTAAATGGATTCCAGCTGGGAAGTAATTCCATTAGCTCATTGCAGCACAGGGAAACTGGAATGTATTTCTTATCATGAACCTTTTCAGTTTTCATGGCATCCTTTGATTACCGTACTAAATGGATGTATCACATTTCTCACGACTGCAGCTTTAATGGAAAATTATGAATACTAGAACTTAGCATATACAATGTAATATTTGGCAGAGATTTGAAAGATAATGAAGCCAAAATGGACAAAGGCACAAAACTTAAAAAGGCATACAATTTAAAGCAAATTTAAAAATGACACTACTTAACGAACCCTGCCCTCTAATGTCTAACAAGTCTGTGATCTGTGATTGTTAGCTGTATTATTATAATAAATAATGATAATAATAATAATACATTTTATTTGTAACCTGGTGGGGACTTGAACCAGTAACCCTTCAGTCATAAACCTCATCCCGCTTGGCTATGGGCTGCCAGTTAAGCTGTGTATACTGTACTATTCATGGTAGACTGACAAATCTGGACTGAGACTGTGAAGATGCCACTCTGTCTGAGTGACATCAGGCATGTTATAGAAAACATTAGCAAAACTATGGCTTGAAGGGATAACTGAGGTTTTCTGAAGCTTGGTTGAATGAGGCCCTGGGTTAACCCTAACCCTGGCACTGAAAAATATGACCACTGCTTTAACTCATTGCTTGATGGCCTTTTATGACAAAAACAAAAGACATTTTTAAACCACCAAAGTCCAGAAGATGGTTGGATGGATACACACTAGAGCTGTTCTACTGCTGCCTTTATTTGTCAAGTTTGTGTAAGTTTCATAAATCTATACAGGATTTCAAACACAAATGGCGACAGCAGTGTATGCATAAATCCTGTGTGCTGTGATTTAAAATTACTGATTTTCTCTTTGGATTTTGGTGCAAGAATGCTTAAGATTGTCTAACAGCTAGATAAAACAATGACAATTTTAAGACTGTACACTTACTTTTAGAAGGATTTTGCCAACCCACCCAAGAATGTTTGCTCAAGGGTACCATCACTTTTAAATAAATAAAAATTAAATAAAATTTGTGCCTTAAGCTAGTTCCTCATATTTGGGGCATTACCCCAAAGTCAGCTCTGACTATGTGTTCGCACCTCGTACAACGACACTTCCAATGATCTGTCTCTGTTTTAAAACCAGCAAAAATGATAGAATTGTGGACACACACAATGTTAAAAATGGAAACCAGAACACCCGAGAGACAGACGATGGGTTGGGGGATTTATGACCATCCAAGACTCACTTTGTCATTTCAACCTTATTATGTGACTGCTGAGAGTCATTGAGCTATAAATATATGTCTGTAGAGTAAAGGACAGACTGCAACACACCCACACAGATTTGCACAGCTATTCTTCTTAGGACACTGCATTGTCTTGACAATTTAATTCGACAGGCTAGACGAGAGTTTCTCAATCCTGGTCCTTGGGGACCCCTGCCCTGCATAGATCTTGATGGCGACCATTTGAATCAGGTGTGTTAAAAACATGCAGGGTACAATTCAAATCTTAGCCCTGAATGTTAGGTCCTACACAGTGTTCAAATCACACTGTAACATATGGGGAAGCCCCTATTTTTAGGTGGCGCCTCTATCAAACAGGTCACATGCATGCACACATGGGAATGTGTGGCAGTACTACAAAAAAAACATGTCTCTTACATATCACTTCACTTTCCTTTCATTTCCATACAGTCTTACAACCACGACAGGCAAATGTTACCACTGGCAGTGCAGCCTATATAAGTGCAGGGCCGCTATGCATGGGTGGCAACAGCAGGAATTGCATTAAGGCCAATAATGGAGAGATTGACACAGGTTTGGAAATTGGTAGGCTTTCAAGCAAACTTGTGCCCTATTCAGGGGAGCCGAGCTCCCCAGCACTCCCTCGGAGTTCAAACCATGGTCCTACAAATAAAAACCCTAGTTGCCCGATGCTTTGGTCCTTTGCACATCAACAGTGATGCCACTGAACAGCACAACATTGCAAATCATTTGGTAGGTGAATTTTGATGCATCCTCCCACTCTGTACATTAAGCACAATGAATGTGATTAAGTGAATAAACTGTAGGACCAAAAGAATGATGAGAAACAGATTGTGTCAATATCTAGTGTTGATGAGAGTGCACTGGAGCTTTAGTGGTAGAGTTCATCCATCCATCCATTATCTACCGCTTTATCCTCCACCAGAGGGTCGCGGGGGGTGCTGTGCCAATCTCAGTGTGGTAGAGTTCACTCCCTGCTTATTTTCCTTATTAAAAAGAAAATAATTGAAAAGCAGTAAAAGTAAACTCTACCACTAATGCTCCAGTCTACTCTGGTCAGTCCAAACAAGTGAACATGACTCAGGGAAAAAACTGCTCATGTCACCGGTCCGTCACAGGCCTTCACTTCTGTGGAGTCCATTGGTTTAAACAAAAGGGCCTGCCCTCTGGTGGTGAGGGGAGAATGATAAACTCTTTTCCCTCACACCTCTTCATCACCATAACTTGACATTGTGGTGTCTTCAGGCCAAAATCAAAAATAGTATCAATAAGAGTATCAATATCAATAAGCAGTACTGGTATCAGTATCACTATCAGTATTAATGAAATCCTAACTGTTTTCACTCTTGGTCTCTTCTTGGTTTACATTATGCTTAGAGGTAACTGTGGAATATTGAGCAATATTGCCAACCAGATTCTGCCTAAACTTTAACTTCATATTGCTCTTGGCACTCTACTAACTACTACTACTAACTACTAATCTACTACAACTAATGTGTAAATGATGTAGGACAGAGAAAGCACTGTATATAGATGCACTGTGTAGGTGCTTGGAGTGTGAATGGTCAAACACAAAGGTACTAGAAATACAGACCAAGTACTATTGTTTATACACACATGTTCTCACATACTTACACATGAATAACCCGAAACCTTTGAACAAACCTTATATTATATCACACAGATGATAAGTAAACAGAAAATACAAATAACAGTCTTTTAAACTAGCACAACATTCATATGTACGCATATCAATAGACTTAAAGTAGATTAAAGTATAAAGAAACCCATGCAAGTAACACATTTCATGTGTACCACTGAAGAAAAAAAATGACCCACTAACTGAAAAACAAAGGGCTCATGCTGCGTTCCTTTGTGTCAATACTGCTTGACTAAAAGAGCAGCTCAATGCTGACACCTAATGGAATTTATGCCACACTTCTCTCCAGTTGCCAGTCTGGAAACAATTCTGCATATATATATATATACTGTATATATATACACGTGTGTATATATATATATATATATATTTATCTAATTGGTGTAATTGGTTGTTATTACTATGAACCTATAAAGCTCTTAACAAAACATTTGTGCTGTCCATTTCAAGCTATTTCAAAGACATAATCTGTGTTTTACATATTCTACTCTGGAAAAAAATGTTCATCTTCTACAGCTTTTTCATTCTCATGATTGATGGTGCCAGGGGCTGGGTACACACTGGACAAGTCGCCAGTCCATCACAGGGATTAAATACTGTTTCTTATTTTTATTTACACTTTTACCATCAGCCTAGTGAGCCGTACAGTTTAAAGGATTTTTGATTGTATCAGATTGAACATTTTTCTCTCTTCGATATCTGATCCAATGGTTTTAACCAGTATCAGCCAGATACTAAATCTGTATCAAATCAGCTCATCCCTAGTATTTACATTTACTGTATGTCTCTTCTTGTGACGGCACTCTGACGTAAAGTACCTACTCACCACGCTTGGAACCTCGCCAGGGCAGGGACTAAAAGTACCTGGTACCAGGTACTATGCTAGTGGAAACGCAACTTAACTGTGGCGTGCCGAGGCAAGGTGAGGCGGGGCAAGTAGAGCCGGTGGAAACACGCCATAACTATCCCTAAATGAAACTGATACAATGGCTATTTTAAAAATACTGTGTTATATGGTTTTTGTCATATAATCAACCAATCCAAGGTTGTTGTTGTTGAAACAAAACAGTAGCATAGCATGGCAATATTTGCTCCAACTCGGTTCAACATAGACCACTGGGCAAAAATGCGTCAGCAGTCAGTCATTTGGGAACATTTGCTGTAGAACGTTTTTGATCAACAACAAAAGGCTGTAAAATGTAAGCTAATAAAACCTCCTGTGCTCTTTTCAGGTGAAGCTGCCTTTCCCAGTGGACCACATCACCAACCTGCCACGCAATGACTTCCAGATCCTCGTCAAGATGCACAAGCTGAATACAGAGCAGCTGGAGTTCATTCACGACATCCGCCGCCGCAGCAAAAACCGCATCGCCGCCCAGCGCTGCCGCAAGAGGAAACTCGACTGCATCCAGAACTTGGAGGGCGAGATCCGCAAACTGGTGCGAACATAAAACATAAACACACTCGCACACTCGCACACCAACACACACAATGAGCAATGAAACTTTGCATGCATAAAATTCAACTTTACGAAACCCACAGTTGATAGCTTGTTGAGAGACGTTTTGTGAACATTGACAAAATTTGGCACTGTGGTGTTACCAAATATCTGCAGAAACAGGGGTTAGCCCCCCAAGGACATTCATGCCGACATGGTTGCTACATTAGGAGATGATGCTCCAGCTTTATCACCTGTGCAATAGTGGGCAGGTGAATTCAAGAGGGGCAGGGAGAGGCATGAAGATGAACCAAGGTTCCAGACGTCCTGCCACAGCCACCACCCAAGTAAACATTGATGGTGTTCACCGCATGGTGACGGATGGCAGATGTTTGATTGTAAGTCAGATAGCCAATGCTCTAAGCATCTCACATGAAGAAGTAGAAAATATTCTGCACAATGAACTTGGCATGTCAAAGGTTGCCACTTGGGTGCCACAGCTTTTGACCCCTGATTAAAAGAAACATTGTGTGTTGGATGCACCACTTCGAGCCAGAAACCAAATAGGCAGTCTGCTGAAAACTATATTGACTATCAGGATGAATGCATCTATACCAATTGCATCCAACAGCTGCAACACCAGTTTAAGTATGTGGTCTGCAGGGGTTACTATGTAGAAAAATAAACCACATTTGGTCAAATTTGACCATTATATCATGGTTAGCCCATTAACTTTTCAGTGTTGTTCAATCCAATTTTCATTTTGCACTAGATTATTCTGTACTGTGTTGAGCTAATGACAGTATTTCTTGTGAACTCAGGTGAATGAGAAGCAGAATTTGCTGAGCGAGCGCAACCAGCTGAAGGTTTGTATGTCTGAGCTGTGGCAGAACCTCTCCTTCCTGTCCCATCAAGTGTGTAGGGAGGTGCAGGGCAGCCAGATGCCTCCTGTTCCCGCCAGCATTGACCTCACATCCACACCACTGTCGCCTTCTTCTGAAGACATAATCTACCAGCCCAGGTCACCTGCGCCGCTATACAATGAGACGGCGTGTGTGTCTGACATGAGTCTCAATCAGGGGCAGGAGCAAAGGCGACATGGTGCGGAGGCGTCAGGTCTGAGGCGGGAGAACTCAGAGTCCTCTGAGGAAATATGTAGCCCCACTGTAACTGTGGCCTTCTGTCAGGAAATGACTGAGAAGTGCACTACAGAGGAACAGAAGAGGCAGAAGGACTGTACTTAGAGTCTGGTGAAAGTTTGGTCTTGTCTTTCCCTTGATATTTGAAGTATTGTTTTTCCTTCCTTGTTTTGGTGATACAAGCACTATCAGCAATACTGTTCAACAGATATTTTTTGGACTGGTATAAAAAAACAGAAGCACTGGGAGCTTTTTCTCTCCTCCTCTCTCTCATCTTGATATTTTCATCCTGTCAGCTTCCCAAGTTCTCTCGTTTGTCACGGGAGCTTAAACTCAGGAATTCCGTGGAATGTTCAGTAATGTTCCTCTCAACATATTTCGTGCACTTTACTTTATGAGTCCTGTGTGATCTTCATCATTACTTTGGTACATCCGTAGCAAGCTCTTCATATCTGACCTCTATATCAGAATTCCTTTTCAACATAAGCTAACAATAATAATTCAACCGTTTGTATATCCATTCGTTAATTCATTTAAAAACATCACTGAGGTGGAGTCGGAACATGGTTACGCTTTGTTAGCATAATCACTGGAAGCAGGGGGAAACATAATAATATGTATTAATATCTATAAATACTGAATAGTATAAGTACTAAAGTAAAACATTTCACTGAAGTAATTATACATTTGTCTGAAGCCTTTTTAGCCAAAGAATGCACTTACTTGTAGCCTGGCTAATGCTAGACTGCTTCTCCATCTCATGTGAGACTGAGTCTGGAAAAGGGTGCACTCACTTCAGAGAGGTGTGACCAACGGACGTAGATCCAAAATTGGATAGACCTGCAACCAATCAGACCAATGATCAGGATCCCATATGGTGAACTGGTTGGTTTTGTATTCATATAGCGCTTGTCTAGTTTTGATGACCACTCAAAGCTGCTTTACGCAACACTTTTGCCATTCACCCATTCACTCACACTTTCATACAGCGCATCTATGTACTGTGCGTTTCCTATCACTCATCTTTCATCCCCATTCACACGCTGCCAGGAGCAAGGTGGGGGACTCGCTCCACCACTGAGCAACCGTCTCCCCCATACATACAAACGTGTCAACTAAGGTGCTTGTAGTTTCTTGGAGCGATGACTCGACAGCTAAATCTGAAAGATTTTAGGTTCCCGTAGACTAACTTGCTTTGGGAGTAAATCCAGAGCATCGCCATTCCGCTGGATGAACTACTTTCTGTCAATACATAGCAACTCCTTACTCTTTCTATTGTTACATTCAAGTAAAACTCATGAAATCTGAGTATGAAGTGAAACTAAAACTTCAGTGTTAGTGTAACAGTGTGAAAACTGAACACTTTACTTTTTTATAAATACAACCAACAAAGAGGAGTTGCCTGACGTATTGATCAGTGTGTTTTTTCACCAAAATGGCCTCGTTTTGAGGTTTTGACTACAGCTGTATTTGTCAGCTTTGCACCGTTAAACACACATTGTCCCCTTTGTTGACATGTCTTTCTTGATGTTGCCTCCTTGGCCAAGTATTTTCAATGATATTCCTTCAGCTTAATTCAAGGCCCATGCCATGAAAATATGATTGTTACTGCCAGGTGTTTATAACCTAATGAAAACATCATTACTCATGACATTCACACATTCACATTGTACCTTTAACATTTCAAATGGCCCCATAGTGACACAGGACTTTAAAGTAAAATGTGACCAAAGGTGTGTATTGTCATTCGCGAAAAAAAAAAAAACTCAACTGAATAATCATTATGCAATGTTTTAATTTTTTTTTTTTATTTTTTTATTTTTTTACAAATGTCACTGTTTTTTGTCCTTGCACTCAGATGGACATTTCCAAACACGTTCACGTGTTTCATATCTGCGCTTCAGATAAAACGTCACATGATGTAAGCACTGCCCTCCAGGGTGATGCCTGCAAACATTACCAGTGTCAGTCATTTTCCAAGTCTTCAGCAATTCTCACATTATGTCACAATAGTCAGAGCATCTTTTATTGGGTTTAATTTGTTGAGAATATACTTTCAATTGATCATTTTTGCTGCTCATGTCCATGAATCTACACTCAGAAACCCTCAATTACAAAAACTAGAATCTGTCATTTACAGAGGTTTTTAGATGGATCATCCCTCCTTTAAATAAACTTGAGCTATTTTTGAGCTCCAATTGAAAGCATTAATAAATAATAATTTCAATGGGAGCTCTAAAGAGGACAGACATCTTCTTTCCTCGTATGCATACAGTATGTGAATACAAATGAATGGAAACCAATAACTTCCAGTAATAAGGTCAAATAACTGTGGTAAATGGACGGTCGTCATGTAAAATGCACCTGATCCCCTTTGAAGCACACTGGTTTATTCTTTGAAATAATCGAATCATAAGTGCTCTTTTTGACCTACTGTATTTATTTACTCTAAAGTAGTGAGAATTTAATGTTTGATGATTTTAATGTACTTACTGTAAGGCAATCATGTACGTAGCTACGATGTTCTAGTGTTACACAGACGCCAAATGCCCCGACTTGAAGTGTTTGTTAGGGTATGTTGGTGTAAAGACACCTGCAGTTTAAAATGTATAAATTACATACTTTTTTTTCCTTTTTTTTTCTGAAACACAAAGATCTATTCCTACTGACCGATCCTCACAGTGTGTGTTATGATGGTCAGAGCTCCAAACAAACACACTGGTGGGTTATTGACTGAGTGAGAAGCCAAATTCATGTGCTGCTGAGCAGTCGATAGTGAGGCACGTGGCAGTGGTGAGTGCTGCTGCTGCTGCTGCTGCTGCTGCTGCTGCTGCTGCTGCTGCTGCTGCTGCTGCTGCTGCTGCTGCTGCTGCTGCTGCTGCTGCTGCTGCTGCTGCTGCTGCTGCTGCTGCTGCTGCTGCTGCTGCTGCTGCTGTCCCCCGGGGTCAGGGTGCCAAGGTCAAACTACAATTTGAAATGGCAGTTGGTGTTATTTCATTCAACTTTACCTTTGCAAGAAAGAAAAGAAACATATTCCAAATCCATACTTCTCATATTTACTGTACCTTGTGATCTCAGTTAATGATCATCTCAAAACGATCTCTTAACACTGCTCAGATGATTTTACATTTCTTAATGTGAAGCTGTTTTTTTTGTTTGTTTGTTTTCTGGTCTTGGGAGCAATGGGAGTGGGGGTGTTCCAGGTGGGGTTGGGGGGGGCGGGGTATAGAGGTAATTGCATAGATGTAAAATGTAGGTCATTACCCTTTTCTTCGAATAGAATTATTGATGATCGTTGTAATGTTTTTGTTGACACTTTTTTTTTTTGAATGAAAAGCTAATTCCTGATTTGCAGGTCACAAGTACTTAAAGGGATAATTCAGTTTTTTTTGTTTGTTTTTTAAGGTTGGGTTTTTACACTATGAGGTACGGACACATAGTTAGCATCTTTCACATGAGTACTGTGTCTGTGTCTATTGATGTCTGTGAGCCACTCACTTTCCCACACCAAAGTCCATAGATAAAATCAGTGTTTTTAGCTCATCATTTTGATTCATCTGAACAAATATTTTGACACACTGAAATCCCAAAATGACACATTGGAATTTACTGATGGAGGCAGCAGTAGATCAACAACTCCTGTGTGCTGTGATGTAAAATCAATGCTTTTCCCGATGAGCTTTGGTGTGGGGGAGCAGGCTGTTTACAAAGTGACACAGACTCCAGTTTCCAGTCAGCAAAGGCTGTGGAACGGCTTCCTGGCAGCCATCACTTCAGTGATTTCAATCTTGTTCCAGGCGCGGGAGGCGCACACAGTGTGGCAGCTCTAAGACACGCGCTATGTGTCGGTTCCTCATAAATCCACATGTAAAAAAAAAAAAACAAACAAACCTGAACTATCACTTTAAGTCATACTATTTTAACTTAATGGGGAGTGATTGTGTTTACAAACGTGTGTATTACATGTTTTCTTGTTTTGTAAAGATATAATTAAGATCTGAGAATGAATTTAGGTAGACACGCTGATAAAGCTCAGTTTTATACACAAACACACACACATACACAAGTGTTGATGGCTTTAGTGATTAAAAAAAAATAGGAATCTAACAAGTGCAGCTACAAATTCTTGCCTTACAGGTTACAGAGGCCAAACTGTCCAGTGAAGGAACACAGATAGAATGTTCAGTATTCATGAAGCTTCCTGTTGTGACAACAAGTCGATCTTGCTGTCTTGAAATGTAGAAACCCCAAGTGTTCAGTATTAATTCAAGAAATAATCATTAAATATTTTAAAAAATCAGGCAAATTTTTTTGTTTTGCATTATTTTACAGGCTGTGCTATATATTTTCTGCATATTTATAGTTGTTATTTGTGCCATAACATCTAGTTTATTCCTTTAATGTTGACCACTGAGGGTGGAAACACAACAACAAATGACCCCGTTGAAGACAACAATATGTTTAAATATAAAAATAGGGTTTGTTGTAAGTAATCAGAGGCAATTTAGTTATAACACTTGCATATGGATTGGGGTTAAATCCATTCTACACAGATTTTTTGGGGAAAAAAGAAGTTAAAACAGATTTTTGTGACTATTTTGTATCTTTGTATAAATGCCATGAAATGATTGTGTGCCTCATTTAGACACAAGTTCAGCAGACGGACACGTTCCCTCGCTCTTTCTCGTCATGCTTCAATGCAAATGAAACACCTTGTTTAAAAGGAGCACTGCATATCAGAGATGTGAGAAAAAAATGATTTGCTGGCATCTTTTTTTATTATTATTTTCAAGTCAGAGACAGAGAAGCACAATATATGGAATGGGATTAGACCAAAGATGTAACATTTGGACCATGGTCACATGTCAAAATTGTTGTAAAGAGTCAGGAGATTGCAAAAAAAACTACACGTTTGGATCAAGTATTGAATTGAATTGTGGATAGTATTGTATCGTTCACACACAGTATGCACAACTCCATCTGCCTCAGTATTTCTTGACTAGTTATCCATAGGATTATTATCTGATTTAAGATGGTAATTGTAAAATAAAAAAGGACTATTCTAAAAAAATAGTTGAAATTGCCGTCAGATTAAAAACAAACAGGAGACTCAGTTTACAGTAACACTGCTTCACAGGCCGTGTGAACAAACCTCTGACGAGAGAAAAAGCTGCCACTGGGTTCCCTCAACATTCAAAACCCGAGAGAAAATTTCTATTCCAAAATAACGAAGCAGAAAAACAGCAGAAAACATATCAGAAACCGAAATGAAAGTAGACTTCATTTGGGCGAGAGTTCGTAGGGTAATTTTTTACTTCAATTTTCGGACATCTCTGATTGCAGTGCTAATCTAGGCTAACAAGTTTTTTTTTTAATAGTATTTGGAATAAAATGACCGGTTTGCATTGACTCATTCTATCCAATGTGTTTACAGACTAAGGAATCTCAGATTGTGATTTCATTTTGATGTTTTTTTTTAAACCTTAACACTTATCTACCTGGAGAATTCAGCATACCTCTTTTTATGGGTAAAGACTGTATGATAAAGATGTAAAAACGTTTCTGTGCTGTGTTTCTATCTTTTTACGGTGGTTATATCATTGTATTTGGTGGGTCATTTTCTTCATGTGATTTTCTTTATTTTAGTACCTGCCACATGACTGTTATATGCATCTTATCTTTAAATGTTAAAAATGACCTTTTTTTTATTTAGATCTTCTTCCTCAATATTGTGCAACATGTCATGTTTCCTTTATTTGATATGAAAATAGTTTTAAGAAAGAAAACAATTTGTCTAGTAGATTTGTTTTTGTTGCCAAATAAAAACACAAAGCATGAGAAGTCTATGTTTTGTTTTTTTGGATGATTTTGGTGAAATTACTTCTGCTGTTTTCATTTAATTTGAATTTCATACAAAGCGTTTCACTTGAACTTGCTGTCAATGACTAAACAGACACACATTCTTTGACTTAGAAAATGTACTTTAAGTTTATGTTGCGTTTTAAGGTGCTTCAAAAAACGAGTGTCCAACACTGGGCTTTGGCTGGCTCTTCATGGCTGACTGGACCCATGGATCAATGTTGATGGCTGGATGACTGATCACCCCCATCCCACCCGTCTGTGATAACAGCTGGGCTGTGGAACACGTGGAGGTAGCTCGGCCTCTTCACTTCTTCATGATAGACGAGATATCCAGAAACATACTCTAAGAAAGAGAAGAAAAGATGAACATTCATGGAGTTAATTTTTTTTTTTTTTTTTTAAGTAATCATTGAGTTCTTCAATGCTTACTTCTATGATTCAATGACTGGGACCACTAGGCATATACTTACATCTGGAAACAACAATCAATGATGAATAATTCCCTTTACACCTTAAAGTTGGAGTAATGGGGTATTTTTAGGGTTTTTAATCGATAATTCAGCATCATGTTAATTTAGTGATGTGAGCGAGAACTAGACTTCTGACAACCTCACTGACCCCAACTTGGGATTCAAAGATGGCTGCCAGATAAAACATTGCTATTCCAGTGCTGAGCTCCCTGTGGAATTTAGAATAGAATTTATATAGAAATTCTCCTCCACACGTATAAAGCACTTCAAACCCATATCCAAAGAGACAACTCCACTCTCTCATTCTCCACGGAGTCTCTCAGTGGAGAATGGGAGGCAGAGCTTTAAGCTAGCAAGCACTTATTTTCCCCTCTTCTTGTTCCCTTATTCCAGATCGTCAACACCACAGCTCATAATACAACGATAACCATTACTATATATTAACTCATTGCTGCGGACGTTAATATTATCCCTATCCGCCCTTCATCAACTGTTGTTGTCTGTAATCGGCGCAGTTAGGTTGCATTTCCACTAGCATAGTACCTGGTACCAGGTACTTTTTTTTAGTGCCTGCTCTACAATGCGTGACGTCGCCAGACTGCCGACCACTGATTGGTCAGAGTGCCGTCACAGGAAAAGACGTCTGACACAAGAATCAATCTCCAACAATTACCAGGGAAATATCTAAAATCTTAATATTTAAGTCACTTACAAGTCACTAGTCACTCGTTTGTGTGTGTGTGTGTGTAAAACGAAGTCACCACAGTTTCACGCTGCCGTGCAGTGATGACTCCGCCCACGGTGAGTAGGCGAGCCGAGCCCGGGACCATAGTGGAAAAGGGCCAATATTTACTTGTTGGTATTGAATCTAGTTGCTGTAGAACATTCACCACAGAAGCGTATTTGATAGATGTGATGGAGGCAAAGTGACGCAAAGAATTGCACCCACCGGACCGGAATGATCATTCAAGATGTTACATATGAATGAACAACAGTGAAAACATATTTTGGATGCTAATTAAGACATACCATCACACCTTTACTTTTCAACTAACAATATAATATATCATTTTTTTAAATAGATAATATAAAAACTACATCAGCCTGGCTAGTGGCAGGAAGAAGACATATCACCATTACAAGAGCAGTTGTAGTTGCAGATTAATTGATTTATTACTATAACAATAATCAGGGGCCACATGGTTGATATAGTGGTTAGCGAAAAAGACCTGGGTTCATGACCCGGTCAGAACAACCCGGGCCTTTCTGCACAGGAGTCTTGTTGGTTTCCTGTATCTATAAGATAAGATATAGTCTGCACAACATACTTGACATAGAGTCTTGAATTTTTGAATATATTCAAATGTGCACTGCTATGAGTCAGAAATTGTGTCTTGTATCATATTTAAAACTGATTTCAAATGCCTTCATGAAAAACTGTGAAGATTTCAGTGTCAGTTATACTTGGCCTACTCTCTATTATAGTTGTTGTTCCACTGTTTTTAAAGTCAGAGTTTTGGTACTTTATTAATCCCCATAGGAAAATCCCTCTCCGCATTTATCCCGTCTTCTACTAGGAATCATCCCGGAATTAGGGGCATAGCAATGGGGGTTGGATAACTTGCACCCCAGCATTTCGACCTGTGGGGACGTAAACCCTCCAGTTACAAGACAAGTTCCCTTTCCACTTGGCCATGGGTTTCCCTAATTAGTTGTTTTAATGATATGCTCATATAATCTCTCATGTAAATGTACTCTGAAGATCATTGTCTGAAAAACCTTCAATGTACTTTGATATGCAATTTAAAATACTCAATATAGCCATGCTGCAAACCTGAATGGACAGACACAAGCTCTATTGCTTGCTTTCTTTCTTATGGAAGATGAAACCCAGCTGCTCCCAGACCATCAGGTGTAACCTGAGCTTCCTAACATTGTTTCTGAGCAAGTATCTGTGGCCATGTGTGGACTAATGTGGGATTACATTTTGGTTAAATCCACACTTTTGAGCCCCAAAATAAAGAAACTGTAGAAGAACCCATAGCTGCTCGCTCTATGGCTGAATGGTCACATGACATATGTTTCCAGATGAAGATTGTTTTTCTCAAATGAACACGTGATAGTATGGATGTAGCCTTTGACACATGTGACAATATTTCCTCTTTACTTGCCATGGACATTCTGCGGCCTCCAGCAGGCGGCATCATAGCCATGTCTCCCTGCAGCGAACCCAGTTCATCTGACTCCTCTGAGGAATGTAAGGACAGGCTCATGGAGTCACCGATAGAGGACAAGCTCTCAGAGGGAGGTCTGATCATGAAGCTGGTCTTTCTGTGGCTGGGGATCAGGACCTCATGACTCAAACTCCCGACTGATTCTCTACGCTTGTCCTCATCATGGTCTCTGATAGTGCTGGGTCTGAAGGTGCTGTGAGAAATCAGGCTGGACCGAGTGTGCTCTCCCTCAGTGATGTCCTCCGGGTTGCGTGTTGCACTTCCATCTGCGTTGGACATAGCTAAGGTCCAGGGGGAATGGTGGTCCATCATGGCTGTGTGGCTCTCTGGACCTTCATGGGCCTGAGTGGCTTGCATCATACAGTTCTGGGCAAACCTGGGCGGCAACCTGGGTTGTGGGCAGATATAGCCGGTCAGACTGTGTCCCATGTGAGCCAAGCTGTTGTGCCTCTGTGCATCCTGGTTGACTTTGAACCCGCTGCTGTAATTAGGAGGCTTCATATCCACCTCTGGAATCACTTTGAAGGTCTGAGTCAAAGGCCCGTTGTGAGGTGATAAGTTGCTCACGACACAAAGATGTGGTATGGATGCCATCTTCTTGGACTTGAAAGTCAAACTGTCGTCTTCTGCGTACTTCTCTTCATACAGAACCTGCTTGATTTTTCTGAAGCCCAAGTGAGATATTTCCAAAATGTTAAGAAAAAGAGACACACTGGCAATTGCTATCATGAAGACCATGAAAATGGTCTTCTCTGTGGGCCTGGAGATGTAACAGTCCACACTGTTGGGGCAAGGCAGCCTCTCGCACTTATAGAGCGGCTCCAGTTGGAAGCCATATATGACATACTGGCCCAGGATGAAGCAGACCTCCAGCATAGAGCGTGAAAGGATATGGATGATGTAGGTTCTCAGGAGAGAACCTCTGAGAGGAGCCCTCTTCACCTTCCTTTGCTCATCTAACCTCCTCAGCTCCCTCTCCATGCGCTTATGGTCATCCAATGCCAATTCAGCTTCGTCCAGCTCCTCCCTCAACTGGGCTCGTCTGCGGTGGCGTTCTTTCTCCAGAGTTCGGATGCAGTAGAGGGCGTGGCCCATGTAGACCAGCGAAGGTGCAGACACAAAGATGACCTGCAGGACCCAGAAGCGAATGAGGGAGATGGGGAAGGCACGGTCGTAGCAGACTGCTTTGCAGCCCGGCTGGTCGGTGTTGCAGACAAACTCGGACTGCTCATCGTCCCACACGTCCTCAGCGGCGGCTCCCAGGATCAGCATGCGGAAGATGAAGAGTATGGTGAGCCATATCTTGCCCACGATGGTGGAGTGAATGTGGACCTCCTCTAGGATGCTGCCCAGCAGGTTCCAGTCACCCATGGTCAGGTTCTTACGACTTCACTGCCACATGTTCTCAGACTGTGGAGACAAAGCATGCAGGAAAGCCGAGAGTTAGTGGAGATTTGTTTTATGCTGAGTGTTTTAATGGCCTTGTCTGTAAGGATTGTTTTATGGCTTTGTGGGGATTCTTTTTCATGTGTCTCTTTATATTAGTTAGTGCTGATATGGCACATATGAAGCAATATGTCATACATTCTTCTGTAGTACAGTATATATAATATATATATATCAATATATTATATTTTCTTTTCTGCAAGTCAAGTTTTTTCAAGCAGCATGACTGTGTATGTTGGATTGAGCATGTTTGTAGGTGTAAACAAAGCTTCGTTGAAGCTTAAAGAATTGAACTGCACACTTTAAATCCACAGAGATCAAGCAATATATTCCAGAACCTGAATATATCTGATTCTTACACTGTGATGCATGAGTATGGAAACAGCTGGAGCAGACATTAATCCAGACCTGCAGCATTACATCTTACACATCACAATAAAAACAAGATATTTAAATGTAATTAATGTGGAGTCTGTAACAATGCAGAAGTTGGCATCCAGATTTGCAGTTTCAGTAAAGGGGAAACTTAACTTAACAAACTTTTACGATATTGCCCCTTACTTGAAATAAAGATTTTATTGATGTCATAGTGTGTCTCAAAATACAGTAAGGCTTTACATACACACACTTCACATCAGACACCAGTAAGTGTGATTGTTGTAATGATAGTACCTGATTGATTTAGTATATACCAGGTATATGTACTGCCAGCTATATGTGTCTATTAGGGCATTTGACACAACAATGATCAACTTTTTTTTAAGTTTTCTGTCACATTACCAGTCAATATTTACACTATTATACTTTCAAGCATTCTCAAAGACATTTAAACAGAACATAGGCTAATACCTTGAATTTTTAGGTCATTTTAAGTGCACAACAGAAAGTGATTAAGATCTCTCCCACCCGGCACTAGTCTGGGCTACGTCTGCACCTGTAGGTGTGCTTAAAAAATCAGCCCAGAGGTGATGTATGGCAATATGACTCAGTATTGAGGCATTTATGTGTAACCAGGAAATTTAAATATGAGCTAAACATCCCTCTGGAGCTCAGTGTGTCACTTCCAGGACCAGCTACTATTTTTTTTCTGCTTTGCCTCCAGTAGAAAAAAAAATGCTACTGTATAAATTACATAACATAAGACAAGATAAACTCTGCAAATAAACAGCAAATTAAAAAATTAAAAAACACTTTTTACAATTATAATACTGTAAAAAAAAAAGTTATTCCTGCACCCACTTGACATAACACCAAACGACTCCTGTCAGTGGAATCAACCATTTTAGCAGCACTTACATGTCACTGGTACAGGTTTCATCTTTGTCTCTTCATGCACTTCATCAGTTTGCCAGAAGTGACCATGTTGTTGTGCGTTACCCCATGGAGGTTTTTGGAGGTTTTCTTCTTGTGTTGCTCCAAAACTCCACATTCCTTTGCTGCTGTGGCACCGTCGTCCGTCTGTGTGTATGTGTTAGTGTCTGTGTGTGTGTGTGTGTGTGGGCGCTGGAATGCTCTGCCGTGTTACATGCAGGGTTCACAGGATGTGACCATCGATCCCCTTTCTGTCCTCCATCCCCCTCCCATCTCTCCAGTGCCAGCACTATCATCACCGACCAGTGGCATCAATATCAGCCTCTCTGACAGTGTGATGTAATATTTGTTTATGACTGTTGCTACAGTCATTAACATGAGGATGTTAAAAAGGTCAAATTCAAAAGGTAATCCAGCAAAATCTGTAAAGGGACGCACTGTAAAAGTCTTCCTACATCAGGATCATAATGGGATTAGGAATTATTGTAGCTATTATTTGGATTTTGTATTGAATAGAAAATGTTTCTTTATTTCCTGAAAGTAGGAATATAGTGATCATATAGTGTCATTCATACATGTAAGTGATAGCTCAGTTGTTGTGTTGTGAGGTGTTGACACATATGGATTGGGGCCACATTTCAATGTATTTTATTTTATTTTTTAAATAAAAAATGTGTTGAATGATGTCTTTAATCTAAAAAAAAAAAATTTAAATCCCACAGATATCTGATTTATATTGCAAAGACATTTTCATATGTTAATCCTAATCTTCTTTTGTAGACACAGTCAGGATTAGCTCTCAGGGGAAACATGGCTGCCAAAGGAGACACAAGGAAAATGGGTTTTTCGTAATATCTTCAGAATATTTTGACCACTTCTCACAGTTCAACAGGCTTTTCTGACAATTAAGTGTGTAAACCACTCACTCTCCCACACTAAAGTCAATGGAGAACATGCCCCTCCCTCAGTGTTCCAAGCACGGCAATAATACATATCACTGTCTTAATTTCAGAGCCACGGTGCTCGGCTGCATAAAATGTCCGCCTGTGCATGGAGGGGCTTTAATTAGATTTCCATCATGCTTCGACAGAGTCAATGTGGCATTGATTTGATTTTCCCTTCAGAAGCTGCTGCTGTGGTCACTGAGGCTGAATGCCAGATGTCATTCCAGGATCATTGGATTACACAACCAGCAGCTGCTCCATCTGATGGACTGTGCTGCGAGCGCGGGACAGTGTCTGTTGTGATGTCGAGCATCAGGCAAAACGTCACCACAAACCTTTCATTAACTCAGTTACTCAGTCATTTTACTGGAGTAGCTCACATGTTAGAGGGGAAAGGGGGAACAGCAAAGTGTATCCATATATTTGGTCTTTTTTTTAAATTTAATTAAATGTATTCATTGTTGTTGTTTCCAAACAACATACGAGAAAAATACAACCTTTTTTTTTTTTTTTTTTTTTAATTTTTCATGCTACATAGAGTGGTGGACAGACAGGACATTGAAAAAAGGTGCATACATGTAAGCACAGAATCTATTGACTGGTGACACAAAGGCCGTTTCACAATATCCATACTTCTCTGTACTTGTACTCTGTAGTATGCATCGGGGGGTGACTTGCGCGTACTTGGGAAAGCCATGTATCCCAGAATGCATTTCGCCAGAACATAGCAGCAGAGAAAACAAATATAAACCTGAAATACATGTTTTTTCTGTGTCCCGGAACGGAGTTGTAAGATCATTTGAGCCGAGAAATTAGTCATTATATGAGCACAAGATACAAGATATGTGTGGCCCTCTGTGGACGCTCGGTAAACGTTTGGCAAATTAAGTAATTAAAATGTGAAAATAATAACAATAACTATATATGCATTTATTAAAAGTATTTTACATGTTCATTTATCAAGACTGTTGGTGGCGGTATTGAGGTTTAAGCGCTTGGCAAAAACAAGGAAGTAGCTACTGTTCCAATTGCATTGATCATACTTGTGTATTCCCGTACTTGGTGAGTATGTACTCCAGTCATACTTCCCAAGTATGCGAGTACTGTACATACATACAAAGATTTGTTTCTTTGTTTCTCTTCTCTCAGGAAAGGCTTTCTAACATCATCATCTTTGCATACGTGTCAATGTCACATTTCTGCCGCGTCACTGGTCCTCAGCCTCTGAAGCTCCTCCTCCAGCGTGCTGATTCGCTGGAGCAGCTGCTTCCTGTCCTGCTGGGCGTTCACCTCCATTTGCTGCTCCATGTCCACAAGCTTCCTTTCGTACCAATGCTCTAAGTGAGTGGACACTGTGTCAAAGAAGTGATGAGTCACCTGACAGGGAGGGAACAGGTGTTGGCATTAGTTTAAGATCTGATTTGGTTTTCAAACTAAATCAAATGTGCTCATTTTCTGTGTCCTTCAGACAGGACAGTACAGTACACTGTGAAGTTGTGTGTGCAGGTGAGACGTAAAGAGAGAGAAAGAACAGAGATGTCTGGTCTTGTGTCTTTATTAGCTGACTTTTACTGCGGTCAGTACACTCACTTCCATCGCGTGCAGTCTGTTCTTCTCCTGCTGGAATGAGGGCTGAGTGCAGTCAGTGAAGCGCGCCACTGTTCTGCTGCTGTCGTTCCCCTGGGAATTCATCAGCACTCTGAAATGGTTCCTCTGTTGCCATTCATATCTGTGCTCCTGGTGTGGGATCAGTGTAGGTCCCTGCTCACTGACGCTGGACTGACTGCAGCTACTTGAGATGCTGTCCCCACAGAGAGGCACCACTGCTGCTCCGGGACTGCCCTGCACTCCTGGACATTGCCAGGAGGGGTCAGTAGAGTCCAGCTGGCTGTCTGAGGCGCAGTTGGCTGGCAGAGGGAACAGGGCTGTGTTCTCATAGTCATCTGTCAGAAAAGAGGAAAGAGGAAAAAAAGGGAAAAACAGTATTTGATTATCTTAGGGGTAAATATCACAAATTCTTACACATTGGACCTTTGAGAAGAGTTCTGGTTGCTGCAGTGCATGCACTACTGAGGACATACCTGGTGATCGTTCTACTCTCATCTCAAAGTATGTCCTCCTCCCCACTTGCCCCTGCTTAATGCTCTCCAGGCTGTAGGTGGATGGCAGGATGTTGACGTAGTTTGCCAGCGAAGTGCTGCTGTCTCCCGATTTTACAGAGAGCAAGGGGAGCGACTCCACATCAGCCTCCAGGTCAGCGTCAGACTGCTCCACGGATGGTGAGGGCAGGAGTTTGTAATACTTGCTGTCGGTTGGGACGTGGACATCCAAATCCTTTTGGTGAGACATCCACCAACTCTTCAGGTCATGACTCACTGTTGCCTGCTTGAGATGAGAAACACAGCTGCTGTATGGTTGATATTGACACCGAGTATGATCTTTACATTCCCTGACTATTCATTATTATTATTTTATTATATTTATAATTAAATCCATTTATAATATTATTATAATTTTTAAGAGGTGTGACCAATCCACCAGACCAGTCGAAGTGATACCTGAGTTTTCAGAGCCTCCTCTCTGTCCTGAGCAGCCCTCCGCTCAATCCAGTAAATCAGGTTCTTCCTCTCTGCTGCTGCCCTTTCCTGATTTAGGACACTTAAAACTTTAATCTGCCCAAACCAAAGAGTAGAACATCAGACAATAGTCATATTTACTACCAAAAAACACCCAGAATTAACTTAATAATTAGTTTAAACTGTAAAATGGCGAAGCCAGACCTGTTGTCTGGTCCTCTGGTCCATTTTGTCCATTCTGCTGTTGACCTGCTCCTGGACAGACAGAACGTGCAGCCTCATCTCCTCCTGTGTGGCATTAACTTGACCCTCCAGGTGCTTCAGTAAGGTCTTACAGTGGCATCCATTGGCCGATGCCTGAACACATAGACAAGAGAATCATAAACTGCACACTGAGAAACAACAGTAGAAGAGTAGTAGCCTATAAAACCTAATAAAAAGATAATCATACCTGACATTACTGGGAAAACAATATTGATTTAAGCTAATTGAAACCAAATGCTATAGCTCGGGGGAGCAATTCCAGATGGTAAGGGAATGATGCAACTGATGTGTTCTCCAATCAGTAAAATTCACTTTTTTAATTATTTTATGTTTTATTTTAGAGTAACAATGTTACCTGGTTCAACAACTAACATTACTAGATACCCATACACTGGTGATTTAGGGGTTTAATTAGGGCCCGAGCACTCACACAGTGGTGCGAGGACCTATTGTAATTGTAGGAATTATTATTTTCCTTTTGCCGCAACGATCTCTAATTTGACCCCCTAAACGTGTGTGAAAACGGACAAAAATTGGCACGCAAATCAGAACTGGCGAAAAATGTTATAAAATAATGGAAATGCGAAAAACCTATGCAAAATGGCTCAGTAGCGCCCCCACAGGTCAAACGCCTATGGATTGGCCGAAATGTAGTTGCGCCAAATTTCACGAAATTTGGTGGGAACATCATTCGGCCCAAGACAAACAAAAAATCCTTTTGACACCATGACCTCCACTCGACAGGAAGTTGGCCATTTTGGATTTGGCATCCACCTTGGCGTTTTGCAAGTTTCGTAACTGAACGAACTTGTCTGAGAGCGTTTATCATAGCAACACGAAACACGCGTCAAATAGATCCATCCAAGTTCAAAAGTTATTGAAAACCTTCACAGATTCAAAAGGGCGTGGCCACGGAATTTTGGCGAATTTCGCTGCGAGGGCCCGCACAACGCTGCTTGCAGCTTCAATTACATTTTGTATTTTGTAAAAGATGCAGATTACAATTTTTATCTTTGATAAGTTTCATGAAATTGTGCTCTGGAACCTTCTGATTTATAAAATAAGCTCTGAGCGTAACCACTGCTTTACAAAAAAATATTCAGTAATCAGTGACCTGTCTTACATTGCCATGCTCATCACAGTACAGTGTGTAAAGTTGAGTGAAGCCTTCACCACGGACTCCGTGCTTCCTCATATGGACGCCTGTAGTCTTGCCTTTTCTCAGATTGTCTTCATCCAAAGCCTTTCGAGGAGTAAAAGAAACATATATACAACGTCATTGTTTGTTGTGTGGAAAGTAGTCTCTGGCTCTGGTTAGTTAATTATTGCTACAAATACTAGCTCATAATCTCACTAACTATTCTGCAATGCTAAAGCCACACATTACATTATCATTACAATTTAAGCTAATTGTTTTTATTAAACATTTATTGGTTCTCTATTTGGTGGTAATTAGATAAACTGTTCAGACCTGCTGTCTGGGACAGATCATGAGCAACTGGGCCCCTGGGCACAGACAGGAAGTATCCATGACCTGTGCAGGACTTTCAACAGAGGACTCATTAATGAAAATAGCTGAAGACGACATAAATGTGAATAAGTCAAAAGACATTTTGTGGGCCACATGGTGGTACAATGGCTAGCAGTGTTGTCTTACAGCAAGATGGAGACAGGTTTGGATCCCAGTCCCTGTAATTTGACCCAGTGATAGACTGGTGATTTGTCCATGGCATACCTCGCCCTTAGCTTATGGATTTCATTTCATTTTATAAGCTTCTTTATATAAAATGCACTACGTAATTAAGGTACAAATGTGTCAGTAAGAGTACAATTATGGTCTGTATTAGGTACAATAAGTACCCAATGCCAAGGGTACAAACCCTTACCTTAGATACCATTCCAGTGACAAGTTGTTAACTCTGTACCTCATTTTGATTGTCAAAAAACCCAAGTTGATTGTCAGTTAGAGGAGAAAGAAGAGTTCTGGAGTAAGTTGGATGAAGTGGTAGAGAGTGTTTCCAGACTTCAATGTTGGTGAAGGGAACATAGGTGATTGGGAGGTGTTGGGTAAGTATGGCTGTATATTCTGAGACTTTCATTGGCAGTGACCAGGATGGACAGAAATAGAAATGGGCATATTTGGAGGAACAGCTCGGTTTGAATGGTTTGGTGAAATAAAGAGAGGAAGAGAGAGTGATTATATTCGAACATGTTGAAGATGGAGCTACCAGGCAGGAGGAAAAGAGAAAGACCACAGAGAAGGTCCATGGATGTTGTGAAGGAGGAGATGAGGACAGTCTGTGTAACAGAAGAGTCTCCATCCATCCATGCGTTATCTATACCACATGAGATAGGTGGTGTAACTGGACCAACCCATTGTTTACATTGAGTGCACCATGGTAAGCAGCCTATATCACAGGACACACACAGCTCAACCACTGGTATTGAAGCACTAATGACACATCAAATAGACAATTAGCCAATGCAAGTGTGACTTCAGTGCAATTCTAACTCACAGAGTTGAGCGTGCTGGTCCTGGTTTCTATTGACGACCCACCTGCTTCCTGACCCTTGCTTTGTGATGTCTGTAGCGGCTGCAGGTGGCGACTGGAGTCTTGTTGTAAAGCTGCTGCTGCTGTGGTCTCTGAGGGTCCATCATGACTGCAGTCCTGCTCTCCATCTGCTCACTGCTGGGACAATCCACAACAGAAATACTGTCCTCCTCAGGACAGACACAGAAATAACAGTCTCATGTTAATTGAAAACATAAAAAAGATCATTTTGAGATATTTTTGGGCAGTTTCTTACTCTGGTGACAGACCGGGACTTGCGCTCAGCTATCGGTCTCTCTCTTAGTTTTCTTATTGTTCTTCCTCGCATGAAACGATGTACCTGAAGACATAAACTGTTAACAACCCTGAACTCTTCACATTGAAATTACTTCTCAAATCGACTTTAATTATTCATTTTCTAACACTTATCCTTCAAGGGAGGTGCTAATGCCAGTTCTAACTAATATGTGCTTACAAAGGAAAGTTTAGACAGGTAACACTAACCTCAGGTGCAGAGGCCAGGAGAATAGCCAGATCTTTATGGTTGTTGTCTCTGGCCTTGTCCAGTGCTGTTTTCCCTGCCTGAAAGGCATGAAACGTTGAGTACACAAGAAAAAAAGAAGGATGGTGGTCAAAATTCCGGAGTCAGATTGTCTGGAATCTTGGTAAAGCCATGGTAAGTTTTGAATAAAATACATATATAACTTTCTGCTAGATGAAGACAGCTGTTCTCAGGTGGAGCCTATTGTACATTGTAAAACAGAGTAGGCAAGTTCCATTTGAAAGTGAGAGTCATAGGAACATAGGGTCCTAATATTGTCCAGGACTCCTCTATCCATGGTAAAGGGTCCAAAGAGCAGGTGGTACTTTGAGCAGCCATCACCATCTTACTCAAACACAGAAAAGCAATAACCTACAACACTAGGCAAAGTGGCAATGCTATCTAATCTTTTTAAGTATTGCTGTATATTTTAGATCCAATGTCTTCTACTCTATCATTAAATTTTCTTCAAGAATATTCATTTCCTTGTGGGAAAAGTTGATTAATAAAACCAGTTAAAACGTTCCATTTTCTGGTGTCCTTCTTTTATGTTGAGTTCTCCAGTTTGAGCCACTGATTGATTTATTTAATTGTTTGGAGGCCGTAACAGCCCCATTGAAATTCCCAGTAAGAGTCCAATGAAGAAGCTTGACTAAAAACTGAAACCCCCACATTAGTATTAGGATATCTTTCTAGAAACCAATAAATTAGAGATACAAATATCAAATAAAATCAGTGAATGATCTAAAATAGGTAAAACATGAATCTCATCAACTAAGTCACACCATAGCCCAACGCCATATCTAGTGTATGTCCATGCTGATGTGTTGGTCCAGACACAATCTGCGTGAGTTTAAAAGACCCGATAATGTTTAAAAGGTATTTTACTAGAGGCTTGTCCTCACAGCATTACGTGAATTTAAAAATCCCCAACAATCAGGATTCTTTCATCAAATATGGCAACACAAGATGGCCGCCAAGGCCCTGGCTTAAAGGACATATAAAAAATCTTATACTAAAATGTATACATTTATTTATTTTATTTATTTAATCTATCTATCTAGTTTTCCTGGGGTTACATCATAAACTCTACGTTGTTTAGATTTTATAGATGATAGTATCGTCCCATTCCCAGGAACAGATAGAAGAACTGATGTGAGGTTCTGCAAATGATGAGCCATCTCAGTCCCTTGTAAACTATATGTGTCAGGATGCTGCATTCATGCACACATAGAGCCAAACAATTCCAATTTACCTAAACCCCAAATGTGCATGTTTTTGGACTGTGGGAAGAAACCGGACGTCCCAGAGAAAACCCATGCATACATGGGGAGAACATGCAAACTCCATGGGGAAAAAAGCCCTTACTCCGACCTGATCACGAATCCAGGTCATCTTGCTGCAAAGGCAAGAGTGCTGACCACTACACTAACCATGTGGCCCCTCACTCTCTCAATCAAAACTGTAAAAAAAATACTTCTAGGAAGAGGTTTGGATCACTTCCTGAGTAAAATATGGTGATTTAAATGGCAATTGTATTGCTTTACTGAAAATAAGGTGTGAACATGAAATAAATACATAACAAGCAGGGTTTGACAGGACCATGAATGCAAAATACAGGCTATTGAAGCCCATACATGGTGGACTCTCTGACTACATGTATATATATACCTATATATGTATATAAATATATATATATATATATATATATATATATATATATGTATATATACACACATATATATGATGTTTAACTTACATTGTTTCTGATTTTCCCATCTGTTCCTGCCTCCAATAACAGTTGAGCTGTCTTCTTATGGTTCAGAGCAGCAGCCACGTGGAGAGCAGTGTCCCCTTCCTACAGTAACACACACAACCCTGTACTGCTCATATGGAAAACATAACATGCGTCATCTTATGAGAGTCAATTTCTGTTCATGTAATGAACTCTAAGCGCTTACCATCATTCATTTTCTCAGTTCATGTTTTTGTCAAATTTATTGAGTAGAGTTTAAAGGGATCAGTAGTGGAGATTAGTGCTGCTTCTTGTTTACTTATATATTTATTGTGATCTGTTTAGTTAGCTAGTCAGGCCAGACTTAGGGATGCTATTGTTTTGTATTTTGGTTTGGTTTCCTGTACCCTTTTATTTTGAATAGCATCCTTGAATAGGATCCTCCTCCCTTAGTTCCTCCTGCTTTTTGCCATTGTGTTGAATAATAGAATTACCTCTTCATTCTGCTTCTGGTTATTTATGTTGCTTTCCACTCCCTAACGAGTCGGAATGGTAACACTAACACACCAAACATATTTCAAACACAAGGAGAAGATGACGACAAATATATTGATAATGAATGCAAGCGCGAGAGAGAGATGGGATTATGACATCATCGTTTTCCCAAAGTAGCATATTGGTTGTCTGCAAGAAAATGCAAGGGTGGTGCTTTGAGATTTTTCCACTCTTAGACCCGTTTCCAAAAACACCATTACGATTTTTAAAAAAGCGAATTCAGGGACACTTTTGTGTGGGCAGCCCCCATGTTTGCGGCTTTATCGCAAAGTTAGACATGCTAGACTGGCGAGAAACTAAGTTTGTAATCCGATCATTCTTTCATATAAAAGTCCATAGATAAAATCTGTGATTTTACTTTGTGGGGTCACAATTCATTTGGTAAATGTGGGTCACTGGTGGTTAATCTAAATGAAGGATTCCAAACACTTATGTCACAAATAACACATTTGAACTTACAGATGGAGGCAGCAGTGGACCAACAACTCCGATGATATAATATTGCTGATTTTCTCTATATGGACTTTGGTATGGGAGAGTGAGTGATTTTCAAAGTGAAACAAACTTTAAGATAACTTTAAGACATAGAGTTTTCACTCTATGTAATTTAATTTTATCATGTTACACACCTGCTTCTGAGATTTTATGATTGACAGACAGTTTGGATCTTTTTATTTTTCACAAAATGAGCCCCACTTCAGTTGTTTGGTTTATAGATGTACTCAGCTGTAGTTTTAGTCCCGTTTAGTTTCAATTTAATCAAATAAGTGGCAATTCTCTGAGAGCCACTCATCCTTGTGTAAAAGCTGGAATGGCAGGAAGTTTAAAATCCTTGTACCTGGTTTTGGTCGGTCACAGAGCACAGAGAGCTCAGCAGGATTTTCACCAGGCTCAGGTTGTCATAGCGAGCAGCTACATGCAAACAGGTATCACCCACCTGGAACCAAAGCAGACTTATTAGTTTGAAACAGTGAAGCAGAAAAAACCTCTCCCAGAGCCTCTACCCCCTTGTGCAAAATCTTAAATAAGTCTGCCAGACGAGGACATGAAACAACCAAGGGCTCTAAAGTCTCTGTCTGCCAACAAAAAGGACATCCCTCCCCAGTGCTGGGATCCAGGCGAGCTCTGTAGAAAACACACATCCTGAGCCCTCGCTCCACTGGTCAATCAAGGCCCGGTCCTGGACAAAGGCCAATAGTGGAGCAGACAGGGACAGCAATGCCTCCCCAATAGCCTTCCCTGTCAGTCTGGAGGACCTGATGTTCAACATTTTAACCAGTGTTATCTTCATTAGGTGTCCCAATTTGACTACACCAGCTTTGACAAAACGAGAACATTGACTTTTGAACAGTTTCATCTTTATAATTTTGGTCTATTTGATAGAACATTAATGCCATCACTTATCTAGGTTGTCATATGAAGCACTACTGTCACTACTGTCCACAATGAGTGGATTACTTTCGTCTGTCCATGCTTTTTCTGCAGGCCAAACAAGAAGCTAGAAGGAGCATCCATCTCTGTGATGTTGTGGATCCTGGACTTTGGTGTCTAGCAGGTTGGCTAAAGCCAGTGGATTTGAGGACTTCAGTGGGGAACCTTCAGGGCCTTCTATGAGAAGGCCCACCATTAATTCTGGACCAAAAAATATGAGTATTAAATAATATGAGTATTAAATAATATGTATATATATAATAATATGTATATATATATATATATATATATATATATTTTTTTTTTTCTTTAAGTGGGCGGGCCAAAAACAAAAGATCCTAGGCCTTTGAGAAGTCATAACAGAGCAGGTCTAACTGCAGACCACTCTCCCAATAGTGCTGAGAGAGGTTGACAGAGTGATGTTGTGGCTAGCTTGATAGCATCGCCTTTGTCAAGGAGGCCTTTCACAGAAAAACTTAATAATAAAAAAATATTAAAAAATTATTAAAAAAATAATAACTGTGGGAATGGGAGTGGCAGTGGCAGTAATTTATGTTACTTTTTAAGTGCACCTGTTACCTTGGTCAGTGTCAGATCGTTTGTTTATGTAGAGAGAGCCAGCGCCACTTGTTTCATGGTGAAAATATTCTCTAGACTTCCATGTGGTTATTTTCGGATTTTGTTTTATCACGCAAGTGCCTCGCTTTTGGTTTTTAGCCTCACCCCCGTGTCCACCTCCCCCGTGGAGCGGTTTTACTCGGCGCTGAAGCGAATCAAGACGCACGCCATACACAGGACAGGATCGCCTGGGAGCTTTGGTACTGATGTCTATAGAGAAAGGACATGTTTTGGAGCTCAAGTCAAAGGACAAACTTTACTACGCTGCAATCACCCACTTCATATGTGGGAGATATAAATTGATGATAGAACACTATGTTAGTCACCAGTTTCCGTAGTGTAGTGGTTATCACGTTCGCCTAACACGCGAAAGGTCCCCGGTTCGAGACCGGGCGGAAACACATGTTTGTTTTTTTGGCTCCGTCCATAGACAAAAGAGTTGTTTTGGAGCTCAAGTCAAAGGACAAACTTTACGACGCTGCCATCGCCCACTTCACAAGGAAAGACTGAAGAATGGATTTGTTTTCATGTAAGGTGTTTATAAAAGTGCCGGGGACAATAACCATAGCTTAAGTGTGGTTTGAAAAGTGCTGGGTACTTCATCCGTTTGACGTTTCATTACCATATGCACTGCAATACAGTTTATTGAGTGGCTCTGACACTCCTATTAGGGAAAAGGAAAAATAACACATACACATACAAAAAACAGAGAATGTGCGGAAGGATCCCCTCGCGGGTCCTCTCCCCGGCCACTGGTGAGGGCCGAAATACGCTGGCCAAGGTGGGATCAGGGAGGGGCCGGGCGCACCACACTTCATTGTATCCTAAGAAATAGTCTTTGTATTACCAGCTTGTTTATATGGTTTGTTGTCGTGATTTCATAGCGCTGTCCATGGTGATGAAATGAGCCCCGGTGTCGGTGTCAGCAGCGTCACGGGGTGACCTCATTTTATATTTCCAAATTTTGGCTATGTTTGCACTGAGTATGTTTATTTCATTTCAACTATGAAGCCTAAATGGTCTCCAGTTTTATGAAGTTAATGTTGAGAATGTATCTTGTTGCGGGGAATGTTATTGACGTTATGGTCTATTTGTTTACATCCTTGTCATCGTTAATTAAAGAATTGCAGTTGTTTAAAGCTTTCAATTCATCGTACTGATGCTTTTTTTCCGCAATGATTTATTTTCTCGGCAATGATGGCTAAGGTGAAGGCCCAGCTGTAGTGCTCACAGTTCGCCACTGGAGAACTTCAATATATACTTGATTTCCTGTGGAATCACTCAGTGTTTCTAGTTCTGCTGTTGACACAAAGAGTTTGATTTCAGTTTTGCCATGGTCCCACCGCTGCCTAAGTCAAGTAGAAATCTGATTTTCTCTGTCTAAAAGTAGTCCAAAAATAAATAAGGGACTCCCTAAAACCATTATCAAGCGTTAAAACGGTCAACACTGCACGGAGAGCCGGCTCCGATCTTAATGCCTTTATTCCGTGAGAGCTTGGAGATGCCACTGGAGGCCATGTTGGCGACCGAGTGGCCTACCAACTATACAGAGTCTGGCGAAACCCAAACAACAAATACAACTATACAATCAGTATGACAAAGAATAAAGGACAGAAAAAGGAAAGGAAAGAAAAGTCAGAGAAAACTCTTCTTCTCACTCGTCTCAGAAGAAGAAGAACAGCTCACTTTATTCTTGGTGTCGGGTGTGGATCCTCCATGCAGCAGAAGCCGAGCAGTCTGAGCATGTGCATTCTGACAAGCCAAGTGAAGAGCTGTGTTTCCTGCCTGAATAAACATGTTACAGTCATGAATTATAATACAGGTTTCCATTGTATAAGTTAAATATATAAAATACACAATCAAGCTACTATAAAAATGTGATTATGATGGTTTTTGTTATTGCAGTCGTTGCCTTACCTTGTTACTGAGGTGCACGTCGGCCCCTGCTTTGACGAGCAGTTTGACACACTGATAGAACCCATGCCAGGACACTTCATGGAGCGCAGTGTTGCCACCCTCAAACACACATTGCGCACACAGTCCAGTTATAAGCTTTTATGACAGATGAGTGTGAGACATAATATGTATGGCGTGTGTCCACCGCTTACTCGGTCCTGCAGGTCGACAGCACAGCCTCCCTGAATCAGAGCAGCCATCGCATCACTTTTCCCCACCATGGCAGCTCTGTGAAGAGCCGTCTGATGACCCGGACCCTGGCATGATGATGGCGCCGGGACATGGACTAGAGCCTGTTCATTCATCAGTACTTTCACACTCACCTGATTTGTCACGCTGACTGTCCTGCTCCTTTAATGTCAGACATGACAAAGGATTTCATGTCAACACAGCAGAGCTGATAGTCAGATTATGTCCTATGTCAGAGGTCAACCTTTTAATCTTTGTCAGGGATTATATACCAGGGATTATATACCATGTTGAACACATACAGAGTGAAACGGACTCTTGTCATCTTCACAGTGTGACATATACTGTATATGCTGTAGTGTAAAGCAGCTTCGAATACAATCTGCTTCAAATACAATCCACTCTGAACTTCAATGTGACTTCAGTGAATTCCAAAAAGTATCTAGTTTAGCAGGAAACATATTCTTAGAATTAAGTTTTGTTAGGTGAGTGTTTTAAAGACACAGTGTGTAAAATGTACTAATAATACTTTTAAATGTGGTTAAATCATCAAAACTAATATTAATCCCAAACATAATCAATCACAAACTGACACTACAATGAAATACATACATAATTCCTCTCACCTTAACCAAAAGCTGGATGCCTCAACAAAACCACATCATAATTTATCGTGTTAAACTTTTTTCCATCTCCCATATTTACAATAAATGAGTGAATTTAATCTTGCGTTTGTTC